>NC_072792.1:177627341-178243175 GCF_028583425.1 Eublepharis macularius
ACGCCCTGCAACCTTAGGTGGTCTTTGACTCACATCTGACCTCTGTGTAACTTCTGCCTGCTTGTTCCTGCTTCCCTTGAAGGAAAATGCTTCTGGTGGGATCTCTCTTAGGACCAGAAATTGGGGCAGACACTTGTAGTGAAGTCTTGGAGACTTAAAGGAATCTCTAGTGCAAGTTCTCACCACCACCGGATAACTCTGTGGTAAAGGAGCAGCAGCGGTGAAGGCTTGCAAAATAAGCCTGTAGCAAGGGGGGCTGCTTTGGCAGCATACGAAAGCAATTATGTTTGGAAACACGCACACCCATTCAGGAAATGAACAATCACGAGAAAAAGTACAGAAGCTTGTTTCGGTCCCACGTGAATCTTCAGTTTCCTGAAGTCAATTGAGATAAAAATGAAAACTCAAAATTGGAAGCTGCTGATTATTTGGAAACCGATGCTGATTGTAAACTCGAGATCCCAATACTTTGAAAGATATATTAGTGTTTCATTAAGAGTCGGCATCTCCAGCCTGGGAAATTCCTGAATATTGGGAAGCAAGACTTGCGTAGAGGAGGAATTTCAAATAGATTATATGGTATATCACGGAGTCTGCCCTCTGAACCTGCCTTTTGCTCCCGGGGAACTGATCTCTATAGTCTGGAGATACTGTAATTCTAAAAAATTCCAGGTCTCACCTAGAGGTTGGCAACCTTAATTTAAATGACTTAATGAATAAAAGTTTCACGTGGCTGATCTTGTCCTTAGTTTTAGTGACACTTGCAGAGTTTAGCGATCGCCTTCCTGAAGAGGCACTTGGTTTAACTGATGGACGTTTCGCTGCACAGTCCCAAAAACTGAACGGCACTTAATTCTGTGGAGGAGGCATCATTGGCCGTTTCCACACGTCTTACCTTCTGCCAGAACATCGCGAAAGACAGCATCTTCATTCGCGAAATCGCGCCAGAAAGACGCTGTCATCGCGAAAGACATCTTCTCACACGAAATCGCTCCAGGAAGACACGATTTCGTGCAAAAATCCCGGATGACAGCGATTTCGCGCAAGAAGACGCTGTCTTCCATGATGTTCCGGCAGAAGGTAAGACATGTGGAAACGGCCATTTCTCAGCAATTCCACCTCTTGCTGCAGACCCTTGCTCCTTACCTGGTAATGATTAAGGTGGTCTTAGGTGGATTACGACATAGTCCCTTGTTGCTCCATCTCTAAAATGGGGTATTCTTGTAAATTATCTTTTGAATAAAAGTCAGGCATTTGCAGCGCAATCCTAAACAGAGTTATTTACTTGACTTCAGTGCACTTAGAAAGATGAAACTCTGCTTTTATGTTTCCTAAATATAGCAAACAATAATAGATATAGATATAGATATAGATATAGATATAGATATAGATATAGATATAGATATAGATATAGATATAGATATAGATATAGATATAGATATATGTGCCCTGATCTCTATAGCCCAGGTGAGCCTGATCTTGTTTGATGGCAGAAGCTAAGCTGGGTCAGCCTTGGTTAGTAAGTGGATGGGAGACCTCCAACAAAGACCAGGGTTGCAGAGGCAGGCAATGGCAAACCACCTCTATTAGTCTCTTGCCATGAAAGTCAGCTATGACTTAAGGACACTCTCTGCTAGAGATGGGCACGAACCAGAAAAAAAATGTACCATGTGGTTTGTGGTTCATCAAATTTCACAAACCACAAACCATGAACTTTCATGAACCTGCCCTGGTTCGCGAACTGGTTCGTTTGATTTGTGAAAACGTCACATGCAGGTCAGAAAATCATCACTTCCGGACCAGCAGAAGGTCCCTTCCGGGTCAGCAGAAGGTCTACAGGAAGTCCATCCCCTGTTGCCTAGAAAACTGATTGATCATCACCAGGCTGTCTGCAGTGACGAACCAAAAAATGAATCAAATAAACCAGCCTAAAGTTTGTGGCAGTTCATCAGAAATGGGATCTGATGAACTGCTGGTTCACAAACCATGAACCAGCCTGGTTTGTAATGAATTTTGGTTTGCATTTTCGTTCGTTCCCATCTCTACTCTCTACCACATATCTGAAGACGTGAGCTGTGACTCACGAAAGCTCATACCCTACCACCAATTTTGTTAGTATTATAGGTGCTACTGAACTCCTGCTCTTTTTTCTACTGCTACAGACAGACTAACACAGCTACCCATCTTGATCTATCTCTACCACATGGATACAGATACACACAACCAGGGCTTTTTTTCAGGGGATATGTGCCGGTACGGAGTACTAGCACCTCTTTTTGGAGTACCATCACCTCTTGGGCATTCAGGACTTGAGCAGAGAGGGGAAGACATTATGAGTCCTGGCTCCTCTTTTCTTTTAGAAAAGAAGCACTATGTATGGTGTGTATGTGTATAAATGGATTGTAGGTTGTTAAAGCAGAAAAGTAAGGTTTGATAAGAACATGAGTAGAGCTTTCTTTTATCTAGAGCCTTCCAAAATTTCTGGATCCCCCCCCCCCCGATAAACCCCCTCCCTTTAAAAACACTCTCTGCTGCTTTAAAATTTCCAGTAATTTTATCCCCATTTTGCAGGAAGAGAGCTGAGGTTGAGAAAAAGGAATAAGGGGACCCAGACTGAGTGGGGAAAGCACATACATAATGTTTGTGTCTATATGTAGGTGCAAGGTGTGTGAGTGTCTTTTATGTGCACATGAAATGTTCATGTTGTAATGTAAATAGTTATTTCTGGCAATGCACAACTTTTAAAGTTTCCCTGTGAAAGCTTAACAACTCGGTCCCCTTGGAGCACCTGAAACAAAGGCAATCCCAGATTCTGTCTCCATTTTGGTTCCTAGATATCCTTAGGCAAGCCCCCGCCCCCCGCTTCACAATTGTACGTGCCATATGAGGACAGTAATCCTAGCCCACTTTGTTTGGCTGTTGTACAGCTGTTGAAACAAAATATGGGGATTTTTAAAGTGGCCTTTGGCCCCTAGTGGGGAGGGAGGGAGGCAGGATTTTTTTATAAAATTAATAAATCATGAGCTATTTATCCATTATATTTTGATTCTCCCTTCCTTGTGGAAACTCAAGGTGTCGTACGTGGTTTTGCCCATCTCTGCCATGTCTTCATAACAGCCATCTGGGATTAGGTTGGGAAGGAAGTATCCTTGAAGGGGGCATGAATTCACAGAAGGCTGTGTGGGTTTGAACTCATATTTTGCCCTATCCTAGTTTACCATTCCATTTTCTGGCTGTGTGAAGCCAGGGCTCATTTCGAGGAGGAACGCACAGGAACACAGTTCCAGCAGTTCCCCAAAGAGGTCACATGTCAGGTGGCCCCGTCCACCTTACTCTCGGCCATTTTGGGCCCGTTTCAGCCTGGATCAGGCCTCTGATGGGTGGCGGATCACTCTCCTGCTCATCAGTGGCCTGATCCTGACCATTTTGGGCCCCTTTTCAGACATTTTCAGCCCCTTTTTGCCACTTTGGGCCTAAGTTCGGCCGTGAATGGCCAGGATTGGGTCTAAAACAGCCAGAATAGGTGATATCAGGGGGTGTGGTATATGCAAATCAGTTATACTAATGACACACTTCCAGTGATGATGGCAAGAGGCATGGCATATGCTAATGAGTTATGCTAATGAGTTTCTCCAGCTCTTTTTCTACTAAATGACCTTTGATTAAAGCCATAATCCCTCAGTGCACTCTCCTCCAAAGAGGAGAGGCCATGGCTCAGTGGAAGAGCATCTGCTTGGCATGTAGAAGGTCCCAGGTTCAATCCCCAGCATCTCCAGTTGAAAGGAGCAGGTAGTGAGTGATGTGAAATACCTCCGCCTGACACCCTGGAGAGCTGCTGCTAGTCTGAGTAGACAATACTGACCTTGATGGACCAATTGGTCCAAGTCAGTAAAAGGCAGCTTCTTGTGTCCAAGTCAAAGGCTAAATTTTAACCCCTGGAACTTCTCAGCACTCAGAGAAGTACAGCGAGCATAACTCTGGTGACAGTAGTGGGATACAGTGTCCAGCTGCAAGGTCTGAGCCTGAACCAACACTCCTAGAACAAATGCAGTTGATGCTTGCCACCAAGATCACAGCAACCAAGCCTGCAAGCTTCAAACAAATGGAGGCTTTGTTTGTTTGTTTGTTTGACTTCATTTATACTCCGCCTTTCTTCCCAATGGGGACACAAAACAGCTTACATCTTTCCCCTCTCCTCCATTTTATCCTCACAACAACCCTGTGAGGTAGGTTAGGCTGAGTGAAACTAGCTTGAGCTCAGCCAGTAAGCTTCTGAAGCAGAGTCGGGGTTAGATCCTGGCTCTCCCAGATCCGAGGCTTTAACCACTGCACAACAGTGGCTCACTTTGAAGGCTTTAAACCAGTGCATGGACTATCAGCATGGGGAGGTGAGAACCATGCTCATTCAAAGGCCAAGCCTATAGGACAGAGCCACGTACAACTTCCCAGATCCTTCTACCGTGGAGCTGTGTGAGTTAAAAAGGGCTGAAGATATCTAGAAAGACGCTGGTAGAAAATTCACATGGGATCCGATAGAGCTACAGCACCCATTGAAAGACCTGTGAAGCGGCGGTGAGAGAGGCAAAGAAACATTATTTCTAGGCAAGCACTGCATCATCACCAGGGGTTATTTCGTAGAAAAAGAGCTGGAGGAACTCATTAGAATAACTCATTAGCATATGCCACGCCCTTTGCCATCACCGGAAGTGTGCCATTCGTATAACTGATTTGCATATGCCACACCCCCGACATCACCTGTCCTGGCTGTTTTGGACCCAATCCTGGCCATTCAGGGATGAAATTGGGCCCAAAATGGCAAAAAGGGGCTGAAAATGGCTGAAAAGGGGCCCAAAATGGTCAGGATCGGGCCTCTGATGAGCGGGAGAGTGATCCACCACCCATCAGAGGCCCAATCCAGGCCGAAACGGGCCCAAAATGGCTGAGAGTCAGGTGGGCGGGGCCACCTGACATGTGACCTCTTTGGGGAACTGCCAGAACTGCGTTCCTGTGCGTTCCCCCTCAAAAAGAACCCTGATCATCACCATCCCAGTTGTTTAAGGTATCTCAACATCTTCTGACCCTCAGAGCTGAACTTTTACAGTCTCAGATTGAGAGGAGTTAGCCATGTTAGTCTGTAGTCGCAAAATAGTAAAGAGTCCAGTAGCACCTTAAAGACTAACCAGCTTTATTGTAGCATAAGCTTTCAAGAGCCACAGTTCTCTTCGTCAGATGTGGTTCTCGAAAGCTTATGCTATAATAAAGCTGGTTAGTCTTAAAGGTGCTACTGGAGTCTACTATTTTACAGTCTCCGGAACAGACAGTTAGCTCTGCCACCTTTGCAAAGTTTTTTGCCGATAAAAATTGCAAGAATATGCTCTGATCTGGATGCAATATAGGTGAGGGGGAAGAAACGCTTCATACATCTTCTGGTCCTCATATGGACCAATTTGTCCCATTACAGTGATGGACATCAACAGTGTGCTGGCATCTGTGGAGGCCACTACTTGTGCACTGGATCCTTGCCCATCTTGGCTGCTAAGATCTTGTAAATACCACTTAAATGAGCCCCGTGTACTGAATGTTGCCAAGGGCGGCGCCAGGGTTTCTAGTGCCCACGGCTGCCCCTACGTATGCGCGCACAGAGTGCGCATGCGCACCCCCAGACTGTGTGATGACGTCACTGCGTGTGACGTCATCGCGCAGCAAGCTGGCCCCATTGGCCGGTGGGTGGCTGGGACGTCACACAGAGGCTGTCCGCAGTCCCAGTCAGGCACGGCAGTTGGCTGGGGAGGTTCTGCACACCACCCCGGACGCCTGCCGTGCCTAGCCCACAGCTGCTGCACCCAGCCGGGGGCATGTGTTGGTGGCGGTGGTGGTGCGGGGCTGGCCGGCTGCAGCAGCTGTGGGCCAGGTACACCAGCTTCGTGGCGTGCGCCCCCACCCCGGCGCCCCCTCCAGTGCCCCCTTCATCGCCTCAGCGCTCAAGGCAGGGGGCGGACCTGCCTCATTGGGCACGCCGGCCCTGAAAGTTGCCATAACTTATTGCATTGATTATGGGATGTTCCAGCTGCAGTTCATATTGACTTACACTATGTAATCCACCTTGAGATAGATAGATAGATAGATAGATAGATAGATAGATAGATAGATAGATAGATAGATAGATAGATAGATAGATAGATAGATAGATAGATAGATAGATAGATAGATAGATAGATAGATAGATAGATAGATAGATAGATAGATAGATAGATAGATAGATAGATAGATAGATAGATAGATAGATAGATGAGAAACAATGGTTAGTGTGTTCAATTAGGACAGATCAGCTAGGATGATAAAAGTGTACATGAAAGCGGTTCCAGTATCACCGGCATTGACATAGAAAGCGGAACTGTGAATAAAAAGCAAAATTGTTATCCACACACCAGATTCTAATTGGAGTTTGCACATAGCCGAGGCAGAAGTGAATTATGGCCGTGTTACAAAAGAGGCCCGGTAATAATTCCTCCTGTTACTCGCTGGCTTCAGGCTGTGTTGGATAATTGAATGCATTCTCTGTCTTGAATTTGCTGTGGAAGCTAATAGTGTCCCGTCGTTCAAATTCACAGGAAATCTATAGTTGTTTGAGGGCCAAACTACACAATGCCGGAGAGACATGCGAACAGTCTCCTGAATTCGTCTTCTTCTTTTTTTGCTTTTACTGAAAAGCAGAATCAGGAGGCTGCAGACAGCTGCAGAAAACGGATGGGGGAAATGGACGGTGCAACCTTTTCCTCTGCTGCCACTTCCAACTCAAAATAGGGCTGCCAAGCTCCTGTCCTGAGCTCCTGTTGCCCGCTGCTGCTCCAAGCAATGGCAGGAGACAAACACTTTAAGTGGTGACATCGCAGGCAAGCTAGTCCAGAGAAAGCCCAGAAGTGGCTGTTTTCCCTGGAAGTGATGTTGTCATGCTCACGAATCACGATGCCCCCCACATCGTTGCACAAACCGGCTGGTTGCCAGGTTCGTCCTGGCAACCATGACTCAAAATCAGCTAAACTGATTTGCCACCCTCTTGGGAAAGATACAGGCACACACACACCCATACCTTTTGCCCGGGGGAAAAAAGCACTCTCTAGAGCATCAGTTGAGGACACTGTCAGAGAAGACTACTCCTTTCTCCCCCGCAGTTTCTCTGTAAAAATTGACAACATCCTACAGTGACTTTTGTGAAGTTAAAATAAACCAGAGTCAGCAGGCTGGATCCAGCACAAAATTTTCACTTGCGCTTGAGTTGTTGCACAAGTAGAAATGCAAGAAAAAGCCAGTGGTAGCTGCTTGTGCTAAGTTGGACTTGTTGTATCCTCACTTGGCGTTTCCACTTGTATAAGATATGCAACCAGTTTCTGAGCCCTATAAATACAAGGAAGGAAACGTGTGTTGCGTAAGATCTTGCGCAGGCAGAAATGCATTAAGTCTGCGCTCATTTTCACTTGCACCTTGCTGGATCCGAGCCATTGTATCTGCGTTCCATCCGTTTTTGTCCACTTTTGGCTTCAATAAAAGGTATTATTACATGAGTTTCTTTTTCTGGATTTTGCATGGACCGGCACAGCTGTTTATACCTTTTTTTGGTTCCTGATTTCTATAGACTGTCACGTTTTGTGTATTAATCTAAAGGTAATGGCAGATTTGGGGCTAGTGAAAGACAGGTGTGACAGCCCACTGTATGGCAGATTTAACTCCCTTCGTTCTAGCAGGGTTTCCATGGGTATCGCTTATGACAGGTCTATGCAGGGGTCATTTCGTAGAAAAAGAGCTGGAGGAACTCATTAGCATAACTCATTAGCATAACACATTCACATATGCCACACCCCTTGACATCACTGGAAGTGTGTCACTTGCATAACTGATTTGCATATGCCACACCCCCTGACATCACCTATCCTGGCTGTTTTGGACCCAACCCTGGCCATTCAGGGCTGAAATTGGGCCCAAAATGGCCAAAAAGGGGCCCAAAATGGTCAGGATCGGGCCGCTGATGAGTGGGAGAGTGATCCACCACCCGTCAGAGGCCCGATCTGGGCCATTTCGGCCCCAATCCAGGCTGAAACGGGCCCAAAATGGCCGAGAGTCAGGTGGGCAGGGCCTCTTTGGGGAACTGCCAGAACTGCGTTCTTGTGCGTTCCCCACCGAAATGGGCCCTGGGTCTATTCTACAAGCTTGCCTTGGGAGCAGTATTTCTGTATGGGGATGGTAAGAATGGCTAACAGAAGATATCCTGGCTAAAAACTCTAGTTTCTAGAGATCTTTCAGAAACCATTAAAAGGAACCAGTTTACGTTTGCAGAGTAAACATTCCATTATGGTTAGTGCTGGATAGGTAGAAGAAAGTGTTGTGTGTATCTGTTTGAGTTTTTATTTGTGACAGTTATCAGCCGCCTTTCATCAAAGACAGAACTCAAAGCAGACTGACGGGGGGCCCTCTCCTCAGTCTCAGGAGCTTAAACTATAAATCTAGCTGCTGGGTTTACTCAGAGTGAAGAGAGGTGTAACACTTTATTTTATTTATTTATTTAGAAATTTTATATGTTGCCTCTCCAAAAAATGTATATGATGCCTCAAGTTCCCTGACACTAGCTGTATCTCATAATGTTCCTTCTGTCCTAGGGAAATCAGTTCTGCACATTTTTTGGCACTCTTCAGGTTGAAGCAATGTGAAGCTCGATTCCCCATCTTTAAGAGAAAGGAGTATTGATGAATTCTGTTTAGAGAGAGGGCCAGTTTGGTGTAGTGGTTAAGAGCAGCAGGACTCTAATCTGGAGAGCCAGGTTTGATTCCCCACTCCTCCGCTTGAAGCCAGCTGGGTGACCTTGGGTCAGTCACTTAAGAGCGGCAGGACTCTAATCTGAAGAGCCAGGTTTGATTCCCCACTCGTCCGCTTGAAGCCAGCTGGGTGACCTTGGGTCCGTCACTTAAGAGCGGCAGGACTCTAATCTGGAGAGCCAGGTTTGATTCCCCACTCCTCCGCTTGAAGCCAGCTGGGTGCCCTTCGTTCAGTCACAGCTCTCTCAGAGCTCTCTCAGCCCCACCCACCTCACAGGGTGATTGTTGTGGGGTAATAATAACATACTTTGTAAACTGCTCTGAGAGGGCGTTAAGTCATCCTGAAGTGCGGTATATAAATCGAATGTTATTATTATTTTGGAGGGGTGTGTGTGTGTGTGTGTCTTTGACGTTATTTGCTATGTGATGTTATTAAACTCCATGCTGTGCAAATTTTTAGCTGCCCTTCCACACATTATGTGTCTCTGTTAAAGGGACAGGACATTTTTGCCCAGGCTTGTTGGCAACCCTAGTTGTGCTATGGCTGTAATGGAAGGTATTGGCTAGTTCCCACAATGTCCGCAACGCCCTGGACAGACACTATCCCCCATGAAGAACTGTATATCATACAGAGGCACAGCAGGCACCCTCCTGTAAGTATCAATATCTTATACGCACATGAAACTTCATTGGTGTATGTGTGGTTGTGTGTGTTTCTTATAGCACACTAGCAGTTCAATCACGGCACACAGTTTGGGCATTGCTGGGCTAGGTTAACCATGAGAAGTGCTGTCAGTCATTAAGTTTTGCCGCATCGAGTCATCACCAGGTGATGCGTGGAAGAAATTCCTCCCCACAGTACAGTACTGCATAATTAAGGCCTTTATGGGGATTTTTATGCGTCCACAGTTGGCTGCCAATGGAGAAACGATAGCAGATTAGACCCCCATTGAATTGTTCTGGTCTGAAGGGTCTTAAAGCACTGATCCCTAGGTGAAGAGACTTGTTTATGTGCTTTTAAAATTATCTATTCCCCCCAGTCTCCTCCCAGAAGAAGGATGAATAAGCACTTCAGCCTTCCAGAGAATCTCCTGTACATTTTTTTTCCTGCATGAGATGAGGCTGGATTAATCTTATAAATGGAGAGGGGGACGCCACTCGCTTTTTAATGGGTTATTTTGATTCAAAAACAGAAACTTAAAAATGTGATGATTTCCCTTCTCTCGCTGTAAGGCTTTTAATTAAAGGCTGTTAGCCTAACTGGGTTCTTACACCGTTACTTTTCCTGTTCCTGTTCCTTTTACAGGAACTTGCTTACAAGCGAGGCTTCACGCAATTCACAAACAGGTTCTCCTGTGATTATAAGACCCATTTTCCAAGAATGTCAGGGTGTATTGGATTCTGCTATGTCAGATGTCCGATCAGAGCATCAGTCAATTTATATCCCTGTAGTAAATGCTTGAGTCTGATTCATATGTGCACCCTAACACATAGGTGTCTGAATTACAAATAGTGCAATCCTAAAAAGACTTACTCTAGACTAAGCCCATTGAAATCATTGGGTTTAGACTGGAGTAATTCTGCTTAGAATTACACTGAAAGTGAAGCAAACGGAAAAAATAACTGGGAAAAATATCCTGGGAGGATATCAGATTGCAGAGGAGTAGGTATGCTAATCTATTGCACCGAAAAGAACAACAGCAATTTGTATGTCCAGGAGTTGCCACCTGGAGAATTTTGGGAACTGGGAATGGCACCATCCCAAATAGCCGCTATGGAGGGCTGTGGCCAATCAGAAAAAGACTGCCGTGGGGTACAGGGGCCAATCCCCAAGATGCTGAGAAAATTGCAAGTCAAACATCCTCCTTCTATGAAGTCAGCTATTCCTAAGGTCTTTTGCTGTAGTGAGGCAGAAGAGAGGGAACTGGCCCTCTGCTTTGGCGAAGAAGCAGGTGGTCACTCCAGGAAACCTTTCAACAGGTGCCATGGTGCCCACGGGCACCGTGTTGGGGATCACCATCCTAAAGAGAAACAAATGCATTGTGTGTTCAACTCCACTTTGCTAGGTGGTCCTCTAGAAGTACGGAGAGGTGTGTGTGTGTCTTTCACATGAATGCAGAGAGAAGGGAGGGGTTCCCCCCTCCCTTTACCAAGTGAGGTTAAAAGCTCAAACCATGCAAGAGAGCACATTTGGTGCGTTTCATTTCTTTGCACAGTAAAAATGAATACAAAAGCCAAGCAAAGGATTACTACATCCGTTCAGGAGGTGCGAACTGCAATCCTCCTGAGCGGTGCTGCACAAATGCTGTGGGAATAAGAGTTTGAGCAGCCACCTGAAAGGGGACCTTCTCTGTGGCAAGCTTGGATTGGGCTACTTGTAGCCAGGGATTTACCACCACGGAGTGACGTTTCTTTGCAATTATTTTTTTCAATGGTTGTTGTGGGTTTTCCGGGCTGTATTGCCATGGTCTTGGCATTGTAGTTCCTGACGTTTTTTCAAGTTTATTTTTTGCATGTTGTCTTCTTTGCCCCCATAAGATCAAACTGAAACACGTAAATAAAGAAATGCGACAATAAGTCAAAGTTATTTGACTTTATCGATAGATTTCTCAGAGTGGATTTCACTACTTCCTTCTCCCGTAGCAATAATAATAACATTCGATTTATATACTGCCCTTCAGGACAACTTAATGCCCACACAGAGTGGTTTACAAAGTGTTATTATTATCCCCACAACAAAACACCCTGTGAGGAGGGTGGGGCTGAGAGAGCTCTGAGAGAGCTGTGACTGACCCAAGGTCACCCAGCTGGCTTCAAGCAGAGGAGTAGGGAATTAAACCTGGCTCTCCAGATTAGAGTCCTGCCGCTCTTATCCACTACACCAAACTGGCTCTCAACACTGTGAGACCTCTCTCCCTCCCAAACTTTGTTCCTGGGGATCAGCAGGATGCTTTTCTTCTGTTGTTAGCTGCCCTGAGCCTGTACATGGGGAGGGCGTGGTATGAATTTGATTAAATAAATAAATAAAACATCAACTGGGATTCAGGACTCTCTGCAGAGTTTTTGCGTAAGCCATGTAGCTGCGTTCCCCCCGCCCCCCAGCAGCTGTAAGGTTTTTTTTCCTTTAAGGCACCTACGTTGCAACATTGCAATTTAAATTAAAAAAAAATAGGAAAAAACTGGTTGCTGTTCAACCAATCCAGAGGCAGGGTAATAAAGGGGAGGGTGAAGAAAGAATTCTGCACTTCCAAAAAAACCCCATTTTGACTTTGCTTGAAATTAAACATGGAGGTATGTGCGGAGGGAGAAAACCTGCGGAAAACCTGAGGAAAGATCGATGCATTGGCAAACGTAGCCTTTCCCCATGCAGAACACCAAAAAGGCTGGGAAGCAGCCTGGAGACTGAATTGGAGTATCTTGACCATGTGTTGAGACTGGAGAGAAACCGATGCACCATGGGGCCAAAAAACGATGGAAAAAACCCCGGGCAGAAAAGACCCGTGTGAAACAGGATGAGGGACCAGGTGGTCTTCTGGTCTGATCCAGCCGGGCTCTTCTTATATGTCTTCACTTGGGATTAGAAATCTCTGCTTGATGCAGGAGAGAATTCTTAGCCAACAGGGATCAGTTTGCATCGGTGTATCTTCAGAGGAAGGCCAAGAGCCTCTAGGAAAAGGGGAGGGAGGATCCCTGGATCTCCAATAATTAGAAGTCCTGTTCACATCACACATTCCCCTCTTCTTGGAAGTCACAGTCCTAGAGGGGAGATGTAAACAGCTTTTCTCGAAAGCAGCAGAGGGTCTAAAGACCTGAATCTTAAGCAGACGATGTTGTGTGTGTTTAAAAATCTGCACACCAGGTTACGTCTCCTGTTCATCTCACCTTTATCCTCAGGTCCCCTTATTGATTCAATCCGATCAGCATATTTTGACAAGCAACAGAATTTGGTGCCTAGGTGCTGTTTTGGCCACGATAACTTTTTTAAAAAGAAAGCTCTTCTTAGCTTCATGTACATTACAAATCTCATCTTGTTGTGTTGTTTCACACTTGTGGATTTCATTCCCTTTGAATTGAGTTGTCTGGGTGCGGGTTAGGAAATGGGGTTTGTTTGCTTTGTTCTTTCCTTCCACAGGTACATTTCCTCATATCCTGTCAGACTGTGGCTTATTAAAAGTTGCAATCCAGACTATCTCTTGCAATTAGACATGAGTCCATTGGTTTCAAAAGATTTTACTGAATATAAACAGCCATTATAGTCCACTGGCCAAAATGCAATATCTTGGCTGGTACATGGGTATTGTTACGAATGAAGGTAAAGGTACAGGATAGCATAGCCCAGCAATTCCCATCCTCCCCCCACAGTTCTCAAAACAAGCGGCTTGAAGCTGAGAGAGTGAAACTTTCCCAAGGCTGGAAAGACTGTAGTCAAAACATTCCTCTTCTTTGAGATAACTGTTACTGGGCTGCTTGTCACCTGCAAAAGAAGAGCTTGAAACACTGATAGGATTAAAATGGAGTCTCTTTGGTTAGATCACAGAAGAAACCTATGTCAGACCTGACAATATCCAACCTGTGGATTATTCCAGTGCAAAACTAGATGCAGTTTTGGACGTAAGTCAATATGAGACAAATAAGTGGGTTCTCGGTCGAATCAAACCTGAATTCTCCCTAGAAGCTAAAATGACAAAACTGAGACTATCGTACTTTGGCCACATCATAAGAAGACAACACTCTCTGGAAAAATCAGTAATGCTAGGAAAAGTGGAAGGCAGGAGGAAAAGAGGAAGACCCAAAAAGAGATGGCTTGAGTCAGTAAAAGAAGCCACGTCCTCCAGTTTGCAGGATCTGAGCAAGTCTGTTAATGATAGGACATTTTGGAGGTCTTTCATTCATAGGGTCACCATAGGTCAGAGACGATTTGATGGCACATCACACACACAAACACACACACACACAATATGAGATAGGTGGGATGTTAGGAGCACTGATCTAAATTGTTGCATCAAGAACAGGAACAGAGAGGGAAAACTAATACGCGCACGTGTATTTAGAGCTTCTTCGCACCAAACTCAGTTTATGCATGGAACTTACTGGTGTGACTCCATGCACCGTTCATCAAGTGTGATGCTCCAACTTTCTTGATTTTCTGGCATATTGAAAAGTTCTGGCCTGGGCTTATGTAAGGCATTTGAATCCCAAATCCCTTTCTCCAGCTGATTCAAGGTGCCAAACCCGCAGCCATGCCAATATATCCTCACGACAACGTTGGGTGGTGGGTTAAGGTGCAAGAAAGGTACTTAACCAAGACCATTCATTGAGGTTTATGACTGTGAAGATTTGAACCCAGTTCTTCCCCCCCACCCCGTCCAACCCTCTATCTGCTGTACCCCACTGGCTCTCATTGTGGCCTGAAGTTAAGACATTGCTTACATGCTCATTATCCATCTGAGCATGTAACTTGTATCTGAAACTATGATACTCATTTAATACAAGTGTAATAACTGTGGATCTCATATTCACATAATCCTGAGAAATTTGGGCAGGATGTCAAGAATTTTGTGTTTGCTATCTCAAGCTCCCCTCCTCTCACAAATTATTTATTTGACTCCCATTCATTATAAGAGTGTATTTTCCCAACAAGTGATGGGATTTTAGTATATGTTATAGATTCAGAGGAGTTAGCTGTGTTAGCAAAATAGCAGAGAGTCCCATAGCACCTTTAAGACTAACCAACTTTATTGTAGCACTAGAAACAAAGCCCGTTGTGGGGAAAAATACAATGGGCTCTAGAAAGGGGAGAGCGGGCAGGCAAGCATTCCCTCCTCCTCCGTCACTGATCAGGGTCAGTGAAGGGGTGGGTGGGCATTGCCACCTGCTCTGCACTTGATCTCAGCAATGGGAAGAGGTGGTGGGCTTTGCTGCCTGCTGCATGCCTGATACAGGTCAGGTAAAGGGGGACAGGCATTGCCACCTGCTCCGCTTCTGATCCCAGGCGGGTGAAAGGAAAACAGGCATTGCCTTCTGCTCTGTGCCTGATTACGGCTGGGTGAAGGGGGATAGGTATTGCTGCCTGCTCCAAGCCTGATCCCAGCTGGGTGAAGAGGGGTGGGCACTGCCACTTGTTCCCTGCTGGGTGAAGGAAGAAGTGGGCATTACCTCCTGCTCCTCACCTGATCCTGACAGGCGAAGGTGGGTGGTGGGCTTTGCTACGTGCTCCGCTCCTGATCCCAACTGGGTGAAGGGGGTGCGGGCATTGCCACCTTCTCTGTTCCTGATTCCGGCAGGTTGAAGGGGGGCAGAGATTGCTGCCTGTTTGGCACCTGATTCTGACAGGGTGACAATGGGGTGGACATTGCCGCCTGTTCAGTGCTGTATTCCAGTAGGTTAAAGGGGGCGGGTATTGCCCCCTGCTCCACTTCTTATCCTGGCCTTCTTATACCTTAACCCACCACAGAGAGTTGTGAGAATATATTGGCGTGTCTGCAGGTATGGCACTTCTCTTTCTCATGATGCATCTGACAAAGAGAGCTGTGTTTCTTGAAAGCTTATGCTACAATAAAGTTGGTTAGTCTTAAAGGTGCTACTGGACTCTTTAGTATATGTTAGTGATTGCTCTCCCCATCAGAAGTTCTTTGTGAGTCCGACTTCCGGTTTGGGATTCATGGAGGTCTAACGCAGCTCCATTTGTGGAGCTGACCGGATTGCCGTTTTAACCGGCCGGAGGGGTGAAAATAACCCGCAGCCGACGGCTCTCAGGCGGGGAGCAGGCAAAGAACGCTCAAGACCCTAGGGTGAGCTAGATCTCGGACGAGGGGGGGCTTTACACAAGGAGTCTCCCCCCCGATCCTTGAGGTCCCACCTTGCGACGGGTCGGCTATAATCTCTGCGGCAATTTTGGGGCCAATTCGGCTGGCATAAGACCTACATACCCAAGCTTCGATCGGGGAGGGAAGTCGAGAGGAGAATTTAAGATCGAAACAGCGATTACAACCCGAGAAAGCTGAAGAGAAGGTAAAGATCGCTATCTCTTGAAACGGGACAGATTGACAAAAACAGAGAGGAAAGAAAGTAGATTTTTAAACTGCAACAGACTAGTGAAAAGGAGGTGAAGACTCGGCAGGAGTTGTATTTTAAAAGAGACTAAGTTTAAAGAAGTTATTACAAAAATCGGACTATTGTTTTGAATACCTGTGGTTTTGGAGCTGTGGGAAAAAGACACCATCGCGAGACCTGCTGTGGGAAGACGGGAGACAGGAAGTGCGTAACAACAATAGAGTGGCTGGAGGGAAGCGGCCCTTGCCAAAGGACAGGAAGTGGGGAATCGCCATCTTTGAAAGTGGAAGGGTCGTGGCTTCAGCGGAAGAGGAAGTAGGCCATCTTGGATTATAATAACATAGAGAAACCATAGAGAAAAGACGCCCGACATTTTGGATATAAAAAATTAATTTTGGCAAAGATTGGGACATTTAAAAAAAAAAAAAAAGGAAAACGTTTAATTATACGCCACGGAGCTGAGGAAGAGAGCAGATTCGTGGGAGCGAGCTAAAGCAAGCCCCACGATGTCGAAAAAAGAGTGGCAATCGGCAATAGAAAATTTGGACAAAAAACTTATAGACATGATGAAAGAACTTAAGGACACGAAATTGGAGCTTATTAAAGAGGTCAAGGAAGTTACACAGACAGTAAAGTCGGAGCTGTCAGAAGTGAAAAAAGGTGTGGAAACGATTAGCAGTGAATTACAAGGAACGCAGCAGAGAGTTAAAACAGTAGAAGACGCGATGGAGAATTTAATAGACACGCAACAAACAGAGATGAGGCTGGTGAAGGGGAGGATGTCAGTTGCAGAAACTAAACACATGGAGAAGCAGCTTCGTTTTCGTGGTCTGCCAGAAGTGGAAGGGAAGTCAGCGCAAGAACAGATGACTGAGGTGTTGGCTGATTACCTGGGGAAGGAGGAGGAGGAAATTGTGGCTATCCTAGATGTGGCGTATCGTGTGAACTCGAGAATTGCAACCCAGAGGAAACTACCAAGGGATGTGATCGTGCAGTTTACAACTAGAAATATGAAAGAGAGGATTGTGACAAAACAATTTCAAGATCCATTGGAGATTGATGGCAAGACGATTATTATAATGAAGGAATTGCCCAGATCAGTGTTATTGGACAGGAAAAAATATAGAGTGCTAATTCAGACTTTGAAGGACATGAATATCAGATACAGATGGGAGTTACCGGAAGGAGTGTCCTTTGAGTTTGGAGGGGCAAAAAAACGCATCAGATCTGAGCGGGAGATGGAGAGATTTATCAAGGACAATGAAAAAGACTTACCAACAAAACCATGAATATGGAGTGTAAAGTATTATCTTGGAATGTAAATGGACTAAACTCACCGAATAAGAGAAAAAATATTTTTCATTGGCTACTAAAACAAAAATGTGATATTGTTTGTTTGCAGGAGACCCATATTAGAAAACAGGATGTAAAATATTTAAAATCCGGAAAATTGGGCAAAGAATTTGTAGCGGCTTCCAACAAGAAAAAAAGAGGAGTGGTGTTGTATATAAAAGAGGAGCTGCAGCCAAAATTTGTTATGAGAGATGTGGAAGCTAGATTTGTAGCAGTGGAATGTAATTGGAACTTAAAGAGAGTGTTGGTAGTCGGACTTTATGCACCTAACGGTGCAAAGGAAAGCTTCTTTGAAGACTTAAGGAAGCACCTAGATGATCTTGTATATGACCAGATAATTCTTGCTGGAGATTTCAATGGAGTGACAGATTTGGAACTAGACAAAAAGACTACAAAAGCACAAAAGAAAAGAGGACTATGTATTGTCGAAGGCTTTCACGGCCGGAGAACGATGGTTGTTGGGGGTTTTCCGGGCTGTATTGCCGTGGTCTTGGCATTGTAGTTCCTGACGTTTCGCCAGCAGCTGTGGCTGGCATCTTCAGAGGTGTAGCACCAAAAGACAGAGATCTCTCAGTGTCACAGTGTGGAAAAGATGTAGGTCATTTGTATCTACTCAGGAGGGGTGGGGTTGAGCTGAGTCATTCTGTAAGAGTTTCCCAGGGTGTGGAATGCTAATGGCGGGAGGCTTCACTGTAACCTGAGGAGGTTCTTTTGCATATGGATTGGTGCTTGATGTGCTAATCTTCTCTGCAGGGCTATTGTCGGGTGTGGAGTGTTTTGTTGGCCTGGTGTTTTTCAGAACTGGAGCCCATGCTCTGTTCATTCTTAAGGTTTCTTCTTTCCTGTTGAAGTTTTGCTTATGCTTGTGAATTTCAATGGCTTCCCTGTGCAGTCTGACAAAGTAGTTGGAAGTGTTGTCCAGTATTTTGGTGTCCTGGAATAAGATACTGTGCCCTGTTTGAGTTAGGCTATGTTCAGCCACTGCTGATTTTTCAGGCTGTCCAAGTCTGCAGTGTCTTTCATGTTCTTTTATTCTTGTCTGGATGCTACGCTTTGTGGTCCCGATGTAAACTTGTCCACAGCTGCAGGGTATACGGTATACTCCTGCAGAGGTGAGGGGGTCTCTGCTGTCTTTTGCTGATCGTAGCATCTGTTGTATTTTTCGGGTGGGTCTGAATACTGCTTGAAGGTTATGCTTTTCCATAAGCTTTCCCATCTGATCAGTAATTCCTTTGATATATGGCAAAAACACTTTTCCTGTAGGTGACTGTTTTTCCTTGGTTGTTTGATTCATCCTGGGTTTGATTGCTCTTCGGATTTCATTTCTGGAGTAGCCATTTGCCTGAAGTGCGTGGTTTAGATGATTAATTTCCTCATTGAGAAAGCGCGGCTCACATATCCGTCTTGCACGATCCACTAATGTTTTCATTATGCCTCTTTTCTGTCGGGGGTGGTGATTGGAGTTTTTGTGTAAGTACCGATCAGTGTGAGTTGGTTTCCTGTAGACCTTGTGACCTAACTGAAAGTTTGCTTTGCGGATGACCAAGGTATCCAGGAATGAGAGTTTTCCCTCACTTTCTTTCTCCATTGTGAATTGTATGTTCAGGTGGATGTTGTTGAGATGATTCAAAAACTCCCTCAATTCTTCCTCCCCATGGCTCCAAATGATGAATGTATCATCCACAAACCGGAACCATACACTGGGTTTGTGGGGTGCTGATTCTAGAGCTGTTTTTTCAAAATGTTCCATGTAGAAGTTTGCTATAACTGGGCTGAGTGGGCTCCCCATGGCCACCCCATCCATCTGTTCATAGAATTCGTTGTCCCATTGGAAGTAACTGGTTGTCAGACAATGATGGAATAAGGCTGTTACATCCTCTGGGAAAATCTGATTAATCAGTGCAATAGTGTCTTTTACTGGAACCTTGGTAAACAGGGATACAACATCAAAACTGACAAGTATGTCTTGTGGATTGAGTTTCAGAGAACTGATTTTGTTGATGAAATCTGCTGAATCTTTGATGTAAGACGAGGTTTTCCCGATGTGGTCCTGCAGGAGATCTGCCAGATGTCTAGCTAATTCATATGTCGGTGAACCAATGGCACTCACAATGGGTCGGAGTGGGACTGAATCTTTATGTATTTTGGGGAGTCCATATAGTCTAGGTGGCTGTGCTTCAGTCTTGCATAGTTTTCCTTAAACTATGAGAAACCTTAAGAATGAACAGAACATGGTTTCCAGTTCTGAAAAACACCAGGCTAACAAAACACTCTATACCCAACAATAGCCCTGCAGAGAAGATTAGCACATCAAGCACCAATCCATATGCAAAAGAACCGCCTCAGGATACAGTGAAGCCTCCCGCCATTAGCATTCCACACCCTGGGAAACTCTTACAGAATGACTCAGCTCAACCCCACCCCTCCTGAGTAGATACAAATGACCTACATCTTTTCCACACTGTGACACTGAGAGATCTCTGTCTTTTGGTGCTACACCTCTGAAGATGCCAGCCACAGCTGCTGGCGAAACGTCAGGAACTACAATGCCAAGACCACGGCAATACAGCCCGGAAAACCCCCAACAACCATCGAAAAGAGGACTATTGCCAAAGCTTTTTTTTGAGTTGATTCAACAAGAGACTCTCGAAGACGTATGGAGGAGAGAATATCCTAAAACCAGACAGTTTACTTTTTATTCTGCAAGGCATCTTACATTATCAAGAATTGATATGATCTGGGCCTCAAAGGACTTAGCGTTATGGACTAAGGAGGTAGAAATAATGCCGATGGTAGGCTCAGATCACAACCCAATCATGTGGAAATTTGGAAAAAGGAGAAAAAGGAAAGCCTGGAGAATAAATGAGGACTTGTTACAGGAAAGTGAGAATATGGAAACATTGAGAAGAGAGACTAAGTTTTTTATACAATACAACGTGAATAAAGAAGTACCAACCAGTAAAGTTTGGGACGCGTATAAGGCGGTTGTAAGGGGCATACTAATGGACTTAAATGGTAGAGCAAGGAAAAAGAAAGAGGAGAAAAGACAAGAGATTGAGGAGAAAATAAAGGCCAAAGAAGTACAGTTAAAAAAGAGACCAGGGAAAAAGAAAATACATCAGGAAATCAAAATTCTTCAAGAACAGTTAACAGCAATGAGTAATAAAGAATTGGAGTGGAACCTTAAAAGACTGAATCAAAAAGCTTTTGAGGGTGCTAATAAACCTGGGAAATATTTGGCATGGCAATTAAAGAAGAAAAGGGAAAAGAAAATAATAAATAAAATTTGTGAAGAAAACAAAACGTATTTGGAGCAGACTACCATTAGCAGAGCCTTTTATAAATTTTACGCTAAGCTGTATAATAAAAAAGAAGTAAACAAAGAATCAATAGCATCATATTTGGAGAAAACCAAACTTCCAGAGATCTCGGAAGCTTGGAGAAATAAGCTGAACAGTGAAGTAACTGATGAGGAAATAAATATGGCAATACAATCTGCAAATCTAGGAAAGGCGCCAGGGCCAGATGGACTTACGGCTAAATTTTATAAGACAATGGCCAATGAACTGGCACCATTCCTAAAAGAGGTGATGAACGGAGTTTTTAGGGATCAAAGAATTCCAGACACTTGGAGCGAAGCGAATATATCATTGATCCCAAAAGAGGGCCAAGATCTGACTAGCGTGAAAAATTACAGGCCTATATCATTACTTAACAATGATTATAAAATTTTTGCAAAGATATTGGCGGAGAGACTGAAGGGGTGGCTCTCGGAAGTTATAGAGGAAGAACAAGCAGGTTTTTTGCCGGACAGACAAATAAGAGACAATTTAAGGACAGTGATCAATGCTATTGAATACTATGACAAGCGTTGCGATAAAGAGGTTGGTTTCTTCTTTGTAGACGCTGAAAAAGCGTTTGACAACTTAAACTGGGATTTTTTGTTTGCCACTATGGAAAAGCTACAATTGGGAGAAAGATTCATCAGAGCAATTAAAGAAATATATAGGGACCAGACTGCAGCAATCGTAGTGAATGATGAACTGACCAAGAAATTGACGATTAGTAAAGGAACAAGACAAGGTTGTCCGTTATCTCCATTGTTGTTCATATTAGTATTGGAGATTCTGATGATACAAATACGACAAGACGAGGAAATACGAGGAATAAAAATAAAGGACTATTCATACAAGGTCAGAGCATTTGCAGATGACATAATGTTAATTGTAGAAGATCCATTGGAGAACATGCCAAAAGTGATAGATAAGATCAAGGAGTTTGGTGACTTGGCAGGTTTCTTCATTAATAAAAAGAAGTCAAAGATACTATGTAAAAACATGACTAAGCAGAAACAACAATTGTTAATGGAAACAACGGACTGTGAAGTAACTAGTAAGGTGAAATATTTGGGAGTTGAGCTGACTGCAAAAAATATAGATTTGTTCAAGAACAACTATGAAAAATTATGGACTCAGATAGAGAGAGACTTGATCAAATGGAATAGACTGAATTTGTCATGGTTGGGCAGGATTGCAGCAGTTAAGATGAATGTGTTACCAAGAGTAATGTTTTTGTTACAGACAATACCAATCATCAGAGACTCTAAACAATTTGAAAAATGGCAGAGGAAAATATCAGATTTTGTTTGGGCAGGCAAGAAGCCTCGAGTGAAAGTAAAAGTTCTACAAGACGCAAAGGAGAGAGGCGGAATGCAACTGCCCAATCTGAGACTTTACCATGATGCAATCTGCCTAGTTTGGCTAAAAGATTGGATGACATTAAAGAATAAGAAACTATTAGCCCTAGAGGGATATAAAAAAATTTTTGGATGGCACGCATACCTATGGCATGACAAAGTAAAGGTCAACTCGATGTTCCTGCATCATTTTGTAAGGAGAAGTCTATATACAATCTGGAAGAAGTACAGAACTTACCTACAAGAGGGAACCCCCTTGTGGGTGGTTCCATATGAGGTGATAGATCCGAGAGCTGTGGATAATGAACAACAATGTTTAACGTACAAAGAAATAACTAAGATTGAAGTATCTAAACTTAGAATAAAGACGCAAGAGGAACTATCACCTAACTATGATTGGTTCCAGTATAGACAGATTAGAGACTTATACAACTCGGACTTTGCAAAAGGGGGCATACGAACAGAGAACTCGGAACTAGAGCAGACCCTTCTTAAAGAAGACAAGAAAAGAATATCCAAGGTATACCAAGTACTGTTGAAATGGTATACTGAGGATGAGATAGTTAAAACACAGATGGTGAAATGGGCTATAAATTTCAATAAAGAAATAACAATGGAGGCATGGGAATACTTGTGGAAAACTACAATGAAGACAACGACATGCATTAATATTAAAGAGAACATTTTCAAAATGATCTATCGTTGGTACATGACACCAAAGAAGATTGCGCTAGGGAACTTGAATACTTCTAATAAATGCTGGAAATGTAAGAAACATGAGGGCTCCCTCTATCATATGTGGTGGTCGTGTGAGGTAGCTAGGCAGTTCTGGGGGGAAATAATAAGAGAAATGAGTGAAATTTTACAGTTTCAAATAAATAAGAACCCAGAACTCCTGCTGCTAAACTTGGGAATGGAGGGAATTCCAGCCCATCACAGGACGTTGATTTTTTATATGACTGCAGCAGCTAGACTTTTGTACGCGCAGAAATGGAAAGTACAAGAAGTGCCAACTATTGAAGATTGGATTTACAAATTGCTGTATATGGCTGAAATGGACAAGATGACAAGAAAACTGAGAGATCTGGACTCAGGGCAGTTTAACACAGACTGGGAGAAGCTGAAACAATATCTGGAGAAGAAATGGGAGGTGGGAGGAAAACTGTGGCAGTTTGAGAACTACTGAAGTATAATAAAAGTATAAAAGAGAGGGGTGACTTTACCGGGGGTGGAAGAGAAATGTGAATTTATAAGCAGTTAGATTAATTGATTGAGATATATATAGATATGTATAGGTTAACTGATAGAACATTGATAGAGAATAATTAATGATAAGGTTTAAACATGAGGATTGAGTAAATAATAATATTTTCTTTCTTTGATAAGATTTATATGCACCAAACTGAATGTACAGAAGAGTTAAATTGATTGATTATGCGAGGAGTTATATAGAATTACCATAAAAAGTTGAAATGAGTAATATATAGAGAACAAATCAAATTGTTTGATTTAAATGTGGGAAATTTTTATGGTTTATGATATATAGGTTTATATAGAAATATTCAAAACTGGAAAATGGGATAAATTGTTTATCTAAAGACGTATAGTTTGGGTGTATAATAAGTAAAGGAGTTAAAGATGTACTGCTTAATATAATGGAGAATGTATATCTGTTTTAGACAGAGGAATTTAATAGAAGCAAGGGAAAAGGGACAGAGGGTGGGAAAGCTGTTGGAAGTCAACAAAAGGGGGGGAAAGGGAGGGGGTTAGAAACGAAAAATTAGGGGAAAATTGACTGTAATGTAAAAATAAAAATGTTCTAACCCAATAAAAATTTTTCAAAAAAAAAAAAAAAAGAAGTTCTTTGTGAGTCCATATGAACGTGCAGGGAGCTCCATTCATTTTAAAGGAGGAAACAAATTCAGGCAGCGAGTGCCTGCTCCATTGACTGGCAATTCTTCAACATTGTCTGGATTGAGCTTCAGTTTATTGGCCCTCGTCCATCCCATTACCTTCTCTGGGCCCTTGTTTAGGATTTCCACAGACTCAGCTGTCAAATAAAGCCGGGTGTCATCTGCAAATGGGTGGCACCTCACTCCAAATGCTCGACCAGAATTTCCTGCCCATTGCAAGTGACAAGCCACATACATATTCCCTCTGAAAGCACAGACAGGAAAATCTGATGTAAACTACGTGCAACCAACCTCAAGTCCTTGAAACAGAGCGAGTGCATCTAAATAGAGTACAGGGCTCTGGATAAGGTGAGAAGCAGAAGTGCTTCCTTTTCGGGACAAGACAGGATATGCAGCAGGGCACTGTGATAATAGCCGAACTGGTGTTCTACAAAGGCTCTAATGCAGGGCATGAAATCGGTAAGCATCTCCTGTGGTTTATCTCCAGCGTCCAATAATCAGGGACATTTCACGCCTTCAGACAGGAAGCCTTCATTCAGCTATATCATGGGTAGGTGTGAGTTTCTTTGAACTTTCCTGGAAGTAGGGTTGGGAAATTCTGGGAGATTTTGTGGGTGGAGCCTGGGAGGAGAGAAAGCTCAGAAGGATATAATGCCATACATTTTATCCTCCAAAAGAGCTGTTTTCTCCGGGAGAACCGGTTTCTGTTGTCCGAAGATCAGTGGGGAATTCTCTGGGCTGCACCTGGAGGTTGGCGACCCTACCTGGAAGCCATTTTTCCTACCTTATGGTAACGAGTGCCCTAAGTTAATTATGCCATGCGCTATTTATCATTTCATTTGTTCTCAGCCTAATCAGTAATCACGTTCCTTAAAGTGCTCCCAAGTTCTGGCATGGCTAAGTAACAGAGACATAAACAAGGTTGTCCTCAGTTGAGGAGGTCCCTTCTCGGCTCTGGCCCCAGCCTGGTGGAACACTCTCTCAGCTGGGACTCAGGCCCGACAGGATTTATTACAGTTCCGCCAGGCCTGTAAAACAGAGATGTTCTGCCAGGCCTTTGGAAATGGTTGAGGAGCTGGCGAACTATCCTGCTGGCCTCTCGCCAGGTCTGCTTCGCTTCTCCTGTTCTGATTAGATCTGCCCTATCTGCCCCACAGCCATTTGTCTGTTTGTAATTGTCTGTTCTTGTGGTTTATTGTTTTACTGTTTGCATTGTATTTTATAGTGTTTTATAGCTGTTTATGTATTTATGATATACTAATATATATGATATTGTAACCCTCCCTGAGCCTGCTAGTGGAGAGGGCGGGATATAAATCCAACCAACCAACCAACCAACCAACCAACCAACCAATCAATCAATCAATCAATCAATCAATCAATCAATCAATCAATCAATCAATCAATCAATCAATCAATTCTGCTTCTGCTGTGAATCTACAATGCTGTTTTAAGAAAGCTATCTCTTTGCCTTAGCCCCATCCCTGCCTCCGAGTTCCAGTTGCAATATGGATATACTGCTATTGACCTACCCTACAAGGTTGTTGCAAGGATTACTAAGAGAATGCCCCAGGGCGAGGGACCCATTAATCAGCAACGCTGTACAAACTTTCCATGTGGAAGGTCCCTAGCTCAGTCTGTGGCACTTCACTTAAAAAGGTGTTGAACAGCAGAGATGGGGGAAACCGGTTCCCAGAAACCTAGAAAGCAGTGGCCAGTCAGAGGATAGCACTGGGCCAAGCAATCCAGTGACCTGAACTGGTAGAAGCCAACTTCATACGCTTCTCTGAATTTTATAAAGTAGGGATGTCAATCTTCCGTGGTCTGCTTTTTTCTTAACTTAGAATCCCCAGTGTGGTTTTTATGTGCAATTCAGGAGCGCTAAGGTGTAACCAATTGATCTTAAGTGATCCTAAATATACTAGACTCACTCCCTTTCTGTATCAGTGCTCATTTAAGCCAACACCTTTGCAAGAATCTATGTAACCAGCAAGCTTTAGGTCAGGGCAGACAACCTTTTCAGTCTGAGGGCTACCTCAGGGTCTCCGTGCGCTGTCGGGATTCCAGAACAGACGCCCACACTTTGTGTTTCCAGCAACAGTCCAGTGACACCTTGAAGACCGATAATGTTGAGTCCAGCATAAGCTTTTTGTGAGTCAGAGCTCACTTCCTCAGATGCACAAAGTGTACATCCGTTTGGCTGATGTGTGTATATTAAAGGCTGCGAACAACAGAACCTGGCCTCGCTTTGTAAACATCTGTCCTGCCACTTTTCTGTTGTGGAACATAAAAGCACCAACCTGATGGATAAATGTTTCATGCATCAGATGCCAGAAACTCTGTCTCCCAAAAGCGTATGCCGGAACAAATGTTATTAGTGTTTAAAGTGCCACTGGACTCCTGTTTTATTTTGCTCAGCAAAATAAAATGCCATAGACAGTGGGGTTTGCTTCCATATAAGTGTGCCTAGGATTGCAGCCTAAGCTAGGCACATAGAAATCCAGAGACTCATTTGGCTGCTCTCTCCGTATTTTTTTGGGAATTTTGTATAGCAGGCTGTGGACTGTTCATCAAATGGAGAAGAGAATGATGTAAATTGCCTTGGGTCTCCATTGGGGGAAAAGACAGGTTATAAATGAAGTAAATACATTTCTTGCTGTTGTTGTGCTGTTGTTGTTGCTGCAGTTGTTGCTGTTGTTGTTACCAGCCTCAGCTTATTGCTAAGAGTACTTAGAACCTCGGATCCTTTCCCCATTCTCCAGGGGCTTCTCCCAGGGCTCTTCTCACCTTTCAGCCCCCAGTCTTTTCACACATTCCCTCCAAGGCCTTTTCAGGCCGAGGTGCCAAAGAGCTTGGCATGTACTTGTCAGCAGCTTTTCGTTCCACTTTGGGTGGGAACATTTAAGTCCTCGAAACCAGGAGAGGGCAGAGAGGGAGAGCAAGAAAATGGAGAGCTGGAAGGAAAGAGCTGGGTCCGGTGACAGAATGGGATTGACTGAAGCTCAGACTACATGCTGTGGGGAGATGTGTCTCTCCCTGGCCCACATCCTCCAAATTAACAAATTTCAGAGGAGAGGCCTCTGAAAAGAGGCCTGCAGGGCAAAAAAGTGGCCACAGGGCCACGGTACCTGTGGGCTAGGGAAACAAGGATGTAGCAAGCCCAAGGAGACATGTAGGGTCTCCAGGGGGAGACTTGTTTTTTCATGATCTGAACTAGCTATAGGCTTATCAATCCCCCGACGGGGCGGGGGGTCCCTTGCTCCCACCTCCTCCCCCCCAACCCCATTTACCTGGCCAGTGGGGAGGGGCACACCCCTGAGGAGCCCCTAGTGGCGTGGTGTGCCCCCGTGCCCCGCTGCAACACACCCCCATGCCCCACAATGGGCCTGTTTTGGGCCAAATCAGGCCCGCAGGGGGGCAATTCAGCCCTTTGGCGAGCGTGGGAGCATATGCTGGGCCGTCCTTTGATCCGTGTGATGATGTCACTTCCTGGAAGTGATGCCATCATGCACGCTGGCGTGCATGCAAGAAAATACACCGAAGACATCAGTGGGTAAGTGCCAGGCTCCCAATCCCCCGTTGGGGGGCTCAAGGGACCTGGAAAACCTAACTAATAAATTAGCTAGACCTCCCACCAGCATCCCATAGTTTGCCTGCCTTTGCTCCGAGAGGCAGTAGGAGAAAAAAACAAATTAAAACTTCAACATTGGCTGAATTGCTGTATCACTACCAGAGAAAACCTGGAAATAACTTGCAGTAGTTCTAGGAATCACAAGAAACTCTATCGTTTTACCACAGAGTTTCCAGCAATTCCTAGAGCTATCCTAGATCGATGTATTGTTGAAGGCTTTCACGGCTGGAGAACGATGGTTGTTGTGGGTTTTCCAGGCTGTATTGCCGTGGTCTTGGCATTGTAGTTCCTGACGTTTTGCCAGCAGCTGTGGCTGGCATCTTCAGAGGTGTAGCACCAAAAGACAGAGATCTCTCAGTGTCACAGTGTGGAAAAGATGTTGGCAGGTCATTTATATCTACTCAGGAGGGGTGGGGTTGAGCTGAGTCACCCTGTAAGAGTTTCCCAGGGTGTGGAATGCTAATGGCGGGAGGCTTCACTGTATCCTGAGGAGGTTCTTTTGCATATGGATTGGTACTTGATGTGCTAATCTTCTCTGCAGGGCTATTGTCTGGTATAGAGTGTTTTGTTAGCCTGGTGTTTTTCAGAACTGGAAACCATGCTCTGTTCATTCTTAAAGTTTCTTCGTTCCTGTTGAAGTTTTGCTTATGCTTGTGACACTATATATTGAGAAACTCCAACTATATATTGAGAAAGAGTAGACAATTATTCATATGATTGTGTCCAAAATAGAAGACTTGCATCACATATAGATGTGTATCAAACACACTTGTCCCAGTATCAAGTAAAAATGTGTATTGTATATAGCAACAATCATTTCATACAGACTCTGCAATCAGCACAATTGTTAATGCAAAGGAAAATCATATAACAAAAGGAATATCTCTATCTCTATCTCTGTGTCTGGCCGTCGTCACACGGGCTTTTATTTTGCGCGAAAATGGCGCAATTTCCTAGCAAACACCCACCTTATTCCAACACTGATGCGATTTTCTCTCTTCTGCTTTGTGCTTGATAGTCGCGATATTTTGTGACTCAGTGTGAATGCCTCACATCGATGTATTTCGCCTTGCAACGCCCTATGCCCTCCCTTCAATCCCAGAATCCATTTCTCCCCGCGACTCCCTTTTTTTTTTAATTATGTCCTTATAACACCATAACGACATAACACAATGCAAATTTTCTGCTGAAGTAAAAATGACTTAATCACCATTGGAGAAATATTTTAACCCAAAACCACACCTCGCTAAAGTTGGAAAAACAAAAGGGTCAACCAATGTTCTGACCACTCCATGGGCGGGAAAAAAGGGCAACCTATCAGCGTCGTTCTGGGTTGGTCCACGGGAATGTTTATATAATGTTATTCCGTTATAGCGGAATTAAACGGCAAAAAAATAAAAAAGGGGGGGAGGAGCTGCTTCTGCGCGGTTAGAGAGAACAGAACAGAGCGCTTCGGTGTGGACAGCTCGGAGCGCGAAGAGCCGTGAGGTGACCCAAAGAAACGTTACTGTGCCGATATCAGGTATGACGCTATATGCTGTAAATTTAACGGAACAGATGCCTGTGTGACGACGGCCTCTGTCTCTTCCATATCTTCTTTATCTATTTCTATATCTATATCTAAAACAACAGTTTCCAGAGATGCAGGAAACTGCATTCTGGCTAGTGTAGAAATGTGTGTCTGCAAAGACGACAAAAGATCTGTAGCTCTCATTTATCTGAACTTACATGTTGTTTTCATCCGTCAACCGTAATAATTGGAAAATACTGGAAATCTAGTGACACCTTAAAGACTAACGTGGTTTTATTCCAGAACAACCTTTCGTGGACCAAAACCCTCCTCTTCAGATGTACTGCGCTGGAATAAAATTGCATTAAAGTATTTGTTAGTGTAACAGAGTAACCCCTCTCAAAAAAAATTCCCGGTGGTGCTTAATAATACCCTGTGTTATTTAGATGTGATCGATTGGGGCCCCGGATTGAGCTCAAATCTCTCTGCTTGAACCGATGAAGTTCTAGCAAGATGTTTGCCTCCAGGGAATCCGAAATACTCTGGGCAATATACACAAGTCTTTCGGTTTCATTTATCCGCCTGTTCCAAAACATTCAGTTTTGCAGATGAGGCCTCAGCTGCAAGCTGTGATCAAAACCTCACGGACAAAAAAAAGGAGAGGCCTGATTGCAATTTTTACAACGTACAAGGCAAGACGGACATAAACCAGGGAGGGAAGGGGGGTTGCACTTGCCTATCATGACATGGTCCAGCAGCCCAAATGAAGAAAGGGAGGAAACGAAGAACCCAAGATCGGCCTTTAGTTCTCTGAATCTCTCTTTTTTTTCCCTTTCTTTTTTACACTAAGACAAAATCCTCTGTGGTTTCATGTCGAGATTATGCACCCCTGCTGCGCATATCTAGAAGAAATACTGTGCAGTCATTGTGTGGTTTTGCTTACATTAAACTGTAGGTTTTATTTTTTTAAAAAAAAATTAGAAAACGTGGTAAAGTTTTGTTGCTGCTGTTTTTCAAAGTCTGGTACAAAGGTCTCTTAGGAATTTGTGTTCTTTACACTTAACAGAAAAAATATATGACAGGTGTCCTTGGATTTCATTTCTCGCCTTTCCTCCCCCGGTCCCCTTTGTTTGTAGAAAACGGGGGATGTGTGATGCTCTCAGGGTGCCACGAAACTCTGCAAAGCTACACAGTCTAGGATACACACACAAACCTGTACACTCGGTGGCAACTTTTCTCTTAAAAGATACACTGTATCCACCACCCATATGCTCAGGCCACGGGGTGTAGCCAGTTTGGTGTAGTGGTTAAGACCGTGGGATTTGATTCCCCAATCCTCCACTTGAAGCCGGCTGGATGACCTTGGGTCCATCACAGCTCTCTCAGAGCTCTCTCAGCCCCACCACCTCACAGGGTGATTGTTGTGGAGATAATGATAACATACTTTGTAAACCACTCTGAGTGGGTGTTAAGTCATCCTAAAGGGCAGTATATAAATCGAATGTTGTTGTTGTTGTTATTAAAAGAGTGATGTGTGTGTGTGTACGGTGCCCTCAAGTTATAGCTGACTTATGGTGATCTATGGTGGAGTTTTCATGGCAAGTGACTGTCAGGTGGTTTGCCACTGCCTGCCTCTGCATGCCTGGTCTTCGTTGGAGGTCTCCCATCCAATTACTAACCAATGCCAACCCTGTTTAGCTTCTGAGATCTGGCGAGATCTGGCGAGATCAGGCTCACCTGGGCCAAATGGTAGAAACTAAAAAAATAATGCGCTGTCGAGAGTGTTTAGGATCTAAAGTTGTACCAGCGCACAACAGGATTCAACCCTCTCTGTGTGTAAGACAGGATGCCATACTAGACAGACCACTGGTCTGATGCAACAGGACTCCTCTTATGCTTCTGAGCAGCTATGCTACATCTGATGCTCTGCCCTTTTGGAGGGACACCACTTGTGCGGCGATGGCTGCTTCATCAGCGGCACCCACCCTGAGTCTCTGTGAGAAAGGCGGATTATAAACAAAGCAAATTTAAAAAGTAGATATTTGGAGACCCGCATGGGAGCCCTGAAGTCATGAAAAGGCCATCTATGCGCGGGGGAAGAAGTGACACTTCCCCGGAGCTGCTCTTGGGCCACTGAGGCAACCGGGCAAACAGGCTGATCTGGTGCCTTCCATGAGGATAGTTAGGTGAGTAGCCGTGAGTAGCAGTAGAACAGTAGGATTTGAGTCCGAGGGCACCTCAGAGACCAACAAGTTTGTCAGAGTGTAAGCTTTTGTGAGTCAGAGCTTCTTTCCAAGAAGAACGGATCTTTGATTCTCTGAACATAGTTCCAGAGGAGTTAGCCGTGTTAGTCTGTAGTAGGTAAAAAGGTCAAGGTAGTCCCCTGTGCAAGCACCGAGTCATTACTGACCCGGGAGGTGGGGATGTCGCATCACGGCATTTTCTTGGCAGACTTTTTGTTACAGGGTGGTTTGCCATTGCCTTCCCCAGTCGTCTGCACTTTACCCCCAGAAAACTGGGTATTTATTTTACCGACCTTGGAAGGATGGAAGGCTGAGTCAACCTTGAGCCGGCTACTGGAACCCAGCTTCTACCAGGATCGAACTCCGGTCATGAGCAGAGCTTGGGCTGCAGTACTGCAGCTTATCACTTTGTGCCATGGGGCTCCTAGCATTACTGACCCACAGGGGGACGTCGCATCACAACATTTTCGTGGAAGACTTTTTACGGGGTGGTTTGCCATTGCCTTCCCCAGTCCTCTGTACTTTACCCCCAGGAAACTGGGTACTCATTTTACCGACCTTGGGAGGATGGAAGGCCGAGTCAACCTTGAGCCGGCTATCTGAACCCAGCTTCCGCCGGGATCGAACTCAGGTTGTGAGCAGAGCTTGGGCTTCAGTACTGCAAATTACCACTCTGAGCCACGGGGCTCTTCAGGTCCAGTAGCACCTTTCAGACTAACCAACTTTATTGTAGCATCAATAAAGTTGGTTATTGCTACAATAAAGCTGGTTAGTCTTAAAGATGCTACTGGACTCTTTACTATTTTGACTCTCTGAAGGGAGCTTTGACTCTTTAAAGCTCATACTCTGGAAATCTTGTTGGTCTCTAAGGTACCACCGGACTCAAATCAGGCTGAGCTGGCACATCTTGCCGATTGGCAACCGTGCACTCGAACCAGAAGTGTGCCAGCGCGTTGCCCTTAATAAGATGCCGCTTCTTGGCCCTCACATGAGAAACTTCCAAAGTGCCGCTTTCTTGGCATTGCTCCTTCAATGCGGCTTACCTTCTACTAACTTTTGCTTCTGCTCTCTTACTGCCCCATTTCATCATGTTCTCTCGACGCTGGCGCAACTGCCAGCCTCTCCTCGGAGGGACTGGGCTTCGAAATCACACAGATGTATGATTAAATCCATCCTCAATACTGTTGTGTTTCACCCCCTCCCCTTTGCAATGTTCCTTTCAAGCTGCAAAGCCACACTCGAGCTGATTGTTATAAAGACAAGAACTTTTTTTAAAAAGTTGCTTTAAAAAGAAAACCCGGCCACCTGAAATTCGATGCTGGCTGCACAAAGCGGTTGTTTTTAAACCTTAGGATGAAGAAAAAACCTGTTGGCTTTGCAGAGTTGAGCAGTGCAATTGATTCTCGTATATAAAATCTATGTACAGATGTATTTGTGCAAATGTGTTTGCAAGAAATATACCTACCCTGTTTTGTTCTCTTAATTTTTTTGCAAAGGTCCTTCTTTGTGCATGCTTCTGTGTTTGATATATGTATATATATATTTTCCCTTGTGTCTTTTTGTGTGCACTTTTGGGTTTCTGTTTTTTTTTTGGTTGAATACATTTTTTATTTATTGTCTGTCTGTGTTTTGTGTTTGTGGTCCACAGGTCCTCGTTTGCATTGCTCATCCGCCTCATCAACTCCTATTGAGCAATCCCCCTCCCCTCCCCCTTCCCCCGCAGCCAATGAGAGCCAGGGACGGTTGCTAGGCAACGGTGCAGCCCAGCCAGCCCAGAACTCTGACTCTGACGAAGAGTTTGTCCCCAATTCATTCTTAGTTAAGCGTGGCTCTGGGACCCTTTCTCTACCCCCTAATGGTGAGTCGAATTTCTTTTCTTTTTTCCCTCTCCCCTTTTGTATTGGAAACCGGATCCAGGGTAGTTTTTGTGCAGTTCTGTGCATGCACTTTGCCTCTTTTTGTAAATGCATCGTCCTGTTTTGAATGTTTGCAAATGGGGTTTGCTTGGGGGGTCGGGGGAGGCTTGTGTTGCCTGCAAGCTGACTCGGTGATTTGAGTTTGGAGCTGTGTGCAGTGTTTTTATATGTGCAGCGCGATCCTAAGCAGAGATGCTCCAGTCTGAGCCTTACTGATTTCAGCGGGCTTAGAGCTGGAGTAACTCTCTTTGGAATTGCACTGTTATATACTGGACTTGGCTTCAAGCTGCAGATAGCGTGTCTGGTCTGGAAGAGGTTGCATTCATTACGTATCTGGTGGATCACGTTTGGGATTTTGCAAAGAACGATGCGCAGTGAAATTGAGCACATTAAAAATCACCTTTTTGGGGGGGGGGTGCTATTTTGAACCGTTCTTGGCTTCTAGACCTCTGTGATGACCTTTATGCTCCCTGTTCTGTTTAAATTTTGCAACAACAACAAAGCTTTGCAATCATTAATTCCCTTTTAAGTTTAAATGTCTTCCAGTGTAATTTGCAACTCCTGCATACGGTGTTGTGGAGTTGTTGTTTTTTAACTTTAAAAAATATTGGACTCCCAGTAAGGCAAACCCTTCAGTGCTGATCTGATTTCAGTCCGGGGAGAAAGCAGTACGGAATTGTCGCTCAGCCAACCTCAAACCCCCAGTGCAGCTTTCGCTCCGGTAAAACTTGTCAAACACTTTTAGCGCAGCCCCTGGAATCCACCACAAAGCTTCTGCAGCTGTTGTGTGTGTGTTGTTTATTTTGTTGACCCGTTATAGAAAATTAGATGGAGTTTGTGCTTTCCAGAAATGGCTGTTTTTGAATTCATGGGGGGGGGGGGGAGTCCTAATATTTCTTCGGCCTTCAGAAACTGCAGGATTTTTTTTAAAAAGGGTTGTAGTTTTTTATATCTCCTGTCTCAGAGAGATGCTGTGACTGTGTTGTGAGTACAGATGAGAGGACTTTTCATTAACATTGTGGCCAGAGATCCAGAGGAGTTAGCCGTGTTAGTCTGTAACTGCAAAATATTAAGAGTCCAGTAGCACCTTGAAGACTAACCCACTTTATTGTAGCATAAGCTTTCGAGAACCACAGCTCTCTTCATCTCCAAAGCTTACGCTACAATAACGTTACAATAACGTTGATTCGTCTTCAAGGTGCTACTGGACTCTTTACTATTGCGGCCAGAGAATTTTTACCAAGAGTCTGTAGTGTTTGGAGTCAACTGCTATCAAAAGTGGGGTTGCCAACCTCTGGGGTGGGGGGCTAGAGATCTCTTGGAATTGCGATTGATCTCCCAACTACAGAGATTAGTTCCCCTGGAGAAAACGGATGCTTTGGGGGGAATGACTTTATGGCATTATAATCCACAGAGGTCCTTCCCTTCATCTTCTCCAGGCTCCACTCCCCATATCTCTAGGAATTTCCCAACCTCAAGTTGGTAACCCTAATTGAAATGTTGGGCAGAGAAAATGGCATGAGAAAGGAGGTTGGCGGGGTTGTGGAGCATTAAGAAGATGAGAAATCCACTGTGTGCATCCTGTGTACATACGGGGAGGTGGTTGTGAATGTCCTGCATTGTGCAGGGGGTTGGACTAGATGACCCTGGAGATCCCTTCCTAACCTGTGATTCTATATGTTGGAAACTGTATGCAACTTTGATGGTATGCAAAATGCTTTGATCATATAGCATGTTTGTATCATATTGAAGAAAATGTATTCCCCCCCCCCCCCATTCCTTTATTTATGGATGCCATTTATAGTCTGCCTTTCCCACTGAGACTCAAGGCGGATTATACAGTATGAGATTAGTACAGTCAGTTTTAGAGATGTTTCCATAAACAATACCATTGGGTAAATAAAAAATAATTTTACAAAGACAGCGTTAGTAAGAATCCAATACAGAGTTGAAGAAATGCTAAAACAGAGCATAAGCAATTCTAGGGCTGACATTAGACCACATGAAGCACAGGTAGCTCATAGGAGCATATATTTAAGGCAACAGGTAGGACGTAAGGCAACATAGTAGTGAAGTCTGTAGTCCTTAATTTATTAGTGAAGGATCTGAGAGCCCCTCCCTACAATACAAAAGCCTTTTTGAATATTTCGGTTTTGCATCATTTGCGGAAAGCTAGGAGAGTGGGGGCTCTCCTCACCTCCTCAGGCAGGCCATTTCTTAAGGTGGGAGCCACCACAGAGAAAGCCCATGTACAGGCTGCTCTTGATTTCACCCATGTGCAGGGTGGCACCTGCAGGAGACCCTGTTCGGATGAGCGAAGCTGCCATGGAGGGACATAGGGAGGGAGGCAGTCCCATAGGTATGCTTGACCAAGGCTGTGAAGGGCTTTGTATGTGAAAACCAATACCTTGAACTGAGCACAGTAGCTGATAGGTAGCCAGTGGAGTGCCTGCAGAATAGGGGTGATGTTCATGCTCCTGCTCACTCCTGCTCGCAGTCGCGCTGCAGCATTTTGCACCCACTGGAGTCTCCTAGTTAATTTCGATGGGAGACCTATGTGTAGTGCGTTCCTGTTCATCTTTAGCTCACAGCTGGATAGCCTAGTTTTTCCCTCTACCTGAACCTAGTTGTACATTTTTATGCGTGTGTGTATAGCAAAAGCAGCCACCCCAAAAAACCAGGAATACTTTTGTCCAGTCTAGATTTTGTAAGGACAAGACCTGATCTACAAGATGAATTGACTGCACTGAGTGGTTTTTCAGCCAAGAATCAGTCCAATTAAAGAGTTTTGTAGATCTTCCCAATAAAAAGTGTCACCTTTTTGATTGGCTGGAATGCCAGCTCCAGAAATAATAATTATAAAAAATCTCTTACCTGGGTGGTGTGCAGAAATGGAACTATAGAAAGCAGTCTGTCCATCTAAACTGTGCTACCATTTTGTGGGCTGAAAAGTCCCCAGCCATTTAGCAACACCATATAGACAGGATAACAGGCCCCACAAATCATTGTGTATTCCGTTCTTCAACTGCAGCACCACCAAAAAGCAGAAAGCAATGTACCTTCCAATAGATAGCTCAGGAAAGTGAGCCAAGCTGTATACTACAGGTAAAAGTCATACACATTGTATGGTCAACAACGCTGACTTCGTTCATTGCTCCGAATTGGGCACTAATCTGTCTAGAAGAACGGTATATAAGCACTGTTGTTATTGTTGTTATTCTGTTTCCCGTGCTGGAAACGTCAGGAAGCAAAAAAGCAAAAAGTGGGTGAAGATAGACTGGTTGGCTTCATGGCCGTACGGGGGCTGCTACCCCGGCACTTAGCCCACAGGCTGGCCTGAGCTGAATAATACAGAACTCCAGCAGCACCTAACAACATTTATTCCAGCATGGGTTTTTAGGACCCAGCCTGCCCCAGACATCACCAGCCAGCCAGCCTGTGGTAATGGCTGCCCAGTCTCTTCCTCCTCCTCCTCCTCTATCTTTTTTCTCCCTCATCCAAAGTGGAGAGGGAAGCGTGGGCAGTGTGAGACCACATGAGGGGTGAACAGTATAATCTTGGTGCCAACAGCTGCAACCAGCGTTCATGCCGCTTGGAGCATCCCCGGGACGTGAGAGACAAAGGCTGGGACGCTAGCAGAGGACACTTCTTTGCCCTGCCTCTCCTTGGCACGACTACGGATATCACGCATGTAGGTGCAAATAAATCCATTTATTAAATAATAATAACGGGAAGGACCGGATTGTGTGGGGAAATGGCCTTTCTCCTTAAAGGTCCACTCGTCCGCTGGAGAAATTAATTCAGATGGCTGGATTGGGTCAGTTGCGTGTGTATCGGTGTGTAGGATGTTTGAGTTGTGGGCGCAAACGATCATTTATGGTCTATTCAAAGCCATGCCTGAAACTTGTATTTAGAACTGATTCAAACCCGTAGCGATGCAGTCTTCTCATGGGTCTGTAATAATAGTAGTTCTTAGCCTCTGGATGGTGTTTCAGAGCATCAGATGGTACTTGGTGAAGAACTTCTTATGCCAGTCTTATAAGGTAGCCCAGCATTATCCCTGTATTGCAGAGTGCAGCCTGAAGCTAACAGATGATTCCGCACGTGTTGGATAATGCACTTCCAATCCTCTTTATAGGTCATGTGGAATGGATTTTTTTGTGTGCGGAACAAAAAATCCACTTCAAATGATTGATAAAGTGCATTGAAAGTGCATTATCCAACGTGTGTGGAATCAGAGAGAAGCTTTGTTACGTTTCTATTCCACCTTTCATCCAAAGATATCCAAGCAGCATACAAGGTTCCACGCTTCCTGCGTCTTAATCTTCACAGCAGCCCTGTGAGGTAGGCTATTGGATCAAGGTCACACAGTGAGTTTCGGTGGTGAGCAGTGATTTGATTCTGGGCCTGTCCTGGGCTAGTCCAACACTTCAACCATTGCTACTGCATGAGCCTATCAAGCTCACTTACTTCATTTATACCCCACTTTATTTATACCCCACTTTTCTCCTGAAACGGGGACTCAAAGTGCCTTGCGACATTCCCCTCTCCTCCATTTTATCCTCACCACAACCCTCTGAGGTAGGATAGGCTGAGACAGTGCAAATTGCCGAAGCTCACCCAGTGAACTTCCATGGCAGAGGCAGGATTCGAACCTGGCTCTTCCAGATCCTAGTCTGACATTCAAGCCACTTACACCACACTAGTCCTTCTGTTTGGAGCTAGCAAGAAGAAGTCAACACAATCTTTTTAAAATAACAGCCATTCAAATGTTTGAAAACAGCGATTGTCCCTTTACTCAGATGTCTCCAGATCCACACCTTCAACCTGTCCTCACGCAGTATTATTTCCAGACCCATCACCATCCCGGTCGCCCACGTCTGGACGTGCTCTACTTTGTTAAATAGTAAAAAGTCCAGGAGCACCTTTAAGACTAACCAACTTTATTGAGGCATAAGCTTTCGAGAACCACAGCTCTCTTTGTCAGATGCATGATGCATCTGACGAAGAGAGCTGTGGTTCTCGAAAGCTTACGCCTCAATAAAGTTGGTCAGTCTTAAAGATGCTGCTGGACTTTTTACTATTTTGCAACTACAGACTAACCTGGCTCACTCCTCTAGTTCGTTGACATCCTTCTTAAAATGAGGCGCCCAGATCTGGGCAGAAAGAATCCAGATGAGGCCTCAGCCGATCTCTGGTTGTGTGTTTCATGCCTTGAGATCAGGTCAGGGAAAGATCTAAACAGAGGGAGGGGGGACTTCAACTCTCTCTCTCTCTGACAACAAGGTACCCGTGGGATCAATCCACAAAGTACCCTATTGACTAAGCGGCTGTAAAATCTCCTTGTTGCAAAGGGAAATGAGTGTATTCTCTCAGTTTCACATCCGCAGCACAATGAGTGCTAAGTAGGGCGATGGGCTATTGACAAAGAGGCAGTGAATTCCTCAGGGGGTAGTGCTATCTGACACCGTTCAGATAACACCTATTGAAAGTGCCCCCCCCCCCGCCCCTCCTGGCGTCTCTCATCCCCTGTGGAAGGTGAGTGTGAGATGAAGGTGTGACAGATCCTTGCCAGACCCCAAAGGCAGATACCAGAAAGGCAAAAAGGGGATTCCTTGCTGGAATACGCTAATGTTTCTATGGATTTTATGTAATGTTTCTATGTATGTGTTTGGGCCCTCTGAAATGCTTGAGTTTCAGGCACCCCAATCTTAAATTGTTAGCATTAAAGCACTCACCTGTAATTCTGGAATCATCTTGTGTAATCAGAAAATAGTAAATAGCCCAGTAGCACCTTTAAGGCTAACCAACTTTATTGTAGCATAAACTTTTGAGAACCACAGCTCTCTTCGTCAAATGCATGGAGATGCATACCCTCCATGCACCTGACAAAGAGAGCTGTGGTTCTCAAAAGCTTATGCTATAATAAAGTTGGTTAGTCTTAAAGGTTCTACTGGACTCTCTACTATTTTACGACTACAGACTAACACGGCTAACTCCTCTGGATCTACTGTAATAAACGTGTCCCAGGGGTACCTTCAGGGTACCTTTATTTTCAGCTCTCATATGCTGAAGCTTAATCTTGATAATAGAACAATAACAACAAATACAATGATAACTGTGCTTATATACCGCTCGTCTAGACAGGTTAGTACCCCTCTCAGAGCGGCGAACAAAGTCAGTGTCCGTATTATCCCCACAATACAGCCAGGGATCTGGGGCTGAGAGAGGTGGCTTACCCAAGGCCACCTTCTGAGCTCTTGGCAGTCCTGGGATTCAAACCAACAGAATGCTGATTTGCAGCCTAACCACTATGCTACAGCAGCCAACAAGGCTGTTTATTATTATTAATAATAGTAACAACAGCAGCAATAACAGTATGCTTATATACCACTCTTCTAGACAGGTTGTCGCTCAACTCAGAGTGGTGAACAAAGATAGTGTTGTTATTATCCCCACAATACAGCTGGGGAGATGGGGCTGAGAGAAGCGGCTTACCTAAGGCCACCTGCTGAGTTCATGGCAGTAGTGGGATTCAAACTGGCAGAGTGCTGACTTGCAACCCAACCACTTTACCACTAAGCTACAGCCAACAAGACTGTTGACAGAGGTTAAGTGTGCATGTATTACTCCAAGTTTAAGATCATTAACCCTGCCAGTTTGCCTCCATGTTTAATTTGAAGTGCTGGTGTTAATCTTTTAAGGCCTTTTGCAACTGGGACCCTCATATCTGCGGGACCCAGGGCTCATTTTGAGGAGGAACGTGCAGGAACGCAGTTCCAGCAGTTCCCCAAAGAGGTCACGTGACAGGTGGCCCCGCCCACCTGACTCTCATTGATTGGGCTGAAACGGCCCGGATCAGGCCTCTGACGGGTGGTGGATCACTCTCCCGCTCAGCAGCGGCCCGATCCTGACCATTTTTGGCCCCTTTTTGGCCATTTTCAGCTTCTTTTTGCCATTTTGGGTCCAATTTCGTCCCAGAATGGCCAGGATTGGGTCCAGAACAGCCAGGATAGGTGATGTCAGGGGGTGTCGCATATGCAAATCAGTTATGCTAATGGCACACTCCCAGTGATATCAAGGGGTGTGGCATATGCTAATGAGTTACGCTAATGAGTTCCTCCAGCTCTTTTTCTTCAAAATGACCCCTCGCAGGACCCTTTCCACCCGTTACGTTCCTGTACAGCAGCTCTGATCCTCAGACCAGAGGAGGATTACCTGTGTCTACTCAGGGCAGTAGAAAAGAGCAAGAGTCCAGTAGCACCTATAAGATTTACAAAATTTGTGGTAGGGTATGAGCCTTTGTGAGTCACTTCTTCAAGACTGAAGAAGTGAGCTGTGACTCACGAAAGCTCATACCCTACTACAAATTTTGTAAATCTTATAGGTGCTACTGGACTCTTGCTCTTTTCTGCTGCTACAGACGGACTAACGTGGCTACCCATCTTGATCACTCAGGGCCGTAACTACCTTTTCTTTGCAGACTTTCTCGGTGACTAGTACTGCTCTGTGGCACTACCTTCCTGAGGATGCGAGAGAGGCCGTAGCCCTGGAAAAATTTTCAAACTTCCATAAAGCATCTTTTTAGTGGTTCTTAAGTAGATATCAGATAGTTTGATGGATGCTGAGTAGTCCCCTTTTTGCTTTTTCTGTCTTTTTATCTGTATTCAGAGGAGTTAGCTGTGTTAGTCTGCAGGAGCAAAATAGCAAAGAGTCCAGTAGCACCTTTAAGACGAACCAACCTTATTGTAGCATAAACTACAGTAAAGCTACAATATTGTAGCTCGTGCTACAATAAAGTTGGTTATTCTTAAAGGTGCTACTGGACTCTTTGCCATTTGTCTGTATTGTATTTGTGTGGTTTTTAAGGACATTTTTTGTTAATGATATAAACCTCTGGGTTCCCGTAGCCTGGAAGAAATGCAGGATGTAAATTTGCTTCTGGACTGTCTTGTCCACATAAGAAAATCACGTTGCAAATTTCTGCTATAACAAAAGAGCAGCTCTTTATTCTATGATGTGTGGATGGGACCTGAGGGTTCTTGATTTCTCTGGGCTTTGCCTTAATATAATGTAGCGCTTTCTATTGTCTTTCTGGTAACATTTCCTTTTGACTTAGTTATCTTTCTGATTTTTTAAATTATTTTTGTGAAACATACAAAGAACTCGCACACAATGATCCCAGCATTTATAAGAGAGGCATAAAAAGTGGTGGATTAAAGCAACACATTTAAATTGTTGTTGTTGTTGTTGTTGTTGTTGTTGTTGTTATTGCCCTGACCTGGAGAGCCTGATCTTGTCAGATATCGGAAGCTAAGCAGGGTCAGCCTTGGTTAGTAACTGGATGGGAGACCTTGACGAAGATGAAGGTTGCAGAGGTAGGCAATGGCAAACCAGCTCTGTTAGTCTCTTGCCATGGAAACTCCACCAGGGGCTGCCATAAGTCAGCTATGACTTGAGGGCAGGACTTCATTTTCCATCATCATCATCATCATCATCATCATCATTATTTTGCCTGTTGCCATCAGTGTGCATGGTGATCGACAGAGGACAAGAATATAGATCTTTGCCCCCAAGTATTTGAGTCCAGAGGCATTTCCTGGGTGTAAGCTTTCGAGAGTCAGGCTCCCTTATATCTGATGAAGGGAGTGTTGACTCTCAAAATCTTATACCCTGGCAATCTTGTTTGTTCTTTAAGGTACCTCCAGACTCGAATATTGCACATTTGTTCCCGTTGCAGTTGTTGAGGCTTAGCATCTGTAAAGAGGAAGGACAAAGTTGGGCGTTCGTCGGGATTATAGGATTGTTAACAAAAGTCAAGAAAATCAGCTTATTGCCAAGATTTGCCATGGTCCTCGACCTTTTTGAAGTTGTAAGCATTCGTTGAGGCTTTTGCAAACCCTTGCTCATCTGATTCTCTGATAAGAGAACACCATTTAGAGGCCACCAAAATCTTCCTAGCTACCGAGAGAAGACATGACGAACAGTGGAGAATTCTGAGCGTTGGTCAAGTAACATCTTTCTGGTAAAGTTTCAAAATAAATGGAGCTTTCGTCCTTCTTGCCTGCCTACTACCTCCTTCTGTTCTCCCCTCTTTTGTCACGATTATTTCCTTCTGCTATGATAAAAATCAAGTATTTTCTTGCAGCGTGGTGGGCTTTTCAAGCAAGGAGGTTATCAGCTTTTGAGCTGTTCCCATACAGAGAGAAAAAGGCAGAGGTCCGGTGTTGTGTCTGTTTGGAGAACTGCTTAACATTCATGCCCACCCACTGGCCGCACGCATTCCCCCCCTCCTCCTGGCATTTGACTGTACAGTTGGGTTTCCAGCCATGTGGCTGACCTTTTGGCACTTCACAGTTGGGTATCTTTTTGTGTTGTTGCTGTTTCCTCTGAACCCATGTAAAAAAGCAAAAAAAAAAAAAAACAGGAGAGGATGGTTGGAAAGAGCTCAGGTTCCCTTAAACGCTGCCTGGGCTGTGGTTTGAAAACTTGCCCTCAGCGGCAGACAAACAAGGAAGAATAACCAGAGCTTTAAAAACTAACTGAATAAAAAATCAAGTAAAAGCTTTTGTGGACTAGAGCTTGCTTCTTGAGCTACGAGCTAGCATTTCCCGGAGGTAATGGAACAGGCCCACTTTGCTGGGACGTTGCAAAGCACGCTGGGGTTGCCAGCTCCATATAGGTAAATTCCTGGAGATTTTGGGAGTATAGCTTCAGGAAGGCAGATCCAGGTGGGTATAATGCCATAGAGTCCACCCTCCGAAGCAGCCATTTTCTCCAGGGGAACTGATCTCTCTCACCTGGAGATCACTTGTAATTCCAGGAGATCTCCAGCCACCACCTGGAGGATGGCGACTCTACGGTCTAGTCTATACCTGCCGTAAAATGAGACGGTTAAATAGACCAGGCAGCTTCAGACAGTCGTAGCAACAAATTTTTCCAGGTTCCTTTACACAAATAATTTCCCTGCAAGAAGAAAACTGGTATGCCATGATAAGGCATAATCTAGGTCCCCTCTTGCTGATGTGTTTATGTGTGTGGGGGGGGGGGGTTGGCAGGGATTTTTTTCATGGGGGGGCACCTGGCGTCTGAAGCGGCTTGGCCCATTCTCTCCCCTCATTCTGCCGTGTGTTTAGACTAGGCGTCCCAAGAATGGCGTGCGAAGCCCGTTGAAATAAGCTGCGTCAACATTCTGTGATCAAAACATACGAAATAAATAAATGAAGCTAAATAAATACCTCTGGAAAGGAGGGTAGAGGAAGCCCATCTCATCTGTCCCATCTGTGTGGCCTTCCTTGCCAGGGTCAAACTGAATATGATGTTGGGAAATCTTTGAATGGATCTCCTGTGGCTTTTTAAGAACAAATGGCAGCTGGGGAGGGCAGCCACTCTCACTGGAATTGCAATATGAGAAGAAGGGATATACAAGTTTTCCTCTCTGAGCTGCTTTTCTGACCTTAGTTTCAGAGGAGTTAGCCGTGTTAGTTTGTAGTAGCAAAATAGTAAAGAGTCTAGTAGTACCTTTAAGACTAACCAACTTTACTGTAGCATAAGCTTTCGAGAGCCACAGCTCTCTTCATCAGATGCTTTGTCAGATGCATCTGATGAAGAGAGCTGTGGTTCTCAAAAGCTGATCGTGCATCTGACAAAGAGAGCTGTGGTTCTCAAAAGCTGACGATGCATCTGACAAAGAGGGCTGTGGTTCTCAAAAGCTGATGATGCATCTGACAAAGAGGGCTGTGGTTCTCAAAAGCTGACGATGCATCTGACAAAGAGGGCTGTGGTTCTCAAAAGCTGATGATGCATCTGACAAAGAGGGCTGTGGTTCTCAAAAGCTGATGATGCATCTGACAAAGAGGGCTGTGGTTCTCAAAAGCTGACGGTGCATCTGACAAAGAGGGCTGTGGTTCTCAAAAGCTAACGATGCATCTGACAAAGAGAGCTGTGGTTCTCGAAAGCTGACGATGCATCTGACAAAGAGGGCTGTGGTTCTCAAAAGCTGACGATGCATCTGACAAAGAGGGCTGTGGTTCTCAAAAGCTAACGATGCATCTGACAAAGAGAGCTGTGGTTCTCAAAAGCTGACGATGCATCTGACAAAGAGGGCTGTGGTTCTCAAAAGCTGATGGTGCATCTGACAAAGAGAGCTGTGGTTCTCAAAAGCTGATGATGCATCTGACAAAGAGAGCTGTGGTTCTCAAAAGCTGACGGTGCATCTGACAAAGAGAGCTGTGGTTCTCAAAAGCTAACAATGCATCTGACAAAGAGAGCTGTGGTTCTTGAAAGCTTATGCTACAGTAAAGTTGGTTAGTCTTAAAGGTTCTACTGGACTCCTTACTATTTTTCTGACCTTAGTCAGCCCTTAGAGCTGTGTTTGAACTTTTGTGGGGGAGGGATGTACATCTTGGGACAGATAACAGGGTGTTAACGGTTGTAACACCCCGTTATCTGAGCTCCCTTCAAAATCTAGTTGGAAATCGAGTTGGTTTTTAGGGTGCTACTGTACCCGAGTCTTGCTCTTCTACTACAGACCAACACAGCCACCCTCCTGAACGATCTTGTTTGGTTACACACATTTACAAGCATGAATAAATTCAGAAATCTGCTGTTGTGAGCCTTATCTGAACAGTAAATCTTTCCTAAAGCTGTAATTGTTTTAAAGGTTTTGTAGCGCTTTCTCCCTCCGAGTAACAGTTCTTGGGGGTGTACCATTTCTTGCAGTACCTCTTCTAACAATATCTGTTAGGGTAATAGCATACCAAACTTGCCATGAGCCGTGATTTTCTCAACAATGTGGAGATACTGTTACTGGCCTACCTTGTCAGGCTGTTGTAAGGAATATCGAGGTCTGGTTTGTACCGGCTACAATTCCTAATACAAGCTAATGGCACCTTCTGATAGTAGCTAGAATCTCATACCTTTTTTCTATTAAAATAAAAGGATTCCAGTGACACTTCAGACACTTAACAAAATTTATTCTGGCATAAACTATCATAAACTCTTCTCCATTCAGAGGTTTATCCTCCTTTTTGTCATAAACTTTCATGACACAGAGCTCACTTCATCTGATGCATCAAGTGTACATCCTCTAGCCTGGTGCATTTATATTAAAGAGCGCAAATAATAGAACTGGCCTTTGTTTGTACTAACTCTCCCCTTCCCCACCTTTCTGTTGTTTGCAGCCATTAATATAAATTCACCGGTCTAACAGGTGTACAATCCAGGCATCTGGTGAAGTGAGCTGTGACTCATGGAGCTGATACTGGAATACATTTTGTTAGTCTTAAAGGTGCCACTGAGCTCTTGCTTAAGTTTGCTGCAAAAGACTAAGATTATCAGCCTAGATATTGTATCACTGCAAGTACACCCCAAAGTAAGTGGGTTCTAGATCAAGTCAAGCCTGAATTCTCCCTAGAAGCTAAAATGACAAAACTGAGGCTAGCGGACTTTGGTCACATCACAAGAGGACAAGATTCTCTGGAAAAGACAATAATGCTAGGAAAAATTGAAGGCAGTAGGAAAAGAGGAAGACCCAAAACAAGATGGCTTGACTCAATAGAGAAAGCCACGTCCTCCAGTTTGTAAGATCTGAGCAAGTTGGTTAATGACAGGATGTTTTGGAGGCCTTTCATTCATAGGGTCGCCATAGGTCGGAAGCAACTTGACAGCACATAACACACACACATGCCCAAAAGTCTGAAGTTAGGAAGGACTTGACAGATACCATCTACTTTCCACCCCAGCTTGAGGACCTCATGTTGGGTAAAGGCCAAGGTTAGAGCTAGCTTAAGAGGTGATAAAAATCCTGAATTGATGTTTTGACACCTCTGTTTCAAGCTGGGGTGTGACTGTTCACAGTGGCTCCCCTGTGCAGTCACCAAGGAGAACCCTGTCAAGATGTGTTCACATGTGTCCCCAACCTCCTTTCCTCACTGGGTGACGAACTGATGACTTCCAGGAAGGCCACCAACCGAGGTGTCCTTACCACCTCATCCCACCTCGAGCACAGTCCTCTTTCAGGTGGGATCCATTGATTCAGAAGAAAGGCCTGTGTGAAATCGGTCCGCTGAGAGAAGGCAAATATCGTCTTTGCGATGAGGTTGCTTGAGCGGGATTGCCATGCCAATGGACCAGAACTTCATCATATTCCCCAGTTGCCAGAACAGAAAAAAGTAACCCCATCCCATTTTACGATTTTAAATGGTATATACGATGAAATACGTTTTTAAACTTGGTTGTGATCCGCCCTGAGCCTGCTGATGTGGGGAGGGCAGAATATAAATTAAATATAAACAAAATAAATAATAAATAAAAATTTCCCACAACAGTGCACTGAGCATTTTCGTTATTTCCCTACGTTCTGTAAAAAGCTACGATATAAAAAGAACAGAACGTGTCAGAAGCAGGGCTTTTTTTCTGGGAAAAGAGGTGGTGGAACTCAGTGGTGGAACTCAGGACCGCACAATGACATCACTTTGGGTCAGCTGGAATAAGTTTAAATCGCCCTTGGCGAAAATGGTCACATGGCCAGTGGCCCCGCCGTCTGATCTCCAGACAGAGGGGAGTTTAGATTGCCCTCCGCACTGCTCCAAACTTTTTGTTATGGGGTGGTTTGCAAACCACCAGAGTGTTATACTGGGGTCTATAATATAGAGGTTATGTGATTGGGCTGCAAATCAGCACTCTGCTGGGTTGAATCTCACTAACTGCCATGAGCTTCAGCTTTCCATGGTCATAGATCCAGAGGAGTTAGCTGTGTTAGTCTGTAGTGGCAAAATCGAAAAGAGTCACGCATCTGACGAAGAGAACTGTGGTTCTCGGAAGCTTATGCTACAGTAAAGTTGGTTAGTCTTAAAGGTGGTGCTGGACTCTTTTCGATTTTGCCATGAGCTTCAGTAGCTGGCTTTGGGTAAAACCACTCTGTAATGGATTGTTTTACCCATGTCTTCACTCAGCTTCCGCTATGCTAGACGAAAGACTCTTGGATAGCTTTCAGAAATTAGACCTGTCAAACAGGGCTGCTCTTTGAACAAGATCTACTCATCAATACATTATTTACAGCGTTCTTTTTGCAATGCCTTTTCTCATCAAGGCACGCAGACACCTTTTAGAGTTTCTTTATTTTTATTAAAATTACATTCTAGTCTTTTAAAGAAGCAAGACGTGTGTGTGTTATGTGCTATCAAGTCACCTCTGACCTACGGCGACCGTTATGAATGAAAGACCTCCAAAACGTCCTATCATTAACAGACTTGCTCAGATCCTGCAAACTGGAGAACGCAGCTTCTCTTATTGAGCCAAGCCATTTCTTTTTAGGTCTTCCTCTTTTCCTACTGCCTTCCACTTTTCCCAGCATTGTTGACTTTTCCAGAGAATCTTGTCTTCTTGTGATGTGACCAAAGTATGATAGCCTTAGATTTGTCATTTTAGCTTGATTTGATCTAGTAGACATCAAAACATAGGTGATTATTAATATAAATCCTGCAAAGATAGAACACAGAAAAGCAATAAGAATTAGGTTTGCTAACATTTCCTAATTCAGTAAGTTTAAAACAAAGTTTCTATGAAGTGCATTAAGATTCCCATTGCATACAATGCAAAGATAAGAGTCTCACCTGGTCTCATGAGATTTCTTTCAATCAGAACTCTAACATACTCTCCGAATTTGTATTTTTATAGGTTATCTTATGCAAAAATCTAAGGTCTTTTTCATGTGACAGCATAGATAAACTATGATTGGTTTAATGCTTAATTAAATATCTGTATTTTCTATTGCATAACATTCTAATTAGCCAAAAGTAGCGTTATATTCAACTTGCAAAACAAAACTATGAATCTGTGAGAAATGACAGAAGGAGTTAAGTTGGTAAGAGTTAAGTTGGACCCTTGGTCCGTTTTACGATTGGAGAACATTAATCTAGATAGTGTCCACTATTTTTAATTGGCTGTCAAAGATGAAAGTACACCTTTTTCAGTTATACAACATTCTGAAAAAAACTCAAGACGGTTCATTCAAAGTGCAGAAGTTCACTTAGAATACAAGTGTATCGCTTTGTCTAATGTGTTTCAATCTATATTACTGCAACAACTCCTTTCAGCCCCAGCTTCCCAGCTGTATTGTGGGGATAATAATAACACAGACATTATACACTACTCTTTATGGGTACTAATCTGTCTGGAAGACTGGTATATAAGCGCACTATTGTTATTACTGTTATTATTATTCAAATCCCATCTCTGTCATGAAACCAATTGTGTTGGGATGTCAGGCCATGCTAGACAACTGGCACAAGGTTGGTCAGAGAAGTCATGGGTGGGGCTGTGATGTGGCATGCACCGTCACTTTCAGGGAAAGTGACATGGGGCAGCTATAGGAATCACCAGAAACTCTATGGTAAAACCACAATTTAAGAGGTTGCCTTACAGGAACAGTATTACTGTGACAAGTTCTCAAACTTCCCTCCTTCAGTTACGTGCAAGCTTTTACTTCATTTTACGGTATGCTCACATAGTCAGCGTCTATACATTATATCAGTGGTGGCCGCTAGAAAAAAACAATGATACATAAGAACCTGAAGGATGGAGAACTTGCCCCAGGGATGCTGATATCTGTAACATCTATAATGTAGAGACAGTAAAAATCAATTCATGACAAATTTTCCTCTTCATAAGTGAACAGAACTGAGGATAATGGCATCTTATTGGAGTCGCCTTGCTGGATATGTGTTGTGTTTCTATTTTTCAGAAACTTACAATACACGTAAGCCTCCGTTTGGCGGGTGCAGGGGATCTTTTGAGAGAGAGGGTTTGCGTGAGAGCAAATGAGAGATTAAAGCCCTTAATCTCTCCTTTTCCTAATTAACTGACGGGCAGAGGTGCATTGTTCAGCCTCTGCAGCGGCTCGGAGGTGCATTCTTCAGCCTCTGTGGTGGCTTGATGTATTATTGATGCACCCATGAGACTCCGGGGCCCTTCGGCCGTCTGGCATCCCTCCGCCTCGCCCTTGAAGCTTTTGCCTATACTTTTGCATTCCCTGGAGCCTTTTTCTTGCCAGAAAAAGAAATCCTGCAGGTGGGGAATAAATACATCCCGTGCAGAGAGCGCAACTATGCCTCTCAGACGGTTGCCAACGTTCCTTCTTTGAGAAGGTGTAACGCCCGTCTGCTCCAGGTCTCCTGCAACCTTCTTGTCACTTTTTTGGAAAGCGACTTGGGATGGCCCGCCATGATCTTCCAATCTGTCAGGCACACATCCACGCAAGCCCATCCTGGCTACCGGGCAACTCCCAGAAGGCTCCTCTTCTGACCTTTCTAAATGGATTTAATTGCTTGCTTTCCTAAAATGTTGTGTTTCTGCAAAGGCTTTAGGCAGCTCAGACTTCGGATGACAAAAGGGAGCCTTCATGTCTCTAAATGGTGAAAATGAGCTAAAGCTTATTTTGGTTAGGGCTACACTTAATACAGTTTTAGTGAACTCGTTCTCTCTGTGTAGAAGAAGCTGTTTCAACAGCAGGGGCTAGCTGTGTTTCTTTCTTTTTGCATGAGATTTGTGTTGTGCTTTTTTTTTTAATTGATCGCTGCTAGATTTTCCTTCCACAGCTGTGTAAACTCTGCTTAAAGCCAGGAGGAACCCATCCAAAGTAACTAACACCCAGGGAGAAAGTGCAGCCATTGCAAATCCCCATGTAAATGGAAAGTGTATTGCTTGTGGAATCATAGGAGCAGCCACCCTTGCTGGATAATACAATGGAGCATTCTTTTTAACAAGATGAGTTTCGTTTCCCCCCCAAACAAGCCGGGGTTGTGTGTCTTTTCCGACAGGAGGTTGAAAACAAGAGGTATATTTTTCTGTAGCACCTTTTTGGGTGTTGCCGAAATAACCAGGGCTGCTAAGTAAGACCACCAAGGCCTGAAGGAAAATTATCCCGACCCTTTAATAGAGGCTTGATGAGATGTAATTTACTAGGTGAGGTTATTTATCTTCGTGCCATGAAAAGCTTTGACTGCCCGTTTCAGTACACTAAATCTCAATTAATTAATTTATCCCCTTCTGTTCTCTTCACTGGGTACCCAACGCAGTTTACATCATTCTCCATTTTATCCTCACAACAGCCCGGTGAGGTAGGTTAGGCTGAGTGTGCGAGGGCTGTATCTCCTCTTCTGCAAGTTATAGGATAAGGGTAAAATCCACCCCAATGTTAGGGGAGAAATAGAGTGCATGTTACATTTTTTCCCCTAATGGCAGCCAATTGGGTGTATCTGGATGTTCACAAACAGATCATGAAGGTCAATGCCCATTTTGTGTACCCAGCCTCTGGGTGGCAGAGGTAGACTGCTTTGCAGGTGGAGGCTTTATTTATTTGGAAAATTTATGTTGCCTCTGCAGAAATCTGCTTGAGGCAGCTGCAAGGGTAAAAGCAACTCAGTAAAGTCTTTTTTTTTAAAAAAAGTGTGACTTGCCAATCATAAAAAAACAAGCCCTGAACGAAGTTCTGCAGGCGAAATTGATATTCTTAAAAAAAAATCCTCAGGCTAAAAGCAGACCATAAAAACGGCTTTAAAAAGATTATTCTGCTGAATTTCTCTGGATTGTACCATGGGCAAGTTGCTTGATGGTTGGTATCTGTAGTGGCTAGTTAACTGGCGCGGAATCTCCCACTTTACACTTATAACCTAGAGAAAGAGAAAGAACTAGTGTGTTGCCATGGTGCCCTTTCGTTACCATGACGGCTAAGGGTTCATGTTCCACTTAACTCTTTGCTGACTCTTATTAGCATTGATCCAGAGTGTGTAAAACCTGTACATCCTATTGGAATTGTCTTGCCCCTTGCAAGACAATTGGACCGAAAGGCCAACTATGGGAAGAATCTTAAAATATAAGGAGCTGTTAGAAGAATGGCATGCAAATGACATGCTTCCCCAAAGGGTGCACGTCCTTAAACTCTGGTCAGTTCTCTCCCTGGGGAAGGGGAAGCAAACTGTGTTAGTCTGCAGCCGCCCCAAAAACCAAGAGTCTTGTGAGACCTTAAAGACTAGCCAATTTATTGTGGCAAGTTTGTCGTCAAGGTGTCGTCAGATTCATTTGGCACTCGTTTTCTGCCGTTGAAAAAGATCTGCAGAGCAATCCTAAATAGGTCTGCTCAGAAGTAAGTCCCATTTTATTCAGTGGGGAAAATGCTTTTCGGATTATTCTATTAATTTCTGCTGCCCTTAATTTACACTGTGTAATCTGTCTTGAGTCTGGGTGAGAAAGGTGGATTACAAATGTGGTAAGTAAATAAATAAATAAACGATTGATTGATAATATCATTGCCTTGAAACTTGTTTCGCGCTGTTCTTCTATGGACTCATTGGTAGTCTTCAGTTGAGGCACTGCAGAACGTACCTTGTGAGGGAGGTGCTTGTGCTATAAATATTTTAATAAAATCACTTTAAGCAAATACGTAATAATAATAATTGTGCTTCTATACTACTCTTCTAGACAGATTAGTGCCCCACCCAGAGCAGTGAACAAGAAAGTGTTACTGTCCTCCCACTACAGCTGGGAAGCTGGGCTGAGAGCAGGGGCTTACCCGAGGCCACCTACTGAGCTCATGGCAGTAGTGGGATTCGAACCAGTAGAGTGCTGATATGCAGCCGAACCACTTAACCACAGTGCTATTATTATTATTTAAGCAAATATGTTCTTTGTGCGGTCATAAGCCTGCATTATCGTCAAAGAAGCTTCATTCTCCTCTGACGTTTCAGCTAAGCTTTGGCAAAGGGACACGTGAGCTTTTGGCTTTCCATTCCTCCTCCTAAGCCAAGACCATTTCAGAAAACATTCAAGCCAGTTTGGCGTAGTGGTTAAGAGCAGTGGGACTCTAATCTGGAGAACAGGGTTTGATTCCCCACTCCTCTGCTTGAAGCCAGTTGGGTCAGTCACAGCTCTCTCAGAGCTCTCTCAGCCCCACCCACCTCACAGGGTGATTGTTGTGGGGATAATAATAACATACTTTGTGAACCGCTCTGAGTGGGCATTAAGTTGTCCTGAAGGGTAGTATATAAATTCAGTGTTGTTGTTGTTGTTAGGGTTCTGGGGTCTAAAGAACAGAGCTTTGAAACCCTGCTGTGTGTTAATACACAGAGATGCATAAAACAGTAATCCCCTGTTGAAAACTGCATGGCTTTCTCCAGCAATGGAATCCTTATGTTGGGCCAGAAGCGTGAAGGAAAGCTGGCCGCATTATTAGAAGAGCCGCTCCGGAGATGGTATTCAACAAGCTGGCGCTTCTATTCCAGCGGCACTCTCCTCAAATGAGCATTGCACAGGTTGGCCTAGGAGGAGAAGGGCATGTCTTAGTGTCACCCACATTATAATCTGGATAAAAACAAGGTCTTGGGAGGGGATTAACCCTTTAAGCCAAGGCTCTTCGCATTCAGAGGTCACAGGGTGGGAACTGAGAGGGTTTCGGAGGAAGGGGGGGGCATGTAGTGGTAGGGGAATCTTCAGTTGATTCTTAGCTATTCAGGTCCCTGTTTTACCACTGCAGCTGCTGATTCGATAAGTAAAGGGATTTTATTGCCATGTCCATTTCAAGTGGCTGGCAAGTGGTTTCTGGGTGGAATTACGGATGAGCCAATTTCTCCTTGCTCCTATCAGTTTTTTCCTCCTGGTTTTACGTACGTAGGCTTTACTTTTTTTTCTAATTTTTTTTCCAAGGGAGGAGGGGAGAATACAACTTATGTTCCAGAATACACATTTGAATGCATATTTTAATAAGAAATTTACTCTGCTGTTCAAGGTATTTCCTGTGTACTTGGCTCACTTTGAACCTCACAGTCGTAATGCCGTTCCCCCAAATACATATGGTTTAAGCGTGATCATTTTGTAGTGGTCAAAATGATCAGAGCAAGGGAAAAACTCAGCGGTCTGCCCTGTCAGCTACTCAGTTGGAACAGTTCTTCTCTACGTAAGAACGTAAGGATTCCATTGCTAGATCAGGCCGAAGTCCTTCAAACTCTGCCTTCTGTTTTCAACAGTCAAATCCTCTGGGCGCTTCTTGTCTTTGCATAGCATCTGGCATTCAAAGATAGCCTACCTCGGTTCATGACGTTTGCATTTAGCACTTGACAGAAACAGTCTGTGACACTGAGAGATCTCTGTCTTTTGGTGCTACACCTCTGAAGATGCCAGGCACAGCTGCTGGCGAAACATCAGGAACTACAATGCCAAGACCACGGCAATACAGCCCGGAAAACCCACAACAACCATCGTTCTCCGGCCGTGAAAGCCTTCGACAATACATCGAGCTCACTCACCTTTGCTAAATCTCATACCATAACCCAAAAATACGAACAGGTGTGTTTCTGCGGCACCTTCTTGCCGCCAAGGTTTTTTGAGAACAGGCCAGAGATTTTGCTCCATTTAATGCCTTGATTCATAATGTTCAAAAGGTTGTGTGTGTTTTAACTCACAAATGCTGTTGTTTTCACTCAACTTCCGTCTTTGTTCCTGCTTCCTTACTCCTATCGAAAAAATACTGTGGGTGTCAGACCTACGTGTGCCCCGCACATCTGCAAAGTCCACTTCACGTGTTTAGAAGCCAGCCGCGGGCTCTTGATTTTCATTTTCAGTTCTTCCTGTGTCAAGAGGAAGAAAAGTGCTTGAAATCTTTACAGATGTCCAGATGAAAATGGACATACGTGGAATGTGGATGGCAGCTTGTGAAAATTCTGGGTTGGCTCCTGTGAACTCATTCCGCTAACGCTGCAGAGAACTTGGCTCCAGAGAAACGTGCCTTTTCTTCTGGTGTGAGCATCCTTGCTCTAGAGAAAGACTCCGCCAATAACAGAATGGATTCATAAGTACCAGACAACTCGAGCCGGGCTTCCAACCTGTGGAGGTAGTGTTATGGGGAGAGGTCCAAAGGGCATTTCTTGCCCATATCTTCACACAAATGAAATGTTGATCTGAGAACTAGATCGTTTTTAAGGAGCTGCAGTCAGACCGCTGGAGAAGGGCCTTTGCTTGTGCTGTCTTAAGCAGAGATCCACCTTTCTAAGGACCAAAACTGTGCCTGTGGAGTTGCAAAAACAGGGAAATAACTCCCTCCAGTGTGATTTTGGCACGGGGAAACAGCTTGGGGGAAAGGCAAGAGCCCTTATTCCCCCTGTGGTGGCGTTCCAAGGCCAAACAGGCTCGCCTTTATTTTTAACAGCCATTCCTTGCCGCTGCTGTGTGGTTAGCCAGAACTCGAGTTCAGTCCGTGGAGCCCGGTCCCAGTTCTTTAAAAAAACCACACGTCTGGTTTGGCCCTAATACTGTTGAAGCCGAACACTGTAAAACACTTTGGTGCCTGCACTGGGAGGAACTAGCAGCTTATTATTCCTTGTTGCTGTGGTTTGTAACATATTCTTTCTATTTTGTAAATGCCTGTTTGTGTGTGGTTTCAGCTTTCACTGAACAGTGGTGGAAAATTCATATGGCTGTGGTTTAAATTTAGTCTACTTTCCATAAGGAATGTTTATATGCACTTTAAAGCGTATATTGTCTGTCAGTGAAACAAAACACATTCAAGTAACAGTTTCTCATTAAAGCGTATATTAAATAAAAGGCAGCCGTTAACGATATACCAAGGAGGGGGCAGCATCAGACGTGCATGCGAGCTCTCAAAGTGGTCTGTCTTTGCCCCATACAAGGAGATCTCCAAAACGCCAACGCTTCCACTTCTTAAACGCACAGGAAAAGGCTTGGCAACAGCCCTCTTTCGCACAGCTTGAATATATCCATCCTCCTACCTTTCTTCTTCTTCTTCTTCTTCTTCTTCTTCTTCTTCTTCTTCTTCTCCTTCTTTTTGCAAGGCTACCTGTTAGACATTAACAGAGATGTCTTGGCAGTGCTTCCAAAAAATACTTCACAGACTCAGTTCTGGATGTGAAAAACATGGGCGAAATCAACAGCAGCCCATACACGGGCCTTCTCTGTGGTGGCCCCTACCCTGTGGAACCCCCCACGCTCCTGGCTTTCCGCAAATGATGCAAAACTGAATTATTCAAAAAGGCCTTTTTCTCAGCTAAGAGGACGGTATTGTAGGAAAGGGGTCCTAGACGTTTCGCTAATGAGTTAGGAACTATAGACTTCACCATTATGTTGCCTTACATATTATCTGTTGCTTTAAATATGAACTTCTATATCCTACCTGTGCTTCATGTTGTTTAATGTCAGTCCTGGAACTGATTATGTTCTGTTTCAGCAATTCTTCAACCCCATATTGGATCCTTGCTAATGCTTGTCTTTGTAAACTTGTATTCATGTACCCTATGACGTTATTAATGGAAATGTTCATGACACTGTATGGAAATGCCTGCCCTTTCCTTGCTACTGATTGTACTAATCTCAAGCTCAGATGCTATGCCTTGTTAGGACATAAACATATAGATCAGCCATAGCAGAGGATCTTATATACTTTCCAAAGCTAATTGTTTGCAGAATGAAAGATAAAACTGTTATACAAAACTAGATACAAACTATTCTTCAGAATCAAATTCTTCAGGAGACATGGCATCAAAACAGGCCGCTTCCACACACGTTGGATAATCCGCTTTCAATACTCTTTAGTGAACATTTGAAAGTGATTTTCCATGTGTGGAACAAAAAATCCACTTCAAAAGGATTGCAAAAGTGCATTGAAAGTGCATTATTCAACGTGTGTGGAAATGGCCAGTATCTGTAATATAAACCTGCTACATGTCCGGTGCCACACAGGAATTTTGGGTGTCTTCCTGAGAGGGTGCTTACCCAAGGTAAATTCTTGTGTACAAAGCCAAAGCAATAATGTTTTGGCTGCAATAGGGCTTTCTAACCTACAGTGTTCAGTGTTATAAACTGTATCTGCTTCCAAGCAAAAGCTTTTGCCTTCTGTGTGAAAGGGCAGCTCCAATATTTGCTCATACATAGGTCTTTTAGACTAGGGGTTATAAAACATTCCTTATCACTTACTGCCAGGGCTTTTGTTCAGCAGGAACACAGTGGAACGGAGTTCCGGCACCTCTTGAAAATGGTCACATGGCCGGTGCCCCCCGCCCCCTGATCTCCAGACAGGGGAGTTTAGATTGCCCTCCGCACCGCGGTGCGGAGGGCAATCTAAACTCCCCTGTCTGGAGATCAGGGGGCGGGGGCACCGGCCATGTGACCATGTTTGCCAAGGGTGATTTAAACTTTAAAAAACTCCCTCCTTGTTCCAGCTGACCCAAAGTAACGTCATTGTGCGGTCCTGAGTTCCACCACTGAGTTCTACATTCAAAGCAAGGAGTCTACCACTGAGCCACTGCACACACACAGGATTCCTCCGTTTGCAAGAGCAGCCCAATGGGCGGCTCAAACCGAAAAGTTTTCTTAAAAGCAAACTGCGGACTTGTAGGTTAGGGTGTTGTCGTGATGCCAGTAGTATGTAAGCAGTTGGCCCTACAGAGTTGCTATTAAATAATTAGAAGTAAAAGTATATGATAACTAAAGCAAGCGGATAACAAAATGAAACAATTGCTGTGAATTAAGGGCACAAATTGTTGTTACGGCTCAGGTGAGCTTTTACACCTTAAAATTGCTATGTAATAATGGCTTTTATAATAGTGAATGCTTTCGTGTTGATAAGCAATAAGCAAACAGTTGTATACAGTGTGTTCATTTTGATTAAATAATTATACTTCAGTGTTGATGCTTCGAAGTATGACTAATTCATTGTGCGGTCTCTTTTGCAAGGGGGGGGGAGGAAGTGTTTATGTTCTCTGAATTAGCGAACTCATCCCTTTTGAAACAAATTAATTGTTCGGTCATCATGAGCGGAGATGGTCAGGACAAGAGATATGAAAAGGAAGCAATTAACAGTGCAATCCGAAGAAGAGTTACTCCAGTCTAAGCCCATTGAAATCCGTGGGCTTAGACTGGAGTTGGAGTAACTCTTTTTAGGATTGAGCTATAAATGTATGTTTGGGCTTTGGTTCTGAAGGCGTGACCTGGAGAAGATGGCATACCTTTGAATGGCTGGATGAAGTGGGCGACTCACAATGCAAGCCTAAACACGTCTACTCAGAAGCAAGTCCCACTGAGCTCAATGGGACTTGCTTCCCAGTAAGCACAGAGAAGATTGTGACTACATTCATAATGTCAATACTCTCCAGATATAAACTAGGGCTCTTGAATGGTTGAGAAGTCTGCAGCTACTCTGCAGGAGTACTCTACTCCCAGGAGCCCGTGGCCACTTCTCTCTGGCCACTGACCCATTGTTTAAAGTAAGCAGAGATGAAAGACGGGATTGATGAAGAAAGGTGGCCGGAGGTTTTCTGCCTAGCTCTGTGTTTGCTCTCCCTATGTTTGGAGTACCTTCTGATTGCTCAAAATGCGGAGCTGAGCTCACACCTGCCTGCGTGTAACATGCTGAATCGAATGAAGCGGCCCCTGGCTTCCGCCATCCATTTCTCTAGTACGGCTTTTGGTCCGCTTCGACCTTTTGACTGCTGTGGAAGCAGGACTCCCAAACCGCACACGTTGGATAATGCACTTTCAATGCACTTCATCAATCGTTTGAGGTGGATTTTTTGTTCCGCGCACAAAAAAATCTGTTCCAAATGATCTATAAAGAGGATTAGAAGTGCATTATCCAACGTGTGCGGAATCATTCATAGTGGGCAAGCGTGGCTTCCTTGAAAGGACTGGAGGGCATAAATGGCAGAAGTCGCTGGAAAAACTGCGGGGTGGAAGTGGACCAAATTTGATAGCGGTATCAAGAAATGACCAGATTTATTTCTAAGGGCCTGATTGCAGAATCACTCCATTCCTACTTGATGCTCTGCTTGTTCATGTGACTGCAGCCCTAATATGTGAGAAATCGGGAGCTGCAGGATAATTTTGATTTTCAGGTGCTGTTTAAAATGCCTGGCCTACTTTCACTTGTCCGCTCCCCCCCCCCTTTTTTTTTTGTTCTGTAGCATTGTATGTATCATATTGACTAGCTTTGCCATGATGGGCCCAATAACTGGATTTCAAAACTAGCACCTTACAAGCTGAGAAGCAAGGATTGTGATACAGTTCAGGGGAGCGATGCACGGCTCATTAGCGAGGCAGCCTACCTAGGAGAGCAGCCCAGAGTACCGCTAATAAATGAAGAGCCGAGGGACTCGCGAATGGTCAATGGGCAGAGATCGCTGTCATGAAATCGATGCGTTTGAAGCAGTCGGTGGCTAATGGCGAAGTGGATAGCTCAAAGCCTCTTGGATTCGGATGGTCTGAGATAGGGTAAGAGCTGCAAAATTGGTAGAGGTAGACGTGGGAATTGAAAGGGCCCATGAGAACGCGGTTGAAAGTAAATCAGGACAAAGCGTGCGTATATTTTAGGTACTTATGTGTAAATCTGCTCAGTTATTTCTCTGATAAGAATGCAGAGAAAAATACATAAAAGTGGAGAATGTATGTTGATAGATGACTCGGAAATAGCAGCCAAAATCCATTTTAGACTATCTGTGGAATCTTTCTTTTTAGGAAGCCCTGGTAGTGAAAAGGGGGGTTGAGTTCCATGTGGAAGGAGCTAGACCTTGACATAACTATGATTATTTTAGCAATTGCTGTTAAATGGTTGATTCTTACGGATTTCTGTGTTCTTCCTGTACCTTTTATTTTCTGTTGTTTTGGATTTTGCTGCTTTCGTTGGTTTTATTGTTAATAATCCCTTAACAGACAGAGAGATCAAATCGCTTTGTCGTATTCCTCAGTGAAGTCAGTTGCTTTCTAGTATTTCCCCCACCCCCTGTTTTCTTGTATATACAATGATGGTATTGGGGGTCTTTTTTACCCCCACTCGTTTTGAATGGGGAAGTGAAATGAGAAACCAGGTGATAAAGAAAAAATGGTATTTTTTAACTGGTGACTGTGCTGCTATTCTCTGTTGGTACTGTCGCACAGGAATATTTAATGAAATATAGTTTTTTTTTCTTTGCCGTTGGTATCAATATTATTATTTCCCTCACTGACTTTGGGGTTCCTGAGGACTGGAAGGTAGCTAATGTTGTCCCCATCTTTAAAAAAGGTTCCAGGGGAGATCCGGGAAATTACAGGCCAGTCAGCCTGACGTCAATACCGGGTAAGTTGGTGGAAACTATTATCAAAAATAAAATTAGTGGGCACATTGATGACCAAAAGCTGATGAGGAAAACTCAGCATGGGTTCTGTAAGGGAAGATCTTGTCTCACCAATCTGTTAGAGTTCTTTGAGGGAGTGAACAAACAAGTGGACAAGGGAGACCCGATAGATATTGTTTATCTTGACTTCCAGAAAGCTTTTGACAAAGTTCCTCATCAAAGGCTCCTAAGTAAGCTCAGTAGCTATGGGATAAAGGGCCAAGTCCTCTTGTGGATCGAAAACTGGCTAATTAATAGGAAACAGAGAGTGAGCATAAACGGGCACTTCTCACAGTGGAGGGTGGTGAGCAGTGGGGTGCCACAGGGGTCGGTATTGGGTCCAATGCTTTTTAACTTGTTTATTAATGATTTGGAATTGGGATTAAGCAGTGAAGTGGCTAAATTTGCAGATGACACGAAATTGTTCAGGGTGGTGAAAGCCAGAGAGGATTGTGAGGCACTCCAAAGGGATCTGTCGAGGCTAGAAGAGTGGGCATCCATGTGGCAAATGAGGTTCAATGTAGCCAAGTGCAAAGTAATGCACATTGGAACCAAAAATCCAAAATATAAATACAAGTTGATGGGGTCTGAACTGGCGGAGACTGACCAAGAGAGAGATCTTGGAGTCATGATAGATAACTCACTAAAAACGTCAGCACAGTGTGCGACTGCCATAAAAAAAGCTAATGCTATGCTAGGGGTTATTAGGAAAGGGATTGAAAACAAATCAGCCGGTATCATAATGCCTCTCTATAAATCGATGGTGAGGCCTCATTTGGAGTACTGTGTACAGTTCTGGTCGCCACACCTTAAAAAAGATATCATAGCACTGGAAAAAGTACAGAGAAGGGCAACTAAAATGATTAAAGGGTTGGAACACTTTCCCTATGAGGAAAGATTGAGGCGCTTGGGGCTCTTTAGCCTGGAGAAAAGACGACTGAGGGGAGACATGATAGAGGTTTACAAGATAATGCACGGGTTAGAGAAGGTCGAGAAAGATGTGTTTTTCTCCCTTTCTCACAATACAAGAACTCGTGGGCACTCTATGAAATTATTGAGCAGTCGGGTTAGAACAGATAGAAGAAAATACTACTTTACACAAAGGGTGATAAACACATGGAATTCGTTGCCACAGGAGGTGGTGGCAGCTACAAGCATTGCCAGCTTCAAGAGGGGACTGGACAAATATATGGAGCAGAGGTCCATCAGTGGCTATTAGCCACAGGAGATAGATGGTATTCTCTTTGTGGGGAGGTGGTGCTCTGTTGTCTTGGTGCTGGAAGGAAGGCAGTGGGAGGGCTTCTGGTGTCCTGGCCTCACTGACAGTCCTTTAGATGGCACTGGATTTCTAGCCACTGTGTGTGACAGAATGTTGGACTGGATGGGCCACTGGCCTGATCCAACATGGCTTTGCTTATGTTCTTATGTTCTTATGGGGTCTATTTGACTATCCCTCTCTGCACTGGATTAGTAAAGTGTGTTTTAATCCATTTGAAGTGGAAAGTACTAGAGGTGCCTAAAGACTACCTTTAAAAAAAAAAGTAAAGTTATCTGTTTTTATAATAGGTTACCTATTTTAAAAAAAATTGTGGGTGTGTGGATTTTTTTGTGGGTGTGTGGATGCGTAAATAAAGGATTTAATATAGAATTTGGCCTCACTTGTTGATCTGAGGGAATAAGGAGGGGAAGAGAAACTCCATAAGGTATCAGAACGTCAGACTCTTTGTGATTTTAAAAGTAAGCACCTTGAAATGGGCCTGGAAAGGAATAGATGACCAATACTTTTCTCTCAAAAATCGGCGTTATGTTTTCTCTCTGCTCCATCTTATTTGATAGGCAGGCCATAGCAATCTGCATAATCTTCCATATTCAAATGCAGTAACCTTCTAAATACTAGTATGGGTTTGGGCAGTAGCAAGGGGAGGCTTGGACTTCTGGGACTTGCTTGTCGGCCTTCTGCTTGCGTCTGACGAAGAGAGCTGTGATTCTCGAAGCTTATGCTACAGTAAAGGTGGTTAGTCTTAAAGGTGCTACTGGACTCTTTTCTATTTTGCTACTCCAGACTAACACGGCAAACTCCTCTGGATCTATGGCCTTCTGCTTGTGTCTGTTGGCCTCAGTGAAAGAGAAAAAGCTGAGCTCGATGCGCCATTCGTCTTATCCAACACTTCTGATCTTATTATGTAGCTACCTTATAAGGAGTCAGACCAGGTAAAATTGTGCAAAAGCGATGCCCAGAAATGGCAGCTTTCCCGTTGCCTTATTTATTTACTTCATTTATTATCCCAGCTTTGACCCAAAGCAGCTTAACGTCCTTCTCTCCTTTATAGTTTTTCGAGCAAGGTGCCAAGGGTTTTTGTTGTTGCGTGGCTCCCTCTCATTTTTGCTGTTATTTCAGGGACTCCTGCTATATACCCCGATGATTTTCTTCTGTCACCTAGGCTCAGTCTCTCAATTCTTCTATCATCCCTTGCTTGTGTGCACCTTTTCCTGCCTTTACCAGTCTGGTTTTGTAGTGACTGAGTTGCCTTATACCTCTTCAAAAATTTAGAAATGCCACCTTTGGTTAAGTTTCCACCAATTTTTCTTCTAATTTCTTCAAAACTGTAGCCTTGTTCACTTAGTAGTACTATCTTACATCGCTTTCTGGGTGACCAGTCAACTCTTTGTGCCATTTCTTTAATTGTATTACGTTGAATGGCTACATTCAAATGAAGGAAAACTACTTCATACCAACCTAAGCAAGTTGTGCTTCCTTTTCCTGGTTATTTGGCTGTAACGTTTGATAGAATACAGATAATTGAACAAGCTTTGTTGCGTTACACTCTTGATTAAATTATCTTTCCACTGATATATAATTTTATGGCATTACTCCAAAAAAAGTGGTGTTATGAGCCATCAAACCTCAAAAATGCACTTTTCCCAAAAGGTTTCCACAATTTTGGCTACTAGTGTACACTTGTTGGTCCACAAACGTCGAATGAGCCATTGAAATCCTGTTTCTGAGTAGCCATCGACTGCGCAAGGCGTCCTTCCAAACTTGCCCAAAGCTTCCTTGTCTTGTGTTTCAATATTCGTAGCTAAGTACAGGATGGTCTTTTGAGGCAAAAATGTTTGTGTGCACCTTTGCTCGGTTAAATAATCATGTGTCAGTAACTACTTTGGTTGTTCTCAGTGTTTTGGTGTTGTTTTTTTTCCTCAGAAGAATTGCTGATTCTCTTTCCCCCTTGTTCCTTTTCAGTTCAAAATAGCCACAGGGCTTTTCTTTTAGTTGGGAAATAGTGAAAGGGAAGAGAGAGCTGTCTGGGGAGGGGGTTCTCCCCCTGAAATGAGACGGGCGTAAGTACTTTGCTTGTCAGAAAGATAATCCCCGGACACACCTGTGCGGTAGGAACACAACGCATGGATTAGTGATGTGCTTAATCTGTCCCGCTAGCATTTCTTCGCTGCGCTGCCTGAGCGTTTTCTTCCTTTTTCCAAGCTCAAATTCCAGGGTCGCATTATTGGTGCCCGCACGGGTTCCTGTGGGGTTTTGGTGCCACACAATTGTTGGCTTGTTCATTGGCCTGACCACGATGTCTAAGGTGGAATTTTAATGGAGCGAACAAAAACGAGGGAAAGAAAACGAGAGAGAGAGAGAGAGAGAGAGAGAGAGAGAGAGAGAGAGAGAGAAATAATCGGTATATGGAAACTTGACGCGTCTTTGGCACAGTTTCTCAGGCTGCTTCCCCCCCCCCTTCCCTTCTACCACATCTCTTTTCAAGGGAAATATAACCCCTCGTTCTCCCCTCCTTCCCAGTGTTGGTAACCCCCAAACTCAATCCTGCCTCGACAATTTACTCAACTAGCAAGTAATGTTTAGACACAATCTCCCCTCCTCTCACATCACGTTTATTTCTGGGGGTTTGATCTGATCTACAGTCCCTTTTATTGAACCACAGCACGTTCCGACGTATGCGCACGCCCATCATAAAGGCCGAAATCAGTTTGTGTCTCTGTCGCCATGCTCCCGTTGGCTTTAATGGAGATAGAAGATTTCACTGTGAATTCTTACAGCTCCCCCCCCCCCCAAAGTCCTGTAATGTCAGGGAGATTTCTTTCACGTTGCGATGTGCCAGCAATGGTGGGAAAGTCAGAGCAAAGGAAATGCAGATGAGGGCCTGTGGATTTTTGAAAGCACCCCCCCCCTCTTTTGCACAAAGTTTTCCGCCATTGCGGAATGCTCTTTTCAGAAGCAGCCAGCTTTCTGGCAAGTTAAAAGAACATGAAATCTACTACCGCTACTGCTTTAAAAAAAGAAAAGGTGGTGTCTTAAGATACCAGAGGAGACTCAAGAACATAGAAACCAGCTGTGTTCTCAGTCAGCATACGCTTGGCTTCCTGCGGCTTTTAAATTGTAGAGGGGCAAGTGGGAAACAGGACCAGACTTCTGGGTTTCCTTTGCCATGCCTGCCAAAGTGGGGACGGTCCCCCCCATCCCAGCATTCTGGGGGTCAGCCAGAAGAGGTGGCTTCCCTGCTTGGGAGAACCCATGCCAGCCAGCCTGCCGAAGAATACATTGATTTGACTCTTTGTTCTTTCAGAAGCGAGGAGAGAGGCTTTGGAAAGGAAGGAGGCCTTTTCAGTCAAGTGCTGTTGATAATGGCAAGGGCTGAAGGTAAAGGGAGTGGGGGGTCTTATGACAAGCCAAGGGGGAAGCGATCTTCCAAGTTATGGACCAAACGTCGTTCTCTGGTTTCCCCCGGACCTCTCTGCTTTAGATTTGAGTGCAGGAAGCACCGAATTATATTTATCACACAAATGATCCGTTACACTGGACCTTGTCTTGGCTTCAGAGTAGTCGAAGGTGTGTGACTAAATTGGGATGGTGGCCACAGCACCGTAGGAAATGGTGGGGGTTAATTCCTCTCCTCTCCTCTCCTCTCCTCTCCTCTCCTCTCCTCTCCTCTCCTCTCCTCTCCTCTCCTCTCCTCTCCTCTCCTCTCCTCTCCTCTCCTCTCCTCTCCCATTGTTCCTTGGTCAACATCAATTCTTCATCAATCAATTCAACATCAGCAAATCTAGTTGGTCTCTGAGGTGCAGCTGGACTCAAATCTTGCTGTTCTCCTGCAGAACAACATGGCTACCCACCTGAAACTATCAATTCTTCTCAAGCCACTATTAGCTGCAGTGGGAAAAAAGACCCAAACGATCCAGATCTCTGGGCCAAGCTACACATGACGAATGACACTTGAACAGCAAGTGTATTTCTCCCTGTTCACTTGCCCTCCACTCAATCCACTTGCCGTTCAAGTGTCATTCGTCATGTGTAGCTTGGCCCTCAGTCTAAATACAGTGTTTGGGGGAGCGGTTTCCTTGGGGAAATAGTGCACTGAAGACAGGTATCCAGGAGGGGCTCACTGGTAGAGCATCTACAGTGATCTAAGACCCAAGAGAACGGCTGCCGGTCTGTGTAGACAATGTGGTTCTTGATAGAGCAGAAGGACCGAGTCAATATAAGGTAGCTACATGTGTTCAGTATCCTCTTCCTCCAGTAGTACAGCCCCGATCCAGTTTGTCTCTTTTCTTCCATCGCTGCTTTGGGAAGAGGTGAGGAATGCTTCCAAATTCTTTCCTGATGGGAATTCTCTCTGGGATGTACTGTTCCTATCCAAGCTGTCCGTGTCATCGAATGGAGCTGCACGCATCTTCTTTCCGCTCGTTTTCTGTTGTGTGATGGACATGGGATGGGGTATGCATACACGTGTGTGCATATAAAATTATTATTATTATTATTATTATTATTATTATTATTATTATTATTATTATTAGTGGTTAAGTGGTTGGGCTGCGAATCATTACTCTGGTGGTTTGAATCCCACGGCTTCCTTGAGCTCAGCAGGCGGCCTTGGGTAAGCCACTCCGCTCCAGCTCCCCAGCTGTATAAAGATAACATTGACTTTGTTCACAGCTCTGAGTGGGGCACTGATCTGTACAGAAGAGCGGTATATAGGCGCACTTGTTGTTATCGCAGTCGATCAGATGACTAGGCTGGAATTGTTTGGTCTTTCACCAACCTGGATTTTTTTGAAGAATCTAGGCGTCAATGAGATATTGCCTTAGTATGTGGCATGGCTGTTTGTAACCGTGGCATGGGGTTGGAGAATGGCTGCTGCAGGGCACCAGAGCAGGAAAAAAGTAGAGTAACATGTCGTGTGGAAGCCCTGATTCCGTTGTGCTTAATCAACATTTGGTGTAGCAAGAACACCGTGGGAAACTATTGCTGTGCGGAAGACCATTTTGTGAGCACTGCAAGTCCACACTGTGGCATCTTTTCAGGCTCTCATTCGTCCTGTGCTTGCAGCCTGGCACAACAAAGCAAATTCAGTTGTTGTACGTCGATGGCAAAGGGTAGAGAGGGTTGAATTTTGAGCAGAAATGCTGTCCAGGGAGAATCCTAGCTGCAGTTCTTTGCTGGTGGTGGCTCCCCGCGGCAGGTGAGCATTGCTACAGTGGTCAGTTGGCCTGGAAGAAAAATACGTTTCAGTTAGTTAATTTACTTTCTTTATAACCCGCCCTTCTTTTTGAGACTCAAGGTGGATTACGCAGTGTAAGTCAATGCAGTCAAAGTGCACTAGGCATCTAATAAGCAATGCCATAGGACTGGGATTACAAAAATTAGAAACAAGGCAAAAAAGTATCAAATGTGGTAAGTCAAACAATGCAGAAAAGGAACTATGAAAGTAGAAAATACTTCCGTAAGAGCAGAATAATACATACAGATAATGCACGCCCTTAGGTGGCCCAGGACTTCTGGTAGGGCTCACGGCTGTCAACCCCGCAACATTCCCTTTCTCTGTTAGTGCTTCGCCCTGCAGCACAAAATTCTCGGCTGCACAAACTTCCCAGGGAAAGGGCTGCGGGAATTGCAGATTGCTGTGAAGATGGGCTTGCGAGCAGGACAGAGGAAGGCAGTGAGACACATGGTGAGTGGATGGGAAAGTGTGTGTGAACTCTCTGCCCAGCCCCCCCCCCCCCAAAATCTGCAACTGGCCCTGTGCCTCTTACACAGGGGCATAAAGTACAGTCTTGTTCCCTTTATAAAAGCACCTTCCCGAACCATTCCGTTATACCGGCGTACCGGATCAGGTTCAAGGTTCTGGTGTTGACCTATAAGGCCTTGTGCGGACTGGGGCCAGTGTACTTGAGTGACCGTCTCTCCCCGTATATTCCCCGGAGGACCCTCCAAGCAGGAGAAAAACAATTGTTATCGGTCCCTGGACCTAAGGAGGCCCGCCTCGCCTTGACTAGAGCCAGGGCTTTCTCAGTCCTGGCTCCTATCTGGTGGAACGCTCTGTCTACTGAGACCGGGGCCCGGCAGGATTTACTATCTTTCCGCCGGGCCTGTACGACAGAGTTGTTCCACCAGGCTCATGGCTGAGGTTGGGTCTCCACTGGCCGGAGGATGCAACATCTACCCCCCTCCCTGCGAAAGTTGCCCACCATTGTTCGTTTTTCAGCTGCTGTTACTGTGCTGCTATATCCAGTTGTATTGTTGTATTGTTGGTTATTGTATTGTTGCTGCCAGGCAAAAGAGTGCTGCTATTTTTATATGATGCTTTAATGTTTTAATATGGAACGTTTTAAAATGATTTTAAGGTCGTTATCCGCCCTGAGCCCGCTTGCGGGGAGGGTGGAATACAAATATGATATAAATAAAATAAATAAACTATAGCCCTGTTACCTCTATAAAAGTTATAATGTGAACAATACCTAGTTTGTGGAGTGACGGAAGTATGGGCGTCCTTTCCCTTTAACAGGAGCTTGGTGGTGGAGAGTGCCGTCAAGTCATAGCTGTCTTATGGCGACCCCTGGTGGGGTTTTCATGGCAAGAGACTATCAGAGGTGGCTTGCCATTGCCTGCCTCTGCAACCCTGGTCTTCCTTGGAGGTCTCCCACCCAATCCATAACCAAGGCTGATCCTGCTTAGCTTCCAAAGGGCTATTACTTAACAGATTATTTACTTCCATGCTATGAAAAGCTTCAACTGGCCACGGCTACAACTATAGTTAGGGTACAGGTGGATGGGGAAGGGCGATCGGTCCTGAGGTTGCAGAAATACCTTTCCGCATTTCCCCTTCCCTCTTTATTTCCTCCGGGCTCATTTCATCGACTTCCGCCCGCCGGTTCTCGTCAGCCTCTTTAGCGTTTCTAACTCGCTGAACTGGTCCCTGGTGAAGAATTAGCTTTTTCTGTGGCAGTATGTCAGGCAAAACCTTCAACCTGGTTTACTCAAAAGTAAGGGGCTCATTAGCTTCTTAATTAATATTTTTACGGCACAGTGAGCACAGGACGGCGCTTGTTGTTTCGCTTTCCTCCGCTTGGATTACGGTCTCTGTCAGCAAAGGAATACGGCGGTCAGGAACTCGCTTGTCATAGAAGTGCCTTTCTAAACAGCATCCTTATTCCCAGCATGAAATATTGATAAAATACTAAGGTGTGTCTAGGCAGCCACCGTTTTGGGAAATGAGCAGTGGGATCTCCAAAAAGCCTTTCTGAACATGGGGTATACCAAAGAGAAGCTGAAAAGAGGTTTTTAAGATCAATCAATATCAAGGGTAGGACCTAAATCAGGGAGTTCTGGGTTCAATTCTCCAGTCAGTCCTGGTGACTTTGGGTCACTTTCTCTCATGTTCTAAGCTACCTCACAAGGTTTTTCCTGAGGATAAAATTAGGGGGAGACCTAGGCTTGCCAGCCTCCAGGTGGTGGCTGGAGATCTCCCGGAATTACAGCTGATCTCCAGCCAACAGAGATCAGTTCCCCTGGAGAAAATAGCTGCTTTGGAGGGTGAATTCTATGGCATTATACCCTGCTGAAGCCCCTCCCCTCCCAAAGCCCACCCACTTAAAGCCCCACCCCCAAAATCGCCAGGAATTTCTCAACCCAGAGCTGGCAACCCTAGGGAGCCCTATGCGTAAACAGGTTCGAATATATAATGGTAATTTATTTTCTCTCACATGTTCTAAGCTACCTCACAGGGTTGTTCTGAGAATAAAATTAGGGGGAGACCTATGTGTAAACAGGTTAGAATGTCTAATAATAATTTATTTTTGCCACCAAGCAGGGATCCACTTTCAGTTAGTTCTAGCTGAGAAGCCCTGTTTAGTTTAAGCTTGGACTTGGTGCTGCTTAACAGCTCATTTCCTGGAAGGCCAGTTTGGTGTAGCGATTAAGAGCGGCAGGACTCTTATCTGGAGAGCTGGGTTTGAGTCCCCACTCCTCCACTTGAAGCCAGCTGGGTGACCTTGGGTCAATCACAGCTTCTAGGAGCTCTCTCAGCCCCACCCACCTCACAGGGTGTTTTGTTGTGGGGATAATAATGACATACTTTGTAAACCACTCTGAGAGGGCATTACGTTGTCCTGAAGGGCGGTATATAAATCGAATGTTATTATTATTATTATAAGGCCTGTTTCCCCTGGGCTCAGCATGGGCTCCATAAAGATAGCAGGAATACCAGAGAGCTGGTCAGGAACACTGTACTGTGGCATGCCTGCAGTGTCTCTCTTAGAACCAAACCACACAATACGAATTACACGAGACCGAGCGAGTGTCAGGAGTCCTGTTTTACCCCAAATGCCTGTGTCCAGTACGTGTCCAAATGCTCGATGAGCACGTGTCCTGGTTCAGGCACGGATTCTTAATGTTATGCTCCAGTGTGGCCGCGACAGCGCGTTTGCAGTCGCAACCAGTAAGTCGACAATGCAGAGTGTCCTTTTTTCCTGGCTCTTCCGCTTCTGTCTGCAGCTCACTCCACCATGCTTTCAGAACTGCGGGTAGATGGCGATCACGTCTATGCGCAGAGTGCAGATGCATGATGGGATATCCTTCCTGCATCTTGGAGGAATGCGGGGTTCGATGGAGGTCTTGCATTCCTTGCACGTGTAGTTGAAAACAACGTTGGAATACGTGTAAGTGCGTTTTCGTGTCATTCACGAGTAATTCGTATCATGTGGTTCGGCTCTCAGCTGCTCCATCTGCCACATTCCATCAGAAATCACGTTTCTTTATTGTTTCCTTCTCTTGTAAGTTGTTTTGGCAATCAGTCCGTGGAAAATCAGGATATATATGTTTCAGATGGATTAGCCACTTCGCCCTTTGCTGAAATTCCGCCCCTTGGTACTCAACAGTTTCTTTATGGTAGAGCATCTGCTTTGGAATGCAGGAAGTCCCAAGTTCAATTCCAGCATCTCCAGTTAAAAGTATCAGTGTAGCGGGTGATGTGAAAGACCTCCGCCTGAGACACTAGAAAGCTGCTGTTAATCTGAGTGGGCAATACTGACCTGGATAGAGCAGTGGTCTGACTCGCTGAAGGGCAGCTTCATGTGCTCATTTGAATTTGGACCAGGAATGTCATGGCTGCTTTGCTAGTGCATGATTGGGGTCACCAGCGCAAGGGGACTAGGGCGGCATATTTCTCAAAGGTTTCTGAAGTAGGACCCACTTCTGCACTTGTTCTGTTGGGACCTTACCTTGCAAATTAATACCGTGCGACCGTCTCTGGCTCCGACATAAAATGCAAGAATCTCACACCAGTTAACACAGAGCAAGTTTATATTTTATTTTTGGTGTGTAGCACTTAAGAAGGCATAGCATCTCTGAGCTACAGGTTATATTTCATGGCTTTTTTGCAGATTGGTGTTGGAAAATGTTGCCGCCGACAAATGGTGACCCCGTAGGCAAGAGATGGACTAGCCTGGGCCATCCACATTAGGACAGTTTGCAAATTTCGCAGAAGTCCTCTCAGACCCTCCTCTTCGGTTTCTTTCTTGTTCTGGGCCTTACAGTTTCCCCCTGCGAGAGAATCATGACCCTCTAGGGCTTCTTTGGTGCAGACTTTATTTTCAAGTGCTGAGAATACACAGCCCTGCCTAAGGCCTTTGCAATAATACAGGTAGTGCTTGACATCTCTCTTTCCTTTCCAGTCTAGATATTTGAAATATTTTGTATCCCCAGGATAGGTCAAGTGATAAGAGAGCAAGAGAAAGACAATTACATTACTGTCCCTTGGGGAGTGGAGTATAATTGTCTCTTTATTTGGAGAGCGTAGCTCAGCTGTGTGTCAAGGGACTGTCCAGAGCAGAGAGCTGAGCCCAACTGTCTTAGCCACCTTTTGGTGAAGAAATCCAGCTTCCGTGAAGATGTGCCTAGTCTCTGAAATGGGTTGGCATCTCATGAGAAGGACAGGGAGGGCCACAGTGAAGGTCTGGGACTCATATTCCTGATCCTTGAAACACTTTCTTTAAGTAGTGGTTAAGAGCGGCAGGACTCTAATCTGGAGAGCCAGGTTTCATTCCCCACTCCTCTGCGTGAAGCCAGCTGAGTGTCCTTATGTCAATCGCAGCTCTCTCAGAGCTCTCTCAGTCCCACCCACCTCACAGGGTGATTGTTGTTGTGGGGATAATAATAACATACTTCGTAAACTGCTCTGAATGGGCATTAAGTTCTCCTGAAGGGCGGCATGTAAATTGAAAGTTGTTGTTGTTGTTGTTGTTGTTGTTAGCCACCTTTTGGTGAAGAAAATCCAGCTTCCATGCAGATGTGCCAGGTTTTTGAGATGGACTGGCATCTCATGAGAGGGTAGGGAGGGCCACAATGAAGGTCTGGGACTCATATTCCTGATACTTGAAACACTTTCTTTAAGTAGTGGTTAAGAGCGGCAGGACTCTAATCTGGAGAGCCAGGTTTGATTCCCCACTCCTCTGCGTGAAGCCAGCTGAGTGACCTTATGTCAATCGCAGCTCTCTCAGAGCTCTCTCAGTCCCACCCACCTCACAGGGTGATTGTTGTTGTGGGGATAATAATAACATACTTCGTAAACTGCTCTGAATGGGCATTAAGTTCTCCTGAAGGGCGGTATGTAAATTGAAAGTTGTTATTGTTGTTGTTGTTAGCCACCTAGTGGTGAAGAAAATCCAGCTTCCATGCAGATGTGCCAGGTTTCTGAGATGGACTGGCATCTCATGAGAGGGTGGGGAGGGCCAGAATGAAGGTCCTGGACTCATATTCCTGGTACATGGAACACTTCCTTTAAACACTAAAATAAAATAACCTTAAAAAGAAATGCAGTGCCTGCTGTAAAAACGCAAGCTTTTGTATAGTGGCTTTCAGTCTATTCAGGGCTTTTTTTCTGCTGGAACGCTCCAGAATGGCTGCTGCCGTGTGGGGGAGTGATCTTGGCCATTTCAGGCCCAATCCTGGCCTTTTTAGGCACAAACAGCCAGGATCTGGCCCCAAACGGCCGGATTCAAGCCGCTTCTGGGCAGAGGAACACTCCCCCACCCGGCAGCGGCCTAATTCTTACTGTTTCAGGCTCTAATTGGGCTGAAATGGGCACAGAATGGCCAGAATGGGCCTGAAATGGCCAGGATCGGGTCCAAAATGACCAGGATCGGGCTTCTGCCGGGTGGGGGAACACTACCCCACCTGGCAGTGGCCCGATCCTGGCCACTTTGGGCCTGAATTGGGCCAAGACGTGCCCCAAATGACCAAAACAGGCCCAAAATGGCCAGGATTGGGCCTGAATTGGCCTGGGGTGGGAAGGCGAGTGGACTTGAATCACGGGAGCGCTCCTGGGGTAGCCACGCCTGTGTGAAGACGTCACTTCCCAGAAGTGACATCATCACACAGTCCCAGGAGCATGTGCGCATTTTGGTGTGCGTACATGATACCACTGAGTTCCACCACCTCTTTTCTCAGAAAAAAAGCCCTGAGTCTATCCATCACATTTTTATCTTCACCTTCCTTGAGAGAGCTTCAGTAAGTGTGTGTAGCTGTTGAGTCATCTGTTGTAGCCTCGCAACTATCCTACGAGGTAGGTAAATAGTCCAGTAGCACCTTTAAGACTAACCAACTTTATTGAGGCATAAGCTTTCGAGAACCACAGCTCTCTTTGTCAGATGTCTAAAGTCACCTTAAATGCTTCATGGCTTAATGGGGACTTAAACCCATCTCTCTCTGGGACTCACCAGAGCTGCTACTTTATTTATTTATTTAATTGGTAGCCTGCCTTTTTCACTGAGACTCAAGGCGTATTACAGAATAAATACAGTGTATTAATAAGATGTTCTAGTAAGAGCCAGTGTAGAGTTGTGGTTACAATGTCAGATTGAGATCTGGGAGACCCAGGCTAGAATCTCCCCCTGGCCATGGAAGCTTGCTGGGTGACCTTGGGCCAGTCACACCCTCTCAGCCTAACCTACTTCACAGGGTTGTTGTAAGGATAAAATAGAGGAAAAAAGAAAAATGATGTGCTTTAATAAGATGCCGTGACCTGGATGGGCCAGGTTAACCCAAACTCGTCAGATATTTTAAATAAAGAAAAGTGTTACAGAGTGTGTGTGTGTGTTGTGTGTGTGTTTTTCAGGGTCCTTTGCACCTGAAGTACAGCCAAATCCAAATTTGACTGCTGCCGGAGGGTAGCCGTGCAAATCTGTCCTTGCAAAATAAAACACAAATCCAGTGGCAATTTCAAGACAAACGACGTTTCTTTTCAATTGCAGCTTTTATGTTTTATTAAACCCAAATTGGGGTTTGAGCCCCTTGTTCCTTGTCTTCCCTCCCGGTGATGTGATCACATCCCACTTTTGGGAGCCAACCCGCAGTTTGAGAACCACTGTCCTAGGAAATTAACTCAGAGAACCCTCTGAGGGGGTCAGATTTGGTTTAGGGGGTGCCTCTAATTACCGGCCCCTCGTTTAAGACGGTGTTTGAGATATGCTGCGCTCAGCATCTCTTGTTCTTTTGTTTAGTACTGGCAATAAATCATATGGAGCCTGAGTTGGTGAATCTCTTGTCTTCACTGGAATAAGCAACCGCTTTAATAAAAGCCTACTTAGGAGGAATTTCTGCTTCCATGTGCAAAACCAAAAATGTTTCCTTTTACAGCTAAAAGAGCAAACTACCCTCAAATGGGGTCCAACTATGCTTTGGAAGTATATCAAGTTAAAACCCTCTGAAAACAGCTAAAAGATAACACATGCTGAGTTGCCTGTCCTCCTCAACTCATGTATCTCAAAGCCAGCTGATGTAAAAAAAAATAAATTCTCATAATGTTCACTCCTGGAAGTGACTGGAGGACTGGCCAGTTTCCAGACAAAGGGAGTTCCATGGAACCTATGAATGAAATAAAATCTGCACAACTATGTAAAACAGAGTGATTGGGCTCCACCACTGCAAACTGCAAATGGGATCATTAAAAAAAATATTTACTTTATTTATAGCCTGCTTTTTCACTGAGAATCAAGGCAGATTACAATATTTTTTAAAAATACGCACACTGAGTTCTATCAGACATCAAGGACCTCCCACAAGCAACACAATTAATGCACTAGGATTACAGGGCTGGGAAATAGTGCCAACTACAATAATAGCAATGAAAAGAAAAAGAAACTGTTCAAGTGGGATAAGGCATAATGCAGAAAGTGGATGTGAAAAAATCCCTACAAGTAGAAAACAAGCACCGCAGGGAAGAGAATGAGCTGGGCTTCCTAGTTTTCTAGTTGCAGGGAGGGTTTTGTTTGTTTGTTTGTTTTACATGGTGGATAGTTAAAAACTAACATGACTTCCTGTTGTGCAAAATAGAAAAAGTTCATTCTAATCACTTCATTCTGCTGCATGTATAGACCAGATCTGAGACTCGGACTTTGCCAGGTCTATAGACGAGCTGTGACCTTGCCAACGAGAACGACTCTTGGTGCCTCCTGGGTGCTTCGAAGCAAGAATGTGATCATTGAGCGAGGATCCCAGAGCTGAAGAAAGCATTTTGTAGATCTGAGATTCCAGCAGTTCCCCACAGCTAATTTGGAGGGCAAATATCACACATTCCTATGGCACATAGATTATGTTCTTTGCCACGGTGGCTGCGTTGAAGGTCTACTTAATCGTTCGTTGTTTTTTTGCCCTCTTTATGTTTCCCTAAGAGTGAACTTTCAGTCTTAACCCTGTACTGGATCGAATTGTGTATTTGCTCTCCAGTCAATATTGAAAAACGTATCCGAACCAGTCGCGCTATTTTCGGTTGCAGCAAAGAAAACCCTTGCCCGTCGTTCGGGGAAATAAGAGCGGTCCGTGAGGATTTTTAACTTCTTTTTAAAGAAGCATTAACATTTTATAGATGATAGTTCTCTATTAACGTTATTTGAAGCTTGCATGTCAGATGTGGAACTTTCGGCTTAGATCTTGGCATCTTGTGGATAAGGAAGAGCTGCGTGCAACATACAACTTTTTATCTTGTTACATGCAAAAGACAAGCCTTGGAAAATTGCTGGAGATCATTACAACTGTCTGCTCAGCTTTGATGGTTAATACTTTGGGTCCGATCCAGAAGGAACTGCCACAGGCGGAAGGTATTTCCTTTGGTGCAATGGAACGTTCTCTCCTCCCTGATCCTGCTGCTGTCTGCAGTGCTACTCGAAATGGTTCTTCTGGTGGGGGGAAGCCCAGTGTTGTGGGAATAGACGCTCTGCAGCTGTTAGAGTGAAAAATATTTCCAATGTTGTGTCAAATTTCTGAGCCCCCTTAGTCTGTAGTCACAAATTAGTAAAGAGTCCAGTAGCACCTTTAAGACTAACCAACTTTATAGTAGCATAAGCTTTCGAGAACCACAGTGGCAATAAAGTTGCTACAATAAAATTGGTTAGTCTTAGAGGTGCTACTGGACTCTTTACTGTTCTAAGCCTCCGATAAAGCTTTCTAGAAGCTGTATTTTTCCAGCTCTGTTTTGCAGTTTGGAAGACAGGTTTAACTCAAGTTTGGACTCCTGCAAAGTTTGAAGGAATGCAATTGAGTTCTAAAGTTTAGCATGCTCACATGTATGTATTTTTTTTTAATTGTGTGCACGTTTGGGATGGCAATCATTCTCACCATCTATGAGCCCTGCTGATGTCTGTTCTCTCCTGGTCCGGCACCATTCACTTTTAAAAGCCTGAAGTGATTTTTGACGTTCGCAGCAATTAGGCCTTGAAATGTTTCCTTCCCCTCCCCTTTCTCCCCATCCGAGATTCTTACAGGAATACAACCAAAGTGTTAGGTAGGATGCTAAAGTGATGAAGGCTTAACTGACAGCCACCCACAACTTGAGAATTAGGAAACGGAATTTGTGTGGCAGACAGGAACTTGAGTCTCACTTGAAACTTTTCCAGCCGACTTTCCTCAGCAATCAGGCTTTTCCTTTCTCTAATCCACTGTTGGCATAGTTTATATTTTAAAAAACACAAACCAGCGCAAAGAGCCCGAAACCAGCGCAAAGAGCCCGGTGGCATTTTAAAGACCAGTTATTGTGGGACGAGCTTTTGTAACCCAAAGCCTAGCTAGCTTATGTCGTGAAATGTAATTTGAGATTCTAAAGGATTTAAATGGCTTAAGTACGAGAGCTTTCTAAAATATGTATTCATTTTCTCGCGGCAATCGTAATTTAGCTTTTCCCGTCAAAGAAGCTAATTTCAATTAACCTTCGAATACCTCTTTCAGCAAATAAAAACACCATCTCTTTGTCTTTCTCTGCATTGTTGTTTAGGAGCCAGGGGTACTCGCCAGATCCCAATTTCTATGTTGTGAACTTTTGACATCGATAAGAATGATTTCTGCCCATTCTTCCCTCCCCAAATCTATCGGCGTTTGGATTCTTTTGCTTGACAGTATTCATGTAAATGACCTTTTGGAGTCCAATGGCAAAGGAGTGTATTATATAGCATTTGAACACTGCCATCCCTTTCTTTCTGGCCATTAGCATAGGTCCAACAGCACACAAGCTCCCATTTCCATAACAAAAGCAAATCTCTCCCATTTAATCACTTTCCACCAAATGAACCATTTAATGCCATATTCAGACCTATTGTGCAGAGGTTTCCCAAGGCTCCGCTTGATCCACTTATACACCCTTCTCTGCCTTTTGTCTCTTGTTAACCTGCTTGCTTTTTTAAGGGAGGTGGTGGATTACCGGAGGGGGGGAGTGTTGTTGGGGAATGGTTCCAATCCATTGGAAGAGGCATGCAGCTGTTTTAATTAAAACTCGCATTCCCCTGCTCCAAAAGTTGCTTAGAAGATTCTTTGTGCTTCTCCGGTGCAAGGTCTAATCACTGTAATTTCACAGATTCCATAATTGCTTGATTGCTGTTTCTTTGTCCGATCTTACTTCAAGTGAAGGGCTGGATTTAACACCCAGACGAATGGCTTGCATACCAAGGAATCCCGTGCAGGGGTGGTCCGTGCTTGCTTCAGGCCTTTGCAGGTTTCCAGAGCAAGAGGGAAATGCAGCTATGCATTCACGAATTGATCTGGGACTTATTCTCAGCAAGGTGGCCCCTTGATATATAGAATATTGGGCTAGAGCCCTTCTCCGTGACGGTAGGCTCGATCGAAATGTGATTTTGTGAACTGGATATCAAGCTTTCTGCCTGTGCCACGCAGCGATGGCACATTTAAGTCAGGCTTTACTCTCCTCTATTGAGGTTTTTGTATGGAGGAGAATTCACTCACGTGGGCCTGTCCCGGAAATATGGAACAGAGCACATTCTATTGAGTGATACACATGTATATTAGCAGGGCTTTTTTTCAGCTGGAACGCGGTGGAACGGAGTTCCGGAACCGCTTGAAAATGGTCACATGACTGGTGTCCCCGCCCCCTGATCTCCAGACAGAGGGGAATTTAGATTGCCCTCCGCGCCACTTGGCAGTGCGGAGGGCAATCTAAACTCCCCTCTGTCTGGAGATCAGGGGGCGGGGCCACCAGCCATATGACCATTTTCTCCAAGGGCAACCCACTGAGTTCCACCACCTCTTTTCCCAGAAAAAAAGCCCTGTATATTAGTGAACTCCCGAAAGCCCACACCAGGCGTCACTGGGGCTCCCCCAGATCACGCCTCTGTAAAGAGAATCTGTTACCTGTGATAATGTGATAACCATTCATAGTCTCTATTCAGTCCCAAGTGACGCCTGGTGTGGGCTTTCGGGGACCACAGTTCTCTTTGTCAGATGCAGCTGGCAGGGAGAGCTGTGGTTATCGAAGGCTTATACTACATAGGAATTGGATACTTTCACTGCTACAAACTAATACGGCAAACTGACTGCACACCAAAAGGAGATGTTTACATTTCCAAGCAAAGGAATGTTTTGATTGCCTCCATGCTAATTGCATTCTGTCCCCTTGTGATTTATGTCCCCTTCTTTCCTCTCTCTCTCTCTTCCCCCCTCCTCTTCTGTATCGGCCCAGTTTTGATCAGGCATCTGACGAAGAGAACTTGATTCTCGAAAGCTTATGCTACAATAAAATTGGTTAGTCTTAAAGGTGCTACTGGACTCTTTTTGATTTTATTACAAAAGTAAGTTTCTCACCTAGATCTTCATGAGATATCTTTCAGCCAAAAATCTTCTCTGCTATCTGGTTAGAGCTTTTGTTATCTTATGCAGATCTTTTTCATGGGATAACATAGATAAACCATGATTGGTTTGAGATTTAATTAATTCTTCATATTTTCAATCATGTGACATTCTTGCCAGGTTCTTTTACGCTCCCAGAGGAAGGCGGGGAGACCTAGCTCTTACCTCCTCCTTCTACTCTTAATGTTGTCATCGCACCGGCTATGCATGCAGTCCTGCAGCTGCGTGGCGCCTTTATCTGTTCCATCTTTGTAGGCTTTATCTTAATAAGCATTTATATTTTGGTATCTTGTTTTATTAAAAAGACTAGCATTTACTTTAATAAAAGAAATAATTGAACTCTTAAAAGGAGGTATAGGCCGATCTCATCAGATCTCAGAAGCTAGGAAGAGTCAGTACGCAGATGGGAGATCACCAAGGTAGTCTTTGCAGAGGAAAACAATGGCAAACCACCTCTGCTTCTCACTTCCCTTCACAGCCCCTTGCTGGGTGGGGTCGCCATAAGTTGGTTGCGACTTTATGGCACATACGCACATGCCTTTGGATGGCACCTGCCATCCAAAGAACACTTTCCTGGGAGTAAACATCATTGGTTACAATGGCATTTACTTCTGAGTAGACCTCCATGGGCACAACCCTCATGTGAATTAAAAGCGTAACTCGAAATCAATAATGAAACTGAATGTGAAAAATTAAAACCAACGTAGGTAAAGAAGTACAAAAGTCAGGTTAACCAAATATCATTCTCCATCAGCCAGATTATAAATGTGAGTAACTGATGGCTTGGGAAAGCGAGAGAGGGTCCCCCCCCCCCATGCATACTTGATAAAAAGAGTGGGTGGGTGTCAAACTTTAGCCATCTGACAGAGAGAGTCACTGTATTGAACGTCACTGTTCAAGGGTGAACAGATGGAGCTGCCTTATACAGAACCGGACCATTGGCCCATCTAGTTCAGATACGGATATTATGCAGCTCTACAGGAATTACATCTACAGTGTGAAATCTTCCTTGGGATGTCCAGGATCGAACCTGTGACTTCTCGCTGTCAGATATTCCTGCTGCTGCTGAATATTACCGAAGAGGAAGATGGCCTTTTCTTTCAACAAAGATATATCAGGTAAGATTCCCGCTGCTTGCAGGAGTTGGGACCCACCGACCCGACCCGTAAGGCTGTTTCCAGCTCTCTCGTTCTGTGACTCTGCCACAATTCCTAAGCCGGTCTCCACTGCATTTCTGCATTTAGATTGCACCTGGCTAATTTCCTGTCCCTTCCCCCCCCCTTCTTCTTTTGACTCGCCGTGTTGTCATTTTGCAAAAGCCCCCGTTGTGTTTTGACACTTAGTCTGCTGCTAGGATTTGTATTTGCAGCCTTCAGGAGCGATGGTGGCACCTCCTCTTTAATTAAGAACCTTACAGGATTCCTTCGCTCTTCGCAGGGGAAAAAAACAAAGCCAGCCTCCTATTTCAGACGTGACCCCAGGGGAATTAGAGGGGATTAACGCCTCTCCTTTAACCTCTTCTCCCTGAACTGTGAGTTGAGAACTGCCTGTAGCGTAGGAGAAGAACAGGGCCGACTGCTAAACATCTTTCTCGCTACTCCTAAATCTTTACAGACAGGAATCTGTACGAAAGTGTGGTGGTTTGTGTTTGCACTTAGAAGGCCTGCAAATGAAGTACTGTTTATTTGCACTCTTGCTTAGTGTTCACGCCCATCCGCACCAGCCTGAGGTGAGAAATGCATTTGTGTAAAGGTAGTGCTGTAGTTACGTTATGTACTGTGTTGGCAAACACGTTTGTCAATTTACACTAAAGCAAAGAAGAGTATGGTGATATGTGGAGAGGAGAATTGGTGGTGGTGGAGTGCTTAACTCTTTTAAGCTCTCACCTCAGCTCATCCTTCCACTCTCCCCACCTTGGCTTAACTGGTTGTATCTGAGAGCCAAGCTACAAGTGATGCCTGACACAGGTTGGACACTTGTCAGCTTCCCTCAAGTTTTGATGGGAAATGTAGGCAGCTTGGCGGAATGTTGGACAAGTGACAGTTGAAAAGTCCATTGGACAGCAGTCAGAGAGCGAAGCTGCGAGACCAGGACGCCTACATTTCCCATCAAAACTTGAGGGAAGCTGACAAGCGTCCAACCTGTGTCAGGCGTCACTTGTAGCTTGGCTCTCAGTTGAAAGTGACGGAATCTAGCTGGAGAGGAGGGCTGGATAAGTAGGGATAAGTTAAGCAACCCCTAATGCCCGCTGATACTCCCCTAGAAATTTCCAGACTCTCCTTCAGCAAGAGGAAGCAAGCATGGAGTTGGGAGCCTCCCCTCCCGGCTCCCATGTCATCCCTTTAGGAAGTATCCTAAAGGGACAAATACATCACTTGCAAAAAGGAACTCTTCACACTTGACTCCTTTCCCTCATAGGAAAAGCTCCAGCCAAGGAAGTGATACATGGTTTGTTTGTGGATGTGTTACTTGTGAAGATTTGCACATGCATTGTCGAAGGCTTTCACGGCTGGAGAACTATGGTTGTTGTGGATTTTCCGGGCTGTATCACCGTAGTTCCTGACGTTTCACCAGCAGCTGTGACTGGCATCTTCAGAGGTGTAGCACCGAAAGACAGAGATCTCTCAGTGTCAAACTGACTACTCACCCTGCTTAGCTTCGAGACCAGACTATACCATGCCAGCTTCCCTCTCTGATTTGGTACAGAAAAGAGCCTTCTGCTTATAGCAGCTGTTCGTTGTATATGGTTAAACTCATCCTTGGAGGATAGGTCTATAAGTGGTTACTAGGCATGATGTCTAAAGAGAACCTCCATATTTAGAAGCAGCACGCCTCTGAATTCCAGTGCTAGGATGCAGCATTGTGGAAGGCCTTAGCCATTGTGCCGTTTGTTTGCCCTTCAATGGTTGACCACTGTGTAAAACAGATTGCTGGTTCTGGATGGACTACCAGTCTGCTTCAGCAGGGCTCTTCTTAAGCTTTCGCAACACAGGAAATGCAAAATCCGGTTGGAAACATAACTTAAGAAAATATATTTGGATGTTTTGTTGTTGTTGTTGTTGTTGTTGTTGTTGTTGTTGTTGTTAATTATAGTCTTTTTTCACTGTGACTCGAGGCGGATTACGCAGTTCTGTCTTTATGTCTTTATTCTGTGTCTGGCCATGGTTTGGCACTGGACGTGCACATGGCAATTGAAGCGGAGGTATAGGAAGTTAGTAAATATGCCCAAGAAGGCCTGGATGTTGGAGTAGGGGTTGATGTTGGAACAGACAGGAACTGATGGGATCTGACCTCCATAGATGTCTTATCAGTTCCTTAAAAGAGCAATGACTTTGCAAGGTGCGTAGCCAGTGTGAGACCGGACATCCCAAATTCTCAGCTGTTCTGAGTGACAAAATCCTCTTTTGGAGCTATTTACACTTGTCCCATGGTGTTCTCTCTCTGTCTCCCTCTCTGTCTCTCTCTGCCTCTCTCTCTCACACACACACACACAAACCCTTATGTTCCAGTTTAAACTGGATCTAGGCCCACAGAGATTTATTTACTTCTTTGCCGGTGGAGCAACACACACTGAGTTATACACTGTCAGCGTGCAGGAGGAGGCCAGAGTGGAAGTCCATTGCTGCTCCCGAGCTGAAATGTCAGGGACGGCTTTGTGGGCCAGTGTTGCCATCCAGATATATTATTGTGACATTTGGCCTTGAAACAAACAGACCAACAAAAAACTCCGGAAAAGCCATGGCTGGACTTAAAACAGATAGTAGTATTTTCAGACAGATGAAGATGGAAGAGTCACCACCGGTCGTGCTGTGTGCATTTCATCTCCACGTTGGTGCTGGTTGAGTCGGGACATAAAAAGAAAAATCTTTTTAAAAACACTCTTTGAAAACATCAAAATCACAAAAAACTTACAAGGAATATCAACTGAGATTTTTAAAAAAGAAAAAGCTGCAAGCTTAAAACAGTTCTCTGTTTTAGGCACTCACAAATGTAACATCTGTTAAATTGCAGCATCTTTGATGGAGTGGGGGGAGGGGCATTGCCTCAACAGGCTTGGTTTGATTAGCAGTAAATGCTTGCCAGCTCTGTAAATTGGGAGACTGTATTAATTCTTCCTTCCCACATTTGCTTAAATGCTATTATTTTATTAATTAGCATTATATGTGCCAAAACTTCCTAACCTACATCTTGGAAGGTTTTGTCTTTGTTTCTCCCGCGTTTTCCCACACCCATTCCCGCTACCGCTAACAAATGATCCAACTTGGTTTTTATACCTTACCTCCTCATCCTTTTGACATTTTGTAACCAGGAGACTAGAGGGTAAAATGAAAACTCTGCCCCAATTATCTCCGCGAATTACTAAAATCTTTCCCCCTAAAAAAATTCCCAACCGCTTTGCACTGTGCCAATGCATCTACGTAAAATATGAAATCTTTGCTTAACACCTCCAGCACTTTTCTGTTAGATTAGCAATTTTTAAAAAAATGTTTCTGGGGAATAGAGCCATTAAGGGTAAGAGCTCTTAATTGTTTTCCTTAATAGCTGTAGATGAGTTATCGGGACCTTCTCCACAAATATAATTTCACTGTTCTTCACAAATGCTCTTTTAAAAGTCCTATGTTTGTGTCTTTGTAGGGTGACTCCCATACTCTTTGTAGAATATTGAGGTGGGGGGGCGGATTTCCACCCTGGTTGTCCTGGAAGGCTAGCGGACAGGGCAAAAAAGCTATCTTCCCCCCCGATTTTTGCTTCCATCACTTGATATTCAGGGTTTACTTCTTCTGAACATGGAGCTTTCATTTAGTCATCCCAGCTGATAGTCATTGAAGGACGTCCAGTGGCAGTGAATTCCACAGGCTAATTATTCTTTGAATGAAGAAGTGCTTCCTTTTGTCTGTCCTCAGTCTACTGTCCATCAACTTCATTGGGTGCCTCCAATTTGTACAGTTACGGGAGAGGAAGAATAATTTCATCCACTTTCTTGACCTCCGTGCATTAACAATTTGAGATATGCCGATGACAGCATGCTACTAGCGGAAAATAGCGAAGATTTGAAACGACTACTGATGAAAGTTAAAGGAGAAAGCACCAGAGTAAGATTACAGCTAAACATCAAGAAGACGAAAGTAATGACTACTGAGGAATTACACAATATTAAAGCTGGGCGCGGTGGCGCGCGCCTGTAATCCCAGCCTGAACACGGGAGGCTGAGGCCGGCGGATCGCTTGAGGTCGGGAGTTCGGAACCGCAGTTGTGTAACGTCAGTGGACGTCCTTTGCTGTGTCTGTGAGCCAGAAAGGGTCTTGTGGGGTGGCCCGGCTCGTTCTGCGGAATATTAAAGTTGACAATGAAGAAATTGTCAACTTTTCTATTCCTTGGCTCAATCATCAACCAAAAGGGAGACTGCAATGAAGAAATCGGAAGAAGATTTAGACTTGGACGAGCAGCTGTGAGGGAGCTAGAAAAGATCCTTAAAGATAAAGATGTCTCTCTGGGGAACCAAGATCAAGATAATACAAACTATGGTATTCCCCATTACTATGTATGGATGTGAAAACTGGACAGTAAAGAAAGCTGACAGGAAAAAAATTGATTCATTTGAAATGTGGTGCTGGAGGAGAGTTTTGAGGATACCATGGAGAGCCAAAAAGACAAATAAGTGGGTACTAGACCAAATCAAGCCTGAATTTTCCCTAGAAGCTAAAATGACAAGACTAAGGCTATTGTACTTTGGTCACATCATGAGCAGACAAGATTCTCTGGAAAAATCAATAATGCTAGGAAAAGTGGAAGTCAGTAGGAAAAGAGAAAGACATGAAACGAGATGGTTTGATTCAATAAAAGAAGCCATGTGGATCTGGGCCAAGACTGCTAATGATAGGACATTTTGGCGGTCTTTTATTCGTAGTGGCGCCATAGGTCGGGGATGACTTGACGGCACATAACACAAAATGCGTCATTTGATAAGTCTCCCCTCAGTCATCTTTTCTCTCAACTGAAATGTTCCAAGCTCCTTAGCCTTTCCTGATAAGTGAAGTTAAGGATTTTGACCACCCTTTTCTATAGCGTTCCCCGTGCTAAAATATCCTTCCTGAGAGACGGGGATCCGAAAGCAGAATTCACAGTGAAGCAAGAGCCGCCCCAAAGGCTACTCACACCCTACTGCTGTGATTACCTTTGCAAGAGATTTTCCAGAGTTCTTACCCGACTCAAATTGCAAATGAAGGAGAAGAATTTTCTTCTCTTTCCTGTCTTTCTGTCTTCCATTGTCAAGGCACAGACTAATTGTATGTTATTGAAGTAATTTGTGTTTGTAAGCTGTCTTTTATGTATCAAGCAAAAAAAAATTGTTAAAATACTCATATTACACAGCACTCATATTGTTGTCAGTTTTGACCGGAGGAAATGTTCGAAAGAAGTAATTAACTCTACAGGCAGATGAGTTCAGCCTCCCCTCCCTTACCTCTCTGCTCATTTGCTGTCGTTCTTTCTCCTGCAGCTAAATCCATACTTTCTTCCTTAACACACCATAAATTTGAGAGAATAATTCTCCCCCCCCACCCCCCACCCCAAATCTTCCCTATCTTTTTACTGATAAGCGCTACTGGTTATATAGTTGTTTATTTAGAAAATGTATATGCCACTTCTCCAGAGATCTGTTCAGAGCAGCTCACAAACTATCAATCAATCAATCAATCAATCAATCAATCAATCAATCAATCAATCAATCAATTAATGGGCTTATAGTTCACTCTCCCTGCCAAGTAGGCTCAGAGCGGATCACATCAATTTAAGAGACATAAAAACAAGTAAAAGCTAGTAGCATAAAAGGAGCAAATACAATTTCACAAGTCAGCCTTCAGCAGCGCACATTGCACAATCCCGTATACAGTCATTTGGGGCCTGCGGGGGCCAGTGACTGTCAATAGATGAAAAAAGCAATTCATTTATACCCTGCTTTTTTCCTCAATGGGAACCTGAAACAGCTTACATCCGTCTCTATTTTTAGCCTCAGTACAACCATATTAAATACGTTTGACTGAGCCTCACTACAACCCAATGAGGTAGGTTAGGGTTAAGTTAGGCTGAGGGTGTATGGGTGGCCCAAGGTCACTGAGCAAATTTCTATGGCAGAGTGAGGATTCGAACCTGGGTCTCCCAGATCGTAGTCTCATGCTCTAACCACTATCCCACACTGGCTTCGCAAACTAAATAACACAACAAAACCCACAGCATAAAATCAAGCAATTAACAACAATATTTTGATTAACAGTGGTAAGCATTTGTGCTTACTCTTTGGCAACCTTTTAGGGGTAGGATCCAGACTAAACTGGTAATTTCCACCAATTCCCCCATTCCAATTGACGGCTTCCTCCCAAGTCATTCCTTGGGATTCTCCGTCCTGCAGGAGCAGTGTTTTGTGAAGGTCAACGGGCTGCAGTGAGAGAGGAGAGGCAGGAAAGTTCCATTCTGCCATTTGGAAATTTAGTCTATCCTCAGACATATGCACAACATGTTTAAAACACATCCTCCTTTGAGCACAACATGCCTGCTCAGCCTTATTCCTTTGCCCCTGTGGTTTCCAGGTCCTCTGGAGCCCAACTCGGGGAATTGGAGGAGGGGTGAGAGATGTGCGCATGTGCTTCAGAGCTCTTCTTTGATGATGTCATTCCAAGACCATTAAGGAAGAGCTCCAGAGCGTGCTCCTGTGTGCTCTGAAGGTCTTGAGCTTATTCCCTGCGCTCCCCCACCCCCCACTGTCAGGTCTTGCCCGGTACTTTCTGCAATCACTTCACTGCATCACTCCAGCGTATGAGTTAAAGATGATTTTATTAAGAAAAGATATCAGTTTCAAGAAACTGCAACATGGTCATTGGCCAGAATGCTTAAAGGCAGAAAACTGTCAGTTCAATTATAAGTCAGTGTCCCCTCCTCTAGGAGAGAGAAAGTCAGTTAGGAGTTTAGGCATGCTTCGCCTGGGAAGAAGGGAGGGGAGGGAAGGAGAGGCGCACCACTCAGTCTGTACAGTAGCTTCAAGGACACATTCCCAGGCTCAGCAGGAACTAGGAATCAAAACACTTTGCCTGAAAGAGAAACAGTTAGCAACAGGTTCACATTCCCTCAGAGGTACTGAAGCAAAACACATATGAAACAGAAAGCATGAAACATGGCAGAAATGCTGGGGCTTATCTGACACCCACCAGCCAGGCAGGGAGTGGAGGCTGGGAGCAGGGAATCCAGCAGGGGATTGGTGACCCTAGCCCCCAGATCCCCCAAACCCACCTCTTCCACAATGGTGCTGTCGCACCGGTAAAACCCGTGGGATCTGTCACAATCACAGGACAGAATTTTAAAAAGGGGTAGTGGTCTTGCAGTGCCATCCTAAACAATTGTGTGTGTAAAGTGCTGTCAAGTCATAGCCAACTTATGGCATCCCCCATCCCCATGGTGGTTTGCTATTGCCTGCCTCTGCGTAGCAACCCTGGACTTCCCTAGTGGTCTCCCATCCAAATACTAACCATGGCCAACCATGCTTAGCTTCTGGGATCTGATGAGATCAGGCTAGCTCGGGCCATCCACTCTGTTTATTGAAGTCAATAGATCTAGAAGGTTGTAACTGTGCTTTGGATTGTAACGTCAGTGTAGGTGCTGATGCTTTTTTAGGTTGGGACCAAGAACTGGATAGTAGCTTCCCTACAGGTGGATCTCAAGGCTGGAAGGAAGGACGAGGAAATTGGTGTGTTGGAAAGCTCACGGATGCTCTGGGGTATAGTCACATTTGTCTCTGCATGTTGCACAGTCTTTATTTAATCGTTTAGCCTTTTTTACCCTTCTTTGCTCCCTAAACGGAGACCTAAAACTACTTATAAAAATACAACGTAAACAATGAAGCTGGGGCAGGGAGATGGGATACAGCACATCCCAAGCTAGTCTTTGATTTGCTGGGACAGTTTATGCAGGCCCGCATGTGACAAGCTACTGGCAAAGTGATAGGAGCCCTTTGGGAGGTTGATGATTTGATGGGTTTTATTAAAGAAGAAGCCACTTGGTGTTTCCTGCCAGTTTCGAGGAAGATTTTGCTTGTGCTTAACTTGACTTGGAAAAGGATTGTTGCCTGTATGTCTCAAGTGGTTGATTTTCTTTTAAGGAGCTCAGGGCAAGTAGAGGGAATCGAGGCAGGGGGAGGTAAGGGTCTGTTTGATGTCTTCCTTAAAGGTGAGGCCTTACCATGTTATCAGATGGCAGTTTTATTCTAATCTAAATCATTAAGAGCCTGGGAGGACATGGTAATCTATTCCCTTGGGAGGGAGACTGCGGCAGAGGGGGTAATCAATGCAAGTAAGTGTAATTAGCAATATTCTCTTCGAGGAAGTCGATCGCACAGAGACAATGTTGAAGAAAAGGAGAGGAGAAAAGTCATTGTGTGTGACGTTTGTTCGGCTTAATGTGTTTTGACTACCTTACGGCTTTTATAATCAAATTGTTTAGGCTTTCTGGAAAGATGCTATGGATTATTTTCCCCCTCCTTTATCTGTTCAGCATTGTAATAGAGGCTCTAATGCAATTGAATTAATGCAGCACAAAGCAGTAAGAAGGCACGTGCGCATTGTTGGGATATAGTAAAAGCTTCGTGGGCTGCCTACCGCCAAAAGTCACCACTGGCAAAGGTTTATCGGGGCTAGTATAATCTCTTCCTCATTACGTGTCCATTCCTATGCCATGGGCAGTGCAAAGTAATAACATCAGAGATTAATCAGTAGTGCGGCATCATGGATGTGTTTACTGGTGAGTAGAGATGGGCACGAACAGCAATATGAACCAGAAAAAGCCACGAACAGCCCAATTTGCCGTTCGTGAACAAGCTGTTCGTAAGGCCCCATTCTAAACGAACAGGTGGTCGTTGCAAGCCTCGTTTGTTGCTGTTCGTCAAGCCGGACAGTCTGGCACCTGCAATCAATTCCCTTGGCAACCGGAGGCAGGGACTGCCTGAACTGTGAACTCCTGCAGTAGCCCTGGAAACCCCAATCTAAACCCAATTTAGCTTGATAGGCAGGTCTTCTTTTCAAGTGTGGAGCTCCAAATTTGTTACAAGGGAGCAAAGAGCAGGGGGGAGGGGGGCTCCCAGCTCTGACTTCGCAGACAGTGGAGGGGGAGAGAGAAAGTTGCTGTTGGCATTTCGATAGAGAGAGTACATTGGAGCTTGAATTTTCTTTGTGTGTGGTAGGATAGGGATCTACCCCTTCAAGTTCCAGGGCTACCGCCAGGCTCTGGACCAAGCTATTATTGATTATTGGTACCTTTCCTGCTGCCTGCTCAGGTAAGATTTCTGGGAGTGGTGCAGTAGGGATCTTGATTTGGATGATGGCTGGAGGAGAGCCTGCTGGCCCCCACGAACAGCCAACCGTGAACATGTTTGTGAACAGGGTCAGGTTCATGGTTGTTCGTGAGTCCCTGTTCATGAATGGCAACGAACAACGAACATCATGTTCTGTTTTTTTTCTGTTCGTGCTCATCTCTACTGGTGAGTCCATTCTCAGAAGGACTGGCATCGTGGTTGGTGTCTCAGGCTACAAGACCCGGATTCAAATCCCCACTTTGCCATACAAGTTCACTGGGTAGCCTTGGGCCAGTTACTCTGTCTTAGCCTAATCTAACCCTCAGAATTGTTGTGAGGATAGTATGGTAGCGTGAGGAGAGCATGGAGACCATTGTAAGTCACTTTTGGTTCCCATTGGGGAGGAAACCAGAATGTGGTGGAAGAGCCCGACTGACTCGTGGGCAGTGCTCCATCCTGCCCTCTGAGGCATCTAGACACCGTCAGCCACCTGAGTCTCCGCCCCGCAACATGTCACTCTCTTGGCTTCCCCAACCCTTAGAGGGATTCTGCCTCTTTTAGTGTCATGGTCCAGCCTGGGCTCAGTGAGAGTGAGGACTCCTCCTCAGGAGGAGAGGGGCTTCGTGTAGCCAGCCAGGACTCCTCAGGAGAAGAGGAGCTCCATGCAGCCAGCCCTGACTCAGCAGAGGCTGGTAATCAGGAGCCACAGCTGTTGGCTAATCAGAGCCTACAGCCAGCAGCTGAAGCAGAGCCATCAGTACTCTCCAGCCCCAGCACCACAGGGGAAGTGCAGCCAGGGACTTCCACAGGGGAAGCTCAGTCAGGGACTGCCAGCACCACAGGGGAAGCCCAGCCAGAGGCTTCCACCCCCCCAGGTTCACCCACACCCAGAGAACGCCGCAGACAGCGCCAGAGACTGGAGCTGCAGGAGAGACGGCGCAGTGCTCGTCTCCTGAGCCAACGCCAGCTGCTGGATGATGATGATGAGTAGCTTCAGGATGGAGCCCCAGCAGCTGGCTGAAAACCATGCCTGGCTATAAAAGCCAGTCAGGAGCAACAGCCAGGTGTGGAAGCAACATCTCTACTGTCTGCAACCACTCCATGCTCCGTGAACCTTGCCCGTGCCTACTGTTGGACCTGACACTACCGGTAACTGACCTTGGACTGTGCCTGACCTTGCTCTTGGACTCTGGACTCAACTCTGGCATTAGCTTGTGCTCTGACCACTACTTTGACTTGGCTTTTGGCTCCTGAAACTCCCTCTGGACTTGGTATCAAGGTTTGGACCTGCACCACCCTGCTTGGGCTGGCCCAGCCCGTGACATTTAGTACTGCTGCAACCAAATTCCCTTTGTAGGAATTACCTACTGAGAAGACTAGTCCTTCCAGCTTGCCCTCATTGGGTTGCCGTTCTGAAGCCCTGCCTCATACCTGCGTTTCCTACTGCCTTGTGTCTGGCTACCCTGGGCACAATTCAGTGCTGTTACACACCACTGAGGGATTAGCAATTTGCCAACTGACTACCCCCCCTTCCTCTGGTGTCTGTTTTAAATAGCATGTTTGGTGTGGTACAGAGAACAACCACCAGCATTCAAAATTATAAAGTGTTTATTAAAAGAAAATGTCCAGATGCATACTTTCACCTCCGCAATGGATCGAGCAAGGGACCCCAAAAGAAAAGCGTAAGCACGCAGTTCCTCTGTCCCTTGGTCTGTACCTACTCTAACAGCTCTTATTCTAAGGCAGGCTCTTTAACTTAGAAGTTACACCATTCTAAAAGTTTCCCATTACTTTGTTCAAGTCTGCAGCTAGGAGAAAGTGTGTGTGGGGGGGAAATAAAAGTTACATTGGAAAGGGCTGCCTTCTCTCTCCTGGTGCCACAGCCCTGATCCAAATTGGATCCTGGGCACAGTACGGAAACGGCATTGGTCGCATTGGTTGATGATCTCTGGAGGGCTCGGGACAGGGGTTGCTCCTCTGTCCTGGTCCTGTTAGACCTCTCAGCGGCTTTTGACACCATTGACCATGGTATCATGCTGCGGCGGTTGGAGGGGCTGGGAGTAGGGGGCACTGTGTTGCGATGGTTCTCCTCCTTCCTCTCCGACCACTCGCAGTTTGTGCTGACCGGGGGGCAGAGGTCGACCCGGAGGCACCTCACTTGTGGGGTGCCGCAGGGGTCGGTCCTCTCGCCCCTTCTGTTTAACATCTATGTGAAGCTGCTGGGTGAGATCATCCGTGGTTTTGGGGTAAAGTACCATCAGTATGCTGATGATACTCAGTTGTACATCTCTACCCTGGATCACCCCAATGATGCCCTTAACGTGATGTCCTGGTGCCTGGAGGCCATGCGGATCTGGATGGGGAGAAGCAGGCTCAGACTCAACCCTTCCAAGACCGAGTGGCTGTGGTTTCCGGTGCCCCGTTATAGCCAGCTGGTTCCATCGCTGACTATCGGGGGTGAGATTTTGGCCCCCACAGAGAGGGTTCGCAACTTGGGTGTCCTCCTGGATGCGCGGCTGTCATTAGAAGATCATGTGTCGGCTGTGGCCAGGGGGGCTTTTTATCAGGTTCGCCTGGTTACCAGTTGCGTCCTTTTCTGGATCAGGACGCCTTGCGCACAGTCACCCATGCCCTCGTTTCCTCCCGTCTGGACTACTGTAACGCTCTCTATATGGGGCTCCCCTTGAGGACCTCCCGGAGGCTGCAATTAGTGCAGAATGCGGCCGCGCGGGTGATTATGGGAGCGACACGACGCGCCCATGTAACACCTCTCCTGCGCGAGCTACACTGGCTTCCGGTGGTCTTCCGGGTGCGCTTCAAGGTGCTGGTTACCATCTTCAGAGCGTTCCATGGCTTAGGGCCTAGGTATTTACGAGACTGCCTGCTGCTACCGATAGCCTCCCACAGGCCGGTACGCTCCCACAGAGAGGGCCTCCTCAGGGTGCCGTCGGTCAAACAATGTCGGCTGGTGACCCCCAGGGGGAGACCCTTCTCTGTCGGGGCACCTGCCCTCTGGAATGAATTGCCCCCGGAGATACGTATGCTCCCTGACCTACACACCTTTCGCCGTGCCCTTAAGACGTTATTGTTCCAACAAGCGGGGCTGGCCTAAATGTGTTTTAATTGAGTTGTCCTGTTCTGAGTTAAATTATCCAATATGTTTATATTTTATATCCTTACTGTTTTATATTTGTATGTTTTATTTTGGCTGTACACCGCCCTGAGTCCTTCGGGAGATGGGCAGTATAAAAATTCAATTAAAGTAAAGTAAAGTAAAGTAAAGTAAAGTAAAAGTTTCCCATTACTTTGTTCAAGTCTGCAGCTAGGAGAAAGTGTGTGTGGGGGGGAAATAAAAGTTACATTGGAAAGGGCTGCCTTCTCTCTCCTGGTGCCACAGCCCTGATCCAGATTGGTCCCCCACGTACACAACATACATTTGAGTCACATCGGGTTTGACCCTCTGTGATGCTCGTTGTACCTGTATGGCAAGACCACAGTAGCTTTCCTATCTATTCACCCTGAAAAAAAATGGCTCTTGCCGTGTGAGGATTGCATACACTTCTGTCTGTAGCGAGCGGATTGAAACTTTGAATCACTGTTTACGATGTTTTGACACATTCAGCCTAAGAATCTGGGTTTAGGTTCTTGTGTAAATCTGCAAGCGTTCATTTTTTCCCCCACTATTCAAGCAAACCTACAGCTTCAGCCTTGAGAAGGATAATTTATGAATCAATGGCTTTATGTCCAGAATAAATCCCAGAACAAATGGAACGAAGTTTACAACAGTCGTTCTTCACACTGATCAGAGGTGTCTAACATCATACTTTCAGAGAAAGCGAATTTAGATGGTTTAAGAAAGCCGTGTGAGGCTCACCAGATCTGAGAGCCGTACCCTGAACCCCCGAAATCTCTAAAATCTGGGCTGTGGTGAAACTACCTTACCTTTTCTAAAAAAGCTTGGTGAGAATTTAGGAAATTTCGTCTTTAAATGCTGGCTAGGTAGGAGAAGGGATGACATACTTTTAAAAACAAATGTAGAATCTCTTTTACATATGCTAGTGTTTTTGGTATAATTGGGATTCAGGTTTATTTAATCTGTTCAAGAGTAACTAGACTGATTTTAAATAAAAGTTCTTAAAAGATAATATTGAGTGATCATTGGCTGGAAAACAAGGTGTCAGACTATGGAATCCCAGTTATCTAGAGTTCATCTCCCCGCTCTGCGAGAAGCACAAGGTTTCTTGGTTTCAAAGGTTTATTGGAAGAATATGCTCAGGATACAGGTGTCCACAATCCAAGGGCTTGAGGCCCTTAGCTGAACAAAAGCTTTGTTGAGAATGACACATAAAATGAAAGTAACAACACTTCAAACACCCGTTCCCAGCCTCCCCCCTTAGTCCTGTCTGCGAAGGCATGGGAAGACAAGGACGTCAAGGTCTCCAGAACGGCCTGATAAGAATTCTTCGCTCCCCTGGATATACACGGCCTGGGCACCACCTGGGCCTAGAGGGAGGAAAACTAAACAACTACAGATTATAGCAAAGTAAAATGGCGTAACTCTGGCTAGAGAACTGACAAGCAAACTGACACTCTGACACAAGGTTTCCACCAAGACCTGGAATAAATAGACTTTTTACCTCTTTCCAGCCAGAAATCTAGTACCTGTCCTGTATGATCAATGAAGAAACTGATGGTTCTTCACACAGCTTTGTGGTTTAGTAGTTAATGCGTTGCTTTAAAACAGTCAAATAGATTTTTGGTTTGTTATAACTAATGTCCATCCACAAGTGGGAGTATTTCTCTACCACCTTGCTTTGGGGTCATTTTAAGGTGTGCTTGCGTTAAGTTCTCATATCTACCCAACTTTCTAGACCTTGAGATGAAACAGAGGCATATAAAGAACCTCTAAGTGCTGTGGGACTGTTTCTTTGCTTTCTGTCTCAGATTAATCAAATAAAAATGCATATAAATCACAGACTGAAGGAATTAAGGAATTTAACATCTCAGTATAAATAATAATGTAAACCTGAAGGAAGGTACATTATTTTATTAGTGGGTAAATATATCCATATTTAAACGCTTGTGACTGTGCAGGGCCATGCAGGCAACCGATTTAATTTTCTTTTTGTGGGAAACGAAAATCATAAAAACAAACTTTTTAAAATGAAAAGTTTACTTTGTACTTCCCTCTCTCTTTTTTTAATTTACCAAGTTTACGATGCTTACTCACAGGTGTAATCCCTCATGGATATTGTTTCCAACTCTGAAGTTGTTTAATATCCCTGAGATGCTGAGTGGAAAGATATAGGTGTTATATATGTTTTCCCCTGTTCCTTTTGCAGTCACTCTGAGTGCCAAGCAAGAACCCCTCCCTCCCCTGTTTTGACAATTTTGGCAGCATAAATAAGAAACATCAGTTGTTGGTACCTGAAGATGGAAATATGATTGCTGCCTTTGATTAAATTTTTCCCACTCTTGGATTATTTGTTTCATAAAACTTTCTCGGGGTTGATTGCAATAATATGTATAATATATAATCTCCCTGTTTCCAGTAGCCAAGTATGCGCCCCATGTAGATTTTCAAACAGGACCAGGGCTGAATCCAAACGCCCTCGGAGCATCCCGGCATTGCGCTAAATGTTCACTAAACACCTGGAAGTAGAGCGTCTTTCTAGCACGATTTCTGAACCACGAGGTTCCCCCACCAGGGGGAACCACGAGGTTTACAAAACAATCTAATGCAGCAAGAAAGAGAGAGAGCTAATTTGGAGGTAAAACAATCTCTCAGAATTTGAATTAATTAAATGTCTTAGTTCCAAAGGGCTATAAATTAGTGAGAAAGTACATTTACAAAGATCATAGGTAGCCCAACAAAAATACTTCCACACTAGGTGGAAGCCTGTTAATGATAGGACGATTTGGAGGTCTTTCCTTCATAGGGTCACCATAGGTCAGAGGTGACTTGAGGGCACATAACACACACACAGGTGGGGAGGGGCCCTCCTGCAGAAGCAAAGGAGGGGCTATGACTCACTAATAGAGCATCTACTTGGCATGGTCCCAGGTTCAATCTCCGGCAACTCCAGATAAAAGGGCCAGGTAGGAGGTGATGTGAAAGACCAACAGAAACCCTGAAAAGCTGCAGCTAGCCAAAGACGACAATACTGGTCTTGATAGACCATTGGTCTGACATGGTAAAAGGCCACTTCATGTGTACTGATTAAGGGGAGGAACAATGGCTCAGTGGTAGAACATCTGCTTTGCATGCAAAAGGTCCCAGGTTCAATCCCCGGCAACTCCAGCTAAAAGGACCAGGCAGGAGATGGAGCGAAATATCTCTGCCTGAGACCCTGGAGAAGCACTGCTGGAGTAGATAATACTGACTAGGGGTGTGCATAATAGCAAAAGAGCCAAACATACAGAAATCGCCAGTTTTTATTTTGAAAGTTTTTCTGAACAGTATAACATTCCCTGCCTCCCTCCCCCCCACCAGCCAGGTAAGCAGTGGCAGGGGGCGAAAGGTGGGAGCAGGGGATCCCCCTCTCCCACCAGAAGAATGGGATCCCTACGGTAAACAGAGGTGAGCCGGAACCAGAAGGGACACAGGATTGCCAGTGCTAGGTACAGCGTAAGCTGGCATTCAGCTTGGAGCCTTCAAAACCAGCGGGAGTTCCAGAAGCGGTCCTCAGGCTAAAAATGTGTCCGCCTCTCATGCCAGGCTTTGCAAATGAGAAGTCTGATCATATTCTGCTTTCTTGAGTGGTACCATTATCCCAAAATTGCTACGGCAGCCATTTAAGCCGGAGGAAGGCCTCCAACTTTTCTGAGGACGTGGTTGGATACAGGTTTGTTTTGTCCCATGTGCTTAACCTTTCCCAAAGGCTGAGGAACAAGAAGCATGACCACAGCAACATTCATGTACTGGAAAGAGATGCTGCTGTTTCAAACCAGAATTTTAAGTTTGAATTTGGAAATTTCAGTGTAGATATTTGCAGATTTCGGTGCTACTTCTAAGCAGTTGCTTTCAGTTAACAATTAAAAAAGCAGCCAGTGGCCCTTGCAATAATCTTGTTATCACAGAGTCATGCACAGTACAGCTGCTGTCCCATGTGGAGTTAGATTGAACTCAGTGGGATTTACTCTTGTGCAAACATACTTAGGATCAGGCACTCTCTTATCCTTCGAACTTCCTCACCATACTCACAAAGCACACTGATATTATACAGGGTGAAAGTCAAAAGATAATAGCAAAATACAACTTGTGCGCCTGCGGAAAGGTCAGGGCTCCTGTGGCTACAGAACAGATTATTCCGAAAATGTCACTTCACAAAGAGTTGGAATGTCTTTATAACACCTTTCCTGGGTGCCTTGCAATTAAACAGCAACTTCTGGGATTTGTTGTTCCCTCGGTTATTGACAGGACTGGAAAGGGTATGACGTTGAAGGGTTGACTGTCATGTTGAACTTCTGGACGCAGTATGCATTCATATGGCACACTATGCCACAGCTTGTTGCCCGGGGGGGGCACTTCCTTTGCCCCTCTCTGTAGTGGTACATGCGGAAGGCTGTTGAGAACTCGATGAGTCAGGTTTGGTGTGCCACAGTTCCTCCATCTTGTGCCCAGAATTCTTTGAAGGCCAGGCCCGAACATTCGATTTCGGCAACGTAAGATATTTTTGTCTCTAAAACGTGTTTTATCCCCTTCATTTAATAACATTAAAAATAACAACATTCGATTTATATACTGCCATTCAGGACAACTTAATGCCCACTCAGAGAGGTTTACAAAGTATACTATTATTATCCCGACAACAGACACCCTGTGAGGTGGGTGGGGATGAGAGAGCTCCAGAGAGCTGTGACTGACCCAAGGTCACCCAGCTGGCTTCAAATGGAGGAGTGGGGAATCAAACCTGGCTCTCCAGATTAGAGTCCCACACTCTTAAGCACTACACCAAACTAGCTCTCTTTTCTGTGATCTTTTCTGATCACAGAGTCCTGTCATTGCATTCGGGAGTGGAATGTTTACGAGTTAAACCATGCACCTGATACGGGGGGCTTTTAGGGAGAATGGTCTTCATATTGGATGCTTGACACATACTGCTTATCAGTCGGTGTTGAATACGTCACTCTTCTCCAAGGCCAACTAGGGGAAAACAAGTGCACAAGTGCAACCATATAACTTCTATATAAGTCTCACAGAAACTGTCCACTGGAGAACCTCAGTTTAGGCCGGCGGAACCATGCTGTGCAACCAACCAGAACCGGGGGTCCACTCGTTGTCATTCCTTAGGGTTCCCGACAGCAGTATAGCAGCATAACCATATAACAACAACAACAACATTTGATTTATATACCACCCTTCAGGACAACTTATTGCCCACTCAGAGCAGTTTACAAAGTATGTCATTATTATCCCCACAACAAAACACCCTGTGAGGTGGGTGGGGCTGAGAGAGCTCAAGAGTGCCCAAGGTCACCCAGCTGGCTTCAAGTGGAGGAGTGGGGAATCAAACCCGGCTCTCTAGATTAGAGTCCCGCGCTCTTAACCACTACACCAAACTGGCTCTCTTTCTTCCTTTCTGTAAATTGTCAGTGGGATTTAATAAATCTCCTTTCCTTTGACCCTTGTGTGTTTATTGTCACCAAATCTAAAAAAAATCCGTTGCCCTTCGCAACATACATGCATTTTAGAATGGAACATCGATAAGGATTCCCCTCCATTTCTCTGAGATGGGCGAATGCAGTTAGCCCACTGAATCCCCACAAGCCCGGATTTTAAACCAGGATTGAATTACAGTTTAGAGTCCCAGTTTGAGAAGAGCAAACGAACTCCACTTCACCTGGATGCCTGTGTTAGTGGGGTGAACCCAACCGACCTCCAAGTGGCCTCCCTCCCACTTAAGAAGCCTTCCTCCAGCTGAGGTGGGCATTCCTCCAACAGAAGAGCCGCGGCAATTGGAGGAAGGTTCCTTGGGCTGCAGGAAGGCTTCATACTTTGCGCAGCGGGTAGGATAAGGGCAGAATTTGCCCCATTATATCACAGTGGTTTGTTTCAAACCAGGGACCAGATATTGTGCTCCTTGCAAGGAGGGAGGAGAGTGACCGAGTATGAGAAACAAGCTGCGTCTTAGCCCTTTGTGGTGTTGTAGCTCAGCGTGATGTCTGATTGCAGCCTTTGTGGCTCGTGTTTTTGTGTGAAGCCTCTGTGTTTATTGTCTCGGGCCTACATCTCACTCAGGCGGTAACCCTGTCTCTCAGCTTTACCACTTCAGGACCTAGATACATGAAATGCTGTCCTGGGGTTGGGTCTGGATCTGCCACAAGGACTTTTTGCAATTTCCCAGCTGGGAACTCTATTTCAGGCATACAAGGACCGGTTGAAATTGTGCATCATTTGCCCTGCTGAGGAAACCTTTATGTGGCCTACATTGAGCTTCCAGTGGGGCACATACTGGTCTCCTAGTGTTTTTTCAGGTCAGGAAAGTGGCATAGCGGAGAGAGGGGGTAGGGGTTTGAGTAGTCAGCCCATTCCCCTTGCACACCACAGTCCCAATCAGGGAATTGAGTTTCCAGTGGGGAATTCGCAAAAGCAAGTGGATTTCACAAACCCAGTGGAAAACGTAACGTGTAGTTAGGCCACCAGGCCGCAGCTGAGGGCTCACGTGGTGAAATCCTCTTCCATCCAAAAGCCCCTGTGAATATAGTAAGCTAGCATGCTGAAATGAAGGGGAGGATATAACCCTTTCCCATCTCACACTGTTTTTCTGTGTGCGGAGATATTATATGCATTGGGGAGCATGTGGGCCTGCAACCGCGGTCCAAAATGATACAGCCCAAACACAGGCTTTACCACCTCAGTGAGAATTAGGCCCTAGTCAGAAACTACTGTTGACATTTTCAACAAGAGATTGGGGGGCGGGGAGACAGAATTAGTGCATCATCTCTCAAAACAGAAGACTACCAGGTTCCATCTGTTGCCAGCAACAGCCTATTTCAAGGGCCAGTTTTACCCTATCTGTACCACAGATTCCAAATTGTGTATGGTTTTTGTTCCAATATACATATCCACAAAGAAAGATATAACCTCTGGAGTAAATGGTTCTTTCTTTACATGAACACAAAGGGTAAGGCTCAAGTCCCTGGGCTGGCTGTTTCTGCCTCTTTTTGTTCTTTGGCTTTGATCTGGCTGATGCCTGTGAGACCAGCCGCTACCTGATCTGACAGTTTGGATTACGCCCAAGACACTGCCTTATCAGAAGTCTGTGGTTCTCTGGAAATTGGCATTGCCAGCTGGCCTCTGCCTGGCTCTCTATCCTTGTCTGTCCTCTGGTTACACATTTTCCTATTTGCTTTTCCTGAAGAACTGGAACAGCAAACCACCTAAAGTTTAGGTCTTGGCTTGCTTTGTCTGGAGCTCCTGGGACATCATTCTGCCCAGGCAGTCATATGCACCCACTTGGTGTGAGATTTGCTTTTCCGTTTGCTCTTGGGAGTAGCTGGAGTCCCATTGGAACATCATGACACTGGGAGATTTCACTGAACATGACAACGCCTCATAGACAATGATATCCCACCTGCCTCACCATTATCCAAAAATGACCTCTCTGCCTGCTGTGGGATGCTGTCGCCTGCCCTGCTTGCTTCCCGCAAGACACATCACTAGAGCAGCATACTGGCAATCTCTGCCACTCAGTCTTCTCTCACTGTTTCTCGGCGCATGAAAGGTCAAGCAGAGATCTGGCAAAGTTTCATTGCGATAGTCTGTTCTCTGCATACTTAAGCATGAATCTCCATATGCCCCCAAAAGCATATGAATTAGACTCCTGAGCTGGTTCTTGTCTATTTCACAATTAGATCCAGATTCCCCCCCCCCCGGTTATATCTTTGTATGTTCACTTTAAAAAAGTTTAGTTGAAGCATCCATGAAAAGGGATTTAGGTTTCCAGCCATCTTGCAGTGTTTTAAACATACAATGCTGGGTAACTTGTGCCGCAAATCCCTGCTGGGCTTATCCTATCCTGTCACTCTGTCTAGGACAGTTAGTGGTCAAGAGAGAGCTAAGATACCTGGGAGGGTTATGGGTTTTCAATGAAACCCATCCTCCCCTGGTGGAATTCCTCCATACTCTCCCAAGACTCGTGACCCTGCAGATGTGTCAGATAACCACTACCAGCCATGAACTAATTCTTCTCCTTTATGCTGTGCTGTTGGGATTGGAGGTAAGACCATCAATCACAATATAATCCCCTCCTTGATGTAACATAAGGCAGTTCATGACTGTGTTTCCTATGAACGGGTATGCTTTCTTAGGGGAAATGACCTCACATTTAGGACAGCTTGAATCCCACTTTTTTACTCCAAAAGCTTTCACATCATCTCTAGATGGAGGGCGTGTTACCCAAATAGGTGGTCTCTTTAATGTGTTTGGGGAATTAGCATTAAGGAGGCAAGCAAGAGGAGGTAACTCAGAATCTCCACCAATGTTTACAGGGATTATTCCATTAGAGAACTCTCAAATAGATCAAGCAGATGTTCAACTGAAAGGTTTTTTATTCGAGAGAAGTAAAAGGCAAATGTACAGAAAATCACACAACACACATATAAGGCTAACTAGAAAAAAAACAGGGAGGAAAGTGAGAGAAGCAGTTTCAGGGAGGGCGATAATTACCAGTATTGGTGATAGGATGGAGCAAAACGACCAGTGTTTCACAAAGAAGAGAAGAGTCTCAAGGGTGCTTGAGGATGGATCAAAAACACATACAGAGGGCACATGGCCAGGGTGTCCAATTATAGGGTAAAATGCTCCCTGGGGCAAGCTTGACATCTTGCTCTCAAAAACAATGGCTTAATGGTTTTTCCAGAGGTAGAACAATAAGTTGGGAGAGGTTTGATGGTTTCTAGGACAGACTATAGGCGAAAATATTGTTTGGTGACCTGGCAAGTACTGGATGGGAAAGCTACCAGGTTTGCTGAATAGCTTTGAATAGGATAGGTGGGTAAGAGGAAGTGCAGCAGGGCGTTGATGGGATTAGACAAGGGTTTCCTTAGGAAGATTCATCTCTGCGTCTCTCTGGAGCATAGCGGGGCCGTCAGTCAGTCATCTGCCTCTGACTCATATTGGTAGTTTTCCAGGCTCCAACCCAGCTGGCATCTGCTCTGAGCCAAGCAATGCTTGGGACTTATGAGGGGCATTTATGATATCCCACCCATAACAACAACAACGTTTGATTTATATACTTCCCTTCAGGACAACTTAATGCCTACTCAGAGTAGTTTACAAAGTATGTTATTATTATCTCCACAACAATCACCCTTTGAGGTGGGTGGGGCTGCGAGAGCTCTGAAAGAGCTTCAAGTGGGAGAGTAGGAAATCAAACCTAGTTCTGTAGACTAAAGTCCTGCTGCTTTTAACCGCTACACCATAAACTGCCCTTTTAGCATGAGGAAGGTGTCTGACGGTGAACAGGTGGGGGAGTAACACAAAAGTTGTATTTCCAGCAGGGATGGGACTGGCCCCTTTGATTCTGATAGCTCCAGGGGGCTGTTGGTGACCACGAGTGAGTCAAGTCAAACCCTAGTGATGCTGGCAGCACAGCAGGGGCTGCTGCGCTTAGGGGTGCAGAGCAGTGGCACTGGATGAGGTGACAGGAGAGATACACCCTTCGACCCACCATTACTTGGTTAAGCTTTCTCCTGCCCTCTTTTAACTTCTCAGACGGCCCTTATTTCTAAAGAGGCAGAAGCACAGAAGAATCCGGAAGCATGAGGCATGTATACATTGAGGGAGAGTCATAGCTTAGTGGTAGAGCATTTGTATGGTGTACCAAAGGTCCCAGGTTCAAACCTCGGCATCTCCAGTTAAAATCAGCAGGAAGCGGATGATGCAAAAGATCTCTGCTTCATGGAGAGCAGCTGCCAGATGAGTAGACAATACTGACATTGTTGGACCGATAGTATGATTCTCTTTGAGGCAGCTTTGTGTGTTCATGTGTTCCCTGCACCAACATTAAATTCAGAGATACTGTCAGGTCCAGCCTGGCTCGACGACTCGGTTGACATGTGAAATCATTTCTGAGGTAAAACTGGGGTAAGACTAATTTTGAATCTGTCATGGACAATTCGACATGCGCTATGAAATTCAAACTTCTCTGGAGTATACTGAATTCCGATCCTTATTAATTTAATTCATTTTTATTACGTTGTTGTACCCTTTCTTTCCGAAATGAAATTCTGAATGAGTTTTTCCCCTACAGCTGACTGAGCTGCATGTATTACATTAGATCTAATAAAACCTTCCAGTCAGTTATTCATTCTATTGTTTAATTTATAGGCTTTTATGAAGGAGCCCACTCCAGAATGCCGTTTGGTCTCTCTCAGTATAAAAAGAGAGCAAGAGAAATGGCAATGTACTTCTAGAGTTACAGATAATATATCTTTATGATCTACTCTTGAAATTACCCCAATTTGTTGTCATTTTTCTCTGTGTGCTACTATTCAGTGCCAGTAGCAAGCAGTAAAGAAAGGTAACAAGATTTCAGAACGGGATGGGGGAAGAAGAGGAGAGTGGATTATACTATTTATTTGTCTGGCCTTTTTATTCCTTCCTGCCCTTTCCCTGAGACATAGAACAAGTAAACAACGTGCAGTATTAGACTATGATATTAGTAGGTAAGGAAGAGGTATAAAACAGACACAAATATACACACCGCACACAGAGTTAAGGAGTATTCTCAAGCAGGTCTTCTCAGAAGTTTATTTATTCCAGGTAAAGCGTCATTGGGATTGCAGCCCTAGTTGCTTATTCTTTGCCATGCTAATTTATGGAAGTGGGGAGGAAATCCATCAGTAGCTATTAGGCTAAATGGAGCCTCTGTATTCAGAAGTAGAGATGGGCACGAACCGCGTTACGAACCTCAGAAACCCACAAAAATGGTGATCGTGCGATCGTGACCCAGCGGTTCATGCTCGTCCACGGCCAATGAACCAGCGGTCGGGAAAAGCCTGGTTCGTTGCATTCGGGCGCGGTTCGGGAAGCCAGACAGTCAGGCACCAGCAATCTGTTCCCCTGGCAACAGAGCCAGGGGAATGCCTGAGCTCTGTCTGCCCTCCTTCTGTCGCCCTGGAAACCCGAATGGAAGCCCAGCTTTCCTTGATCAGCAGGGCTTCCTTCCAACCACGGAGCTGCAAAGCAGTTACAAGTTGGGAGAAGACACCCAGGGGAGGGAGGGGGAAGGGGGTGTTCTGTAGCCATGGGCACTCCAATCTCATCCCTGCAAACCCTGATAGGCAGCTCTGACGGCCAAACACAGACCTCCTGTGTTGCTGAATGGGACCCATCTTATAAATTGCCGTGGTCTCCCATGCTGGGTTTCACTTTCTACAAGCAGTGGAGTGGGACAGAGCTCTTGCTTGCCACTTGCTAGCCTTTGGGGAGAGAGACTGAGAGTACAATTGAGCTTGGCATCACCCTCCGTTCCTGTATTGCTGGGAACACCAATGCGCTCCCCTTTGGCCTCCACGAACCACGATCCGGTTCGGTTCGGCATCGGGAGATGTTAGTTGTGGTTCGCAAATTTGGGATCGTCGTCTGCACTAAACCACGATCCACTGGTTCGTTATTTTTTTTTGGTTCGTGCTCATGTCTATTCAGAAGTGCTGTACCTCTGAACAGCAGTTTTGGAAGGAGGAGACTAGCAGCAGAGGGTTGGCCTTTGTGTACTGTTTGTGAGCTTTCCATGGGAACTGGGTGTCAAACATGATGGATCTTTGGTCTAATGCCATAGGGATCTTCTTTGATTCTTCTCTTAATGATCTATAGAAACCTGTATTGAGAAGCCTTGAATATTGTTTGCGTGTTCAGACCATGATTCTGTACCTTTCCTTTCATCTTTCAGGCCTCATTTCCTTGTACAGTGTGGGAGGCATCTTGGAGGGGTTTGCCCTGCGCCTCCAGTTTTTTATAGAAACAGGAGAGCACGGTTCGAGCTGTTTTGGGATATGGGTCATAGCTAAGATGAAATCAGCCATAAAAATATAAAAACACTTGAATGGGACAGCCAAAAAGATAAACAAGTGAGTACTAGATCAAATCAAGTCTGAATTCTCCCTAGAAGCTAAAATGGCAACACGGAGGCTATCATACTTTGGTCACATCATGAGAAGACAAGATTCTCTGGAAAAGTCAATAATGCTAGGGAAAGTGTAAGGCAGTAGGAAAAGAGGAAGACCTAAAACAAGATGGCTTGACTCAGTAAAAGAAGCCACGTTCTCCAGTTTGCAGGATCTGAGCAAGTCTGTTAATGATAGGACGTTTTGGAGGTCTTTCATTCAGAGTCAGAGCCCAGTTTTGATCAGGCATCTGATGAAGAGAACTTTATTCTCGAAAGCTTATGCTATAATAAAATTGGTTAGTCTTAAAGGTGCTACTGGACTCTATAGGTCGGAGGAGATTTTACTGCACAACACACACACACACACATTTGAATGGTAGATCTTTGCATCTTTTCTGGAAAATACTTAGACTACAAGCCCTGTAACTCTAAAATGGCTTTAATTTTTTTTAAAAGTCCTAGCTTGGGTTAGGGCTTTTCAGTTCAAGTTCAAGAAACTCAGGTGATTCCTAGAACTGTGTGATGTCACTTCCAGTGCCCCCTCCTGGAAGAGACGTCATGCCAATAACAATGTTTTGGATTAATTTTTCTCCTGCTGGCTGACAGAGTGGTGGCGAGAAGTAGGGGTTGTTGGCAGGAGGTTTTCCATTATAGCAGGCGACTTGGCAAATCTGGTAGAGCCAGGATGGCGTTCGAGGCACACTTGGGAGGATCTGGAAAGAACCTGATTAAAGTTGTCTGAAAAGACACCTTTATTGGTTGGACCAGTAAAATAATGGCTGGTTGGCAAACCTAGTGGAGGATACTGGAGATTTATGCAAATATAGGTGGTGCTGTAGACAATGATAATTAAGAGGTCCAAGAGAGAGACAGGTTGATTGACAAACCCGACGTAGAAATGATTGCCCGACCTTCCATGGTGACATTCGTTTGGACAAAGTGCAGAATTGTATGTGTGTGTTTATGGTGGGGAGTGCCTGTCTCCTGACAGATTCATACATTTTGATTTTCTTTGCCGGTCTCCTTCAAGTGTTGATAAAAAAGCATAAACATTAGATGTCCATTTTGGAATAAATCAACGCACCGCCTTCTGTGGGCCACAATTCAGAGAATATCAAATGGAGCCTACAAAACGGGAAGGTCACAGTAACCACCTCCCACAAATCAGATCAAGTCACCGAAAGGGAATAAGGTTGTCCACCTGTGCAAAGAAATTTTACACTTAAGTGCACCCATGGTTTTCAGACGGGGTGGAGAAATGAGTGGAGCTTTGTGCAGTAAGCAATGGCTGGGGCAGGAGAGAGCAAGATATTAATTATTTTGACAGGCTCGGTGTCAAAGTTGCAGCTGCCAGACAGAAATTGCCCCTAGTTTTATGTTGCTGTTTGGAGATCTTTGAACAAAAATGGCTTTGTTTAAATTCGTATGGGCAGAGACGTTTTTGAAAAGGGCAACGAGGGTTGACGATGGAGTGATGAACGAGAAAGCGGGAAAGTCAGCCAGCAGGTCAGGTCCTCCTCTCTGAGTGGTAAGCAGCCCCCCGCCCCATGGTTTTCTTCATTCCTGTGTAGAATCTAATGCAAAAAATCGGGAGAGGTGGAAACAGGCGTTCCAGTCTGTTTATGATATCTTTCAACGACTCGTTTCAGTCATGAGCAATGTAGGATATCCCTTTCTTTCTTCAAGAATTAGTAAAAAAAAAACAGTCTACTTTTTAGCATAGCCAGTTACAGGTGTAGTTGGGAATTTGAGGGCATGGAAGCTGGCAGTCCTAGTCTCCAAGCAGCAGCCACACTTGAAATCCTAAACTTGCTTCTAGCTAAATCCAAGTGGCTCGTTTTTTAACATGTATTGCTACCACGGCAGGCAGAACTTAAACATGATCAGAAAAGCACAACTTTGCTAGTAAGGATGAACAGAATCGATCCTTAGCCCACATTATCTCTTTAACTCAAATTTTGCAAAACTTTGAGGAAAGAACCAATGAATGAAAGAGATAATGCACCTCTCCATTTCCCATGGGCATATTTCACCAACTTCAACAATCTGGTATCCTAAGAAAAGTGCAGCCAAGCTAAAAGTAGAAAAAGCAAAATAACAAAAGTCCTTATAACTAACTACTTCTTACTTACTACATTACTTTGACAAGACTTACTGCATTACAAATACTGCATTATGTGATGTACGTTACTTACTGCATTATGTGATGTACGTTACTTAAAACAGCAGTGGAATATGTTGTCTTGAATTTTAAGATGAAATGTTTGAATCTTGAAAACATTTTGTGTTTGTTGGTGTTCATATTTTTTTCTGCCCTTTGAGATCACTTCTGTATCATCAGGAATGCCTCTAGAAGCAAGATGGAGGGTTGCCAAGTCTCTGTGCACCCACACTCTGGTACCTGCATGATGATGTCACTTGCGGAAGTGATGTCAAGTCTTGCCAGGCATTTTCCCCAAACACTTCACTGCATCACTGAGGTGTATGAGTTAAAGATACTTTATTAAAGAAGAATACCAGTATCAAGATAGCTACTCAAGGTAGCAAAACAAGGTTAATTGTAGGACAAAGTCCATGCCCCTAATGAGAAAGAAAGTCCATTAGGATTTTGGCACACTGGGTCATGGAGCGGGGGGGAAGGATGAGCTCTGCTCAGTCTCTTAGGAGGTTTGTGCAGCCTCAGCTGGAACTTCAAGGCCACGTTCTCAGGCTGGCCAGGAAATGGAAACCAAAACACTTGCAAGATAAGCAGCTAGCAACCAGTTAGCAAAACAGGTTCCCTCTGCATGTTCTCAGTTACACTGCAGCAAGGAATCCATAACACATGACAGATATGCTGGAGGCGTATCTGACAAGTGATGTCATTGCGCCAGTCATGCGACACTCCCACACGGGGACGATTCAGCCCGTTTGAGGCCCAAATCGACCCCAAACGAAGCACACAAACGCTCCTGTGGTCAGCGCGATGTCACTTCTGGAAATGACATCACTGCGCCTGTTGGGAGCATGCGCACAACACGTGTTCCTTAGGTGCCTGCTGGTGGCGGGCAACCTCTGGGAGCTTGCCACCCCCACCCCCGGTCGGCAGGCAAGGTGGGTTAGCAGGCAAAGTGGCAAAACTCGGGGAATTTGCCCGCCACTGGCGGGCACCTGGGAAGCCTGACTACTGGACCAGGGCTACAGACCAGTTTAGGGTGTGGGTCCAACCTGCTCCCTTGCTTGGTGTTCTAGAAATTACCTTGCTCATTCCACTTCATATGTACTTTCAGGTGTAGGCCTAATTATTATTTTCTTGACACTGAATGTCAAGGAATTGCCTCCAAGGGAATGTATAGCAGAATGTTAAAGAATGAGCATGTGAGACCTCACCTCTTGTTGAAGATTTTGGTCTGCTCATTCCGCCTGCCACCCCCCCCCCCGCTGCTACACTGATCTTTCCTGAATTTGAAAGCTCTGGTGAAAAAAATATATGTATGAGAAAGTCAACCTTCTTCAGTTAAGCTCCTAAAGGTCGCAGTAGCTGTGCTGTGTAATTATTTCTTGTTGTAAAATAAGGAATGAGAAGTGGATTGCTGACATAAAAAACTAACCTCCCCGTGTTGATTCATTTCTTTAATGGAGGCTTAAGTAGGCTGTTAATCTGATTTCCTATATAATTCAGAAGAGTGTCATTTTGCAGAGTAACGTCAGGAAAGTTAATACAGCACAAATGTTGTTTTCTTATTGCAACGAAAGGAAAGGAAAAGAAGGAAAGAAAAAGAAAAAGAAAGAAAGAAAGAAAGAAAGAAAGAAAGAAAGAAAGAAAGAAAGAGCAAGCAAGCGTATTTGTTATGCTATAAATATTGCTCAGGATGGAGAAGAAAGTGTGTGGGTTGTGTGTGTGTGTGTGTGAGAGAGAGCGAGAGAGAGAGAGAGAGAGAGAGAGAGAGAGAGAGAGAATCTGACTACCTGCTGTTATTCACAGTGCAATCCTCAATAGAGTTACTTCAGTATAAGACCATTAATGGGCTTAGATTGGAGTAACTCTATTTAGGATTGCACTGTCCGTTCCCTCTTCAGGAAAGGTCTGAGATTATATTGCTGATCTGCACAATAATCATGTCAGAGCACCATTCGCCAACAAAGCATGTTTTGGCAAATGAAAAGATGGAGTCGCTCTTGATTAACATTTGGAACTCACCGACACAAGATGTAACGATGGGTTCCAGTTTAGATGAATTTAAGGAAAGAGCAGGCCATGGCCCTGGGGGCAGGCCTAAGTTAGACTTGATAGCATAATGAGAACCTCCATATTCTGAAGACGAGCGCCAGATGGTGGGGCCAAAGAAGGCCGTAATCTTGAAATCTTTTTGCAGTTGATTTAGGGTGACCCCATTGGGGTTTGGCTGCTATTGACCCAGCAGTGCTTGGATTATGAGTTCTTGTAGGATTTGTGCATTTCTGCATCCTTAATATCTCTCTCTCTCTCTCTCTCTCTCTCTCTCTCTCTCTCTCTCTCTCTCTCTCCCTCCCTCCCTCCCTCCCTCCCTCTATCTCTTCTTTGACATTGTAAGAAATGGTGACCACAAGTTTTTAAACAAGCACACACTATTAGACAAATTCTGTGTCTACATTTTTAACCTGCTCTCCCTCAGAGGAGATTAGGGCAGCATACATGATCCCCTTCAGTTTTATCCCCACAGCAACCCTGCCAGGTAGGTCAGTCCAAGTAAGTGATTGAATGAGTGGCCTAAAGTCAACCATTTTGATTCATAATGGAGTTAGAATTTGAATCCAAGTCTCCCACATGTTTAGGGGCATTATACCAAACGATAGGGGCAAATAACAGGGAAGGGTAGCCACAGGCAGTTGTAGAAATCCGCGTGTTTGTCTAGACAGACAAACAGAGTTCTTCTTAGACGCTCTTCGAAAACTATGAATCAAGAATTTGGCTTTAAGTATTCCCCCAAATCCCTACTCGCCTGCAAGGTTTTACATTACTCAGATTTCATAGCTTGTTTTATCAGTGTCTCCAATTTGAAAACTTATTTTAAATTTAGAAAAAGAAGCTGGAGAAATCTGCTTTAATCCTAGATAGGGCATATTACATTTAGTAATATTGAGGCATGACAAAATAAACCAAGTGTATATGGATATAATCAAAAGGCTTACGGGTGAAGGAGGGGCTGGCGGAATGGTAAATGACTGCTGGGAAAAGAATGTTTATTATAAATCCCCTTTAAAAAAAGTTCAGACTTGCAGGAGTTGAATAAATATGCTATCCTTCATTCAGTGGAGAAATTGAAGAGGAAATGTAAACAGCAAATACGACACTTTTGCCTCTTAATTCAGAAGGCGTTATTTGCCGTGGCACTTACAATGTGCCTGCATGTAAAGATGAAAATTGGAATTTACATAGAGGCTCTTTAGAAGTAAGAATCTGTCTTGTGTATTTCTAGTAAGAAGTGCTGGGTCGTATCGGGGGGGACTGTAGAAGGGCCATTGTGAACATATTTGCTATGTGCTTCCCATGTGGTCCAGGGTCATTACTGCAAAAGTTGTTTTCCTTTGAATGAGAGAAACCCTGGAGACCTCCATTGTCTATGTAATATTTGTAAGTGTACAGGGAGAGCCTACTGGAAGGAAATAAAGTAGCATAATGTCTCATCCTACGTTGGATTTCCCAAAGCTCAAATTGTACCTTAAACATTCTTCACATTTAGCCAGCTTCAGCAAAAAAAAACCTCACTTCTCTGTCTCTGTCCATGTTGAGATTCTTGCTGCTTCCACCTCTCTCCTACCACTTCCCCTCCTCGTGTTATGGCAGTAGCTGTCTGGCTGTTACCAGTTTTTATGGTATATATAACAACAACAACAATATTTGATTTATATACTGCCCTTCAGGATGACTTAACATCCACTCAGAGCATTTTACAAAGTATGTCATTATTATCCCCATAACAAAACACCCTTTGAGGTGGGTGGGGCTGAGAGAGCTCTGAGAGAGCTGTGACTAACCCAAGGTCACCCAGCTGGCTTCAAGTGGAGGAGTGGGGAATCAAACCCGGTTCTCCAGATTAGAGTCCCACGCTCTTAACCACTACACCAAACTGGCTCTATTGGGACTGCATGGCTTGGACAGCAACTGATTTTATTTGTGGTGCAGCCCTGATGTGGTGGAGGAAGGAAAACAGGGGAGAGTTAAGACTGCTGAGGTAAAAGGCTCTCTGGACTGAATGCTGCCCCATTATCTTTGCACCCCAGCCTCTCCTTTCCTTCTGCTTAAACTCTAACTGCCCCAATAGCAATAAGTTTTCATTAATTGGATGGGAGCATGTAAACTTTGTGTTCCATGAAGGGCTTTTAATTGTGGTATTTAATAGTGAGGTAGTTGGAAACTCCTTTTCCACCGCTATTTTGACTTGGGAGACAGGTCACAGATGGGACTTAACAAAGATCAAAGATTTATTTACAGAAAATAAGGTGTATAAAAATGTTAAAGACTTAGTGTGGAATACACAGAAAGAAATGTACAACTGGGTTGCAACTTTACTCCCTCCAGAGGTTGTGTTTTTTCCCCATTGAGATTTAAGTCGTTGAACCAGAGCCTGAGTTGACACTAACAGAGATGAAGAGGGGAGAAATTAATGCTTTTCCTCCAGACAGGTCTCCTCAATATTGAAGGTTCATTTGTAACTTCTTTACTAAGGCTGATGGTCTGACAGATTTCTACCCAGGTTTTAGGTTGCTCTTTTCTCACACAGAAATCCTGAGTCCTGACCTCAGAACCAGAACGAGTAAGGTTAGATTTTGACAACCTGCACCGGGTGCTTGTTTATTTCCATAAAACAAGTTTCATAACCTACCCTGACCCCGAAATCCTAAGTAATATCACAAAATCAAAGGCCTGACTACTGCTTTTGCTCTTATCCAGAGCTGCAATCTCCCAGTCTAAGGGAAATCTACCAACTCTCCCTTTTTAAGCTGAGGTGGCTCACCCACCATCCAGTGGAGTTCCAGTGCTAGCCATGGGAGACTCCTCAGGATTGGTTCAGCGCCGTGGAGGATAGGTGGAACTCCATGAATTTGTCCAATCCATTTTAAAACTGTCTGTGCTAGTAGTCCTCATATCATCAGCAGTGAATTTCACAATTTAATTAATTTAATTTTCTTAATTCGCTGAGTGAATTTTGTTTGTTTGTTTGTTTACTAGATTTATATCCCACCCTCCCCGTAGTAGTACTGTTTCCCATTCCAAATCTGTTGTCCATCAACTTTGTTGACGGTCTGTGAGTTCTTGTATCACGAGAATTTTCTCTGTGTAATGAATCCGATTGCTGTCTGTGGGAACGAGAAGAAGCTGCATTTTTTTGAGGAGATATGTTCAATTGTTGCTAAAAATCCCAGGACAGATTTTTATGATGGATATACACTATTTTTTGTTGTGTCTCCTGCTCTTGAAATTATGTCGGAGTCTTGTAGAAAGGGCCAAAGGTAAAATGGTTTTCTGTTAGTGACAACTGTTAATTGCTTAACTCCTAGAAACAAAAGAACACACCTCCTACGCATCAGTCTCTAATTAAGAGCTAGGGCATTTTAAACATAAGGAAACTAAACTGCATGAGGAAAAAATTAGAAAAGGTGTGAATAACAAGTCTGAGAATACTAAAACCTTGGGCCGAATTTTTCAAGTACTCTGGAATGGTAACAGATAGGTAGTAGAGATTATTCCTGTGTTTAGCTCTCGGAGGTGTTTTCTTGTCTCATATAATGTCTGTTATGCTTTTTCTTTATTGTGGAACATAATTGAAAATACAGTTTTCAAAAATAATCCTAAAAAAGGCTGCTGGCCGTCTTTGTGTAACCTAATCCCCAAACCAGTATATTGTTTAGCTATAAGGTTGCCAGCTCCAGGTTGGAAAATTCCTGGAGATTTTAATGGGTGGAGCCTGGAGAGGGCGGAGGACGGGCCTCACCAAGGTATATTGCCATAGAATCCACCCTCCAAGGAAGCCATTTTCTCCAGGAGAACTCATCTCTGTGGCCTGCAGATCAGTTGTAATTCCGGGAGATCACCAGCTACCTGGAGCCTAGCAACCCTATTTAGCTAACAGGAGTCTGTCCTGTAAAAGAAATCTCCCCTATGTCTCCTTAAAGCTCACCAATGGCTATATTTTTCCCCTCCAGATCACCCGCCGAATCTTCAAAACCACTCGAGACTCCGAACACCCCCTCCTCCACTCTCGCACGCTCACACGCCAAACCAACATCATGCGGCCTCCGTCAACTCCTTAAACCGAGGGAACTTCACGCCACGCAGCAATCCTAGCCCCGCTCCCACAGACCACTCCCTTTCTGGAGAGCAGCCAGCCGGTACCCAAGAGTCCACACATGCTCAGGACAACTGGTTACTTAACAGTAACATCCCCCTTGAGACGAGGTAAGGCTACCGTTTTTTTTCTGCTTGTAACAATTGTCTAAGCCTCACACAGATGGATAAAAACCAGGAAATGTGTCTAGGGAGTCTGGTGAGGCCTTGGAAACTACAGTGAATCTGGTCAGGGTAGGATTCTGTGCATCTTTTTTTAAAATTATTTTTTATTTTTATTGTAGAAAAGTTAAAAGATAGAGCAAAGAAGGAAAGTTAAACATAAAAAAAACCACAACTACAAGGAGCCAACAGTGGCTTGCATATCTATCTACAAGGTAAAAAAACCAGTAAAAAGCATAATAAGCATATTGTTACTCTATTACAGTTTTCATCCCACAACACTTCCTCCTTTAGTATCAATCAGCTTGTGGTCTAATTAATATATTTTTTTCTATATCTCATCATCTTAATATCCCAGATCCTTATTCTTAAAAATCAAACCCGCAAATCATTAATTCATTTTTCTTTGTCTCTCGCAGATAATCCATAAAGGGTTTCCAATTTGCCATGAATATAGACAGTGTTTTGTCTCTGATTAACGCTGTAAGTTTGGCCATCTCAGCTAAGTCCATTATTTTTCCAATCCAAACTTCCAGTGAAGTTTGCACTTCCTTGCACTTCGATTTTTGAGCATATAAAAGCCGCGCCACGATTCTGTGCATCTTCTGCCTGCGACTCTACTGACAATTTGATTCTTTTCTCCCCTTGCCACACCCTGTCCCCAGGACACACAATCCTCCCTCCGAATTGAATATATGAACCAGTCTTTCACTAAGGGAAACCTTCATTCCAGCAAGCTGTTCAGTTTTTGGATCTAAGGTCTCGTCCAGCCCTGAATCTCAGGGCTGTGGTTCAGTGGGGTAGAGCCTATGCTTAACATGTAGAAAGTCCCACGTTCAATCCCTGGCATCTCCATTTAAGAGGAATCGGGTACTAGGTGATGTGAAAGACTAACTGAGACCGCGGAGAGCGGTTGCCAGTCTGAGGGCCAAGCTACAACTGATGAATGACACTTGAACGGCAAGGGAACAGACTCACATGTATTCCTCCCTGTTCACTTGCGCTCCACTTGATCACTATGTGATCGAGTGGAGTGCAAGTGAAGAGCAAGTGAACTGGGAGGAATGCATGTGAGTCTGTTCCCTTGCCGTTCAAGTATCATTCGTCACTTGTAGCTTGGCCCTGAGTAAACAGTACTGACTTTAATGAACCAAGCATCCGAATCGGTAAAGGGCACCTTCTTGTGTGTGTGCATCCCTTTTTAACTGGGCCTTCTGAGTACAAAATAGGTAGTCTAGCAACTGGGCCCTCCACCAGTTCAGTGCGTACCTGAATCATGAATAAAGAGTCGAAGAAAGCAAAATGGATACTGTGTCCTGAGCATAAAATACGAGTTTCTTTGAATGCAGAATTTTGGGGTTTTTTTAAATGTCAGAGAAATGTCTAAGGCCTTTGGGAGGTGGCTTTGGTGTTCATCCAGCCCCTTTGGGAAAACATGACTTTTTTTCCCCCACGGGATTTATAATAAATATTCCTTTACTGAAAGTTTTTTACAGAGGAGAATTGGCATTTGGTACCATGTTCTCAGGTGCCGTTTTGCCCAGGGTTTTTCAATATTTCTTGGCTTTCTTCTTTAGCAATAAGAGCCAAAATGGGAACGTTTCATGTGTGGATGTAGCTGATTCACACAAAGTACTGTCTTTGGTACAGTCACTCATACACATAAGTGTTTGTGTTTTGATTTTTAAACAATGGGCACGATCAAGATTTTGTGAAGTGCTTTTGATTTCAATGGGAAAGATGCTTAATTATCCCATTGTAGTCAACAGGATATAAACGTGCCTTGCTTTGTATGGATGGTATTCATTGTGTTTATTTAGACATTTTAGATTAAAAAGATCCTACTTTGCTGTTAAACAAAAGAAGGCAATTAATTCAGGCATTGAACAGTGGCTACAATTACAAAGGGGGGATAATGGAAGAGAAGAAAGCGTCTTCTGTAGTCACCATAATATTGAAAATACTTTGCCATCTCATTTCGTGTACTCATAATTCCGACCCCTGTAAGGTTAGGAACGTGTAAATCTTTTTTATGCCACATTAGACCCTTGTTCTAGGTGTGTGGCCTGCAGTCGAAGAGCAACATTTGAGTCCTGGTCCGTTTCCACACGGCTTACCTGAAGCCGGGCCATGGCGCAATGTTCCGGATCGTGCCCGGGAAAACGAGAAATACCGCGTTTTCCCCGGCACGATCTGCAACGTTGCGCCATGGCCCGGCTTCAGGTAAGCCGTGTGGAAACGGACCAGGAGCACCTTAAAAAACCAACAAGATTTCCAGGGTGTAAGCTTTTGAGAGTCAAGCTCTCGAAAGGAGAAGTCAAAATGAACTTGACTCTCGAAAACTTATATCCTGGGAATCGTGTTGTTCGTTAGACCATTGCTCTATCGTGCCATATACTGTCTGTTTCCAACTGGCAATGGTTCTCCAAGTCCCAGGCAGAGAAATCTTTCCCTATTCCCTTGAACTGTAGATGCAATGATTGAACCTGGGGCCAGGGTGGATATAAATCAATGATTTTTTTTAAAAAAAATAATTAAAAACGGATTTTTAAAATTTAAATCAGACTTTTAAAATTTAAATCGGATTTTTTAATAAATTGTTTTTTGAGGAAAAATCTATCTAAAATTAGTTTTCTATTTAAGATACATTATAGTCCATTACATTGTCATGAAATATTAGTTTTTAATTATGTAGTGTGAGGCTGTATATTCATGCACTGTTTAAATTTTTTGGTAAACGAATTCCATTCATCCGTTCACAGTATCATGCTCTTCCAGAGGTTTCTGTAAGATTATTGGGCAATTTTTCTATCTAGAAGATATTATCACAGATGCTTGGTTTTACAGTTCTCAAAACTGTGACTTTGTGTCTACAGAGATCACGTCTCTCTTCTTCACAGCAAAAAGGTTATAAAATAGACATACACAGTTGAGAAAAAGACCTTAAACCCGTTGTTCCTTTGCAAATCTTTGTACACAGATTCAACCCCTTACTTCTTAAGTGCTAAGTTTCAAAAAATTCAATGAATAGAAGATTGTTGGGAGTAGAGTAGATCTGCGCAAGAAGCTAAATGGGAGGAGTCTTTATGTTGAAAACCATGATTTAAATCTAGTCTTACCGACTAGTGATTTAAATAGTGATTTAAATCGTGATTTCAATGGATTTGATTTAAATCAAAACCACCCTGACTGCAGCCCATCCCCTTAATAAAGAATACTTGAGAGTACATCCTACTAGACCTGTTCACAAGTTACAAGTGAACATACGAACAATCTGTTTAGTCTCCGCTTGATTTTTCTTTACAATCCTGTTGAGTAACTCTCAAGTTACATTCTATGCAAGTACAGCTGAACAGGTGACATAAACTTCACGTCTTCTCCAGATACCGGTTCCCATTTTCAGTTGTAAAATGATTGCACGTTTGCTGTTTATTACAAACATGCAGGATGTATGTGCATTCATTGTAATGTGTGAACAGGGCTATGCAATTAGACCTCTAGTCCATCAAGGTCAATACTGTTTACATGAAAGGGCAGCAGCTCAACAGTGTCTCAGATGGAGGCCTTTCACATTATCTGCTGCCCAATTTTTTAAATGAAGACGCGAGGAATTGAACCTGGGACGTTCTGCATGCCAAGAAGATTCTCTGCCACTGCCCTAGTGTTCCTCTTTAATTTTAGTGGGGACTTAATTTTCCTTTTGTTTGATTCCTTATTTTCATAGCAGCTTCCTAACTTCTTCCCGTCACCTTTTCCCCCCTCTGCTCGGATGAACAAAACAGGAAATTGCCCTGCAGTCGTCTTCCACTACTTTGAAAATATCGTCAGCATTAACAGTAGCTTGTAAGGCTATTTTCCCCATTTAAAAGGGGAATGAGAAACATAAATTCAAAACGGGCTTACGTGTGCGCACGCTCTTCAACGCCGTTTCTTCCCCCCCGAAGTGGAATAAATCAATATCCTATTTAAGAAACTGAAATCAGTCAATATATTGAAAAGATTTAGCCTCCCGGCTGTGCCAGTCACAGCGAGCAGAATTGTTAGTCTACAGTGCAGGGGAACTTGATCTTGTTAAGATATAATAGGCAAGATGTCGGTGACTGCATTTTGCTCGTCCTAAAATATTACTCCGGCGAGTCTGGAACCCTGCAAATCAACCCATCAGTCAATTAGTATCGCTTTCCATTAGCGTCTCCCCACCCCACATCTCTCTTTCCTCCTCCTGTCTTTGGATAATCGCATGTTACAGGTTAGTCTTTATTGCTCCTAAGGAATTCCATCACTTTAAAGTGTTGTCAAGTGGAATGTGACCAGAGATGGCTGCAAACTTATTCTGAGCCTAAAGAGACGGCTGCAAACTTATCCCGAGTCTAAGGTCTCATCTTGGCAGCTCTGTTTTTGCAGGCACAGTCCTGCCGATGTGCCTTTCTGATCTCAGCCATATGGACCTTTATAAGAAGAGGAAAGTGGCTAGTGCCAGGGAGGAGACGAACAGCCCTTCCAATGTTATCTCTCGGTCTCATATATTTTAATACCCTCCTTCTTTCAGAAGGCTCAAGACACTGTTCACGGTTCTTCCTGGTTTGCTCCCAACAACCTTGTGAGGAATATTAGGCTAGCCTGTGGTCACCTAGTGAGTCTCAGGGCTGGGCTAGGGTTTAAATTCAGCTCTGTCCCCCAATTCTAGTCCCACACTGACCACTGTACCACACTGTCTTCCCATCAATTTTTTTTCTCTGCCCCCTACTGCTTGCAAGGCGCACATCCCAGCTGACCAGTTTTGACTATTGTCTCTACAAGAACTGTTTGTGTTGCACTCATACACCCCCTTGCAACACCTCTTCACACATACACAAACCCTTGCAACATCTCTTATCTTGCACGGTTTTGATTTACTTTTTTACTTCATTTCTTTCCCTCCTTTCCCCCTGATAGGGACACAGAACAGCTTGCACTGTGCTCTTCTCTTCCATTTCATCCTCACACCAATCCTGTGAGGTAGGTTAGGCTGAAAATGTGTGACTGGCCCAGGGCTTTTTTTCTGGGAAAAGAGGTGGTAGAACTCAGTGATTTTTTTCTGGGAAAAGAGGTGGTGGAACTCAGTGGGCTGCCCTCGGAGAAAATGGTCACATGGCTGGTGGCCCCGCCCCCTGATCTCCAGACAGAGGGGAGTTTAGATTGCCCTCCATGCCGCTGGAGTGGTGCAGTGGCCAATCAAAACTCCCCTCTGTCTGGAGATCAGGGGGTGGGGCCACCAGCCATGTGATCATTTTCAAGAGGTGCCGGAACTCCGTTCCCCCGCGTTCCAGCTGAAAAAAAGCCCTGGAGTGGCCTAAGGTGACCTTGCAGACGTTCTGTGATGGAGGCGAGATTCGAACCTGCATCTCCCAAGCCTAGTCCAGCACTCTTAACTGCTATCCCACACTGGCTCTCAGTTGCATGACTAACAGCCAGGCAGTCTCTGCTTCAAACTATTCTCAGCAATCAGCTCTCAGCATGAACTTCAATAAACCACTCCCTCAGCATATAGAGTTTGGAGGAAAAACAAACTCTCCCGTGGAACTGAGAACCAAACGAGATGTGTTGGGGCAGCCCCGTTTGCTTGTTGATGTGTCTTTGCCTTTTTAATGTAGGGAGGTGATGAGGTCTGATTTTTTTTTATCAGATCCGAAGCAGAAAAGCGAATAGAATTGGCGCCCCTTCTCTCTGCACGCTGTCCTGCTTCCATCCCTTTCGTGGCCCTCACCGCTCATTTCTAAAATCAGTGCTCAGTTGGAAATGGAAGAGTCGAAAGTGATGGAGCACAGCGAGGGAAGACAGCAGGGCTGGCTCACAGCCCAAGCTCTTTGCGCATCTCCTTTTGAAGAGGATGTTGGTGAAGAAGGAGGCAACGGGCATGGCTTTGCTTGGGACACTTCAAAGCGAGTTCTAGCAACTCTGGGCTCGTCTTTTTCCAAGCCTCAGCCTCCGATGCTGCAGAAAATAAGAAAAACCTGGTGGCACCTTAAAGTCTGAAAAGATTTACTCCAATATGATCGTTCAGGGATCACTGCCCAATCCGTGATGAAGTAGGCTGTGAACCACGAATGTGCATATTAAGACAAACGTTGTTGGTTTCTAAGGTGCCGCTGGATTTTTGTTTAATGTGCTACAACAGACTACCCCTTTGCAGTCACTAGTGCCACACGTCAGGGCGGTGATGGCCTGCCGTCTGTCACTTCTCTGAATGACACCTTCACCAGATGGGTAGGAGGAAGTGGTTCACTTCCGGCTACAGGTCTGGAGAGGACCGATTCTTGTCATCTTTCCATGCCACTTAGACATGCTTGAGTAAGCACTGGCCCAAGTAATACAAGGCAGTGCAGAGGGTACACCTGCCCTAACCTCCCCCACATCCTCCATCTCGCTTTATTATAAGGGAGCGGTCATGTATGTACAGAGAGCAGCGCCACTTGGTCTCTGAAACAGCATGGCAGAGAATGGTGCTGTATTCTGCATATGGAGGAAGCAGGGCCAAATCTCCAGGTATCTCCTACGTTGCCTAGGAGCACACATTGTTGATTCCAACCCAATAATTCCTTCTGTTTTATTTAATCCTTTGGTGCTACATGTAAATAACAACAACAGCACAACAGCATTCGATTTATATACCGCCCTTCAGGACAACTTAATGCCCACTCAGAGCAGTTTCTCTAAATAAGGCCGATTCCAGACGGCCCTCCCCATCCTGAAACGTCGCGCGTCGTCGCGCGGAAAATGCGAAATATCGCGTTTTCTCACGCGAGTTTTGCGCGACGTCGCGCAAAACTCGCGCGAGAAAATGCGATATTTCGCGTTTTCCGTGCGACGACGCGCGACGTTTTGGGATGGGGAGGGCCGTCTGGAATCGGCCTAAGTTTCTTTAAAGCCAAAGCAGAATTGCAAAGAGTAAATTTAAGTCCCATATCTTCTGTCAAGGAAAGAATGCTGGCTTCCTCCTGAGACCATCTCACACAGTCTCAGCACTGGTGTTAAACACGCAATGACTTGTTTAACGTCAGGGTTGAGACCGTGTGAGATAAAGCGTTCCCAACAAATAAAACCAAAGATTTTTTTAAGCACACAGGACGCACGCTATGGCCTTCTTGCATTCAGGCCAGTGTGGTACTACGATTGGAAATGATTTTCTTCATGTTCGCACAAGGAGCCAGAGAGAGAAAAATGAAAGAACAGCATTCTGTTTTTAAAACCAAAAATGTATGATATACTGTGTACTTTTGTGCAAACGTTCTGTCTGCGCGTTGACTCACAATGCTGGGAGGGAGAGTGGGTGCGAGCGTGCTGACCTCACCTTCACATGATCAGCAAGTTGTTTGCACGGTGCAGATGTACAGAGGAGATGCCCACAGAGATGCCCCCTCTCCGTGATGAACAACATTTGGAAAGCAGTGTTGCTGATCACAGGAAAGGGGTGTACATGTGGGTTCTTCTTCTGTACAGTTGCACCATGCAGACCCAACGATAATGGCGAGGGTAGCACATTCATGCCCTCTTTCCTTCCTTGTGCAGTGAGTCAAGGCACAGACAAGTTGTTTGCACAGGGCTTCTGGGCCTGGTCAACAGCACAATAGTCTCTGCCTGCTTTATTTCAGCCACAAGCCCGTGCTTCCTCTGAAGCTCGTCTCTACTGCCCCACTTTTTTATTCCTTCCCGATTTCTGTTATTGACACTCACTTTAAAAATTATATAGCCCAGTGTCCTATCTCCTTTTACACTGGCAATTTCCCCACTAAAAATGCACAGCTCCCTTGTAAAAAACAGTTTTACCTTGGATTTTAACTACAGATAAATTTTTATTTAAATGCTCACAGCTTACACCCACATGGCAGCGTATCTATCAGGGCCTTCCTCTCTTTCGGGGTTGCTTGCATTTTGAGATACAACTTTTCTTACATTCTCAAGGAACACGAGCAAGCGAGAGATACTCAGAGCTTGAATTTTAGCCATTTTCGAGGCCCGTAGGTTGATCCGCCCGACTTCAGAGCCTTAAATGTGAGTCGCGTATTCAGCGTTGGGATCAACCAGCCGTGCTGCCAGTGAAATCCTAAGCAGAATTACTCCAGGCTAAGCCCATTGTGGGCTTAGACTGCAGTAGCTCTGCTTAGGATTTCACTGGTAATCTGTTTGAGATGCCCATTGCCCAGCCAAATAGGGCAGCTTGAATAAAACTAGCTTGAACAAAACAGTTACATTTGAAAAAGTGAGACTAAAACCTTCCAAAAGATGAGCGAGCTTGATAGAACGTTCTGTTTTCATTAAGATGGAATTCAATCAATCAATCAATCAAGTACCGTTAAGATGGAATTAAAACTTTCTTTTTTATATAAAAGATGATACCTGAATGCAGCTTCTGTTGCGAAAGGGGATCATTCCATGTGACAGCCTCAAAGTTTAAAACGATGAGAATGCCCCAAAACAGGATGCGTCGCTATGCTCGTCTCTGCCCAAGAATTCAAATTATAGTTCAGGCGTAGCAAACTTGGAAGATTCTGCTTTAACGTTTATTTGTTCGATGGGAAGAAACTTTGGATTCCCTCCCCCCAAAACAAAACAACACAATGAATGTTACTTTTGAAAAATGTGGACCGAGACCAACAATCCACTGGCACAAGGATTACAATCTTGCCCCCCTTTCACTGGTCCAGGGACGTTGATACTCAGGGCCATGGTACCCCGTGGAGTAATAGCCATGCAGGTTGGTGAACTGCAGTGCAAAGGGGGTAAAATTGCTCCATCCACCTTCTTCTTTCAGCACATTTCTGGCAGAAGATACAGGAAGGCCAAATTCCCCCCCTTCCCCTCTTCACTACAGCCCACCATCCAATGTGGTTATTAATTCATATGTGTCCCATATATCATCTTTCCTGCGACAAGAAGGGACACTGCTAGCAGGCAGAGGATGGTGGGAAATCTCCCTGCCTGTCCGTGCCTTCTGCTAACAAATCACCGAATCCAGCCCTGTGTGGGTGTGGCTAAAGGACGAAGTTCTCACTCGCTCTCTATGCAGTTGAGAGATGCGATCAAAGTTCCATGCATTGGACGCAGCCGTCCAGCGTGGATGGATGGAGAAAGTCTATCCACCTGTGGCAAGGGGGTATAAAATTTAGTCCTATTTGTGCAATTTGGTAATAGTTCAATAGGGAACATCCAGAAGGTTCTCTGGAAACAGCAGCTTCAATATCGGCTGCTCTGAGGGAACTGAAAAAATGGAGAACTGACGATGATGAAAGCGGGCGGGGTTAACTCTTGATTCTCTTCTGGATCAGTTGCGGCCCCGGAATTTGTAATCAAACCAGAAGTTGACGTGACTTCAAGGAGCGACCCAGGCCCTAATCATTCTGTCCTCCTCTCATTCTGTACAAGTTACTCCTACTATAACCTGAGCTATATTCTTCTCAAACCACAACCCAGTTGTTCGCTTTAAACAGTTTTGGTATGGTTATGTTCCTGTCGTGCAAGGTAAGAATATCGAGGTTTCTGTCTTGGTGGTTAACAATTCAGTTTGAAATGAGTGACTAACTAAAAGGGAAACAAGAGAATGCAATTCCGCCTGATTGAATTCTTATCTGCGGATTTGTGAAGAGATGGTTTCCAGGAAGATTATTGACTGACTGGCCTATTCCGTCTTCTCGCCAGAGCACCCACTGAGGCAGACTCATTACTGTGGACGCTTGCTGGGCAAAATTAAGATGTCCAGTGGATCAAAAAGATTTATATATGATTGTTTGGGACAGCTAAGCTGGCAGCTAAGCCGTGAAATGGGAATAGTAACATCTGATAATTTCTTGGGTGGACACAGAGCAGTTGCAGAGATTGCCTGAAATTTGGTTCATGTTGGCATTTACTCATGACTGGGGATGACGTCAGGCAAATTCCGTGAATGGCCAATATTCTGACAAGTATTTTCCCTTAACACGTCACCTACTGTGTTGTTGTAGTGAGAACATTGGACTCGGCCTGGGGAGACGTCGGTTCAAATCCATGCTTATCATGAGACTTTTTGGGGTGACTTTGGACCCATTGCCGTCTCTCAGTTTTACCTACTTCACAGAGTTATAATAAAGATAAATGAAGGAAGGGCAATCTGCCCTGAGTCCCACAAAGGAAGAGAGGGATAAAAATATAATTTTTTAAAAAAAACTAAGATTAGCATTTACTGATGTTTACCCAACCGCTTTGCGAAGGGGTGTGTGTGTCTATTTTTGTTGGTTATTCATAAAACGAGTGAGGAAATGTCAGCATTCACCAAATTTTAGATGTACATTCTATGTATGTATATGTCGTAATAAATAATAACTGTGCTTATATACCACCCATCTAGATGATTTGTGGCTCACTCAGAGTGGTGAACGAAGTCAGTGTTATTATTATTCCTGCAGTATAGCTGGGGCTGCGAGGAGTGGCTTAACCAAGGTCACTACTGAGCTCATGGCAATCGTGAGAGTCAAACCAGCAGAGTGCTGATTTGCAGCCCGACCACTTAACCGCTATGCTACAGCAGAGTGTAGGGGAGACATATGTCTATATGGAACTGCACATTCTTGAACACTGCGTATTTTAAAGTGTATGCTTGATCTTAAGAAATGGTTCATCATTCTAATTCCATGTTCAGCTGCGCTATAACCATGGTGGGAGGATAAGGTCACACTTCATAGATGCATGTCTCACTGCCTTCATTCATGTTTCCATATGTACGTAGAAACATAGCAAAGCAGACATTCCTAGAGACATTGCAGGACAACCTCATTGAGATGGACATTCTTACCTCCTCCCGACATGACGGTGCTTACAATGATGGGTACGTTTGACGCTTAATGTCGTCTTTCCTCTTTTACTTCTGCTCTCATTTCTCTGATCCTTGCATGACAATTAATCGGTCATTTTATTATTATTATTTCTCACTTTCTGCCTTGCACAAGCTGATCCTAACCCCTTTTGCTCCCCCTACTCACCAAGGCAAAATAAGTTGCGATGAAAACAATGAGGTTTGGCAGGTTCCTGTACATATTAATGGCAGCCTCGTTAATATGCTGATCCATAGCATCTCATTGGCTCCCTCGTGACACCTTGGAAATCATTTCACTAACACGGAGGCAGCTGTAGCAGTTGAAGGGGCCTTCATTCGAGATGATCAAAGCAGCCCTGGCGCCATCTTGACTATATAAACGTGATCTGATGTTTTCCACGTTTGGTTTTTTGAGGGGGGTGATAATTGTAATAATTTTGTGTTTTCCGTTTGTGTTTATTTTTAACTACCCAGACAACCTGTTACTTCGATCGGTCTGTGGATTTTACTACATGTCAGGGATAGCTCACTTCGGACAGATCTCTTCCCCTCCCTAACAAACGAGGTCCCTTTAGGTTCCAGAAAGTGACAGGATTAACCCAAAGACACATTTAAAAATAAGTGACCAAGGGCGAAGCTACAAGTGACGAATGACACTTGAACAGCAAGTGTATTTCTCTCTGTTCACTTGCGCTTTACTCAATCCACTTGCTGTTCAAGTGTCATTCGTCACTTGTAGCTTGGCCCCAAGTCTACTTACAACTAGTCGAACAGCTTGTTTACTAAATGACTGCTCATATGACAGCTTTGCTTCGCAAACTGTGACAGTACAGAAGGTGTGTCGTGTTGAGCCAGAACAACGGTCTGTCTAGCCCAGCCGTTCTCTCTTCTGATGGGGAGCAGCCAGCTGGTCCTAGAGAGATTTGGCCAAGACAATCTTCATAACAACTGGGTAGAAGAAGCCAAAGAAAACTCAGTCAGAACCTGGCAAGGGGTTTATTCTCTAGGAGGCAGAATTCCTTTCTACATGCTCCTAGCCAAGTGATTACCAACACCTCCATGCCTCTTTGCAATTAGTCCCTGGAATGTTCCTTGAGATATTACTTACAGTATATTTTACGTATGATGCGAGTGATGCTTACCCTCTTAGGAAATGTGTGATTTACAAAGTAAGGCATATGGGCAGAAACTTACGAACATTTCCAAAACAGTGTTGGCACAGCCCCAGAAGAACAGCGGTCATGTTGAACAGGGTACTAGTGGCCATCGGTTTTTCTGTGTAAACACGCACACAACCTGTTCACAAGTTACAGGCCGTTTTCACACGGCCACGCTCTTGGAAGATCGTGCAAAACTCACAGCATAAAAGTGTCTTCCTGGCACGATTTCCCAGCACGATCCCGTTTAATGCCGCTTTTTCTGACATCATCGGGTCATTAAAGGGGATCGTGCCAGGAGATCGTGCTAGGAAGACGCTTCATGTCATGAGTTTGCGCGATCTCCGGGGGCGCTTGTGAAAACGGCCACAGTGAATGCATGTACAATCCATGTACAGCATACTCTTGAATTTGATTTGTGCGTGTTGAATAATTCTTTCATTTCTTTCCTTTGAACCTGCAATAGAAACCCCACATTTATCCAAGTCCTGGTCCCCAGTTTTATTTTCAAAGTGTACACATGTTGGCTCTTCCTTACAAACGTATGTATTAATGTACATGCAGCGCATATTTGTGTGGGCTGTAATGTGTGACCCGGGCTACTGTCCTACTGAACCACATGTACCAAAGATTTTAAATGTGAACTGGAATCAGCAGCCAGAGGTCTGGCAGTTCACTTTGCTACTATTGAACTCATTTTAATGCACTTTCTTATCATCTGAAGCATTCCCGTGGCAATTAGACCTACACATGCTAGATCAAAAACAATTCCAAATTTGTGCCTTGCCCGTAATACACAGACACTGTTTCCATTAGCCTATAACTCCTAGTTCAGGGTTCCCCAACGCGATGCCCATGGGTGCCATGACTCCCACGAACATCTTTTCTGGCGCCTTCCAAGTATTTTTAGAAAGAAGGAGGGGGCTTGGTAGGACTTTTGCCCAGCAAGGCTTCAGATTGGTGGTGCAGATTTTTAAAAACGTTGCTTCAGCAGTAGCTATCCACCCAGCACAAGGATCTTCACTGCGTGTATAAAGGTAAGCTGCAACAGCCATTGTTATAGCTGGCTCCACCTCCTGTGGCAGCCATTTTGTGGTTGCTTCCGCCTCCTATGGCAGCCATTTTGTGGTTGTCTCCACCTCCTATGGCAGCCATTTTGTGGTTGCTTCCACCTCCTGTGGCAGCCGTTTTGTGGTTGTCTCCACCTCCTGTGGTGGCCATTTTGTGGCTGCTCCACCATACTATGTCAGACTTCCAAAAGTACCTGCAGGCCCAAAGAGGTTGGGGGGCCTGGCTCACGTATTTGGTAAAATAGTGATTTTGTAGTGCAGAATTACACCACTGACTTCAAATTTTCCAGGGTATAAACTTTTGCGAGGTAACTCTCACTTCCATAAGATATTTTCTTCTACTTCTCTTGGTCGCTTGCCATGAAGATTCACTCCTGTCTGACAAAGCGAGCTTTGACTCATGAAAGCTTATGCCCTGGATAATGTTGTTGATCTTTAAGGTGCTACTGGACTCACATTTTGTTCTACTGCTACAAATTAACGTCACTAGCCACCTGAAAACATAGACTTCCATGGATTTCGATGGACATACTTCCACTTAGGATTGCACTGTTGTAGTGTAATCATAAGCAGATCTGCTCAGAATCCTACTCCATTATATTCAGTGGGGCTTACTCCCAAGAAAGTGTTCATAGGATTGCACTGTTCGTCATTTAGCTTACTTTCACAGCAGCTGATTTTGTCATGGCTTGTACCACATAATATCACAAGTTACCTTATGGGGTCCACATCTGTGAACTGCCCAGTGCAATACTCCCTATCTTGGTTTCTAAGGACAGAGGTTTTTAATATTATATTATATTATTATTTTGATTTATAAACCGCCCATTCTCAGGGGCTCTGGGTGGTGAACAACAGTTAAAATCAATAAAAACAAGAAAACAATAATTCTAAAATCAACATACAATAAATAATAATAAAATAAATTAACCAAATACATTAAGGTGCAATGGTGGGGAGAACCCCACCCCCCAAAGGTGGGAGGCCGACATGGCACTGCCCCCTTCAACCACCAAACGCCTGGTGGAACAGCTCTGTGTTACAGGCCCGGCAGAACGATAGTATGTCCCGCTGGGCTCAGGTCTCCATTTTTTTTAAAAAAAAAAATTTTATTAAGCTTTATAACATACAACAAATAGAAATCAACAATGAACATCAACTGTAACACAACAACTAATCAGCAATAGTTTACAAGTTTTGAAGAATATGAACATTACAATAACTTTTAAACGAAGTGCCCGGGTCTCCATTGACAGATTGTTCCACTAGGCTGCGGCCAGGACTGAAAAGGCCCTGGCCCTGGTTGAAGCGAGGTGGGCTTCCTTAGGGCCAGGGACCACCAGTAAACATTTATCCGCTGATTGAAGTGGTCTCCGGGGAACATACAGGGAGAGGCGGTCCTGAAGATATGCCAGTTATCTTGTCAAACGCACATTCCCAATGAATGCACAAGTCGGAAGAGGCTGTGTTCCCCTAGCTGAGACTATATCCAGTATTGTCACTTGTGTATAGACAAGTGACTTGGGGGGGGGGTTCATTTCCCTTGAAGAACTGATGAATGGGGATAGGTTAAAAACTCCCTTCTTGCCAGTTTTCCTCTGCAAGCACACATCCCTTTTTCTGCCTCTTCCATGCTGGGTTGGGAACTTCTGATTTTGTCCGATAACATATAGTTTGTGTGGCCGTGATGATGAAAACATGGTTGCATTTCTTGAAATTGTTGTGCATCTGCAGTCACATACTACATCCTCTGGTTCCGTTCTTTAGGCTTTTTTGAAAATCCAGCAATGGCTCAGAGGAACTGTGGGTAGAGGCACTTCCCCTCCCAGCTCCGCTCACATCAGCTACTGTTGCTTAGTAGGCATCAACCAGGAAAGCTGTGTGCACCCTCCCCCCAAAGGACTGATCATTGTCTCCAGGGATATTATCCACACTGTAACAGCACCCCGTCTGGGTGAAAGACTTCATATGCTTCACTTCTAAACACAGAACGGTTCAGGTCTTTAACAGAAGCTAGCATTTCCCCCAAAAGTATATTTTGGGGGGGCGGAATTGCAATATGTCATGTATTTGGATGGCAGCTTTCTGAGAAGCGCTGACTAAGAGCCAAACTACACAAGATGCCCGACACGTGTTGGGTCCCTGCAAGTTTACATGGGAAGTATAGCCGGGGCCCGCCCCTGAGCTCCCAGAAGAAAACTTGAGCGGAGTGTATTTTTGCAAGAGTGTCTCAAATGAGGGGAGCCCGAAGAGAGCCACCTGCTGCTGCTAGTTGCCTGTCTGACATGCCCCCCACACCCCCGCCTCCGAGCTCCCGGAGGAAAATCTGAGCAGAGCGGATTTTTACAAGAGACACTCTTGCAAGAGACATGAGAACTCAACATGTGTCAGGCATCTCGTGTAGTTTAGCTCTACCTTGCCCGTGTTTCTGTCCCTATCAAGAGAAACCTTAATTCTTTCATTCAGTCAGTAGTTGCACACCTTCCAGAAAATAAGTATGCTCCCCCCCCAAACCCCATTGGCTCCATGTAAAAGTTTACTAATTCCTAAAGGAAAGAAACTCTGTGCAAAAAAAATGTGTAAATATCTACTCAGGAAAACCAATGAAAGCGAAAACCTTGGGGTTTGCTTCAAACGGAGCACAGGTGCAAAAATGGCTCTCTGTGTAAACTGTTCCCCCAAATAAATGGGGGGGGGGAACCACGTGTTCATAGAGCCTTCCATAATCTGTGCTTGAAACAATTTCATTTCACCTGTAGCATTTGTTTCCTTGTGGAAATACAAATCGATAGCTTTGGTGTTGTCTGTAGTCTCAGCTCTCTCTCTCTCTCTCTTTTTTTAAGTTATGTATTTTTCCTTTCTTTCCTCTAAAATTTCTTCTCTCCGGTGCATGGGACTGATGTTCAAAACGAAACAAAACTGCTCTCGAACTCTCTCCGGTGCAAGTCGATCACCTTCTCTTTCTCTCTCTCGCTCTTTCCACAGGCACTTTCTGTTCAAGCCGGGAGGGACATCTCCCCTCTTTTGTACAACGTCGCCGGGTTACCCCTTGACGTCCAGCACTGTATATTCACCTCCCCCTCGGCCCCTTCCCAGAAGCACCTTCTCTAGGCCAGCCTTTAACCTGAAGAAGCCCTATAAGTACTGCACCTGGAAATGCGCTGCCTTGAGTGCCATTATCATCTCTGTCGCACTGGTGATACTGCTGGCGTATTTTATCGGTAAGCCTGCCTTTCCTTTTGACCGCCTATAAAAATGGCGGTAGCCACACATCCCCAAGTGTAAGGTCAATGTGGGAGGACGACCCTGCCATCAATGTTGAATCACCCAAAGGAGAGTTTTGCTTTGTACGCTGTATTGGCCGTAACAGATTGATTTTATAGCTGGAGGAACCTTCCTCAGACAAGCAGATGAATAAGTAAAGGTCCAAAGACCTCAGTCAGCCTTACGTGAAGCCCTCTGTTTGAAAACTGTAAGAAGAGGGTCAAACCACTAACACAGGTGCATTGTTATTTCGCTGTGCAAACCTAACACTGACTCCGTGCAAGCAGCTTGAGCCATCCTCGTAAATGCACCGTCTTCTCCAGCTCGAATTCTCTTCCCTCCTTTATTAGCGTCAACTGCGGTTTAATGCTATATGTGCAGCAACCTACACAGTTAAGCACAGCTAAGGTTCCCATTCTAACTGGCATTTCCAGACCAGGATTTGCAAGGAACCAGTGTTACATTTGTACTGTACCTATCTTCTGGGGTGTGTGTTTACTTTTGAGCACAATTCACTGGTCTTGCAGAATTCATATAATGAGGTTTAACTGTCTTTGTCTCGCATAAAAAACTGTTGTCCTTCAGTCGAAGGGAAAAAGAAAGAACCTATGTTTCGTCTATGGGTTTATTTTACAGTTTGTTCCTTAGTGTTTGGACAGTTACAATGCAACTCCCCGCTGAGTCCTTCGGGGCATTTGGAAACACAGAAGGGAAATCAAGGGCAATGCTCTCTAACGTGATCTCCTTCCTGTTGGATTGGACACCAGAAGTTAGCAGGAGAAAGGATAGCTAAATAAATACAGGAAAGGCTTAAAAATGGTTCTGCAGCCAAAATGCAATGCAGAACACATGTTGCTTTTGAATTTCTAAGTGGGGGAGATATGGCCCATTTTGCCTTTCACCCAGAATTTATAGGTGATATGGAAAAACTTCTGGCCACCCAAAACAGCAATGAGTGCTGGATAAAATGTACGTCTGTGGTACCATTGAAAACACCAGGCATAATTTGGCATTGGCAGCGTGGTCACAACTCATCAAAGAGAATAATAGTTAGGCCTCATTTCCAAGGGCACATTTGGAGATGGAATTCATAATGCAGTAACAGTCTCTGGCGCCTGCACACCTTTCCCTTGTTACGTGAACCCCTGATGCAGGGAGAAATGGCTCCCAGCGCATGCCACCTGAGAACCTTGGAACTAGAGATGCTGGGAACTGAACCAGAGGATGTGGTGTACCACTGAGCCGTGGTTCTTCCTCACAATGTGGAGAAAGTGACAAGGGAATTGTATTATAGAGTGGAGGGCTGTGGGTGGTGGGGAGAAAAACAGCAAAATATAGTATCAGGTAGATTCCATATTTAAATGTATGCAATATAGGATTCTTTGTATATGGTAAGACGCAGAGAGCCAACTGCTGTTTCTTTGTTAAGAACCTGTATTAAGGTTCTTATATATGTTAAGAACCCCCACTCCTTAGAGAGAATCGAGATCTTGCCTGTCATATCATGCAAAAAATCACAGAGCATGTGGATGGTTTTTTTGGAGGGCATGATTGCTAAAGGTTTTGCCAGCTTGGCTTTCATTTCAAAAAAGTTAAAACCTGTTTTGGGGGACAGCAAAAAAAGGACATTGTACCGGCTATAGGTATTCTTTGTTAGCTTGGGAGCAGTACTCGGCTCTCTCTTTTACTCTCCTGTCTCTAACAGCCTGCTCATTGTTGCCCAATCACTCTTTGGAAAAAGGGAACAGACTACCCGGCAATGAAAAGTTTAGATTTTGCATGGTGACTGATTTCCGCCATCTAGAATAATTAATTTAACCCAACCTTCACCAGGATGAAGAACAGAACCCACAATTTCTGTGATTGAATTTTCCCTCTTGCAGTCTCGATGATGTATAAAGTGTCGGGCGGTCCATCGATGGCATTTGGGGGGAGGTGTCCCTCTTTCCCCAGTCCTGAAAGTTTTCTGTATGAAAGTACGTTTCGGAAGTGTTGGGACTATAAATGGTTTCTTTTGCTATGGGATAGATTGCCGTGGGGTTTGTTTTCTGACCTGTGCTTTAGTTCATCAGTGGCTGGCCCTTGAATCTGGCTTTGGAATGGACTGCTCAAAACTAGATAACTTAACAGTGCAATCCTAAACAGATTTGCACCCTTGTAGGGCTGTGGGCTTAGAAGGGAGTAAGTTTGCTTTGGATTACACTGTAAGCCTTCCCCCCCTTTTAAATAAACTTGATAGTGATAGCTCAAAGCCTTAGCAATTGACATCAACAACATCAGGATTATAATACAACAGTCACAATAACAGTAAAAACTCTAATATACCTTATGATTTTATAGCAGTTGTTAAATCACAACAAGTTTAAACTAAAACCAACATCAATTCAAGCCGTTCAGTCAGATAGTTGGCAAAATACATAAGTGTATCTATCAACCACAACAGCAGTACATGGTTTTGGTAAGGCCTTTTTAACCACCCTTGCAGTGACCTTTGCCATTTACTTCGCTATCCATTTACTTTTGTCGGTAAGTAGTATAGTTAACCCATCATTCTCCACTCTCCTAGGATATTGCAATAAAATATCCCCAATGTATTTTCCACGTAATGCAAATCTTGGGCAATAGAAGACTTCAATAGAATTTTGATCCCCTTTTTTATTAACATGAAGCTAATCAGAAATAGATTATTCTTATGCTTTGAATTCCAGGTAACAAGTTCCTTCAAATAGAACTATTTATTTATTTATTCAAAGGGTTTTTCATCACTCCTTTCCCACTCACTCAAGGGGGCTTCTGTTATCAGCCAGAGTTTGCAGAAAGAAACGTTACAATCAGTATGACAACTTCACAGTCTAAAATGTTAACATCCTCCATAACGTAGGCTCACCACCAGAATCTTAGAGTCTCTCTACATGAGACATCTGACACGTGAAGAACACGTGTCGGGAGATGCAGCGTTAGCTGGGAAGGATAGTTTAAAAAGACAGAGCAGGTGGCCGGGCAAAGGCTTTGCTAGACGCTAGAGCTGTGTGAAGGGGCTGTGAAATGCCAGAATGGAAACTTCAGCCCATTATAACCTCTCCAGGTCCAAGTCTGGCTCTGGAAGGCATCTCCAGCCCATTTCCATTCCTCATTGCGATCCCACACCGTTTTAGACTGGAGAGGTGAAATTGATAGAGCCTTTGGGGAGACAAAGATGAAATTAACAAATGCTCTGAGGAGCAATCTCTGCCGGCTCTGTCTTTTTAAACTACGCTTCCCAGCTATCATTGTGTCTCCCTACACTTGACGAGCACGTGCCGAGGCGTCTCGTGTAGAGAGACTCAAAGGTATTCTCTCCTCACAATATCTGGAAATTTATTTTCTTCCTTTTTGAGATCATTGCATAATAGCTGGACAAGACATGGCAAACGTTTCCCTTGGTTTGCAAGTTTTTGTGTTGCTTTTAGAAGAACTGGGGGAGGAGGGATTCCTGCAGCTCCTTAGATGAGCTCTCATTTTGCTATAATTGTGTTCCTAGGACTCTAAGCATAGATGAAGGAGCTTGTTTTTGTTCAGTACAATCAAGCTATCTCCTTTGATTTTGCACTTGTTTCTTCTGTGGTTTTCAATCTATAATATGTTAGTGTTATCACTTGCTGCAGGGTGCCCACGTGAGTGGCAATGAGGGACCCTTCCACGCATCTGGCCCATGCACAGTTTCTTACTATCGTAGATTACCTCCTTAGCTGTTGTTCTTGTTTCTTGATGTAGCGTAATGATCCTCTGCCTGCAATACACACACCCTTGTCTCATGCTTTTGGTCACTTTTTAGAGTGTGCGGTAATGAGATCAGAAATGATTAATCGGAGAGCATTAAATTGGTAGCAGCATGATGGAACGCACAGTCACCTTTTATCATTTGCCAAGTATGTTCAACCCCTGGTACCCCATTCATCTTGCATTATCCTTACGCACCAAGTTGACATTGGACATTATCTCTGCATGTCTCCGGAACTTCTGCCCGTTTTGTGTCGAACTTTGGCATCCATCAAAAATAGAAAGGGCCACGTGAGTTCTTTTCTTCTCTTTATACTTCTAAAGAGGTGTGAAAATTTTGATTGCCCCTGGTGGGATTTAGCATCCTTTTTTCTGGTGTCATGTATACAGAAAAACCTATTTCCAGTAGCTTTTTAAAAAATGGGAACTATCACATTGCTAAGGGCGGCAACCAGGTAATTGCCGTGATATTTTTGTTTGCAAAAATACGGCAACCCTGAAAGAAGAAAACACATAATATTTGTTCCGCATTATTAGTTGCTGTAAGATAGGAGGAGACTTGATGCAATGCTAAAATGTCACACATTTCCAAACCTAAATATTATGGAGAGAGAAGGGGAGATAGGATGTGTGGTGGCCGTCTTTGGTGGGAGCCCCGATCCTCAGCATCATATGTACTTCTGCCTTTGATTAGGCAGATCTAGTTAATGGGCAGGTGCATGTTTTATCTTCCTAATGTGGGAAGTAGATTTAATGAAGAATATTTCATGTACCTTTATGTGCCTTTATTACTGCCATGCATTATTATTCTCAGGATCTAATGTAGTATTTGTAACGCAATTTGCAAGAAAATGAAACTTGAAACAAAATGACCAAAGCAGAATGTATGTTATGTATGTTAATCACTGTGAAGATTAAGATCAGCCACTGCGGAGCTTGCTATAACGTTGTTGCACCTGCAGGACACCTGCTCATGACTTGATACAGAAACTTCTTAGCAAAGCTGCTTTATGTTAAATGTAGCAATAGGAAAAGGGGACAGAAAATGTGTTACTGAAAGATGGAAGCTAGCTGGGAGTTAATCAGATGAGCTGTACTTTTCAAGGCTGAGAAGAAGCCCTAGAGAAGGGGAAGGGGTGCTAAATGCAACTTCAAGCACATTCCTCAGGAAGGGAGAGCGCTCCCCTCCCACGGAGCCCAGCATACAAGGTTGCCAAAAGCGATATTGGGGCGCCTTTAGTGAAATGCTACATGGACCAGAAAAGGGGGCAGAGTGAACAGCTTATGAAAGAGATGCGTGGGAGAGGAAGAGAGATGTTCCTCCTAGAGATAAACCAAGGACAGATAAGATAAGCAATGGCAATCGGGAAACATCGTAATTATGCTGTTGACCAAAGTGATTTCTTCCAATAAGCATACCCCTGGACTATTGTATCATTAGAGGTGGTAGCCCATTTGAACCAATGGAGACCACAGCAATATCTGAGCCAATGGAATAACAAATATTGTAATTAATCAAAAAGTTTATTTATTTATTTATTTATTTGATTCGATTTATACCCCGCCCTCCCCACAGATGGCTCAGGGTGGCTTTGCACAGCTATTGTAGCTTTGATGAGCGTTGGACACAAGGGAACCCTTTACTCCCTGTGTAACCCTCATTCCTCCATGTTTAATAAACGTTATAGACTTACTTCATTCTCAGGACTCTGCGTCTGTCTCTTCTTATGATTGGCTAAGGGATAGTCGAACCACAGATTGTGTGGAACACTAGTGTGGTGAGCCAGTGTGGTGAGGCGATTAGAAAGAGGCCAGGACTGGGTCAGGTGAGACTCGAATTCAGATCCTCATTCTGTTCTGAAGCTCGCTCAGTGATCTTGGGCCAGTTAACCTCACAAGGTGGCTGTGAGGATAAAATGGAGGAGGAGAGAACCAGTTATGCTATCTTGACCTCCTTGGGGAAGGGCAAGATAAGAATGTGATGCATAAGGTGTTCTTACTATCTACCCATGGTCTTCTTTTCTTTGCTGTAGCCACCCAGGTTTTATATAAATCAAAAAAAGTTTGCAAACTTTGATTTTGGAAACAGAACAAAGGGATCCACGGAAAGTATTTAATATGCGTAATTTATTCTGAACATAGAGTATACATAACGAAAACTACAGATACGGTCAGATGTTTGCTTTATTTTATGTATTTCCATTGTCCAGAACACTGCCTGGCGTTTCCACTTTAAATCAACATAGAAGGTCTTCTGCATTGGCCAGTGTCTTCCCCTACCCTTCCTTTGTGGGGGTCAGGTCCACAAAAAAAGAGGACACATTTTGTCATTGCCTAATTTTTAGCAGCCTTTCTGTTAGTTAAGCACCCTTGGTAATCTTCTGTATTGTATCAGCCCACCATACCCATTATGAAAACCAAGTGTGTATTGAACGACAATCAGGGACTATATCAGTACAGACCGGTTCATTTCCAGTTCTTCATTTTGTTTAAATAAAATGAAACAATGTCAGCATCCATGTGGTCAAAGGAAGACTATTGATGTCTTACCTTTTATTGGCCTGTGAATTCAAGAGAATAGTTGAGCTGGCCATAATTAACCTGTTAAAGGATGGCAACCCATGTTGATTCTCTGAAGTGTGAAGGGCAGTGCCACAAACCCATGTCCAACTCAGGCTTAGGCTGACCTTCCCCTACTCTGAGGTAAAACTTCTCCTCTTTAAGCCTGTGAAGCTCTATACTGGGCTGGGAAGCCTCTGGTAGCGTAGTTGATGTGTAGCTTCAACTTTCCTTCTTGTCCCACCCTTAAGAAATATTAAAAATGGTTACCCAGCCAAGTCTTAGCAGGGGACAGATCAGGGGTTTGCGGTTCTCTTTAGCGGAAACTGGAACACAAGGCTTGGGGAGGTTCAAAAGGTAACTGAAGGTTTATTTACAGTAGGTAAGGTCAGAAGGCAGGTAGGCAGGTGTTTGAACTGAAGAAACAGAAAGGGTTTTATACAGAAACTTCACTGGAGTGAGGCACAAAACACTTGGTATAACCCTAGGTTGCTGGCTTCTTTCAGAGGTTGACACTGCTTCACAGATGTTACACTTTATATACTCAAACACAAACACAGCACGACTTTCCCTCCTCTCCAGACTTAAGGGTGCTCCACTGAGACAAACCCTTCTTAGATACTGGGCAGGTGTTATAGTTATGAGCTATAACCCTGTTCCTAGCACTGAAGGAGAGACTCCTTTCTACCCACTCCCTTGGCCCTCTGTAATTCCCAGATCTCTCAAGTCGAAGCAGGAGTTAGTGCTGGTTTTCCCCACTTTAGTCCAAGGACTAACAGTGCTTCACAAACGTTTCTTCCTCACACAGAGGATTCTCTGGCTGACCCTCTCTGGTCAAAAGCCAGGCTCCCACTCCCTTCCACTCTCTTGTTTTCTCTCCAACTTCAACTGACAGCTTCTCCAACAATCCATCCCCAACTGCCATTTCAGGCTAGCCACAGTGGAGGGCAGGGGGAGAAAACATGTCAATCATACTTTCACTTCTGGAAATCTCAGCATCTGAAGCTGAGTCCATCCGTGACTTGCCAGAGATGTGCCAATGGCCTGGGAGGGCCATTAGCAGGCAGGAGCAAGTGAGCCAAAGGACACTGTGGTACTTGAATCTCCCAGACTCATGTTGCGCCAATGATGCCAGTTGGTGTAGGCTTACGCAACATCCAAGGCCAACAACACAATGTTGAGCATATGCCAGTGCTATTTGAAGGATTCGAGTCTGTTCCTGGGGGAAAGCATGTTAAAAGTCCTGCTTTTCACAGCATCTCAAGAATATGTGTTGTGTCCATTGGCATGTAGATTCCATACGTAAGAAATTGGGTCTCTTCCACACCACATCTGGCAGCTTCTCCATGTTGTAAGAGAGTCTGGCAAAATGCCAGAAATATCCTGGTCATGTCAAACTGGTGGCTACCATGAGCAGTAATTAGTAATTTTCTAAAAGAACTATCAGTTATTCAAAATCAAATTAATTGGTTCAGCTCAGCATAAACATATTTAATGAAGAGAGCCGCTATCAGGCCCACTGATCTAATCAGCAGGTGGAAAAAATGCAGATATTTAATTAGATTTAATGAAAAATTGTGTTTAATTTCAAGTATAATCAATTATTAATTAATGTAATGAGCGGCTCTGACTGGGTTTACTAATTAACTCATTTAAAAATTATGAATAACCTTTTCATTTGTAATTATTTTCTACATCCTGTCAAGCTGAAGATAAAAATCTTATCACCTAACGAGAAAGTGAAAAAAAATTAACTTTCTGTCACTATTTTCTTTTCTGACTTTAAAGTGAAAGTTTTAATGAAAATACTCATTTTGTATTTCCCAGCTCATTAAAAGAATGGATCCTATTTTCTGAATTTTGGTGAGCATTTGTAATCCTATTTTATATACTTTTACTCTTGCCGGGTAATATTTCATCCTCCAATTTATTCCACTAATTTTAATTAAGTTTCGGTATTAATTTTGAACAACGTTGACAAAATGCATCCTACGATGGCTTTGGTTAGATTAAGGAAAGTAATGAGCTTGGGTTTATTACATCAAAGATTCTAAACGATATTAGATAGCTAACTAAAATAACTCAAATTAGTGATCTCAATGTATAATTCTTCAGAGGTACAATTAATTTTGTTATCTTACAGTATCAAATTAAGGGAAATCTTTTTCTCCTCTCTCTCCTTTAACCCATCAACTGATAACTACCTCTGTTACTCCTAAGTGTGACTTATAATCACTTGAATTTTACAAGAGATAGGAAATCTAAAACTTCTGTTAAAATCTCTGTCTTCTTCTCAGTCTTCAAAATGAGAAAAATGAGAAAAAATGAAAAAATGAGAAAAAATGAAAAAAATGAGAAAAATGCAAAGCATACATGTTTTCTAAAAAAAAGTAATAGCTTTGTAGGGGGCTGAACAAATCATTGGATTTTATTTTTTAAAGGACAAGATTAGAGGTAAACTTAGCTGGTTGTTGATTTTTGAGCCTTCTATATCATTGGCAGACGTTCTGTGATGTCATAGAAAGTTTAAAGTGTTCTAGCTTCAGTTCTTCAGAAAGGTGTTCAGTTCTCCTGGTAGCAGTCTTCCGGGTATCCTGAACAAAGCTTCCCCCACCCCTTTCCCCCTTGAAACTGCTGTGCTTCTATTTATTTTTATTTTATTAAATTTATAACCCTCTTTCCTCACAAGCAGGCTCAGAGTAGGTAACATCAATCAGTAAAATACGTGAAGTACACAAGCACATTTAAATTCATTAAAACATGAAAAAATCAGTGCAAAAAATCAGTACAAGAGGCAGCAATTCTTCACAACAGCCCATGAACCAAACCCAACCTAGTGCATCCCATGGGATGGGTGATGGCATACATATTTGGTGGGTCGGCAGACAATCAAGAGGGCTACATTCCCCGCTCAGCAGGAGACGGGCAAAAAAGAGTTCACCCATCCTTGACCTCAACCATATGCCTGGTAGAACATCTCTGCCTTGCAGGCCCAGCAGAAAGATAGTAGGCTTCTAGGCTGAAGACGAAGATGATGAGCACATATATAAACCTGAATCACACTTTACCATGTGATATGGTCGAATCACCGTGAGATAATTCTGCCCCACCCCCAACATTTGTCACATAAAGCTTTCTTTTTCTTTATTGTAGTGAGATCTGCTGTTTAGCGTCTCAAGAAAATTCTTGGTTTTCTAGAAGCCCTCGTAACAGGAAGTATCTTCACATGTCATAGAGACTGTCTGAAAACCAAGATACTTCCTGACATGCTAAAGGTTCAGTCTCTCAAAATAGTATCATCTTGTGGTGGTCAAGTTACAGTTACCCCTTAGGGTTAAGAAGGCCAAAGATATTCAAAGGTGGTTTGCCATCACTATATTCTTTGTAGCTACCCTGGACTTCCTTGGTGGTCTCCCATCCAACTACTAACCAAGGCTGACCCTGCTTAGCTTTCAAGATTTGACAATTCGGCTTGTCTGAGCTATCCATGTCAGGACTGTCAGGATTTACCACATGAGAAGTTAATGTAGGGATCAGGTAAAAGGCAAAGGTAGTCCCCTGTGCAAGCACCGAGTCACTACTGACTCATGGGGGGATGTCGCATCACAACGTTTTCTTGGCAGACTTTACGGGATGGTTTGCCATTGCCTTCCCCAGTCCTCTACACTTTACCCCCGGGAAACCGGGTACTCATTGTACGGACCTCAGAAGGATGGAAGGCTGAGTCAACCTTTTGCTGGCTTCCTGAATGTGGCTTCCTCCAGGATTGAACTCAGGTCGTGAGCAGAGCTTGGGCTGCAGTACTGCAGCTTACCGCTCTGTGCCACAGGGACTTGACTTAAAATCAGTTAATACTTAAGTGTTCCTCCTTCCCTGTCACTGCAGTGGATCCAGCCATCTTACAAGGAGCCCTCCAACTTCAGTAGCTCTTCTTCCAATGGAGGAGCCACTTAATTTAGCAGGTGGAAGGCTTTTAACTTTTCTCAGTGGATTGGTAAGAAAGGGATAAGATCGACTCCATATTGATTTTGGGAGACTTGCCATAACCAGTTTTGAAATTGTTGGATTTAAGATTTAGGATTAAGGCCTCATTGGCCAATCTTTTGATACCTGGAATACATAGTTTTCCTCGACAAAAACTTGCCTTGAGGGCTTTTTTAAAAATTGAGAGTGTGAAGTAAAGATGTTTTAAATAAAAAGGGTATACTTCACTCCGGAAAAGTCAATAATGCTGGGAAAACTTGAAGGCAGTAGGAAAAGAGGAAGACCTAAAACTAGATGGTTTGACTCGATAAAAGTTTGCGAGATCTGAGCAAGTGTGTCAATGATAGACTGTTTTGGAGGTCTTTCATTCATAGGGTGGCCATAGGCCGGAGGTGACTTGACGGTACATAACACACATACACACTTCACTCTAGCCTCAAAATCAAAATTTTAACTATGCGTTTTATGTCAGCTCTGAGAACAATGGGAACATCATCATCTTTGCACATTCTTGATGAGCCAGTTGATATTGCTTCCAAGGTCAGGGATCGGGACTAGTTTCTCCAAGCAATTTTGATGTTTCAGGGCCTCCCTGGATCTACTGTTTGTAGCACAGGATATTTAAGGGGATCCTGGTTTTTCTGGAGACTTAGCTTGGGCTTAGCCCAGCCTATTATATTGGGCAAAGCTTGATAGATGCATCCAATATGGTTGCTTAATTTTCCCAGTCATCGCTTCAGCACCTTGCATGGTATACTGCTGTGTCCTTTCATAGTGTTTGGGAAGCACTGGATTAAGATGATAGTTGGTGTTACGAAACCGCTATATGAAAACTAAGAAGCAATAGGACCTTTCTTGGATTCTTTACATTCTGTTTTATTGAATCAGGAAATGTGTATCTTGCCTTCCTAAATTTCAAAGCATCGTACTCTTCTTAACAAGCAATAAACATAATATCATACCGTTCGTTATCCAAAATTTTGTGAAATAACATGATTTTATAAGCCGGTGAAAGGACATGAAAGTTTTATCATGCTATGCCAACTTCCTCTGCCAGACTGTTCCATAAGACAGGAGCTACAGTAGCAAAAGCAGAAACCCTCTTAGAAGCTGTAAGAAACTGCCAGGTGGTGGGCATAGTAAATTGTAAGGGCTGGTATGGAGAGAATCCTTCAGGTGTGTTGGTTCAAGGATTGGCAGGGATTACAGGTAAGAACCAGCCCCACACATTTTCATCGGCCAACATGGAACAGCATTTTTCATCCATTGTGCAATTTAAGCATCCCTTTGCAGGCGGAAATCCAATCCATTCAAGCGTTTGTTTTCATATCATTTCCCCAAGAGTTCATAGACCTCACCAAAACCGAGTCTTTATCTAGCTTTTCATTCCTTTGGTTAAAAGACCTACTACGGAAACCTGGTGTTGAGTTATTCTGTTTGGGTTTGAGGATTTTTTCCCCCTTAGGAAAGCAAGATTCCATAGAAATTGTGTGATGTGTAAACACAACGACTCGACGGAAGCTTTCACAAGGCTGACTCACTTTTCTAGAGAATAAACAGGCAAAAAAGAAGATAAAGTTGTATTAACTTGGAGAAGCCATTATATTCCCGTTGGAATTAACCAGGCTTTGATTCTTCCGCTAGTCCTGTTTCAGATACTCACAAAGATGTGTATGGAGGCACCAAAGCACATCAAAGCGTTCAACTGCACTTCATGCGGAGCACCAAAACAAAAGCGAGAGCACAGAGGGGGAATGCCAAAGGGCATTTGAGTGCCCAGCAGTGAGCACAAGAGTTGAGTTCTATCACACTGAAGTGCTTGTTGTATGATGGGGTGGATAGAGAAGCGAACGTCCAAAGAGATTGTGATAGACCCAGTTCCCTGCTCATTAATACAGGCTAGGTTTCTTTTAGCTGGTTCATGTGGAGATCTAGAATGTAATTTTGCACAAAGTGAGGCAAGATAGGAGACTCAGGTTCATCCTCATTATCTCCTCTGGAACACATTGTCAACTGTGATCCATCACCTAAGGATTGGCACTAGAGATGGGCACAAACCGAAATACGAACAAAAATTCATGATGAACCATACCGGTTCGTGGTTCCTGAACCAGCGATTCATCAGATCCCATTTCTGATGAACCACCACGAACTTTAGGCCGGTTCATTTGGTTCAGTTTTCAGTTCACCATTGCAGACAGCCTGGCACCGATCATTCAGTTTCCTCGGCAACAGGGGATGGACTTCCTGCAGAACTCTGCTGACCCAGAAGTGACCTTCTGCTAATCCAGAAGTGACCTTCTGCTGACCCAGAAGTGGAGATTTGCTGGCCCGGAAGTGACATTTTCACAAACCAAAACAAACCGATTTGTGAACCGGGGCAGGTTCATGAAATGTAACGAACCATGAACCGCATGGTTCTTTTTTTTTCTGGTTCGTGCCCATCTCTAATTGGCACTTGTCATAGTGTTTTACAAAGAATGTGTGTGTGGTTTATTGTTTTATTTCCTTATGGTATGACAAAGTCTGGCCTGACCTGAATGGCTCAGGCTAGCTCATCTCATCCGATCGTGGGAAGCTAAGCAGGGTTGGCACTGGTTAGTACTTGTATGGGAGACCACCAAGGAAGCCAGGGTTGCTATGTAGAGGCAGGGAATGGCAAACCAGCTCTGTTTGTGTCTTTGCCTTGAAAACCCTACGGGGGTCACCATAAATTGGCTGCAGCTTGACTGCACCTTACACACACACATACACAGGTAGAAGTTCAGTCTCCTTCAGTAAAATGGAGAGGGAGAAGGTAAAAAAGATGATCACGAAAAATTGCCAGTATACAGAAGTGAGCCTTATTATATTGCATATTTAAATATACAGAAATATACAAAAAATATGGATAAAGTCCAATCCACAATACAAAAAAAATCAAACTAGATACAGAAAACCGAGCAATTTACAAGATAGAGAAGCTGAATTCCAAGTCCTTCAGCTTTCACAGTAGAACCTGGATTTCAGATTCCAAGTTGAAAAAAGTTGCAGTTTAACTAGAATAACACTGAAGAGATTGAACAATGAGACTGTTCTCAGACTTCAACAGGGTGCTGGCATTTTCCTTGATTCATCATAAGATTTAACCAGAAAGCCAAGGAACGATTTTCATAAGAGCATGTCCATATTAGAATCAATTCCATATGAGCAGAACTTCAAAAATATAATTTCCTATCAGTGCTTGTAAACAATTATTTTCTCACAATCTCACGCTCATTAAAATCCCCTGAGTGCTAACAGTGTCTCTTTCATTGAGCGCTAGCATCAAGTGTTTCCTTTTGGTATATCTAATTGGATTTTTTCTCCATAGGGTTGATTGGATTTTATCCTTATTTTAGTACATTACTGTAAAATTATATTCACAAGTACACATGCTTTGTATTACATTCTAAGTTGAACCTCTGCCTAACAGTGCTCAAGGCAGTGTATAACATTAAAAACAAACAATACCGTTTAGTGAAGTAGTAAAATCATCAATATCTCAAATAATAATCCAATAACTGCAGTAGCACAACTACGTGATAAAAAAACAGTCGCATGCGAGCCCCCAAACTCACTCACAAACTGAATTCCTCGTCTTTCAAATCCAGGGTCTGATGAGACAGTACATTAAACATGAGTTGGATTGTGCAAAACCCCAACCCAGCTCATGTTTAACATGTAACATGATGGTCTCCTTTGAAATAGTGTGTGTGGGGAGGTGCAAATCGTATCTCAAGCATGCACATAGACAGGAGGCTCATGTTCGTTCCCTCCCTTCCACCCCACTGGCTTTCACTAGCAGAGAATGGCTTATGCCCTGTGTCTCCGTAAAATAAATACCCCCCCCCCAGCCCTTCACTACTAAAGCTCGGAGTAGATGCCTTTACTGCCTCCACACACATGTGGGAGTCGATGTCTGGGCCCTCTGCACTATTTCAAAGGTGAGCGTCAGGTCACATGGAGTTGAGGTTTTTCCCAACCCAACTTGCATGTAATCAGACCCTCAGTTCAGCTTTCAAGATGGGCTATGGAAAAGCCAAGCAAAGTGGCCCACAGCTAGGTTGGAACAACAACTGCAAAGTCTCTAGTGAGCCAGCCTGACCTTTTAAAGAGGTCATGGAGCACCACCTGACCTGCCTTTGTCTATCGTTGTTAAGGGGTTTCCTTTCCCGTGTTTCTGACAAAGGGAGCTCTGACCCTCAAAAGCTCATATCTTGTTGGCCTCTAAGGTGCTATTCGACCCAAATCTTACTTTCCTGTGTAGTCGTTCTCCATGGTACCCTCCTTTTGCCAGAACTAGATGGTCTTCAGGGTACCACTTCAGTATCCACTGTGACCTCTAGTCCTGCTAGATTGGTGAATGAACTAGCCCCTATGTGAATCTGGACAGAGGACGCCATTATAACCATTTATTGACCCAAGGCTGAGATCCTGAGTGCATCTCTACTTGGCATGCTTGCTAGCATTGCAAACAGAGCAGAACTAGATGCCAGTGCTGTATCTTCCAAGAACAGGGATGTGCCAGAGAACAACACGTAGCTGTTCCGCAGTGAACGGAGCCTTTTATGATCACCTGCATTGTACTTCAGTTCTGGTACCGAAGCCTCTGGGGCCTAGTCTAGGCATGCAACGGAATGAGGTGGTAGAATAATGAAAATCAACTGCATCACTTCAGAATACATTTTGGATGCTTTTCCATGTAAAAAACTTCCAGCAGATTAAAAGAAATTGATAGCAGCATAATTATGCTCCTTCCAGCAGAAAATAGAGCCACAAGAACAAACGTTATACTAGCCGTTTGCATGCACTACTGTGTTTTCCTCTTACAAGAAATTACTGTTAGGAAACTTTTTAAAATATATATATTTCATGCAATCTGGCCCTGTCCATTATACTGGCTACTGTATTGTAACTTTATGCCATTGCATGTCTAAGTCCAAGATCGGCACTGCTTGGCTGAGGAGAGGTGATTGCTTGGAATGTTCTGTTGCTCTGGGAACTTAACAGTTTGCAGTCCAACTTCTGTGAGTGGAGGGGAAGTTGTCAATTCAGCAAGGGTAAAGACCTCACGGAGCAGCAAGCTGAAAATGGGGAACAGGTCCTGGGAAGGAGGATTGATTGAGAAACAGCGTGGCTAAAAATAGGAGAAATAAGCTCTCTGTGGGAGCAGCAACTGCAAAGTCTCCAGCGAGAAAGCCTGACCATTTAAAGAGGTCATAGAGGACCACATGACCTGCCCTGGCCTATTGTTGCTAAGGGGTTTCCTTTCCCGTGTAGTCGGCCACCTTGGCACCCTCCTTTTGCCAGAACTAGATGGTCTTCAAGGTGCCAATTCAGCTGGGTTTGGACCTTTAATCCACTGCTGCTATCACTTATGCAGCATTGTCGTTGAATGCCCCCTCGTCCCTCCCTGCCACAAGTAAAAAATGAGGGTCATAAAATCAGCATTCCAGACTAGATACCATTCTACATGTATTTACAATAGGGTGGACCCAACCAGGTTTTCTACTTAATCTCACTCAACTCTGCTCCTTACTATAGCCCCTGTCTCATATGGCTTTTGGCCATTCAGGTCCCATGATCCCAATATAACCATTTCAGGTGATGAATGGGGAACAATTCCTCCTTTTTTAATCATAATCATTTGTATACCCCTCTTCCAGACAAGTTAGTGCCTGTCCAGAGCGGTGAACAAAGTTAGTGTTGTTGTTATCCCCACAATAAAGCTGGGGAGCTGGAGCTGAGAGGAGGGGCTGACCCGAGGCCGTCTGCTGAACTCATGGCAGTTGTGGGAATTGAACCAGCAGAGTGCTGATTTGTTTCCCAACCACTTAACTACTATGCTACAACAAGTTCTCTATATGCAGACTACACCGGCTCTCTTACCAGCAGAAAAGATGGCTGGGTCCACCCTGGGCTGTCCTTCTTCGATGGCTTTTAAGCAGAGGCTAGATGGTCACCTGACAGCAATGCTGATTCTGTGAATCTAGGCAGATCATGAGAGGGAGGGCAGGAAGGGTTACATCAGTGCTTAGTTCTCATGGTCCTTTCTTACACGCCCAGGGTAATGTCAATCACCACTTTGGGGCCAGGAAGCAATTATCTCCAGGCCAGTTTGGCCAGGGATCCTGGAGGTTTGTTGCCATCTTCTGGACATGGAGCAGGGGTCGCTGGGCGTGTCTGGTGGGGGAGGTATTTGTGAATTTCCTGAATTGTGCAGGGGGTTGGACTAGATGACCCTTTAGGTACCTTCCAACTTTATGATTCTATGATATAAGCATACGATACAATCAGAAGCCCTTGCAAATAGGGAGAAGGGGCTGTCTAAAATCCCAAATACCAATTCAGAATGCCACCCAAGATTTGTACATTGCTTCCTGAGGGGCTGAAAGGCCCTAGTTAAGAGTCACTAGTCTAGAACCTAATTGGATAATTCTGCCATCCAAAGCATCTAATATCACTTTTGAACAGACAGGAAACCTAAAGGGGGACATGAAGCCCCCCCCCCCCAACCTGTGTTGAAGTGGCAGGATTTTACATAGTGATTTGGATTCAACAGCCAGTTCTTTGTCTACAGGCTTCTATTAATTAGAACTACCCCTGAAATCAAGCTGATGTTTAGAATTTGACTCTTTTGGGGTCCGTGTGAATTTCCTTGCTGACAGTTCAAGTTCTTATCAATCTGTGGTTGCTGGATACGGCTGGGAAAAATATATCTTTTATTAACCTGCAAATTTTGATCATTAAAATGGGAACTTTGAAACATTTTCAGATTTTGAAACCCGTTGTGCTGAATTTCCGAACAATTCTTTCCCCCTCTGGAGTTTAGAATCTAGATTAAATACATTTGAATGGCAAGTTCTGTCCAGTTTTACTCTTTTGCAGAATGCACTGCTTCTCCTCGCACCCCGCTTTGCAAAATCTGTGTCTAAAACAAAAGTGGTATATATTCATGTTTTTTTTAAAAGTGCATTAACTCTCAGAAAAGTTTACTGTGACTTAGATAAATGGGAGAAAAAATAGTTTCTGGTAGGCCCCATTTTTGGTTGCTGTCCAAACCTCTCATTTCATACATTTCAAGGTGAGCCAGCCTAGGCCTTAACTATATGCAGATTTTATTTCATCTCAGTTCCGACCCTTCTGCTTAGCACTTAATGATCTCTCTGTTAACTCAACCCTTGAGTTCTACAATACACCCTTGTGAAGTGTCTCTGGGAACCTGATCTGCAAAAGAGTTCCAGAGAGGTAAACAGACAGACGGGACAACCAGGGAGACGTTCTGACAGCACCGATAGCCGAGCGTCTGGGATGGCAGCTCTCCCCGGTAGTTTCCCCTCACACAGTACAGACGGTGGGAAACCCCAGGGGCTTTTTTGGCTGTATCCTAGCCTAATTAATACACCGTCTCTCATTAAGGAACCACACACTTGAGCCAGCTAATGGAGAAGAAGAAACCTTTGAACGGTGCAAGTCGAGACGCATTGAGCGGGAACGGACTGTGACAGCCAAAGTATTCCCTCTCACTTGGTCCACTTGTCAGTCGCTCAAAAGCTTACCACAAGCTAGTTGTTTAAAAAAAATTCGCTTCTACCCCCCACCCCCAAGTAATTTTATCAAATCCATATAACCACCACCAAGTATGAAGCCAAAAGCTTCCCTGTCTTGGCAACCTCTGAGTGCTTAAAAGCTGCAATCCCAGGCTCGCAATCCAAGGCTTTAGAAGCTAGCAAAAGTCCCCCCCCCCTTTGAAAATATCGAGATGGGGAAATTGCTTCCAGTTCCACCAGGTCACTTTCACCCCTTCCTCTCCTCTTTTCGATCTTACCTTCCAACGTGCTGTGGGAGCTAAATATAGCCCAAATAACATTGTTCCCTGTTCTCCAAACCTGTTTGAAGCCATTTTTGTAACACAGGCAAAGGCCTTTTGATTTTGTCGGGAGCAGAGGAGTGTGGTGTTACAGGTTTGGACAGCAGCCATGGTTAGTTTTATAGCCCAGGGACTGGGGAAGGTATGAAGATTTAACTGCGGCTCTAAAAGTAATGGTGTTAAAAGATACAAGATCTTGCGTTAGTGCTGTTATTCTCGAGATCGATTCATTCCCACAGACACACACACCCAAACTGGAGTGGAGAGTTTACCTGAAGCAATGCTGTAATGGATTGCTCTTTCTGCTACAAACCTAACCAAGACCTGGAGGCTGACATTTAAAAGCAATGGGGTAAGGGAGATATACAGCCCTATAGGAACTGCTGAAAAAAACATCCATCCGTGCCAGGAAATAATTGTTAAAAAATGTTGAGCGTGATCTTCCAGTTCAACAGCAGCCCAAAATGAAGCAGCAGGGCACATTTTTTTATTATTTTTTACTAGCCCCCAAACCTTATAATATAAAACTGTTCGCCTAGGGCACCAAAAAACAGAACACATGTTTGTTTGCACATTTGATCTTTTCCACCACTGCAACCCTCAAGGCTTCAGGTTGGGTTCTGCTGCACATGGCTTTCTGATCTTGCACTTATGATTTTATCTAGTCCTCAGGTATCATGAGTAGAGATGGGCACGAACTGAAATACGAACAAAATTAAGCACGAACCAGGCCGGTTCGTGGTTCACGAACCATGGTTTGTCAGATCCCATTTCTGACAAACCACCACGAACTTTTAGGCTGGTTCGTTTGGTTCATTTTTTAGTTCGTCAGTGCAGACAGCCTGGTGCTAATCAATCAGTTTCCTAGGCAACAGGGGATGGACTTCCTGCAGACCTTCTGCTGACCCAGAAGTGATGATTTAATGACCTGGATGTGACGTTTTCACGAACCAAATGAACCAGTTTGTGAACCAGGGGCAGATTCGTGAAAGTTCATGGTTCGTGAAATTTGACAAACCACGAACCACATGGTTCAGGTTTTTTTCCGGTTTGTGCCCATCTCTAATCATGAGAGTTGAACCAAGGACCCTGACTCTGATGCCGTGTTTTCTGCACCACCACGGCTTGCTAGTTCAAAGAGGAAATTTGCAGCCAGTTAAAGGTCAGGTGGATAGCAAAAGACCACGATTCTCGTGGCTGTGAGAATCGAGTGATCTCAGAAAGCCTGCTATCTGCTGCTGCCCTCTAGAACTTCAATCTTTTACTCTAGACGTACAGCAGCGAAGCATGGAAATTTCTGTCATCCTTATTCCCACTGCAGCCTGCCCTGCCCCCTGGAATCCTGCCCCTAGGGTTCATTGTCCCTCAAGGGCAGTACGGAGGTGAATTGGGGGTCTGCAACTGGTGGTGGGGATGCCCCCTATTGGCATGGGGGAAATGGGATCAGGGCAAGAAAAATGTGCTGGCGTGGGTGGAACCAGGAAGATCTGGGCTCTTCCATCTACGTGGGTACCAGCTTTGCTCTGGTGGGTGCCAGGTTTGCTCTGATCTTTCCCAAAACATCGTAGGACACCAGGTTGGGAAAAGATTGCAGGAAAGATGGGAACACCCAGAAAATGCAAAGATGCACCACATGCTGTGGGAAAGCAGGGGGGGAAAACCCTTCCCAGTATTTCTTATTTATTTATCTATGTTATTTATAATCCACCTTTCTCACTGACACTCAAAGCAGATTACATTATGTAAGTCCCTTCGATCAACAGCCATAAGGCAATAGGGTGTGCAAATGCAAAAACTGCATGAAGTTCAAAACAAGCAGAAATCTGGTATAGAGTGGAAACAACACTGAAACAAAGCATAAAGAATTAAACATAACATATTTAACAGAGCAGAAACTACCCAGCAGGAACATACTTACAGCAACAGGCAGTACACAGTAGTATAGACTGTAGTCCCTATCCTTTTAGCAGTACATCTCTTTGAACCATTTCCTTACTGTACAAATACCTGTGTAAAAAAACAATCCTGTATAATCCAGTTTTCCACAGTTTCCCAAATCCAGGAGAGTGGGTGCTTTCTTGACGCTTTCAGGCAGGCTATTTCATAAGGCAGGGGCCACAGCAGAGAAGGCATGTGAATGCTGATTTTGCCATTTGCAGTGTTCATATAAGTGATATGATCCGACAGATCTTGCGATCTTGCAGATAAGAGGGACCAAAGCCACAGAGAGCTTTGTATGTGATCACTAGTACCTTGAACTGAGCTGGATAATTGATGGGTAGCCAGTGGATTGACTGTATAATGGAAGTAATATGCCCAGCTCCCAATTATAAATGAGCTGTGGCGTTCTGTACCAACTGGAGTCTCTGAGTTTACTTTGAGGGGAGACCTATGTAGAGTGCATTACAGTAGTCTAGTCTTGATGCTATTGTGGCATGGATCCAGGTGGCCAGATCAGCTGTGTCAAGATACAGGGCCATCTTCCAACTAGACTGAGTTGGAGAAAGGCATGCTGGGTAGTAGAGATGGGCATGAAGCGGGAAAAAAAGAACCACGCAGTTAGTGGTTTGTCTCATTTCACGAACCATGAACTTTCATGAACCTGCCCCGGTTCACGAACCGGTTCATTTGGTTTGTGAAAACATCACATCCAGGTCAGCAAATCTTCACTTCTGGGTCAGCAGAAAGTCATTTTCGGGCCAGCAGAAGGCCACTTCCAGGTCTGCAGAAGGTCTGCAGGAAGTCCGTCCCCTGTAGCCTAGGAAACTGATTGATCGGCACCAGGCTGTCTGCAGTGACGAACCAAAAAATGAACCAAACAAACCAGCCTAAAGTTCGTGGTGGTTCGTCAGAAATGGGCTCTGATGAACTGCTGGTTCCTGAACCACTAACCGACCTGGTTCGTCATGAACTTTGGTTTGTATTTTGGTTCATGCCCATCTCTACTGGGTAGCATCCAAGCCAGAGCAAGCAAGCCATGTACAAATGACCTCCACCTTTACCTCTCGTCATTTATTATCTGCCTCTTCCATGAGAGACAGGAAGAAAGCTGAACTCTTGTATTCGGGAGGACCTTGGAAGATGAGCATTTTTTCTCATGCTATTTCTCAATCTATAGGTATCTGTGGCAAGATTGAATGTAAGTTGCTTGTATTATGCTTTGCTCAGAACTTTCTCCCTCCAGTTTTAAGCTTTCTTGTCATGAGGGGTTTTAGGTAACATACATGATAAATCCTCAGTGGCAGAAGTCCCAGCTAACACCAGGGGTGGGAAAAAACAAAACCTGGCATGGACTTCATCTTGAGCAGGGCAGATGTTCAGCCATATTCTTCACTTCGCAGTTTGCTCGCAAGTGCCTAAAAGGAATCTGGTTTTACCGATCTTAATAAGTTCTGAAAAGCGGCGTCCTTATGTCCCTGTCTTTATTTCATACTAATTGCTGTGAAATACTGTATTTTAATTGTCGTTAACTACAGACAGAGAGAGCCGATGGCTGCTTCCATTGTCTTCAAATGCCGCATATTAGCGTGGAGTAACCGATCACAAAAAGAGGCTCGGATAGCTGAGGTGTTGGGGAGAGGGGAGGGGATGCGACGCTGCTAAATTAAATTCAGCCGACTTCTGTTCAGTCTCCTGTTTCCTTTACAAAAAGAAGTCCGACGTGTGAAAATGCAACCATAGACTTCAAAGATTTTCAGAGTCTGAATCTTAAAAAGTTTTCTTCTCTTGCTTGTTGGCATCTGGTAGCACTTACAGTGAAATCCTAAGCAGAATTACACCAGTCTAAGCATATTGATTTCAAGTAGGTAAACACACATACACCATATCAGACCTTTGGTCCATCAAGGTCAGTATTGTCTAACACTGACAGTGGCTCTCCATGGTCTTAGACCGGTCTTTGACATCACCTGCTACCTGATCAAACCTGGGACCTGTGTGCAAGGTAGATGCTCTGTCACTGATCCAAATCCCCTCCTCTGTGGTGAAGGATTCCTCGTTACAGTGGAAGGCAACCTTGGGAATTGGTGTGGGTTTGCGTCCAGTATTGGAGTCCGCAGCTAACAGCTGCTACAGCTAAAGAGATGAAAAATGAAATCCTGCCCTCATGTCACAATTGACTTTGGGGGACCCCTGGTGGGGTTTTCATGGCAAGAGACTGACTGAGGTGGTTTGCCATTGCCTGTCTTTGTTGGAGGTCTCCCAGCCAATTACTAGCCAAGATTGACTCTGATTAGCTTCTAAGATCTGACGAGATCAGGCTCTCCTGGGCTATGCAGGTCAGGATATCCAGGTCTGGACTTCCTTCCTCTGTATTCCTTGGCTTTTTCTGACATTCTGCATTTTACTGAGCTTTTACTTCCACATTGTATTTCACACAGTCCTTTGGTTATGGAATTCTAGGGTTGGGACTGTGACGCCGTAGATTCTCAGCTCCGTTTGCACACGTGGGATCCTACAAAACACAATCCAGGTTGCAGTGTACCGTAAGCACAGGGTCCATCTATTCCAGCATCCTGTTGCCAACGCTGACCGGCCAAGGTCTTCTGGAAAGTGCACAAGTAGGCCACAACTGTGACAGCACGCCCCTGAGGTAGACTGCCTCTGAACATAAAGGTTCTATTAAGCTGTCCTGTCTAATAGCTATTGATGGATCTGACCTCCATGAATTTGTCTTGTCCTCTTTTGAAGCTGCCTAAGGCCTGGTCTAAATGTTCAGCAGAATGACATGCTAGTGACAGACAACTGAGGTGGTGGAATGCGTGGTACCACTTTAGACTGTAGGAGAAAGATTCAGGTCCCCTACTTCAATTATTCTCTGTAAGTGGCAAACTAGTAGAGCATAGGAGCAGCTAGGCTAGAACTTTTGATGTGCTAATCCGCCTTGAGTCACGGTGACAAAGGTGGACTATAAGTAAGTAAATAAATGTTCTAGGAGTGCTTGAAGAGAGACAGCTCATTCTGTTACCTCAAGGTAACACCACTCCCTTTCTTCTGCATTTGTAGACCGGTCCTAGCAAGAGTCCATCTCAATACTCTCTGTGTGTGTTTTGTTAGTTGCTGTGCTGTCCTAAACTGAATTATGCCCTTCTGAGCCCATTGACAGTGCCTAGGACTGCACTTTTGATTATGTAATGAGTAAAGTATTTCCTTGTGTGAGTCTAGAGCAAGCTGCCGTTTATAGCCTCCGGCGTGCTAAGGGAGAGTGAAACCGATTGACTGCTTAGCTCTATTGTGTTTGTAATTCATCTTGAGTCCCAGTGAGAAAGGTGAACTCAAAAAGGGAAAAAAGTGTGTGTGTGTGTGTGTGTGTGTGTGTGTGTGTGTGTGTGTGTCTGAGAAAGAGAGAGAATATATGTGTCTATATCTGTGTCTGATGCTTAGGAGAAAGGCAAGTTAAATCAACAATAGTTATATTTGAGAACTGAAACGGTTATAAAAGAGGAATCGTTGTCCATAGGTAGGGTTGCCAGGCCAAGACTAGCAACCAGCAGAAAGGGCGATGTCAGCAACATCTTTGACATTACTATGTTATTTCTGAATATAATGAATAGTTCTAGGAATCGCCCAACTCTGTGGTAAAGCTGTGGTAGAGTTTCCAGCAATTCCTAGAGCTACCACTGTCACGTCCGGGTTGTACTTGGAAGTGATGTGCTGGTGACTAGGCCAGAGCCTTTTTTCCTTTTAATTTTTTCTCTCACTGACACTCAGAGTGGTAGCAGGCAAAGGGAAGAATCATCATAAGTGGACAAATGGTAAGTGTGTACGCTATCCCACTTCTACCTCAGCTTTTTGTAGTGTTTCAGAAACCTGCAAATCTATTTGACACATGGCAAGTGGAGCACAAGAAATATGGGTACATATCACAGTAACCCCTGCCTCTCTTGCAGTGCTTCCAGCGCTTAAAAAGAGGGTTTATTTGTGGCTTGCCTTTGATCGTCCACAAGCCTACAGCTGTGTGTTTTTAGGGGAGCGTAACCTTCCCCACCAGAAAGTCACACTCCTGCTGGAGTTTTCCACAGTCACGAGTCCCGAAAGGGAGATGAAGAACTCCTGATCTGTTTTGAGCTCACTTCCAACCTCCGTTGAACATGTTAAACAAATTGAAAGTCAAACTGAGCCGTGAAAGGATTGTTATCTAGGGATAGCTTACCATATACACCGGCCCCAGGTGCCAATTTGTCTGGAAACAGAAGCACTGTGCTCTGAGATAATGTGTGCGGTTGCTCCGTGGTGTCATCGGGCGGTGAGGGGGCAGGAGGGGATGGGACCTGGTGTGACCGAGCCTGCTATCTCTGACGACTTAGTTCGGAGGCTGTCCTCCTGAGCCAACTGCCTGGCAGACTTAAATTCTCTTATTGATAGAGCTCTTTACGCTGATCTGTCCCGTTCGCTTAGATTTATGCCTCTCCCGCCGCTCTGTGCTGGATTTTTTACTCGAGTTCTCCAGAGGGGAGAATGTCATTAATTTTGCAGTGTCAGCGGCTTAATCAGCCCTCCCAGACTCGAGTCCATTTGTAACAATTTGCTAGGCCTTTGTGTAAAAGAGAAAAGTACCTCTTTCTCTATCTGTCTGCCCCCCACCCTTAGTTTTTTACAGGGGTTTTATGGTTCAGGCTCATTTAGAGAAAGACGACCAGGGCATTTGGGATAAAGCATTCTTACAGCTTTCTCTTCGCAAATAAAATCCTAGATCAGTCTCACTTCAACCTTTCCGACTTGACCAAAGTGTCGGAACTTTCTGCTAACCCGTTTCTTTCTTTTTTTCCTTGCCATTCAATCTGTCATTTTAATATAGTAAACTTTTACTCGGGCTGTCTCGCAGCTCCAACTAGGAAGACAAAGAGTAATGGACATTCTCTCCGCTTTGTATAACTAACCCTTCCTCCTTTCCCTTGTGGCGAATTTATTTCCACACTGAATTCTCTGTTTGGCTGCTGGGGTTACCCTTCAGTCCTGGCTGGGTGCCAGCCATTTCTGTGGTCTGCATTCTTCCTCCAATTTCTGAGCTTTGTTTTATCTCCTGCCAGGCTGGGTCTCACCCAAAGTTAATAACAGTAGTGACTCTCGATTGAAAAGGGTTGCCACCTCAGGCTTAACTCCCCCCCTGCCGCCAGCTTTTTAGTCTGAGACCACTTTGGATCGCTGCCAGAATTCCACTATATGTTCCCACATCAAGCCCCCACCCCATCCCCCCCTCAGCTTTTTAGACCATATCAATTGCTTCCATTTTACCACATTTGTTTCTTCGCAGGGCTGTCAGGCTTCAACCTGATGTTTCAACCATCTTCTCCAAGTCTGTGGGAGAAGGAATTAAATCTCAGGGGGAAGAGCCCAAACCAAACTAAACCAACAATTTTCTGCAGGGCTCATTCTCCTATTCTCCTATTTAAATTTCCCTTTCCTCAAACTATTCTTCTTGCCTCATTCCATTTTTTTTTAAAATTGTCTCTCTTTCTTGTGAGGGATCTTGATGAAGAGGCAGTCACAAATACTGACATAATACCGATATGTTTTGACTCTCTTGGAAAAGAGCCTAATAGTTCCACACTGGGATATCTGTTAAAAGTAGAGGCTTGTGATATCTTTTAAAAATTACCCAGGGCCATCAGTCTGTCTTTTCCCAGTTGCAGGATCCAAGCCTCAGCAGGCCTGGCCACCATATTCCATTCTCCCTGCAAGTTCCACTACAGCTCTCAGCTTTCCTCCTGTACCACTAACTCAAGACACAGCGGCAACCTCCCCAGTTGGCATTTATTAGCATCCCACCGTCTGATTCTTCCCTGTTTGAGCCTCTGTCACCAGTCCTTGACTAGTTCCACACATGCGTTTCTCCCATTCATCTTGCCTTCTTGGATCACTAAGTGGAGTGATTAGTGTCAGACTAGTATCTGGGTTTAAATCATCACTCAAGAGCCTCTCTACACGAGACGCCTCGGCACGTGTTTGTCAAGTGTAGGAAGTTGCAATGTTAGTTGGGAAGCGTAGTTTTAAAAAGACAGAGCCGGCAGAGATCACTCCTCTGAGGGTTTGTTAATTTCATTTTTGCCTCCCAGAAGGCTTTGTCAGTTTCACCACTCCAGTCTAAAACTGTGTGGGATTGCAACCAAAGGGCAGCAAGGAATTGAAATGGGCTGGAGCTGCCTTCCAGAGCCGGGCTTGGACCTAGAGCTAGAGGAATTGGCTGTGTTAGTCTGTAGTTACAAAACAGTAGTCCAGTAGCACCTTTAGGACTAACCAACTTTAGTGTAGCATAAGCTTTTGAGAACTACAGCTCTCTTTGTCAGATTTAGTTTATGCTACAATAAAGTTGGTTGGGCTTGGACCTGGAGAGGTTATAAAGGGGTTCCCTTCTGGCATTCATAGCCCGTTCACACAGCTCCAGTGTATAGCAAAGTCTTTGCCCTGCCACCAGCTCTACCTTTTTAAACTATCTTTGCTTATCTTGACACGTCTTCTTCTCATGTCAGATGTCCCATGTAGAGAGACTCTTAGCTGTGAAGCTTATTTTATGGTTTTGAGCCAGTTGCCCCCTCTAAGCCTCACCTAATTCACAAGGTTATAAAAATAAAATGGGAAAGGCAGAACCGAGAACACCTGCCTGAAATCTTTCAAGAAAGTGCCAGATAAATACAGATTGATTGGTTGATATTTATTCATTTACTTACCTCCCCAGTGGGGACATGAAGCAGCTTACATCATTCTCCTCTCCTCTGTTTTGTCCTCACAACAGCCCTGTGAGGTAGGTTAGGCTGGTGTGTGAGTGACCCATGGTTACCCAATGAGCTTACATGGCAGAACGGGGATTTAAACTTGGGTCTCCCAGATCCTAGTCCAACACTCTAACCACTACACCATACTGGCTCTCCAGATGGATCTTGCATCTCCTTTTCTCTCAGCAACTTATGTTCCACCATGCTTATTTGCCTTCTTGTATCACCCCAGACCTAGCACCCTTTTCCATGCGCCATGCTGACTGCACTTCATCCCCAAATCTGAAGACACCATAGCTCCTCTCCATTAGTCCAATCAACACCCTTCCTCGACTGCCTGCTTCAGGGTTTTGACAGGGTTTCCTCGCAAGGCCTCTTGTGTTTTTACTAACAGGCAGGCATTCAACAGGTGAAGTTTTACTCCACAGTAGGAATGCAGTGGTCAGGAAAATTTCTCCTTTTAATGTCTGTCCTGCAGCTGTTGAGGCATGGAGCCTGGTGGAGCAGAGGAAATCTCTATTTTCATGCTCAAACTGTTAGCCAGAACAGAGGGGTTTAGGGAAGGAACCAGCTGGGGACAGGTGGCTAAAGTTCTGACAGGCCTGGTCTTTTTCAGCCCTTCAAGTAACTCAGTAGTGATTACATGGGTGAAATCAAACAGGTCTCTGAGAAATCTGTGCTGGAAAAGAAAGAAAAGAGTGCTACTTATATGCAGCACTATATTATGCCGTGCTGTTTTAAAACAAATGAAATCTGCACGGAGATGCACGATGAACAAATTTGTAGTTTCATTTTACTTTTTTGTTTAGTTTTGTTTTGCATAATTGATTCTGATTTTGCAAGTTATATCTTCACAGCCCTCATAGCTAGAAGCAGGGCTTTTTTTCAGCAGGAACGTGGTGGAACGGAGTTCCAGCACCTCTTGAAAATGGTCACGTGGCCAGTGGCCCCGCCCCCTGATCTCCAGACAGAGGGAAGTTTAGATTGCCCTCTGTCTGGAGATCAGGGGGCGGGACCACCGGCCATGTGACCACTTTCGCCGAAGGCGATTTAAACTTTAAAAAACTCCCCCCTTGTTCCAGCTGACCCAAAGTGACGTCATTGTGCAGTCCTGAGTTCCGCCACCTCTTTTCCCAGAAAAAAAATCCCTGGCTAGAAGCTTTTTAAAACCAAAAGCTGAGATTCCCAGGAAGTTGAATTCTGCACCCAGTACCACATTCTGCACTTTTCCTGACCTTCTGTAGAAACTCACTCTACGGACTGTTAAGCATTGAGGATGTAAGGTGATAGTTAGGGTGGTACTGACTATTTACCCATTTGGCTTTTCAAGTTGAACAATCACCAGCTTTGGCAGGGTAAAATTTTCTCCTCAAAAAGACTTGGATTTTTTTTTTTAAAAAAAAAATTCTGTTAAGTGCCATTGTATCCCCTGGCTGCTTCCAGTTCCTTTTCCTGAACTAGTTACAGATAAATCACATAACGAACCGAATGATGCTGCAACACTAACAGTTAAATCCGAAGCAGAGTTACGCCAGTCTAAACCCATTGATAAGTGCCCTTGAATAACTCTGGTTAGGATTTCCCTGTAAATCTAATATAGTAAAAGCACTGAATGCAAGTAAACAATGATGGGTTATCTGCCCCAAGCTCAAAGATTTTGGGAAGTACGGTTCTTTTTCCTGCTGTTCTACAGCACCAGAATGCATTCATGCACCTCCAGTGGTTTCCCCAGATTTTCTTTATTATTTCTCAAGCTTGCTTTGCCCCAGAGTTTTGACAAAGATTGCAGCAAAGACTAGATGGTTGCCGTTTGGGTAGGAGGGAAAATTTAGATTTGCCAGCCCGTGTGGCCTGACGCTGTCCTTGTGGCAGCCATTCCCCCCTAAGGGGCATTTTAATTTTTAAAAAACATTAGCCCTAAAATTATATCGATAGAGCAGGTTCTCTGAATTCTCAAGGCTCTAGCCCCTTCCCATGCAGAGATATTTGCAACCTAAAGGGTTAGAGACTTACTTTGGGGGGGGGGGGATTCAAAGAACAGCAGGTTGCTCTCCTGGTGGGAGGAGAGGGGACCCAGCACTTAACGCAGCATGGTGCAACGATGTCGCTTCGGGGAGCGACGTCATCGCGCAGGCCCCGGGAGCACTGCCGCACTTTGCACCGAGGTGTTTGGGGCCTAAATCAGCCCAGTGCGAAGTTCAGGAGTGCTCCTGGAGCCTGCGCGATGACATAACACCTGGGAGTGATGGCGCTGCTCTGGAAGTGCTGCCCGGGAGGCCCATTCCCCCACCTTTCCCCCCTGCTGGCCAGGTGAGTGGTGGAGGGAGGAGGAGACAAGAAGCGGGGGATCTCCTGCATCCACCCTATCAATATAACCATATTCTAGTGCCAATTCTTTAAAAAATTGCCAAAGTCCTGGTGGCCCAGCAGGGGTGTGTGGCCTCTGCTGGGAGATTGGGGTAAGGAAACGGGGGAAATCTGCCAAGGGAAAACCCCAATGCTGCTGTGTTTTCTTTGCGGCCACACTAGCAATAGGAAAACCACAAAATCCCATCCCTATGTGGAAGACACCCAAGTTTACGGTTGCCAGCGTCCTGGCACTTACCTATTTATTTATTTATTTATTTATTTAGATTTATAAACTGCCCATCTTCAGGGGCTCTGGGCAGTGAGCAGTTAAAATCAATAATCACAAGAAAACAATAATTCTAAAATCAACATACAATAAGCAATAATAACATAAATTAACCAAGTACATTAAAGTGCAATGGTGGGGAGAACCCCCCCCCACCCCAAAGGTGGGAGGCCGACATGGCACCGCCCCCCTTCAACCACCGAACGCCTGGCAGAACAGCTCTGTCTTACAGGCTCAGCGGAACGATAATATGTCCCGCTGGGCCCGGGTCTCCATTGACAGACTGTTCCACCAGGCTGGGGCCAGGACTGAAAAGGCCCTGGCCCTGGTTGAAGCGAGGCGGCCTTGGCTTTGTTTTTTCTTCCTTTTTGTCTTTCTTCCTGTTATTGCATAGGCCTGAGAATATTCATCTAGCCTCTTCTTGAAAACTGCCAGTGAAGGGGAGCTCACTGCACATGCTTCACACTGGGCTGATTTGGGCCCCAAACGGGTCCAGTTTGGCCTGTTTGGGGCTCAAATTGGTCCAGTGTGAAGCATAGGAGTGCCCTTAGGGTTGTGCGATGACATCATTCCCCCGCCCTTCCCCCCTGCTGGCCAGGTGAGTGGTGGCAGGGGGCTGGTGGTGGGAGCAGGGGTACCCCATCCCCACCGGGGGAACAGCAACCCTGCCTATGTTACAACCAGAGTTGTCAGTAAGAGCAATGGAGAGTGAGGACCTGAGATGGAAATTTAAGTTAATAAGGAAATCTTTTGGCAAACAGTGACGAATACTCACCGAAGTCTTTTTAGTGCTGTCCAAAAGGCTTTTCAGTACTGTCACCACAGAAAATGGTGTGTTGTTTTGGATACCTTGAGACTTGAGAACGGGTAAATTTGTCAAATTGTTCCGGCTAAGCGACTGGCAAGAAACCTCATGTAAAGCGCTTTGAGCGTCTTGTAGGAAGGAGGGTATAATAAATAAATCAGATTGATAATAAAAATGGGCTGGACTCATAGACTCAGTGTGTTCAGATAGGTATATTGGGGGCAGATCTGGAATCAGCTGGAGGTAGTTGAATTAAGTGCATGAATCACACTTCATCAATTAAGCTCCCTCCTTCCCACCCCCTGAATTATAGGTTGTCTAATGAAGTAGCTTGTATAAAGTTATACTGACCATAACGGGCCAACCTTACACTTTAGCAATTACAAAGCATAGTGGGAGACTCCCTGTAAAATCTGCCTGTCCTAGTTTCTCTAATTACAGTGAATACCCCGATGGGAAGATTCCTCTTTAATATACACAAATTAAAACTCCATTTAGAGGTAAGTTGGGACCAAGAGGTAATTGACTTTGATCGTGGAGAAACAAACCGCAGTATAGATTAGATAGTAATACGGTTCCCATCATTAAAAAAGGTACCTAGATGGGAAAATATTATTTTACTGGGGTAGGCCCTGATAGGATACATACCACAGAAACGTACAAGCATTTACCAGGATCTGCAGTGAACTGTTGCAGTGGAAGAAGATGGCTAGAGGCTCACATATGTCAGTGAAATGCAGGATCATATTAGAACGGAGAACTCTGTGAATGGATATCCCAAGCATTTTGTATCAGTAAAATAGCAACAGTGTGGGGCAGGGCTGGTGTGGAAGTGGCTGGGGTCCAGGGCTTCTGGTGGGGCCCGGTGCAACCAACCACTGGATTGAAATTATCCCCACCCTGGCGTTTGAAAGCAACGCTTTTCTTGCTACTTGCAAGCAGCAAGAAAAATGTTGAAGTTTCAAACTTCCTGCCCCGCTGCTTTTTTCACCTGATGGGAGGGGGAGGAGGGGCGGGAAATTTGAAACTTTTATTGGTGTTTGTAAATGCAAACAGCTAGAAAAGTGCTGTGGGCTGGCTGCTGCCGCTTTGCCCGAAGCTTCCCAAAGCGATACGAATTGCTTCGGAAAACTTTGCTTCGGGATTTCCGATTTGGCTCAGCAATGCTGGGGCCAATTTGGGAATCCCGGATCTTTCCAAATTGAGCCCAATTTGGGTTAAAAACCCATATCAAAAACCTGATGCACACATCCCTAATCCAGAATGCCCCCTGGAATTCACAGATAGCCCAGCATCTTTCCTAGGTTGGTCCTCGGTCTTTTGGGTTCTTTGAATACTGCTGCTTTGTGAGCTGAGGGTAAGAATTACACACTTTGTGAGCTGAGGGTAAGAATTACACACTTTTGATCCAGTTCTTTTAGCTGACTTGAAAAAAAGAGCATCACGTAGCAGGAAAAAGTAAACCAGTGACTAAAGGAATGAAGGGATTGGAGCACCTTTTCTATGAGTAAAGAAATTTTGAGATTTTATAATTTGGGAGGTAGGTCTACTGGAGAGCATGGAAAACAAATGAACATTTCTGATGTTTGTGCAGTTTCTTAGCTGCTTTCCTTTGTTGAATGTGAACCTTTTGATGCACTAATTGAAACTCATGAAATTTAGACTGGCTTCTAGTTTACCCTCAGAACAACCCTGTGAGGTATAACAGGCTGAAACATAGCTGATTCACCTGAAGTGTCCAAAAGAGCTTCCTGACTGTGTGGAGATTTCTGTCTTAGTTCACCTGGTCCAAATCCCATACATGTTCTTCCAGTGTTTTGCAAACTGTCTTTCCCAACTCTGAGTTTTTTGCTATGGAACTCCTAGATGGTACAGAGGATTTTGGGAAGGGTTTTAGCAGGCACACAAATTTCACACAGGGTAGCAGCCATTGCTGTATGAAATTGGCAGTGTTCCTTGGATTATGTTCAAATTACCACAAAACTGTACATTGCGGGGGGTGATAGACAGGGTTTATTTTGAGGGGGAACATGCAGGAATGCAGTTCCGATAGTTCTCCAAAGAGATCACATGTCAGCTGGCCCCACCCACCTGATTTCTGGCCATTTTGGGCCCGTTTTGGTCTAGATTGGGCCCAAAATGGCCAGCATTGGGCCTAAAACAGCCAGGATTGGTCCCGAAACAGCCAGGATCAGGCCTCTTACAGGTGGTGGATCACTCTCCCACTCATTTTGGGTCCCTTTTCAGCCATTTTGGGCCCAATTTCAGCCCTGAATTGCCAGGATTGGGTCCAAAACAGCCAGGATAGGTGAGGTCAGGGGGTGTGGCATATGCAAATCAGTTATGCTAACAACATGCTTCAGGTGATGTCAAGAGGTGTGGCATATGCGAATGAGTTATGCTAATGAGTGCCTTCAGCACTTTTTCTACGAAATGACCCCTAGTGATAGATAACTGAGAGACAGCTGTCTTTTAGAAAAACTTGTCTGCTATGATTAATCTTCTCTTGGTGACCCTTGACAAGCTTCTGAGGAATCTCAGGTTTCCCAGTAAAACTGTTCTGAATGCCCTGGAGCAAGTATTTATTTACTTATACCTTCCCTTTCACCCTGACCTCAACGGCCCAAGCTAACCTCATCTCTTCAGATCTTGGAAGTTAAGCAGGATCAGCCCTGGTTAGTGTTTGGATGGGAGACCACCAAGGAAGTCCAGGGTTGCTGCACAGAGACGGGCAACGGCAAACCACCTCTGTTGGTCTCTTGCCTTGAAAACCCTACAAGATCGTCATAAGTCGGATGTGACTTGACAGCACTTAACACACACATACACCCTGCCTTTCTCCCCAAAGCAGGTTATATTCTTCTCCATTTTATTCTCACAACAACTCTGTGTGGTAGGTTAGGCCGAGAAAGTATGACTGACCCAAGGTCACCCAATGGTCTTCCATGGCAAAGTGCAGGATTCGAACCTGGGTCTCCCAGATCTTTGTCTGGCTTTCTAACCACCATTCCACACTGGTAAGTAGGAGGAAAATTCAGTCTTCTGTGAAACCACAATAGAGGCATCAGCTATCCATTATATGACGCTCTTCATCTCCCGTGTCAGCTGTGATGCTAGCAAGCCACAGATTCCTTCCTTTGAGCTGTGCATGATCTGAGCATCCCCAGATGTGTATTTGTGCATCATGGGGTATATGTACTGAGCAGATGCCAGTTCCCCAATAGTGTCTCTTTTATTTTCTCCATGCCACAGAAGTCATTTGTATATCCTTCTATGTGGATGAAATGTGCTTTCCCTCCTTGCGGGAAATGCTAACCAAAGTGACATTTTGCCCATGCAGAGCTGGAAGGGCCACCATTGACTGATGGCCATTTGTCAGGGCCAGCAGTGCCTTGAAATGCTTTGATCTCCCTGGGTTATGAAAGAAAGCCCCTTGAATAGGAAGAGCTGACTCTTGGGATACAGAAAGCTGAAACAAGGTGACGAAGGACTTGTGTTGTCCTGTTTTGAAAGGTCAGTCAATACCTAAGGAAACTTTTTCCTATTTTAAAGAGATAATCACAAATGGAACCAATGTTTTAGTCAGTCCCAGTTAGGATCTAGGATCCTGTTTGAAATATCCATCCAGGAGAAAACTATTTCTAGATAACTAATTCTGGTGGGAATATTCCACAGGGTTCAGCCAAACCATTGCATCAGAAGAAAAAGATTTGTTCTTTAGCAACCTTTCCCTCATGCTGCATAGAGTACTAAAGGAAAGGTCTAACTGGATATGACATTATCCGATCTGTTTGTTTACAAAGCGCGTAGTGGAGGGGGAGCACAGTTTTTTTAGAGCCATTTGTATACAAACGACAGCAGTGAAACAGTGAAACACTTTCCCCTTTGTCTCTCCGCAGTTCAGTATCATAGCAAAGCGCCTGTGAGGGACAGACTGTGCCCGCCTGCATGCCACATCTGTTCTAAAAACCAGGTTCCACCTTTATATCTGATTCAGGAAGAAACACATTCAAAGAAATGGGTCTGCCATAACCGTGTCCAGTTTTCCCAAATACATATTGGACTATACCAGGCATGGCTAACATAGGTGGTATTCCTGGCTAGGACTCCAGTCCTAGTTTTGTGTTGAGGAATTCAGTAACAACATGGTTCCCAAACTTTTTGTAGCGGGACCTACGACTAAACCTTTAGTCCTTTAAACCTGCTTGCAAAGTCACTCTGAGCTCCCCCCCCCCCCACCTTTCTAGCATAAAATACAAGGATTTCATATCACAGTACTGCGCAAATTTTTTTGTCTTTCTATTTTTATTATTTTATTTATTTATTATTTCGATTTATAAAACTGCCCATCCTCAGGGGCTCTGGGCAATGAACAACAGTTAAAATCAATAATAACAAGAAAACAATAATACTAAAATCAACATACAATAAGCAATAATAAAATAAATTAACCAAGTACATTGAAGTGCAATGGTGGGGAGAACCCCCCCACCCCAAAGGTGGGAGGCCGACATGGCACTGCCCCCTTCAACCCCTTCAACCACCGAACACCTGGTGGAAGAGCTCTGTCTTACAGGCCCGGCAGAATGATAATATGTCCTGCTGGGCCTGGGTCTCCATTGACAGAGCGTTCCACCAGGCTGGGGCCAGGACTGAAAAGGCCCTGGCTCTGGTTGAAGCGAGGTGGGCTTCCTTAGGGCCAGGGACCACCAGTAAATATTTATCTGCTGATTGAAGTGGTCTCTGGGGAACATACAGGGAGAGGAGGTCCTGAAGATATGCCAGTCCCAGCCCGCTCAACCTGCTTTGGGTGTTTACAAATGTATACATTTTAAGAAAGAGACTGGATTTCATGGCCATTTCATAACATCATGCAAATGGAAATTTGCCATTGAGTCTCCCAGAGCCTTCTCTCCCAGCCCACCCTGTTCCACCTTCTCTCTCTTGATCTTGTGATAATAATAATAATAATAATAATAATATAATAACATTCAATTTATATACCGCCCTTCAGGACAACTGACAAAGTATGTTATTATTATCCCCACAACAACAAACAGCCTGTGAGGTGGGTGGGGCTGAGAGAGCTCCAGAGAGCCGTGACTAGCCCAAGGTCACCCAGCTGGCTTCAGGTGGAGGAGTGGGGAATCAAACCCGGTTCTCCAGATTAGAGTTCCATGCTCTTAACCACTACACCAAACTGTCTCTCTCGCAAAGGGATCGTAACCCACTTTGGGGTCCCAACCCACATTTTGAGAACCACATTTACTTGTTAAATATATAATATTCAGATAAGGGGTCATCGGACCCTTGTCCCATACACATTTCCCATTCAAAACAGCAGGCTTACTCTTGAGTAAATTGCATCGTGGCAAAGTAACCTCTGCTTGCTGTGTCAGAGGATTGCCTGAGAGACCCTTCCTTACTTCGGCAGACTGGGCACCTACTGGCAGGCAGTCCGCGTGCTGCTCTTTGCTTTTGCAGTGCTCTTGTGGCATACTGGTGTGCCAACACAGCCTAACAGATGTTCAGTAAAATACTTTACCTGTTTTATAAGCCTTGCACCCCAGGATCTGGGGTAGCAACTGCTGGCTGGATTGAGCTGCTGAAAGATTGACAACTTGGCAGACTTTCCGTTCCCTGAAACCTTCATTGTATAACTGCATGGAATGTCATCACCGAAGTATGATTAATTTCCTAGCAGCTGCTTCTCCAAAAATGACATAATTTCATCATGGGGAGAGCAAGAGAAGGGTGTGGAGTAGTTATCTTGGTAATTACTGTTAGATTTATCCCAGGGAAAAGAATGAAAGGAGCCTCATTGTCCTTATTTGAAATGAATTTGAATTAAATGGCATTGGTGGTGGGTAGCGGGACTGGTTCATTTGTGATCTGGGGCCACGCATTACAATAACCCTGTGTTTTTTTTCCATCAGTAAAATGCGGGGCACAAAGATCCTATCAGGAAAGAATTGCGAACACCCCATCTCCATATAAACCCAAACATCACTTTTGTTTTTCTCATCAGCCCTTAATAATATAATAATAACGTTTGATTTATATACCGCCCTTCAGGATGACTTAACACCCACTAGGAGCGGTTTACAAAGTATGTTATTATTATCCTCACAACAAACACCCTGTGAGGTGGGTGAAAATTATTGCTACCCATCAGGGCCGGACGATCTGTAACACCAACTTGTTTTTTCCCATGTTGAGGGGTCTGCATACCAAGCCGTATGAGGACAGGCCGAAAGAGTCTTTGAAGGAGACTAAGGAAAGACACAATGGCCGTCTTCAGGTATCCGAAGAGCTGTTGTTTAGAAGGTGAAGCAGACTTCTCTCCAGAGGGTAGGAGTGGAAGAATGGGTGATGATAACAAAGGAGTAGATTTTGGCTAAAAATTAGGAAAAACTTCCTAATGGTAAGAGCACACAGCCTTGAGAGGCAGCAGAATCTGCTTCGCTGGAGGTCTTTGCCTGGAGGCTGGATAGCCAGAATGCTTTAAAGATAGTTTTGCTCGAAAATCTCTAGTGAGAAAAAACACGCCCACCCCTTTAGGTAGTTGGTTCTGATAGGGTTGCCAGCCTCCAGGTGGTGGCTGGAGATCTCCCAGAATTACAACTGATCTCCAGGTCATAGAGATCAGTTCCCCTGGAGAAAATGGAAGCTTTAGATGGTGGGTGGACTCTGTGGCCTCATACACGGGTGAGGTCACTCCCTTCCCCAAACCCTGCCCTCGCCAAGCTGCACCTCCAAAATCTCTAGGAATTTTCCAGCTTGAAGCTGGCAACCCTATTCTGTTAGCAAATCACTCTTACTGTTATGAAGTTCCATATAATGTTCAACTAAAACCTGTCCTCTTGTAATTTAAGACGTTGGCTATAGTCTTGTGCTCTAGAACAGCAGGGAAAGGGTGTTCTGTGTGGCAGTTGACCCTTTTTCCATACATGCCTGAAAATCACGGGATGACTGAAATCATGAAATGTTGATGGATTGCTCCTAGAGTTTTCACAATCTCAATAATACCTCCCCCTTAGGGTTGCCAGGGAACTTCCCCTAGGGTTGCTAGGGAAACCCAGAAGTGACATCAGACCTCTCTAGGAAGCACTGGAAACTCTATGGTTTTACTATAGTGTTTCTGGCAGTTCCTAGAGAGGCATGTCTTCACTTCCAGGTTTTCCTGAGAAGTGACATCACCCCATCACTTCTGACACCCCATATCCTCGCCTCCCTAGACTCCTTGCCATGCCTGGAAAAACTACCTTTAAATAAACACACGCATTCACATTTTTGTCCTGGTTTTGTCGTAGCTGGTAATAGGCTTTATTAGAGCCAACCTTGTCTCTGGAACAGCAGACGACTTCTTTGTTCTCTTCCATATGACAGCCCTTTGGGTATTTGAAGAGCACAGTTATGTTTTCCTATAGTCTTCTGTAGGCTAAATGTATCCATTTCCTTCACACAAGGAAATCTGATTTATTTTGTGGACCTCCAGCTGTCACTATTGTCCTGCTATGAACCCATCCCAAGTGTGGCACTGTTTGGACGCCATATTCCAGATGAAGTTTGGGCTGAGGTCTCCCCTCAGGCCAAGCTCCTTCACGCTTAACATTTCTACACACAAAACATAAGAGTTCAGGGGGAAAGGGTTCTAGCCCTTTCTTTCCCCTTCATATCTGACTTAGCGCCTGCAGGGAATCTTTTGGTACGGAAAAAAACTTTGTCATATAAAACCCTGCCATCTGACACAATATAGCCCAGACCCGGATTTGGCAGTTTTGTGAGAACTAGGCCTCAAATTGGGCTTGGTGGCTCCATTCCACAGCTCAGCAATTAGCGGATGGTAACATTTTTTCTTGGGCTGTGGAAAGCTTCACCCGATGATTTCTGCAGATCAAGCCTCGTTAAAAACACGTCTGTAGAGGCCTATAGAAAAGTAGGCAACTGTAAGCTGCATTTAAAAGTCCTTGGGGCGTTGGAGTCAGAAACATTAGCGGTCGGGGTAGTGATTTTCGCTGGCACAGGAGCAAGCAAGACGATGCCGTTTCTTGTCTGACACAGAGTGGTGTGGCTTTGCAGTCCTTGTTTATGCCACCACAGCTAAAATGGATAAATAGGATGCCAGGGCCTGCTTGGTATTTTGGGCCAGAAGCTCTGGGAACTGACGGTCACAGAAAGGGGGAATGATACGCTTGTTCCCTGCCAGTGGGAAAATGGTCGGCCTGTGATTTGACTGATTTGTGTCCAGCATCCACACTGGATTCGAGTCCTCCGTACAAAAGAGTCGCAGAAGCGTCTGTGAGACCGTTCAGTGCAAATTAAGCCCCCCCCCCTTTAATCCGTTTCAACACTTCTTGCATATTTCACTGGGACATTTTATTACTCTGATTTTCTTGCTGAGATTCCAAACGGCTTACTAGCTCTGTTCAGCAGCTCCATGACAAAGCAAAAATGTCAGTTAAAAGTTTTCCTGGCATGGAGGTAAAGCGAAGGAGGAGAAATTCACCACCAGGTTGCTTGTGTTGTGTGCCAGGGCCGGCTCCAGTGTCACCGGCACCTGAGGCAGCTTAATGGCTGCCTTTGTGCACGCATGTGCAAGCGCGTGCACACGCCAGACTGTGTGATGATGTCGCTGTGTGTGATGTCATCACGTAGGGCTGGTGCGCAACGGGGGGCCTCCTTCCAGCTTTCCCGTTCAGGTGCTCTGCGGGCCAGGTGCAGCCGGCCACCCTGGACGCCGGCTGCGCCTGGCCTGCAGAACAACTGAATGGGAGACTGCCCGCTCAGCTGCCCCATGCTGCCGCCACCAGCACGGGCTCCTCTGGCGCCCCTCTGGCGCCTTAGCGCCCTGAGGCAGCGGCCTCACCAGCCTCAATGGGCGGGTCAGCCCTGTGTGTGTTGGCTAAAAGATGGGGTTCTGACTTGGAAAGCTCCGCACCTCGGTTCAAATTTAATCTCTGCTATGAACTCACTAAAGGCCACCCCTGAAGGGATGCTGTGAATGGCTCCCTGTGCATCCCGCCCCCCCACCTTTATGTAACAGATAAGCCCTGACCTGGATAGCCCAGGTGAGCCTGATCTCATCAGATCTTAGAAGCCAAGCAAGGTTGGCCTTGGTTAGTAATTGGATGGGAGACCTCCAACGAAGACCAGGGCTGCAGAGGCAGGCAATGGCAAACCACCTCTGTTAGTCTCTTGCCATGGAAACCCCACCAGGGTTCGCCATAAGTCATCCCTGACTTGAGGGCATTCTCTGCCTCCACCTAATAGACAAACAGGGGCGTGATTTGGATCAGGAAGTTGGCTTACCTTCCTCTTGAGTTATGCTGCTGAATTGGGTCCCTTCTAGGGTTGCCAGCTCCTGGTGGAGAAATTCCTGGAGATCTGGGGAGGGAGAGCCTGGAGAGGACAGGGTATGGGCAAAGGAACTGATCTCTCACCTGGAGATCAGTTACCGTCCCCTGTCCCCGTCCCCCATTTTGCTAACATCTAGCAGTTAGCCACCCAGCCCTATGGTTTGTTGTTATTGCTGGGCTGTGCAAAATTGCTGGTTTTATTGATGTTTTAGTTGGTTTTAAACAAAATTGTTCTGCTGTTTTATATTTGTTGTATTCTGCTCTGAGCCCGCTTGTGGGGAGAGCGGACTAGAAATATAATAAATAAATAAATAATTCCAGGAGGTCTCCAGCCACCACCTGGAGGCTGGCAACCCTAGCCCCCACATGCCTTCTAAATAAAGGATATGAAATGGGTTGGGAACTGTTCTCTGTACTTCCATCTTTGCTTCCAACCGGGACCCTTGACAGTAGGGTTACCAAACTCCGGGTGGTGGCTGGAGATCTTCCAGAATTACAATTGATCTCTAGGCAACCGAGATCAGTTCCCCTGGAGAAAATGGCAGCCTTAGAAGGTGGACTCTATAGCATTATATCCAGCTGAGGTCCCTCCCAAAACCCCACCCTCTCCAGGATCCACATACTAAATCTCCAGGAATTTCCCAACCAGGAGCTGGCAACCCTATTTGGCGGCCTTTGACAGCCTTTGGCAACGCCGCCATTCCTCTCTCAGAGGGCCAAGCCCGGCTATTCTCTCTTCCTGCCGCTGCTGAGCTTGGACTAGACTACACACATGCACACGCATGCATTTACTTTAAGAAAAATGGCTTTCAGTTGGATATTTTCCTCAATTAAAGATCAATGGCCCAGAATTGAGGACAAAAGCCCCTGCCTGGGAGGCCCCCCCCTCCCCAAGATTAAACAAGAAGTTGTAACAAAGACTGCTGACGGAGAGCTCCGCTTTCTGGAGGATCCCTCTTTCAGAGCTGGCTTAGAAATCAATTAGTGTCTTCAGCCCCAGGGCTTTAACTCAGGTCTTAAATTAAAACTCTGTAATTGATGACTTTGGTTATTTATTACATTTCCTTTACTCGGCTCAGGCCAGTCAACAAGCTAGTAAAAGGCCAGCAGTGCTTGAGGGTTGGGTTGTGGATCTTTTAAACAAAATCTTTTTTTTTTTTCTGCTGACTAGTGTGGGTTTTTGTCCCTCCACCTCTCTTATGCTTCACTAAGCATGTCTTATCTTTACTGCTGAGGACGATCTATCACAATCATTGTAACCTGTCCAAGCCAGCTCCCTCACTCCATCAACCTGTCCCAAGAAGAGTCCATTTTGCTTGGATGTCAGAATCCCTACTTTTGTTTCCGTCCTGCCCTACCCCTCCCTATCCCTTTTCTTCCATTCTCTTCCGTAGTCTGCTGAATGTGATCTTCTGGGTGAGTTCTTTTTTTGTTCTTTTCTCTTTTTTTTTTTGCGGTATCATATGTCCCTTGTTGGTTGTACAAAAGAAATCAAGAAGATGAAACCTTAGTTTGATGGATGAAATCCTGCCCTCAAGTCATAGTTAACTTAGGGCAACCTCTGCTGGTGTTTTCATGGCAAGAGACTAACAGAGGTGGTTTGCCATTCCCTGCCTCTGCAACCCTGGTCTTCATTGGCGGTCTCCCATCCAATGACTAACCAAAGCCAAACCTGCTTAACTTCTGAGATCTGACAAGATCAAGGTCTCCAGGGATTCCAGGTCAGGATAACAGCAGATAAAGATGGGGAAAGGTCGCAAATCTAAAGCCGGCCCATAATTTCCTTGTGATCTCTTCATTGTATATTACTGTTAATTTGTTAAGTATTCTGCGCTATCAATATCCATGATATTTTGCTGAGTCTCATAATTAGATATGGGCACAAACAGCAATACGAACAAAAAAAAAAGCCACAAACAGCTCGTTCTGCTGTCCATGAGCAAGCTGTTCGTTGCGTTTGTCAGTCGTTTGTTAAGCCAGACAGTCTGGCACTTTCAATCATTTCCCTTGGCAACGTAGGCAGGAACTGTCTGAACTCCTTCTCTTGCCCTGGAAACCCCAATCTAAGCCCAACTTAGCTTGATAGGCAGGTCTTCCTTCCAAGTGTGGAGCTCCAAATTTGTTACAAGGGAGCAAAGAGCAGGGGGGGGGGGTCTTCTGTAGCCATAGGGACACCAATCTCATCCCTCCAAACCCTGTTAAGGCAGTTCTGACTGCCAACCACAGACCTCCTATTTTGCTCTATGGGAACTCTGGTTATAAAAGGCACCATGCTTCCAGCTCTGGCTTTCAGTTTCAGCAGACAGTGGAGTGGGAGAGAGCTGTTACTGGCATTTTGAGAGAAAGAAAGGGAGAGTGCATTGGAGCTTGAACTTTTTTGTGTGTGTGGTGGGATAGAGATTTACTCCCTCAGGTTCCAGGGCTGCTGCCAGGCTCTGAGGCCAAGCTCAGTGGGCACCTCAGCTGAGTGCTCACAGTGATTCTTAGTACCTGTCCTGCCTGATCTGATCAGGTTTCTGGGAGTGCTGAGCTAGGGTTCTATCCCCTCCCTCTGGTTCCAGGGCTGCTGCCAGGCTCTGGGGCCAAGCTCAGTGGGCATCTCGGCTGAGGGCTCACAGTGATTTTTAGTGCCTGTCCAGGGGTCTGCGGTCCACCTCTTGAAATGGGGCCAAAGTCAACTGATGGCTCCTATTGTATCGAATGGGAGTTTCCTGGGGCGCCAGCTTTGGGAATGTATAACTCTGAGCTCTGTGTTGCAATATTGACCAAACTTGGATGATGGCTGGAGGAGAGCCTTCTGAACACTCCCTGCGAATAAGGGCTCTCTAAGTCCCAAGGGGGCTGTTCTGGCCCCAACGAACCTCCAACCATGAACTTGTTCGTGAACAGGTCATGTTCATCGATGTTCGTGAATCACTGTTCCTGTATGGCAACGAACAACGAACATCATGTTCGTTTTTTTTCCTGTTCGTGCCCATCTCTACTCATAATTATTTAGTTCATTGATACCCCCACATTTTTTCCCTAATGAGGACCCATTTTATCCTCACAACAAATTGTGAGGTAGGTTAGGTTGCAAGTGAGTCCTTGGGCCAAGATCACCCATCAACCTTTCATAACAGAGACTCTCTCTACACAAGACACCGTACACGAGGATGCTCAAGTGAAAGATCTTATACTCGTTCTCCCATTGTGGATACACATGCACTGCTAGGGAGACAGAGTACACTTGAATATAAGACCACAGAAAGTAAGTCACTTGAGTGTCTCTGTGTAAGATAGCTTATAGAGAGAGACTCAGAGCGGAGATTTGAACCCTGGTCTCCCTGACCTTGACATTCTAACCAGGATAGAGCCTTTGAGATCTAAATTTCAGCCGTATGGAAAATAAAAGAGAGAGGGCAAGAAACAGAGTGGCAAGCATAACAAGAGATGATGCGAAAATTTAGAGGTTTTTTTTTTTAATTAATGAGCCTGCTCTGAGAATGAAAAGAAAGAATTCCATTAATGAGAGAAGAAGGTGCTAGGTGCAGCGTACCATCAGTGATAATCAGGGCCTCGGTTATTAACACAGGCCCTTAGAGGAATTAAAACGGTGGATTGTGTACAGAATAATACTAATCATAATTTTAGCCAAGTGGTGTCTCCCTTTCCATCACAAGTTTGCAGTTGGGTTTCTTTGCACAAAGAAAACCGCTACAGTAAAAGCATGTTGAAATTCTATTTTAAATCCGCCGGCAGGACTGCTGTCGAGAAAGGGTTTACGGGGAAGTAAAAAACATTTCGATTAATTCTCAGAAATGTAGCCAAAACAACGCCCCCCTCCCCGAACACATGCATACAGCAGTCTGAAACACTAGAAACTTCATAACTCCTGTCGCAAACGGCTGTTTTTAATGGCTAATAATTGCACTGTGCTCTTCTACGACGTGGGAAACCTTCGGTGGCAGGGTGAAAATGTATTGAACATTACCCACGAGGTGAAAAAAAAGAAGAGTTAAGAAGGCATTTGTGCTCTGAGTGCCTTTCTGTATGTCTTGCTGAGTGGAAAAACAGTGAGGAAATGGTTCTGATTGGTCTGGGCTCAGTAGGTTTAAAGCAAGACCCATCAGGGAACGCAACCTGTCTCTTCCCTTTCTTTGAACATTTCCACTTTGCTTTTAGGAGCTAATAGTACTTCAGAGGGTGTCATTTTTTTTTTAAAAAAAGAAACCTTTCACACGCTGTTCTAAATATTCCTTTTTTCCCCATTTTATACTGCACAGAGGAAAGCTGAGGTAAAGCCTGAGGTGGAATTTCAGAACTGCAAGAGAGTTTCGGCGTTGAAATAATCGGCCTGCCGAACTTCTGTAATTTCCTTCTTTGGAAACTTTCAAGATCCAGAGTTGTGAAGTTGGGGTGCATTTGAGGTGCATTTAAAGGACTCCCCCCCCCCATGAGAGACATGGGTGGTTTCTATTCTGCCTGGGAATTAGTAGAAATCTCTAATTGATTTCACCTCCTTTGGGAAACCCAGCTTGTCTTTTGCATGGCAGTATAAGAACGGCTCAGATTCAATTTATTTCTGGCTGGTTTATACTATCAGCAAAATCAGTTGTGGAGGGCTTTTCCTGGACTGTACCAGTTAGGTTGTCATGGTAGGGAGAATATTTACATGCTCTCCCATTTGCTAAATGTCTTGTGGACATGAAATAAACATATCTGAATGAAGGGTTAAGGCTAGCTTTGCTTCATACCGTTTTTCCAAGTTGAAGATATTTTTTTCCCTTATAGGGGAACAATCATTCGTGCATACAGCTTTTCCACCTGCAGCTTGAAATGGTACAGTCCAGGGGGGAAAACGCTTTATGTTAACTGGCTGTTAAATCCTGCTCAACTCTTAGTACGAGATCCAGAGCTATATTAAATGAAACCCAATTTTATTTACTTCATTTATACCCTGCCTTTCTCCCCAGCTTAAATGTTCTCCATCCTCCATTTTATCCTTGCAACAACCCCCTGAGGAAGGGTTGCCAGTTCTGGGTTGGGAATTCCTGGTGATTTTTTGAGGGGAAGATCCTGGAAAAGTCAGAGTTTAGGGAGGGGAGAGACCTCAGTGTGGTATGATGCCATCGAGACCACCCTGTAAAACAGCCATTTTCTCCAAGGGAACTGATCTCCGTCACCTGAAGATCAGTTGGAATTCCTGGAGATCTCCAGGTCCCACCTGGAGGCTGGCAACCGTGCTTGAGGCAAGTTAGGGTGTGAGTGTGCACCTGGCCTAAGGTCATCCAGCAACCTTCTATGGCAGAGTGGGATTTGAACTCGGATCTCCTAGATCTTAGTCTAACACTCCATCCACTACACCGCATGAGCCCATCAACTAAACAGTGTAAATTGTGATTTGTGTGTTCCTGGGTTTATTTATTTATTTATGTCATTTATAGTCCGCCTTTCTCACTGAGACTCAAGGCAGGTTACACAGTGTGAGAGCAGTACAGTCAGTTTCAAGGACATTTCCATAAACGATGCCATAGGGTAAATAAATACAATTTTACAAAGAATCCAATACAGAGTTGGAAGAAATGCTGAAACAGAACGAACACAAGCAGTTCTAGGGCTGACATTAGACCACATGAAGCACAAGTAGCTCATGGGAGCACATATTTAAGACAACAGGTAGTACGTAAAGCAACAAAGTGGTAAAGTCTATGGTCTTTAACTCATTAGAGGAGCATCTGAGGGCCAAGCTACAAGTGACGAATGACACAAGTTGGACACTTGTCAGCTTCGCTCAAGTTTTGTTGGGAAATGTAGGCATCCCGGTCTTGCAGCTTGGCTCTCCAACTGCTGTCCAATGGACTTTTCAACTGTCACTGGTCCAACATTCCGCCAAGCTGCCTACGTTTCCCATCAAAACTTGAGGGAAGCTGACAAGCGTCCAACCTGTGTCATTCATCACTTGTAGCTTGGCCCTGAGAGCCCCTCCCTACAATACAAAAACCTTTTTGAATAATTCGGTTTTGCATTGTTTGCGGAAAGCTAGGAGAGTGGGGGCTCTTCTGAAAGGTAATTGCTTGCACTATTTTCCAACCACCGAAGAATTTGTTCTAGATTATTCCACTCTCACTGGGAGAGGCCGTGGCTAAGGTCCAGAGCATGTCCTTCACATGTCCTACATCCATTTCTGGAATATCACATTAAAACATGTTAGGAAAGATCCTTCTATGCTTGGGACCTTGGAGGAGTCCCTGCTAGTTGGGCAATATGGAATTAGATGGGCTACTGGTCTAAATCGGTAACCATAGTTATGGCCTTTATTCCACCTCTGAAGGCTGCAATGCAGGGAGATTGATGCGAATTTATATCTGCATGAATCTGCCTAAGGGACAGACTATGAAACCCAACAAATGGTTCTAACAAACAGTCACTGAAAAACTTCAGAAGTTAGATTTGAACCTGCACCCAGAAGCATCCTTCCAGTGCCATGGAAGGGTTTTATTTGTTTGGTTATGAAAGTTCAAAAACCATTTGCTTCCCTTCGATCTCACTCTGAGCTCGTGCTGAGATTCTTTCTGGAATGCTTGCCAAACGTCGGCATGATTTAAACAACGGCAATGTTAGGAGCTCTTCTCTTTCTGTTTTTCTGCTCTTAATTACATCGAGCGGACTTGATGGTAATGCCACTGTACACTTTCCTACAGGACGTGCTGTGTTGTATGGAAGTGTGGGGGTATTGGGGGGGGGGGTAATGTGCGCTTCCTTAATCAGGAAATGCCATTCCGAGTGTGGCGAACGGCAAATCTGAGAGCTAAAAAGAGCCCAGAGGGAAATTAGGATCATGATTAAATATGAAATGTTTATACTGGAGAAAAGAAAGAAATGATACGGGAAACTGTTTCGGTTTTCTTCTGTGCTTTTAGGAGGTGATGGGTAATCGTATAAACATGCCCTTTTGTATATGCTGAGCTGGAGTGTGCCCCCCCCTCCATTTGTGCTGTCTTGTTCCTTGATTTTATGTACGTATTAGTCCATGTGGAATTGATTCATACCCTACTTTGCTTTTGCAACAGTCTACTGTGATAAGCCAAGTGCTGCATCTTGGCATCAAGTGAATCTGGTAACGTGTTCCTCCTTCGCTTTTCCAACCTGCCTTATGCATCCTTTACCTGATGACGAGAAGGCCAGTACTGAATCAAGGCAGAAGCCCAGCACTCTTTCTTTTTCCACTCTCCCATCATACAGGGAGAGGGTAAAGGGTTGGAAAGGGCTTCTGAATGATTGGCCATTGGCTTCCTTGGTTGACCTATGAATAAGGCAGGTAATTCCCTCAGCATGGCCTATGCAGAAAAATTAAGTTCTGACTGGTTTGGATCAAGGCCACATTCAGGGCCAGCGCATCCATAGAGGCAGGTCTGGCAGCTGCCTCGAGCGCTGAAGCGCTGGAGTGGGCGCCGGGGGCAGGGGTGCATGGCATGGAGCTGGTGGCGGCAGCGCTGGAGGCCTGGGAAGCCACTTGCGCACCGCCCTGGCCGCCTGCCACGCCTGGCCCACAGCTGTTGCAGCCTCCCAGCTCTCCTGTTCAGCTGCCCCATGGTGCCACCACTGCCGCCAGCACGTGCTCCTGGCCGGGTGCAGCAGCTGCGGGCTAGGCGCAGCAGGCTGCCGGGGCAGCGCGCAGAGCAACTGAGCATGATGGCTGAGAGGACGCACGCACGCCCTCCCAGCTGCCTGCCGCGTGACATTATCATGCAGTCCAGGGCGCGCACGCATGCGTGGGGGCAGCAACAGCGCTGAAGCTGCCCCCGGCCTCAGGCGCCAGAAAACCTGGCACCGGGCCTGGCCAGATTACTGTATATGTTTCTTTTAAAGTTCATATCTCACTTTTTACCCAAGATGAGCTCCCAAAGATTAGCTCAACAGTTTGAATAAAATGAATTATTTCATTTGAACTCATTCCCAGTTCAAGCGGAGGCCCCATTGCACATTTATTTATTTGTTTGGGATATTTCTGTGCCGTCCCTGCAGAGCCCTGCACGAGGCAGCTTACTATTAAAATCACAATATTAAAAACAAGTAGACCTCCTGCCAGGAGCCCTCTTCAAAAGGTTGCCTGCTGCCACTTCAAGAGATGGTGGGAGAAGAATTTTTTAAAGCATCAGTATCTGTGCCACAACGTCACTTCTGGGGAAAACACAGAAGTGACATAATAATAATAATAATAACATTTGATTTATATACCGCCCTTCAGGACAACTTAATACACATCAAGTAGCTCGAGGAATCTCTGGGAACACTACATTTTTGCCACTGAATTTCCAATGATGCCTAGATCTACCTAGATCTACCTGACGTCACTTCCAGTTTTTTACTGGAAATGATGTAATGGCACAGATAAACAACGTGGTCCCATCCTCGAAATTGCCCTAAAAACAAGCCAGTAAGAAGAAGCCACCGGACATAAGCAGCATAAAAACTATCCATAAAACGGATTAATTAACCTTAATTAAAAGCCTGGGTAAAAAGTTGTACTGTGACCTGGAGCTTGGGCCTGGAACTTGTCCTTGTCCCTGCACTTTTTGTTTTCCAAGCTGGGATCAAGAGGGCTGGCAAAAGGGGGAGGAATTCATGAAGCTGCAAGCTAAGAGACAGCCTTTCAACCAGTCTCTTGTGACTCGTAAGAACTGATCCGTAGTGACCATCAAGGAATATTCTGACAACTGGAAAAGTTTTGTGTCTTTTACTTTTTGGCTGCCTAGTGTAGATAATTGTGGGCAAGTGGGCTTGCAATTTTTGAGGGCAGATGATGATCCCCTGCTGAGTTAGTCCAGTCTAACTTAGTCCGGTCTAAGAGTCAAAACACACGAGATGAAATACCTAGATTCAACTCGTGTTCTCTTACCTAAAGGTTTGTCGGGAACTGTAGGCATCCTTGCAGCTTAAAGTTTAGCATTTACAGAGCAGCAGGGAGAGACGTGCAGGTGTCCTTGCAGCTTAAAGTTTAGCATTTACAGTGCAGGCGCCCTTGCAGCTTAAAGTTTAGCATTTACAGAGCAGCAGGGAGGGAAGTGCAGGCGTGGGGCGCCTTTCCTCCCACTCTCAAGGTGCATCACAGCATTTTCCCTTCCCCTCACCCGGCCTGGCCCTGCAGAGCAACGCCTGGCTGCACCGGGAGACTTTAAGCTGCAAGGACCCCTGCACTTCCCTCTCTGCTGCTCTGTAAATGCTAAACTTTAAGCTGCAAGGACGCCTACAGTTCCCGACAAACCTTTAGGTAAGAGAACACGAGTTGAATCTAGGTATTTCGTCTCGTGTGTTTTGAGTCCAAGTCACTGAAATGGATGGGCTTAGGCTCGAGTAATTTGGCATGGGATACCTCTGTGCATATTACAGATTTGTGAATGAAGCTAAGATGTGGAACTGGCATCAGATTATGAAAAAGAAAGAGAAGGCAGTAGATATGCTGAGATTTGGAGATGTGGAGGAAAAGCAGGGGGTGAGGTGGGGAGAAGGGTCCGTTAGGAATTTGGGAGACTTTCTTGGTCATATAAAATTCCGAGTTCTCCCCACCCCAGTTCTGTTGTTGTTGTTGTTTTATGAGAATTTTATGCAACCATGCTGTATATATTTCTTCAAAGCAATGAGTACATTCCAAGTTAGGACGCTGAGACTAGATTATGTAGCACTGTTCTTGGCTCGATATGACCGGTCTTTTCCCAACTGATCTAAAGGGGTAAAAAAAATTTACTTCAATTAAAGCCGTTATGTTAAAAATAAGTCTGTTAAATAGATACTTTTTGGTGGCCGGTGTTTTTAAGGTTTGGTGTGGTTACGTTAGTATAAAATAATGGTTGAAACTATAATGAAATATCAAATATTAATTTTTAAAACGTGTATCAAATGTTAACAAAACTTCACTTCTGACTGGCTTAGGATAGTGTGGCATATTATAAAACAAACACAAAGTTCCCAGTCCTTATTATTTGGGGAGTGAGCGGGGCTGCAGGAAACAAAAGGCGTAAGAATTGGCAGAATTGACCATTTATCGCTGCACCAACTCTTCCTATAAATATCTGCCTTCCCTCCACCCCACAGTTACTTTAGAATGTCTTTTTGTCCCAAGCTTAGTTCTATATCCAGAAATAATACCAACTAGGAGAAGGTTAACAGTGGGAATAAGGGCCATTTTGGATAAGAATCAACAGGCCAATAGTTATATCACCCCCCCCTTCAGCCTGTGAAGTGCTTCTTTCATGTGCAAACCCATATATTTATTGCACAGTCTTTAGCATTTTTTTTCTAAGATAATTTGCAGTTATATCCTTAGTTCCTACCTGTCCAAACAGAAGATCTTATGTGTGAAAATTGCTCTGATTACACATTTATGGATCTCCATAGCAAGAGAACCCTACAGTTATTGGGCAAATGCTAGGATTCCTTTTCTTTATGCTCTTGCGTCCCAGTCCTGGTCCCTCATGCTTACAGATTGTGGTTGGATGTGAGGGAGGAGATATCTTTTCAGAAATATTATACTTGAGCCGGTGAGACCTTTATAGGTCAAAACCAGTTATGTGAACTGTGCTGATGTTGGTGCCCTGGGAGTCAAACGAGAGAATTCGTAAGCGCAGCTCTTAAATTTCGAAATGCTCCTCAGCAAAGAAGTGAAGCCAATAAATAGATGACTTTTCTCATTGCCTACCACAGCCATGCACCTGTTTGGCCTAAACTGGCACCTGCAGCCGATGGAAGGGCAGATGTATGAGATGACGGAAGACACGGCCAGCAGTTGGCCAGTGCCGACGGACGTCTCCTTATATTCCTCAGGGGGCACGGGGTTAGAATTACCTGACAGGAAAGGCAAAGGAGCCAGCGAAGGTACGATCGGTGTGTTATCCTTGTTGTGAGTCTTCTGTGTCTGCCTCTGAATTCCGGACATCTCCTCTCATAACTTCATCAGCCTCCTGAGTACCTGCTCTTTTCTCCATCATTGCCACATTCTGGCATTTTCCCACTTTGTCACCTATTCTAGAGTCAGTAGTTGTCCATTCATATTTCCACCTGTCTCTTTTTCAATGTCGCCCGCAAATACTGACGCATGCATCCATGCGCTGATGCATACGGAGCCATTCATGATGGGAAATATCTCTGCCATCCGCATTTCTGCTTGATATTTTGACGCCAAAACACTTCGGCTTCATTTCTTCCATCAAATGTTGTGCTAATTAAACTGTTGTTTCAATGTTCTTTCTTTTACAGGGCTGCACAATTCTTGCTTACTCTGTCTGCTGACACAGGGGGGTTTCTGTTTGAATTCTGTCCCCGATATCAAAACATTAGCTAACCGTTGCACACCTTAACCAACTGTCTTGTCTTCAGATCACTTATTCTGAATCAGCCCATTTTGGAAGTCATCGAAATATGCTGACTAAATTCACAATATTTCTCCACTCAGAACATAGAATTTTGTCCTGTGTGAAATTGCCCATAATTTTCCTGTCAGAACTCACATTTTGCTATTGCTAAGACTTAGAAAGTTATTATTTCCTCCATCCTGTTACTCTGAATCGAGATTTCCTGCTGGATTCTTATATTTTCATTTTTTAAAAAAATTATCATCTAAAATTAAATGTTAACATTTCTGGGATCAAATGTTGAGGCTGAATCTAGCTATTTAATATTTCAAAAAGTCTGGTTTGGAGCGTGCACAATCTTTCTCCTGACTAGTAAGCAAACGTTACAAGAATATTTGATTTCCTTGGTGTAATCTATCACCCTCATTCTACACATTTTATTTAGGAAGAAAGAAGGTTGATTTGTAGCAAGACAAGTTGCTGGAAGTTATCTTATTTCTCTTCTTCCTAGTCAAATGAAAGGGTCCATGTCATATAGGAAATTTCCCAGTTTCCTTAAAGATGCTAACAGCATTACCACTCACTGGAATTAGTAAACCACAGCTGTTCAGAACTACATAAATCCAGGTTTTTGCTCAGGGAAAAACCTTGACAGTTTGACAGTCTCCGAGATGGCATCTAATGAGGAACCCATGTCAGAAATACCTGTGAGAGGTAAAGTCCTGACTCTCTTTAAGATCCAATCACTCCCCACTTGAACGTCAAGTCAGGATTTTGCTCTAGGTGTACAGCAGACAGGTTTTTCATCCTCTCTGAAGAGAAGATGTTGTGCTGAAGAAAACAAAAGTATTCCAAACAAAGTCCTAGCTGAATTAAAACATTCTCTCTCTTCTCCAGATGGCCTACAGCAAATTTGAAAGGCAAAAGACCCAGATGTCATTTTGCCCAGTGCTTAGATCGCTACATAGGTTTTTCTCTAGGTATATTCTGACACTGCTGGTTTATAGATCACATTGCCAAAGTCTTTGTTCCTCAGTAGATCATACAACAGGTTCTGAGTCTCCATCTTTACTTCCCCCGCCCATGGCCTCTACGTTTTCATGGTGGCTCTTGGACATCCAATCCCGACTGTTATATGCCCAGACTGCCTACTGCAAGCATGGAAACATACATCAGGCAAAAGGTGGGAGAGACAGTGATAGGCTGGGTGTGTGCAAGACAAGAATCAGCAGATAGCAAAATAGGTGATAACCCTGGAATAACAGGATAAGGAGCAAAGCTGACTTCTCTAGCCATTTAAACTGGGTTAATAGTATGACAAGGCATTTTTGCCATCCCTACGAGAATTATATTACCACTGGTTGACATTTGAGAAAAAGATGATCGTAGAGTTTTCAACATCTTTGGAGGTCTCCTTGGTGATTTCAGTGACCTTTGAATTTAGGTGAAGTGACCTTCATCCTTCCTTCCTTTTGCTTTGTTATTAAGAAACGTTTAGTGCCCTCCTTTCTCCCACAGATGACGTTTAGACCATCTTTAGAAAATGAATACCCACAGATGTCCTTTAGGAAATCTTTAGAAAATATATACCTCACTTTTCTGCTCAGAAAGAACTTCAGAGTAGCTTACAAAAAAGGATAAAACAGTAATAAGGTAGGCAGTGGCACAAAAAGTGGGCATAAAACCGCTTTATCTCTATATTCCAACTTCTCAGTCAGGTTGGAAGTCTTTCTCTGTCCTAAAGCTCCTGACGGAAGCGGCTCTTCTTCCAGCTGGAAGTACTTCCATCAGTTGAAGGATTCCCGCTTGACTGAGCAGAGCAGTCAAGTATAAGCCAGGGCCTCTTCTCTCTATTAAACATGGTTGATCTGTATAGTACCATATACATACGGGGGGACACTGTGGGGTCTGGTTTCCCTTCAGGCATATTCTAGTCCCTTCTCTGAGAGCCAAACTACAAGTGACGTCTTACACAGGTTGGACACTAGTCGGCTTCCCTCAAGTTTTGATGGGAAATGTAGGCACCCTGGTTTTACAGCTTGGCTCTCCATTACAGCTGCAAGACCAGGATGCCTACATTTCCCATCAAAACTTGAGGGAAGCCGACTAGTGTCCAACCTGTGTAAGACGTCACTTTTAGTTTGGCTCTGAATCTCCATCTTTCATTAAACAGTAAGGAACCCTGTGACCAGGCAGCCAGTTTGGTGTAGTGGTTAAGAGCACAGGACTCTAATCTGGAGAACCGGGTTTGATTCCTCACTCCTCCACTTGAAGCCAGCTGGGTGACCTTGGGTCAGTCACAGCTTCTAGCTCTCTCAGCCCCACTCACCTCACAGGGTGTTGGTTGTGGGGATAATAATGACATACTTTGTAAACTGCTCTGAGTGGGTGTTAAGTCATCCTGAAGGGCGGTATATAAATTGAATATTATTATAACCTGTTTATTTAGGGAAATTTAAGTGAAAATATGCAGGTGATATTCTACTCAAAATTTCAGCTAAGTTCCTGCCTTCTAGTGGCCAATGGCCACATAGACTCTGGTACGATTAGCGAGCGCTTGGCGTATGTTTAATTTCCCTCGAACGCGTTAGACGATCTTTATTTAGGTCTGTACAGTTTCACATGGGCTTAATGACAGCGCCCTTTAAACAACGTGATAAATATGCAAACAGGATTATAATGAAATCCCATTATGCCGTTCGAAAAGGAAATTGGTTGAAAACTATTCAGTCTCCTTAAGATCACATTAGATTTTGAGACCTTACTCTTCCAAAAAGTTTCAGGCCTTGTTGCCTTGGTAACTATGCATGCTTAGTGATCTCTATGTCGTCTTGGCCTTGATGAACCGTCAGACTCTCTCCCACCCCAACCTTTTTGGATATTATTCTGACCTCATCCCAAACAAAAGTAAATGGGAATTTCAAGCTCATTTTCAAGGCCCCAGTAATAACTTTGTTGCTCACCTTTTCTTAAAAGTATTTCAATGCTGCTTTTCTTTTCCCTGGGTAATCCAAACTGTTTATAAAAGAACACAAAAATGTAATTTAGACAAACAAAGAAAAATGTACAATACAACTCCAACATCCTGGGCTGGTCTTAGATCCACGGGCCTGGATCACTCAAGGCCCCAGGCTGCAAGCCAAAGGGCAAAAGGCTGGAGCCTCCAGCCACCACAACCAGGCTTGGATACCTGTAACAAGGAGAAAAACAGAAGCCAAGCCCAGACCTCTTATAGCTGACAGAGATACTCCCAACCTTCCTTTGCTAAAAAAGCCTCAAGCCACAAGAAGGCTTAGATACCTGTAACAGTGAAGTCCAGTCCGGCCCAAATGAAGAGCTTTTAAGATTTCAGTGAGAGAGATTTACATGCATGCCACACGTGGGTCTTTAAAATGGTTACCTCTGGAGAGATTGTCCCATGTCACTATTTTGAAGAACGTATCCATCTGCTGCGTAAGATAAACCTGTTATCAACTCTAGAGTCTGAGTCCTTTCAAGTTTCTTATGGAACTAGCAAAAAATCCAGTTGTGGGGAAAAAATACAACGGGGTCTAGAGAAGGGGTGGGGGGCGGCAGGCATTGCATCCTTCTCCATGACTGATCCTGGCTGGGTGAAGGCGGAGGGCAGGCCTTGTCTCCTGCTCCCCTCCTGATCCCAACTAGGTAAAGGGGGCGGGCCTTGCCACCTGCTCCACTCCTGATCCCAGCTGGGTGAAGGCAGGAGGCAGGCCTTGCCACCTGCTCCACTCCTGATCCCAGCTGGGTGAAGGCAGGGGACAGGCCTTGCCTCCTGCTCCACTCCTGATCGCAGCTGGGTGAAGGCGGGGGACAGGTCTTGCCACCTGCTCTGCTCCTGATCCCAGCTGGGTGAAGGCAGGGGGGGCAGGCCTTGCCACCTGCTCCGTGCCTGATCCCAGCTTGGGCTTCCCACGGCGGCACGCTCTCTGGAGGCGCACCAAGGTAGGGAGTTGTTAGGAACACGGTTAGCCTTTTATATAATAGAATGATAATGAAATCAAGCCTGTAGCCAAGATAACGTTGTCCTGATTGTTTTTAAAGATGAAAACAAATCATCCTTATACCCTTCCTTAAAGCAGCATTGCTCAGGGATGCCATACAGAAGTGATCTCAGTGCCAAAGGCCCAATGTAGGAGTGCCACCGGCTGGCTGTGAAGCATGGATTGCAAGCTAGGAGGCATCCTTGCCAATGTGCTCACATATCCATCTCCTCCATTAAATCTCCCCGCTCTTTGTCTTAGCCACACTCAGTCACCAATGCTTAGCTATGCTCAGTGCTAATCCGAGTTCTCATTTTAACCCTGAAGTGGCTTTGCAGACCCTGATCAAGTACACAAAGGAACACAGAGGAAGCTGCCTTATCGGACCATTGGTCTGTCTGGGTGAGTGTTGTCTTCTCTGTCTGCTAATGGCTCTCCAGGGTCTCAGACAGAGGTCTTTCGCATCACCTGCTGCCAGATTCTTTAACTGGAGATACTGGCAATTGAACCTGGGACGTCCTGCATGCCAAGCGGATGCTCTTCCACTGAGCCACAGCCCCTCCCACTTGACGTACTTGATGGTTCACTTACAGCCCAGTTCTGTGTGTATTTACACAGAAGCAAGACCCACTGTGCTCAGTAGGAACTCCAACGGAAGTATATGTAGGATTGCTCTGTTTATTACTCGATGAACCATACCAGATTCGGATTCGTTTTATTGTATATGGCCATTGGCCTTCACAATCTCAAAACACTCTCGAATGTCAGTATAATACATAATCAAAATGATCGGGTAATCAAATACTTCAAAAGCACATAAAATGCCCTACTAAAAAAACTTTAAAATTAATAAAACCTTCTAAAAGCAATCTCAGCGAATCAATGGTTGATTCCTTTGCTCTGATCTTCCTAGCAGCTAAAGCAAAAAGCGCCAGTCTTAGGGAAATAAAATAATCCTTGTCGGAGAGCATCGTGACCATCTTATCAGAGACAGACAAGGGATGTAGAGCAAGCGAGATCTTAGCCAGGAATTTATTCCTAGGTTCTGTGTTTAAAGGGCAAGCCGGGATATAATGAGGGAGGTCCGTCCTCCGCTGAATGACCACATATACAGATGTGTTGGTCAACTGGCGTCTTTTTATATCGACCCACTAGCATCTCTGTAGGCATTGTTTGAAAGCGCAATGAAGTAAAGGTCCTCCTAAGATTATACACAGTTATGTTGGTTAAGTAGGAGGCCTTACAGTGATCTTTTTTAATCATGTTAAACCAGGGGGCAAACCTTGATTGAGAAATCAGAGAAGCATCAATTAGGGCATCTTCTCTAAAGACCCAACCACGAAGATCAAAGCTATTCCCCGAGGGCTGCAATAGATCATCAGGGATAGTATATCTGGCAATGATGTAGTTAATAAATTGAAGGCGAGCATTATCTTTGTTATTCAGTAGATGGAAACTAAGTTTACTGTATGAGTCAGGAGTTCTTAGCTGGTAAATCCTAGAACAGTAATCAGTGTCTTGAGAAGACAAGCAAAAAAGAGCAAGAGTCCAGTAGGACCTTGTCCGGGGGCGAGTACCCCAAGCACCCCGGACTTGCCCCAACCCCCTTACCTGAAAGCCGATGGAATGCTGGTGGCAGGCGTGGGAAGCCCCAGGGAGGGGGGGTGCAGGAACCAGAGAGAGAGAGACCAGCCAGGGGCACGCTGCCCAACCCCACCCCAAAGGGCAAGAGGCACCCTCACCTGTCCAGAGTGCCAACAAGGGGGTAGAGGTACTGGAAGCCCCTGCCCAAGCCCTAGGGGGAACCAGCAACCCCAGCCAACAAAGGGAGCTGGCTGCACTCCAGGAGACCAGCCCAGCTCCTCGTGAGCAAAGACAGAGGAGGCTGCGCCGCATCACCTGGAAGGGCCCTGCCAGCCCTGTCCTGCAGGAAAGAATGAGGGAGAAGGGAAGAGGAGAAGGAGGCACACCTGAGGGAAGCCCCAGCTGGGATACATTCAACCCCACCCTGCAAGAGAGGCAGGGAATGCAAGGAGGAGCTAATGAAAGGGAAGGAACACCTGAGGGCAGGCACAGCTGGGCAGCATCAGGAGAGGGAAGGAGCCTGGAAGGGGGAAAGTGGAGAAAACCCTATAGAAACTGACCCAGGAGAGAGTTCGTGGTGGGTTGTGAAGGAGGAGCGATGGCAGGGATTGGCAGCAATTGGAAGCAAAGGAGTAGGAATATGCAAGGAAGAAAAGGAAGGCTGGTGAAGGAGGAGATGGAGGGAAGCGAGGGTCGAGGCTGGGTCAGGTTGAGCAGTCCAGCGAGTGGACTGAGAGGGAGTCAGGGTGATGTAGACCGCCCCTCCTTCCACAGAGCGGGGTCCTGCAGTATCCTTGATGACCCCCCAGCGTTAGAGTCGGGCACCCTGGCGCCCAACGCAGCAGTGCTCGGGAAGAGCCCTGACAGACCTATAAGACTAACAACATTTGCGGTCAGGACATTGGTAACTGAAGAAGTGAGTCATGACTCATGAAAGCTCATATCCTATCACAAGTTGTGCTAGTCTTATAGGGGCTACTGGATTCTTGCTCTTTTCTGTTGCTACAGACAGACTAACACAGCTACCCATCTTCATCTTGAGAAGAAAGACTCTCTGGAAAAGTCAATAACGCTAGCAAAAATGGAAGGCAGTAGGAAAAGAGGAAGACCTAAAACGAGATGGCTGGACTCAATAAAGGAAGCCACGTCCTCCAGTTTGCAGGATCTGAGCAAGTCTGTTAACGATAGGACATTTTGGAGGTCTTTCATTCATACAGTCGCCATAGGTCAGAGGTGACGTGACGGCACGTAACACACACAGTCACTCTCTATATCAATAATGCCCTAATTGTGTGCTTTGACAAAAAGGGGAGGGGTTAATTAAATGATGAAGCGATCTTGTGAATCCAACGTACCCACCAATGAAGGGAGCTGCCTGGCTTGCCTCTGTGTGATTTGTTACCCCTAGCCTTTCCTCGTTCCGATCCGCCTGTGTCGCACATTGGTAATTCTGCTTCATTTTTGCACTGTGTGTGTGAATTCAGGCAGCCCTGATGCAGCAGAATTATCTGCCCTTGGGGAAGCTATGCCCACCGTTGTGACTCTGCATGAGTTCCTGTTCTGGGGTGGCTTTTTCCCAAACTTGGAATAAAGATTAATTCAGGTGTACAAGGAGCAGAATCCTCTGTAGATGGATGTTTCTTGACTCTTCTAAAAGCAAAACTTTTGAGTATGTAAGTGAAATGCTTTTCTAGTTTTGTCAGCTATCAGAAATGGAGGAAACACCTGCTGTGCAGGGTTTTTCCTCCCCTCTATCAGTTGCTCCTAGCAAACTAATGAGCTGTCAAGTGGCTAGTCCCTAGTTCACTGTCACATGTTTCGCCTAGGCTGTGACTGCAAATCTGAAAATCACCCTTTCTGCTTAGATTTTTTCATAGACAAATGAGTAGCACACATTTATGCCCACAGGAGGATTTTACGCCAAGTTGATAACAGATGGAATCCGTTAAAAGTTTTAAGTAGACTTTTACTGTCTAGAATTGTATAAATATTTTATTTTACGGCTTTGGGAATGTGCTACCAATCACAGTCTTGCCACTACGCATGCATTGTGAGGGAATTTGGCTGTATCGCAAGGCTGTGAATAGGGAAGGTATATTAATTCCTTATTCCCTAAATCCCATTTTCATTTTCCAAAAAAAAAAAGGGGGGAAAGAAAGAAGAGTAAGTTCTCACCAATGTGGCATTAGTTCCAGTGATCGGTTTATCTTCCTTAGTGCTCCTGGTCCCCCCCACCCCCGGCACCATTGTTTTGCTGTTAAACATACCGAAGTCTGATGGTTGTTGTGGGTTTTCCGGGCTGTATTGCCGTGGTCTTGGCATTGTAGTTCCTGACGTTTCGCCAGCAGCTGTGGCTGGCATCTTCAGAGGTGTAGCATCAAAAGACAGAGATCTCTCAGCTGCTGGCGAAACGTCAGGAACTACAATGCCAAGACCACGGCAATACAGCCCGGAAAACCCACAACAACCATCGTTCTCCGGCCGTGAAAGCCTTCGACAATATACCGAAGTCTGCTTTAGTGGCTCAGGAAGACGAGATAGAAGTTGATAGATTTTAGTTCCTAAGAGTAATACAAGCTCACATTGTTGCTCCTGGCCTTTAATTGTCCCTTTGAAGCCAACACACACTACTCGGATGCTAAGTGTGTTTAGCTATTAACTGAGGTTCATCGACAATCATATGTATGCATTTATTTAATAATTGTCTCAGTTTAAGAATGCCCAAGATAGATGTGACTGGCGGAGGAGTAGGGGCGGTTGTAGCCCAAATGGCGCCCCAGGTTTATAACATCTTTGATGGCCTTAAGAAAGGTACAGGTAGTCGCCTGTGCAAGCACCAAGTCATTACTGACCCATGGGGGGACGTCACATCCTGATGTTTTCTTGGCAGACTTTTTATGGGGTGGTTTGCCATTGCCTTCCCCAGTCATCTACACTTTACCCCCAGGAAACTGGGTACTCATTTTACCGATCTCGGAAGGATGGAAGGCTGAGTCAACCTTGAGCCGGCTACCTGAACCCGGCTTCCGCCAGGATCAAACTCAGGTCATGAGCAGAGCTTGGGCTGCAGTACTGCAGCTTACCACTCTGTGCCATGGGGCTCCTAGCATTACTGACTCACGGGGACGTTGCATCACGACATTTTCTTGGCAGACTTTTTACGGGGTGGTTTACCATTGCCTTCCTCAGTCATCTACACTTTACCCCCAGGAAACTGGGTACTTATTTTACTGACCATGGAAGGCTGAGTCAACCTTGAGCCAGCTACCTGAACTCGGCTTCCACTGGGATCGAACTCAGGTCGTAAGCAGAGCTTGGGCTGCAGTACTGCAGCTTTCCATTCTGCGCCACGGGGCTCTTACTTGATGGCCCTACTCATTTCGATAACAGTGACACTTTCTTCCAGTGCAGGAAACCTTCTTCTGATGTCCAGAACTCTCTCACAGAAGACACTCTTGTGTCAACGGAAAACTCCTTGCATTAGAGGAAAGCACCACTGTTACCTAAGTGGATTTGCAGGATCCATCCCCTTATTTTTATTACACTTGTAGCCCATTTCATGGTGCTGATGCACAATTTGTGTGCCTGATCTTTCCTTGTTAAATGGGTACCAAGGATCAGCTCCAGCCAACTTGTTCACTCACTCTCACCCAGATACCCTCCGTACAACACTCCTTGCCCCATACGGCCTCTGTTCATGCAAGTTCCACGATCCCTAGCATAGCCTTATCGAGTGGTCGAAGGGCATTCCTCCTCCCTTTTTCAGCAGCAGAAAAACAGTAGATCCAACTGGACATCATACATTTTTCTGATATCAAATCAAAAAAGTTATCCACTTCTAGCAAGGAAAGCCACCTCTCTGCTAGTGAACACTGAATGTCCATGCGCTTTGCTTTAGTTGTCGAGTGGGTCGATGATAACCCTTGGCAGGCACGCTGAACATCCCCAGACTGACTGCGCAAGCAGTTGCCTGGACACCTGCCCCAAAAATCAGTCCTGTAAAAGAAGCCCAGACTCCTATGCCTTGAGCAGTTGCATAGAACGGAGAGTTCTGGCAAGTGCAGTCTTTTTGTTCCCTGCGTTAGAATTCATGGAATTCACTATGAAATTCCACATCTTATTAGAATTCTATGCTTTCCTCAGAAGTCCTCCAATATCTATTTCGAAACTTTTGTTTTCTGCAAAATCAACAGGTGGCCATAGCCCTTGGTCTTACGAAGTTTGCCCATTGCGTGTAGGCTTTCTTTAAAAGCCATAAACTATTAACAGTAGCCCTGTTCACATGTTACGTTGAGCAGATGTATGTCCTGCTTCTACATGCATACATCGGTTTGTGGGAAAGAGCCAACAGGTACCAGGACCGGTACCTAGATCAATGTGGGATTCGGATATGGATATAATGTGAGAATTACTCAAAGGTACACAGGGCTTGTATATAAATTGTACATGCATCCACTGTAATTTGTGTACAGGGTTTGTATATGGATTGTACATGTGTTCACTGTAACTTGTGAACAGGGCTTGTATTGCCAATTTTTGTCAATGGCAAAACTTGCTTCACTGATTAGAGAAAAGGCATTAGTTTCATTTTTGACTGAATGGAAACTGTTTATAGACTTTTTACATGAAATAGATAATAAGGACTTGATGACATCTGGATTTATGGATTAAGACTCATGAACAATAGAAAAAAAGAGGGCTCTTACATTTAACATAGAATAAGTGAGACTTTGAAAACGATGTGTATTTGTTGCGGAGAAAACCAGAACTCAATTTGTTGTTTTGTTTTAATTTTTTTCTTTTTTTTTGTTTGTTATTTTATGTTTGTATGTATTGTTAGTGTGTGTGTTTTTAGAATGTTGTGTTTATTTTTTATGTTTATTGTTTATAGCTTTTATGGTACTGTTTATAGCTTAAATAAAGAAAAATTCTTCAAAAAAACTAAAACTAAAACAGGGTTTGTATTGCCAGTGTTCAGGGAAGAGCAGTGATGTCCACGGCATACTTTAATAAATAACCTATATTATTTAAAACCTCCTCTTGGATACACACCTTAACGTGGTGAGGGGGTTTGAGTGCGTTAGTGAAGTTGACACACTTGGACTTTTGTGGTTTAGAGTCCACTTTACTTGGACTTCTGTGGATTAGAGTCCACTTCAGTAAATTTATGGTTAGGTCATGTATTGTGCATAAATGTTTCCTTTGGTTCTCCCAAGTAGGAATGTGTCAAAAGCCCCCTTGGAATTGTTATATACTTGCCTCAAAAATGTCTCTGAAGTTTTTCTCATGCCAGGGACTCTGAATTCAGTAGCAGCACTTGCCCTGTGTCACCAGCTACCACCATTACATTAGTCTGTAATGTAAAAATACGTTACGTAGCTAGCAGCAAAGCTTCCTTCTGACTTTGTGGCTTTGATATGGGGACAGGGGGCGGTGACAGTATTTCAAGATGGCGCGCGATCGTCTCCCCAAGCCCTTGTCGTAGGCTGCTGTGGAAGTGATCAGAGGTGACATCATTTCAACCAAGTAATCTGTGGTTTTTCTTGTCTTTCCTGTATCTCAGCAGGAAAACCCAATAGTTTCTTTCCAGAAGACAGCTTTATAGACACCGGAGAGATTGATGTTGGCAGGCGAGCCGCTCAGAAGATCCCTCCTGGTACGTTTTGGCGATCTCAGGTGTTCATCGATCACCCAGTGCATCTGAAGTTCAACGTTTCATTAGGAAAGTCTGCTCTGGTCGGGATCTATGGCAGAAAAGGCCTTCCTCCTTCACACACTCAGGTAAGGACAATGGTCATCTTATGGTACTTAGATAACAACAACAACAACAACATAATAATAATAACATTCGGTGTATATACCGCCCTTCAGGACAACTTAACACCCACTCAGAGCAGTTTACAAAGTATGTTATTATTATCCCCACATCAACAATCACCCTGTGAGGGGGTGGGGCTGAGAGAGCTCTGAGAGAGCTGTGACTGGCCCAAGGTCACCCAGCTGGCTTCAAGCGGAGGAGTGGGGAATCAAAACCCGGTTCTCCAAATTAGAGTCCTGCCACTCTTAACCACTACACCAAACTGGCTCTCTGGTATCTATGTTGTACCACACAGGTAATCCCCAGAGTGGATCTTGCTCATTTCCCTTATACTGTCAGTTGGTAATTTCTTCCTCCAGTGCTGACGATAGAATAGGAGGAAGAAATTAGCAGTTCTCAAAGAGCGCCGTGTATTTCTAGCACTCGAGCTATTCTGGGCATACAAGGTGGGAGTCTGTATAGGTCAATCAGATATAGAATAATTAGAAATAATAAATAAACCTGTCAAAGTTCAGTATGTTAAGTGCATGTAAATATGAATGTGTGCCATTGCTGTTGGTCATTATACGTCAGTCATGCCTACTGTGAATGGGGGAGGCTCCCTGGGATCTCAGGGCAAGAGGAATCTTTCCGTAAACCTGCCACTTAGATTTCAGTTATCAAATCTGGAATCTTCTGCATGCAAAGCAGAAACCAGATTAAAGCCATTTGCATGTGGCCTCCCCCCCTTAATTGTATGGTTGAGATTTAAGGATGCTTTTTTACCAACCCTTTGGAACCAGTTGAAAATGAACTCTGGCTAGTCTGTACTCTTGTTCTGTCTTTTGAATGAAAACCGAGCTTCTCAAGATTTGGAATTGCACATCCCATGCCAGATTCCGTGTTTATGCGGTGTGGTCATAGAAAGCTCAGAGCCCCACCTGTATCCGCCCTGAGCCCACTTGGTTGGGGAGGGCGGACTATACATTTAAGTAAATAAATAAATTCTGATTGTGTTAAGCAAGCTGCATGTTTGAAAATACCGTGCTTCTCTTTTATCATTTTTAAGGAGGAAAAATATTATACTCTTGGAATTTTATGAAATGAGCAAGTTACTCTTCCATCGCAGACTGATTGCCTGTCTAATCATATATTAATAGTGTATGAGAAGATAAATTCATCATATATTCATAATTTGCTAAATCAAACATCTAGCAGATCCAATCAGGCCATTCCTCTTTTTTACCCAATTATAAATGTGTGCTTTCCTTGAAAAGCCCATGGGGTCTCCATACGTTGTCTGTGACTTGATGTCACTTTATACACTTACACTTTTTGAATTTACATACTTTATTATTCGATTTTCATTTAAAAAAATCATTTCATAAATCATATAATCAAAGTGGTGTACTGCGGTCAGATTGAAAAATCTTAAATAGTAACATTATTACAATATAACAACAACATTCAGTTTATATACCACCCTTCAGGATGACTGAACACCCACTCAGAGCGGTTTACAAAGTATGTTATATTATCCCCACAACAAAACATCCTGTGAGGTGGGTGGGGCTGAGAGAGCTCCAGAGAGCCGTGACTAGCCCAAGGTCACCCAGTTGGCTTCAAGTGGAGGAATCAAACCCGGCTCTCCAGGTTAGAGTCCCGCGCTCTTAACCACTACACCAAACTGGCTCTCAATATAGCCTGTATAACATAAAAACCACAGTAAAATAAACATGGGCAGCAATGTAACAGGGCAATTAAATCCATCAAATATAAATAAAAGTATTTTGCTACCCACTTTGGGTCACACTTTGTTTGAGAGAAGGGGAGGGGCTATTATTGTAAATAAATAAAGGATAAAAACAGTGATTTCCAGGTGAAACAGAAATGCAATATAGTTGAGAGTCTATAAATCAAAGCCAATCACTTCAGTTGGGCCTGGAAATGTACTGGTAGCCAATGCAACTGTTTTAGTATTGTTTTGTTTTAGTGCAATCTGACCGCAGCATTTTGCACCAGTTACACCTTCCAAGCGGTCTTCAAGAGCATACTCCTGTAAAATGCATTGCTGTAGTCTAGTCCTTAGCTTAGCAGGACACTTCTAACAGTGGCCATGTCTCTTTCTTCCAGTGGATCGAACATCCTTAAACAATCGGCCAAAGTTCCTATCCTATAAAGAAATTTCAACCTGCATCTGACGTGATGTGATACGCCATGTGCTCCAGTCCCATATGGCTGTATACCTGTGACCTGGTTACAGGACCCAAAAAACCTTACGTGGAAAACATCAAATGCTGTCTTAATTCTGTTTTGTTTTGATCTGATTGTTCCATCCATTCTTTCCTTGTGTTTCAGTTTGACTTTGTGGAACTGCTCGATGGGAGGCGACTTCTTACTCAGGAGGCAAGGAGCCTAGAAGGCCCTCAGCGGCAACAAAAGGGCTTTGTGCCATTGGCTAGTCATGAGACGGGGTTTATTCAGTATTTGGACTCAGGAATGTGGCACCTCGCCTTCTACAACGATGGGAAAGAGTCTGAGGTGGTCTCCTTTCTCACCACAGCCATTGGTAAGGACTTAACATTGCTGGGTGGGCAAGCGGTGGAGGGGTGTCTTTCCAGCCAACCGAATATTAGTGTTGGGCTGTCCTTTTCATTGGGTGACCAGGTGCCACTACTGTAAGAGAGAAATAGAATTCTCTTCCTGTGGCCACTTGCTGTATACTATGCATAAGTTTATAGATGTTTATCATTGTTACTCTCTTCCCCCTTCTCGTTGTCTTTTTTCAAATTGAAAACGTCCTTTCCTTTTAAGGAATACACTCTGACCCCTTGGTCATTTGGGATGACGAAGAGGGAAGTGTCAGAGACTGTGTGCTAGGTTTCATATGATTTATTTTACAAAAGAGAAGGTAACTCCAGCTTCTCAGCATTAAGGTCTAGAAATCTGAGGACAGCCGAATCAAAATTTAACTGTTTCAAGTTCCATTGATTCCAGGTATTTTTGTACATTCCTCGGCATGTAGGGCCTTGGGAAATTGAGAGCCTTTGCATGTTACGGGGGGAGACATGTTTCCATTTACTTACTTACTTACTTACTTACTTACTTACTTACTTACTTACTTACTTACTTACTTACTTACTTACTTACTTACTTGTGTGTGTATTTACCATCAAGTCACAATTGACCTATGGCAATCCCAGCAAGGGGCTTTCAAGGCACGTGAGAAGCAGAGGTGGTTTGTCATGGTCTTGCTCTGCAGAGTCTTCCTTGGTGGCTGCCCATCCAAGTACCGACCCTGCTTAGTTTCCGAGAACTGACGAGATCAGGCTATACCATGCTGCCTTCCCTCCTACCTTCTTTCTTTCTTTCTTTCTTTCTTTCTTTCTTTCTTTCTTTCTTTCTTTCTTTCTTTCTTTCTTTCTTTCTTTCTTTCTATTTATACTTCATTTATATTCCACATATCCACAGTCTTTCTACCACATCTTTTATGATTTACTAGCTAGATACCCATGCTTCACTACGGTATTTAACTACCTTAAATCCAGTTACTGCTTTTATTCAACTGTCTGCAGTTTCCTTGACCTGATTTTTACCTCAACACAGAGTTCCACAGCTGACCAATCAGACGGAGGGGGGGTGCAAGCAGGCAGGAGCCTACCAGCCAAACAGGAAAGCCAGACCCCACAGGGAGATTGGCAACCCTGGTGAACTTTGAGGGGAAGACTGGGAGGTGCATTTTACCTCAGGCCACATTCAGTGACTCCCAATAATAACTACATACTGTTTTGAATGTGGGGGGTGAGGACCAATCAGGTCGCATATGCAAATGACCTTGAAAGGCTGGCCCAATCAGGGGAGAGTGGTCGAGCTGGCAGTGGGCAGGGGTGCAAGCAGGCAGCAGCCTGCCAGCCACACAGGGAAGCGGTATCTTTTGGGGAAAACACATTTGACCCCTTTTTACTAACTTAGGGGGCAAATTTCTTAAAATCCCTTCTTAGTGGGTGTTTACATCATGAAAGGAATGTTTTCCTCAAATGTATGTTTCTAGGTCCAGGGGTTTGGGCTGGGTGTTGATGAGTCAGTCAGGTCACTTGTCTTTATATATATAGTTTCTTCTCCTGGAGACCCGTTTTGCCAAACTTGTGAAAATGTGTCATTGAGTTTCCTCTCAGCCGTCCCTTGTTACCTTCGTCTTTCCTTCTGTCACATCCCCCCCCCATCTTAATTTAGGTTGTACAATTCTTAAGGTAGTGACTTGTCCCTCACTTCAGTCTATAAGACTCCATCGTACACTGATGATGTAATATGAACAGTAAAAGCCGGAATATGCCCAGGGGCATATTTTGTGGCCTATCAAACCTCCAAGAAGCCTGACCCTCATGTGATGGTCTGTCACAGAAAGAACATAGATGAGATACGGTGGAAATTCTAATGGACGATGTGGCCTTGACCTTTGAGAAAGGCTCATATCCACACTTGTTCCTGAAACTCATCCATAACACAGAAGACGGCAAAAAATTGTTCTCCGCTCTTCCAGAGGGCAAGACTAGATTGAATGAGCTTCAGTTACAGGAGGGTTAATTTCGATTGAACGTTAGAAGAAATTTCATACCAATAAAACAATTCAACAATCAAACCAATTACTTGATGTCTTCAAGCAAATATACTCTCAGAAGTGTTTTTGCATTAGTTGGGTGGTTGGACTAGATGGTCCATAAAGGCTGCTTCGATTTCTATGATTCTATTATAGTAATAATGGTTAAAATTAGCATTTATGTAGAACTTTCTGAAGGGTTTCACATCCTTTTTCTCAGTAATCTTGACAGCTCCTCTTTACTGCCTTCTTCTTGGCCTATTGCAAAGAGTGAGTAAAGGTTGAGACAGTGTAGGTTTTCTTTGGCCATCCCAGGAGTTTGTGGCCGATGTGTGATTTGATCGAGAAATGTCTTGGCTTGCAACCAAGCCAAGTGTGCAACAGGAGTTTTTGCTTGACTGAAAGCCGAGAATATCATTATTTCAAGTCAGTATTTTTAAACCCTGCTAAGTACCAGGAGACTCCCAATAAAATCGCATAGGGTGGCCATTTGTACCACGATCATATTTTACCGAACCAAGCCAACCATCTTGTTGTAATTCACAGACCCTCCCATAAAAATTAACACTTAGCATTCTTCTAACCACAATGATTATTTAATGGTCTAATTTTTTTTCCTTGACTGCAAAACGACGGCTCGTTCTGAGCTCGCCATTAATCCTTCTCCCCAAAGAGGCATTGGCGTTGAGTCTCAGCTGTCTGTGGCAGTTACCTGAGAGCTATTGGCTGTAATTTGTCTTGGCAGGTTAATTAAAAGTTTAGGTCTTATTAAAGCAAAGTCATTAAGGCTGCAATATACATTTTTTTCCTACCTTGAAAGTTTATTTAATCGCAAGTAGAAATGCAATGGTAATATTCTGCTTTCAGATGGGATTGCTTGAACTTGAGCAAGTCTTTGCTGTCAGGAACACTCACGCACATAAACTTGTTCATCATTAAACGGTACCAAAAATAATTACATTTTAATTTACCCATCTGAATGCAGTTGTGTTTTGCATTTCTTTAGCAGGCGATGATTGGAAATGAGTCAGGGTTTGCCTCTACATAGCATCCTTCTTTCCAGAGGACACTCCAAGGTCTTATTGGGCAATGATAGGTCTCGAAGACAATTCTTTAAAAATAAAAAAATGGTCACCCCAGAGCAATACATGTTAGGGTTGCCAGCCTCCCGGTGGGGTCTGGAGACATCCCAGAATTGCAACTGATCTCTGGACTACGGAGATCAGTTCCCTTAGAGAAAACGACAGCTTGAAAGGATTCCATCTGTGGTATCACGTCCCTACGGAGTTCCCTCCTCAAACTCTATCCCCAAATCTCCATGCTTTTTCCAGTCCAGAGTTGGCAATCCAAATTTATGTGGAGTTCCTGCACATGGACTTCCCCCTCCACTTCAGTGGAAATTATATCAGCATATACGTCCATGGAGCTACCTCTCCCAATGCCTTGAATGGGGAATTGGGCACATACAAGAGCTCCGCTGATGCTGGATGCAGGATTGTATGTTGGAAAAACGGAGTTCTGCATGTGCACTGGATCTCCCGCCTCTGGCTTTTTTGCATGTTTGCCTAAAGCAAAATTCACTGACATAAAGACCGATAAGGGGTGATTTTAAAGCTCATAAAGGACATAAAGACCCAGATAAGGGGTGATTTTAGAGCTCTTTAGAACCTTTGGACTTGAGAAGCATGGGACAGCCAGATTGAATGATGTCAGGCCAGAAGCAATTAGGGGACCCCAGTGCAGGTGAAGTCAGCAAATACTTCCACTTCTCAGAAAAGGAGATGGTGCATTGAAGAGTAGGAGGGTAGATGTTGAGCAGAAGAGACAGGACAGCAGGAGGAGGTCATTGCAGCAGAGGAACATGCCCCAAGCAGCTGGTGTGAGATTAAGAGAGCAGCCCTGCCTGATCTCCATGTCTAAATTCCCAGAGGGAACTCTGGTGTAGTTTTCCTTAGTTAATAACTCAGTTGATATTGCTCGCCAGTGTGGTGAGCAAGGTGTGCCCAAGGTATGCCCAGTGTGGTGACAAGGTATGCCCAAAGAGTTCCCCTTTGGATACATGGGGAGTAAAGATGGCCTTGGACCAGAAAAAAATCAAACCGTGTGGTTCCTGGTTCGTCGCATTTCACGAACAATGAACCACAAACTTTCACGAACCTGCCCCAGTTCATTAATCGGTTCATTTGGTTCGTGAAAACATCACATCCAGGTCAGCAAATCATCACTTCCAGGTCAACAGGTCACTTCCAGGCCAGCAGGCCACTTCCGGGTCAGCAGAAGTTCTGCAGGAAGTCCATCCCCTGTTGCCTAGGAAACTGATTGATCGGTGCCAGGCTGTCTGCAGTGATGAACCAAAAAACGAACCAAATGAACCAGCCTAAAGTTCATGGCGGTTCATCAGAAATGGGCTCTGATGAACCGCCGGTTCGCGAACCATGAACCGGCTTGGTTTGTCACGAACTTTGGTTCGTATTTTGGTTCGTGCCCATCTCTAATGAGGAATGAATGAACTTCATAAGCAAGTCTCTCCAGGCAGCCGTGGTATTTAACGAGACCTGTTCTGTGCGCTCAGAGATATTTAGTTCGGGCTAATAAGAGCAGACATGTTACTGTGAAATTATATTTTATAGCCTAATTTTAAATAAGGGGATGGTGGGACAGTTGCTAGGCCAACTTCATCTATTCCGTGCTGTCTTCTCTGTATCTGAGAGGGGAGATGCGTAGACCAAGACTCCACCACCGTGTATTTCACCTAGTTTGTGGTTGCTTTTGCTTTGGTGGACAGCTAACATGATATGCAAACTGTGGTTCAGAGCCAAAGGTTCTGTTCCTCCTGGACCATCAACCTCCAGCTGGGGCCTGGAGATTTCTCGAAATTAAAACTGATTTCCCAATGACAGAGATCTTTTCCTCTTGGAGAAAACGGCAGCTTTGGAAGGTGGACTCTCTATGGCATTATACCCTGCTGAGGTCTTCCTCCCCGCAAACTCTTCCCACACCCAAATCTCCAAGAATTTCTCAACCTGTAATTGGCGATCTAGGTCCACTAACGGTGCAACCATCACTGGCACAAATAATCTTCCATGGATAGAACATGCATCTTCCACTAGACTGAGACTCTATGCCCTGGTGGAAGGCTCCTTGAGTTGTAGGAAGATCTTTGAATCTCACCCTCTGTATCTATTATAATTTTATCCCACCCTTCCTCTATTCACATTAGAGCAGTGCGCATGGCTCTTCCCCTTTATCCTCACAGCAACCCAGGAAAGTAGGTTTGGCTTCAAATATCTGGTCTGAAGTAATTCAGCAAGCTCAGTGGTGGAATGGAGATCTGACTCCAGGTCTCCCGAAACCTAATCCAACTGGCAGCTGACTTTATCATTTAGACGGGTGGTTCCTGACCCTTTTTCCATGGAGGAGCCCCTAAAATAATTTTTCAAATATCGAGGAACCCCTACCTATGAAAATGTTTTCAGGCCAGAGGAAGTTGATGGTGGGGAACACAATTCAGTTACTGCTAAATTATTATCAAGAATTATTTGTAAAGAGGTGCTGTGTGTGTGAGAGAGAGAGAGACAGCGAGCATCTACATACCCTTAATAACGGCAATATTTTGAGGGATATTTGGGACTTTTAATGATATTTCAAATTAGGTAAAAGGTAAAGGTAGTCCCCTGTGCAAGCACCGCGTCATTACTGACCCGTGGGAGGGACGTCACATCACAACATTTTCTTGGCAGACTTTTTGTTACTGGGTGGTTTGCCATTGCCTTCCCCGGTCATCAACACTTTGCCCCCAGGAAACTGGGTACTCATTTTACCAACCTCAGAAGGATGGGAGGCTAAGGGCCAAGCTACACATGACGAATGACACTTGAACAGCAAGTGTATTTCTCCCTGTTCACTTGCCCTCCACTCAATCCACTTGCCGTTCAAGTGTCATTCGTCATGTGTAGCTTGGCCCTGAGTCAACCTTGAGCCGGCTACCTGAACCCGGCTTCCACCGGGATCGAACTCAGGTCATGAGCAAAGCTTGGGCTGCAGTACTGCCACTCTGCGCCACGGGGCTCTTTCAGATTTCAAATTATTTGTTTATTTATTCCACGATTTCTCATGGAATGCCTAACAACGTCCTGAGTAACCTCAGGGTTCTTTAAAACCCTATTTGGGAAACACTGGTTTAAACTTTACTTGATAGTACAGCATAGTTTTCTGTTGTCTGGTTCCTTTATTGTTGCTTCTTTCCCAATATTTTGCAATGGTGTATCATTTCTATTCTGGTTTATCAATGTAAGCAGCTTTGAGAACTTCATTTTAGGAGCTGAAAGTCAAGGTGTAAGTTTTAGATTTTTTTTTTTAAGCAACTGTTGGCACGCTGTAAATTTTGTAAATGCTGTGGCATCTTGACTACTTAGTTCTGTGGGTGCGGAAGGAAGGGGGATATGACAGTGTGCCGCACTTCTTTTTATGAATGAGGGTGTGATGTTCCAGGTTTGCAGGCAGATGGAAAGTTAGATCTTTATGAAAGGATGTCTAATTTTAACTGCGTTTTTGCAGTTCGTATCAACAGAGGTTGGAGCCCCATATGAACTGGGAGGCCCAAATTAGTTTTCAGTTGGGAAGAAAAAAATAAATACAGGAAGTACAAATTGGAGGTGCATAGGAGCTGTTAGAAAAGTCAAGAAGAGTTGGTTTTAAGTTTGGATGCTGTAAGCCACTGTGAACATGCAGGGTATAAAATGTTATAATAAATATATCCATAAAGGCCCTTACAGTAGTTATTTTGCTTTTAATTGCATTATCCACCCAGAGTCTCAGCAGGTAAGGTGGACTATAAAAGAAGTAAATAAATAAATATTCTCATAAGAACTCTGTGAAGCAAGTTGCCTTGGCGTACAATGACTACCTCAAGCTTGCACAACAAGAGAGACTCCATCCATAGAGGATCGGAGATGTAAATTTGCGCTGTTGAGGCTCATATCCATTCCTCTGTTCTCCACGTTACACTGGTAAATTGATGGAAAGATGTGGAATCTATTACTCCCAAATGAGATGGTGTAATGTTTTACGCGTAAAAGAAGTGTGAGTTTTATTTCTGTATGTTAATGTGGGGTTTTGAATATATATTTACTGTAGTTAGAAGTGCAGGCCTCTAAAGAAAAAAAGGAGGGGGAACTGGATGGGGGAGTCAGGTGTGCTGTGACTGGAGGGTAGCTAGAGTTCCCAACTTCCAGGTGGTGGCTGGAGATCTCTCAGAATTACAAATGATCTCCAGGCAACAGAGAGCAGTTCCCCTGGAGAAAATGGTAGCCTTGGAAGGACGACTCTGTGTCATTATACCACACTGAGGTCACTCCCTTTCGCAAGCCCTGCCTTCCTAGAGCGCCACACTTAAAATCTCCAGGAATTTCTCAACCTGAAGCTGGCAACCTCATTTGTAGCTGGTCGGTATGAACTGCAGTTTTTAGTCTGATCTTGAGGGGAATGATTCATTCTGGCTAACTCAGGTAAACTGTGTGGAGCCTGAGACAATCAGAGTGTGTGTAGATGAGAGAATTATTTTGTGAGTGAAGAACTGTGTGGACAATTAGTTTTTGTGACTAGAACTGTGAATATATCTTTTAAGAATATATAAATATTTTTGAAACCAGCAAGCTTAGGAAGCTAAAGTCTCTCTACACGAGATTTCTTACGTGAGGATGCTCACGTATAGGGAGAAACAATGTTAGCCGGGAAGCGTAGTTTTAAAAGACAGCTGAAGGCTCTGTCAATTTCACCTCTCTACACAGAGCTGGGGTTTGTTAATCTGAAACCCTTTTGAGACACGATCTCTGCAGGCTTTGTGCAGAGAGGTGGAATTGACAGCGCCTTCGCCTCTGTCTTTTTGAACTACACTTCCTGGCTAACCTTCTCTCACCTTGTGTCTCATGTACAAAGACTCCTTAAAGCTGCTTTTGCTGAGAGCTTCAACCAGAGCTTTTCAAGGGATCTCTGTCTTTGCTGTAGTTAACTAAGTTTAATTTGGTAAACCCAAGCTGCTCGCTACCTCACATCTATGGTCTTGCAAAGTAAGTAAATAAATAAAAGAACCAGGGTGCGCAATCCCCACTCCTTCCTCTTTCTTTGCATAGCTCTTCCAGAATGTAGGCGAAGACACATCACAGACCAGACTCATTCATTGTTTGCTTTAAGAGAAAGATTAGCCTGAGTTCGAAATTGGATTTTAGTACTTTGTCATGTTGGTGAAAAAAAAATTCACAATAATGTCAATCCTGGCCGTTTGTTCTCTACACTGCAATTAATTTCAGTGGTGCGATTAAAAAATAGTCTTTTTTTTTTAAAGGCTAGATTGGTTTGGAGTCTGACAAAGCAAGAAAAGCACCTACAGTTCTCTACTCTTCTATCTTTCTTCCCTGTTAAGGTAGTGGCTATGTGTGATGGCAGAAAACCAAAGCTAAGAGCATCCTTGTTTGTTGACAGCTACTCCTCCTGTTGTCTGATGACAGCATCTCACTCCCTACCCAGGTCATCACAACTGGCTAATAACACCCCCTTGGCAAGGGACAAAAGGAAGAAGGTGCTTGTAAGAAGCCCTTTTCATTCCCATCTTTTCAAGTTATAGCATTGGAAGACCAAGGTCTGTCCCTGTAATAAATTAACCTCCTTGTAAAATGACTTTGGCTGCATTTTTCTAACACAGATGCTTCTAGGCAAAATGTCTAGTGGCTTCACCTCTGCTAGACAGCAGTGATTTATTTGGGACAGTCTGGTCTAAATAGAACAAAATTGCAGGCCAAGAGAGAGCTGGAGTCAGCACATCTGGGGCAGATGTTGGCCAAAAAAAACCTGTTCGGCAGTGGCAAGGAGGAGCCAGGAGCCCAGCTTCAGGCACCTACGGACCTTTCCAACAGCTGTTGCTGTCAAGCTTGAAGGACCAGGCAGTCCAAGGAGAAAAATGCCTGGGACAGAAATAATAATAATTAAAAAAAATATGGGGATGGCCTCATTATGTCAAGCAAAAGTCAGGAACAGGTGAATGTTGGAACAGTGTCAGTTTGGAGAGGTCACACAGGTGTGCTTGGTGGCTCTCTTGGGGCAGAATCACTGCCTCTGAGCTTCCAGTCCCAAAGTGAGGACATGCAGTGTGCATCGAACTCCTGATCTCCTCTCCACCACTCCACAGCAAAAATTAAACGGCTTGTCTTCAGGCATCCCTGGCTCTTTCAGAATCTCCCACCTACTTGTTGACTCCATGAGTGGCATTCTCTGCACCACCCAAAAACATTTAGCTTGTTCCGTATCCTTCACACGCCTGCTGTTTACCTTTTGGGTCGTCTCTTGTGCTGCCTTCCCAGAGCATTCTCCTCCCAAGTTAGCTTGTTGTAGGGCAAAGTTCTAAGCAAAGGTCATCCTTTCCTTGTGATCTTGCAGTTCTCTGAAGTCACAGAGATGCACCTCCCATTTCCCCCCCTTTTCTCATATATTGCTTCTTACTTTGTTGGGCCCCCTGGTTGGCTGCTGTGTGAGCAGGATGCTGGACTAGATGGGCCACTGGTGACCCAGCCTAGGCTTATCTTCTGGGCATACTTGTACCACTTACAGAACCCTGTTCTCAGATCCAGTTAAGAGAAGGAAAGGAGCTATTCTCCAAGCCAAGATATGGTTTTAGATGTTTCAGAAACCGGCTGTATGTTGGCCAGAATGGTGCTACGCTGGCCATCTCGACCACAGTTTTGCAGTTCACCCCAGGAAATCATAGTAGAGAAATTAACACATGTGGTGCCCCAACCTGGAATAGCCCAGGAGAGCCGGATCTCATCAGATCTCAGAAGCTAAGCAGGGTCGGCCTTGGTTAGTAATTGGATGGGAGACCTCCAACGAAGACCAAGGTTTCAGAAGCAGGCAATGGCAAACCACCCCTGTTAGTCTCTTGCCAAGAAAACCTCACCAAGGGTCACCATAAATCATGGCTTGAGGGTATTCTCCACCATCAACACATATGGTATGTCTGAACCCACTTCTCCAAGCTCTTTTTTTCTGGCTCTGAAGAGAAACATTTCAAAGCAGGCCAGAACCCTCTTGCCGAAGGAACCTACTCATGATCAATCATCCTGCCTCTTCCTTTCCTAGTACAGAGCAGGTGTTTGGGGCCTGTGTGGTGGGTAAAATCCTCCTAGATGTGGCCTTATGCAGTGAGGCTGAAAAGCCTTCAGGGAACTTGAGGGGGTCGACAGAAAATGGGCATCAAATGGGAGGACAGAGATGGTGCAGTGGCCCCAATATCAATAGGAGGGAATGTAGGCTCTGGTATATCTTAGGGATGATCTTGAGTCTGATTAAGGAGTGAATGAAGAGAGTTTATTCAGGAACTACAACGTTGATAGAAAGGAGAGAGAATAGATACTAACAACCTCAGTAAACGGGGAGGAGGGACCTTCCGGGAAGAGGCAGGAAGCAGGAAGTAGCCTAAGAATACCAATCTGGAGACGTGCAAGAAGGACAGAAAAGAGGAGGAAAGAAGGATCCCACTCTGCCATCTATCTAACTGTCAGACCCGCTGCCCCTTGCAGGTATTCTGTGTCTTCTGCCTTCTCTGTACACAAGACATTGTATTTCCAACGAGGAAGAGCCCCCGCAACCCACCATCTCCTAAAGATGGGGAAAGTAGGATTGTAAAACAGTAAATGACGACTGTTTTGATATAGCTGTAAACCTTTTCCAAGGCTTGGGAAACCACCATGCATTGCAGGATCGGCCATACTGGAGGAACAGATGTTTTCCAATGCCAGGCGTACTGCCAATCATGTGTGCACCAGACTGACACAAGAACGCATTAATGTGTTAATTTCTCTTAACCAAAAGCAGTAACAGGGGGCTCCACCTTTTTCAGCTGCTCACACCGCTCTTAATTCACACGCCTTTCCGTGTTTGACTGCAGCTCCTGTTGAGACGCGGAGAACCAGTCCCTCTGGCCGTGTTGGGCCAAGCTTATCACAGGCTGAAAGTGGGCATCAGTCAGAGGGGAACTGAGAGCCAATCTACAAGAGACAAATTACACAAGGAGGAGCACGTGAAGGGAGTTGCAATGTTAGCCAGGAAGCTGAGTTTTAAAAGAGATCAGCTTTGTTAATTTTGCCTCTCTACAGAGCCAGGGGAGATCGCTGCTCAGAGGGTTTGTTAATTTCCTCTTTGCCTCCAGAAGGCCCCGTCAGTTTCCCTTACCCAAGAAAAAATAAACCCTCTTAGCAGAGATCTCCCTGGCTCTGCAGAGGAGAAATTGACAAAGCCTTCAGATCTCTTTTAAAACTTAGCTTCCCAGCTAAGATTGCGACTCCCTTCACGTGCTCCTCCTTGTGTAATTTGCCTCTTGTAGCTTAGCTCTGAGATGGGAAGAGCATTGCCCCCAATATCAATAGGACCGAAGAGCCCCCTTTTGAGGGCCCTCCATTTGTAGAGCATTTACAGGCCTGCGGGGGGGGGGCGGAATCCTCTACTATGTTTACAAGCAGTGTTTCTGCTTCTCTTCTCAATGTGGGCTGCAGTTCCTAAAAAGCAGTAAGCCAACGAAAAAGTTCTGGGGATAACTTCTCTCAGCAGCAACCCCATGATGCAAACACATCTTTGGCATCCACGAAAGATACAGTTTGTTGCTCGTTCAGACCTCTCCTGGAATGCTAGGTCATCGCTAAGCAGCAGAATGGAATAATTCATCACCGATGTGTTGGATAAGATAGCATTGCTCCTACGGTTTTTTAAAAGAAAAATTGGCACCGTAAGCATAACAAATACGTGGTTGTTAACGTATAAGAAGTTCTCTTTGTTTTTGGCCTTCTGCATGCCCCGAAGAGGTAGAAACCATCCCTTTTCTCTTCTCTCTCTCTCTCTCTCTCTCTCTCTCCCCTATGTGCGTCCTTTGTTCCCCCGGACTGAGTAGCCTCAAGATCTCGCTCCGTCACTCACAGCTTGTCATTTCTATTGGTAGTTCAGCTAGGTAACGTTGCTTGATCTGAGAATTTCTACAAAGGGTTCATTGATTGGTATAATTGCTTTTTGCTTTGGGGGTCAAGAAAAGGTTTACATAATTTTAAACTTCATTCACATTCATTTGGTGTGCGGGGGGGGGGGGGGTGGACTTTGCTGTTCTGTTTCTCCCACCTTCATGACAAGGGCTCCAGTGTTATCCAGAGTTCTTTCTCAAGAAATTTGCCGTCCGAAACTTGGAAACTCAAGTTGATATGGTTTGAGTTTCTGCCCTTTAAAAGACCGAGCCCTCTCCATTATGTGTATAACTTTCTTGGACTCTAGGATAATATAAGCAGAGCATTTTCTGTTCCCGTTTTACATTATTGCATCGCCTGGCTCTTATTACCATGTAAGCTATAACAGTGGAGAGCAAAAATTGGGGGAAGGGGTTGAAGGGGGGTGCCAAGCTGTTTGTGTATTTTGGCACATTGATATGAAACCCTTATGGCCCAAAACAATGGAGCTTCTTAAGCTTAGATTTTTCCAGCGTTTTGCGCTGAACTTGTACCCATAAAAATCAATGGACTTGCGCACATAAGTGTGCAATTGAACATATCCCTAGGTATGAAGCTGTTAAAAAGCCAGCACTTTTCAAATGTTACCCAAGAGAGGGCCTGGATGAATTTGTTTTGAGTTGATTAATAAGGAGCTGCCCTCATTGATGCCGTGCACTAAGCCTGAGTTGGTAGGCTGATGCAGGCACATAAACAGATGAATCCTTTGGACCTTTGGGGATCAGGAGTCGAAAGACCTGAGACAGTTGAACAGACTGATAAAATATAGAATGCGGTCCACCGTTGTGCTTACATGTTTGATCAGTAATACAGAGCCAACTTGGAATCAACTTAATAATTCTATTTGCGGTTCTACCTAGAGAGTGTTTGCCCTTTTAAAAATCCTTGTCACTTTTTAGCTCGTTGGAAATTCTTTGGTTCTTTCAGCTGGAGTTATAGAGCTTCCCCAGAAATTTCCAGTCCTTACCAAGACTGGGATCTTGCCCAACTTGAAACAATCACAGAAAGATCGGGAGAGTTTATCTCTGAGCGCTGCCACCATCAGGAACATGAATGCCCCCAGTAGACTAGAGACTAGAGAGACTAGAATTTCTCTCTCCCCTCGCCCCCGAGTCCAGGGGCTCCAGTGAAGACTCCTTGGTCTAGCAGCTTTCTTTAAACGAAAGCTGAGAATTTAGGAAAGAGGCCTAGAATATCCTCGGGAAGGCCTCCTCCTGGCAGCCTCTGAATAGCTGCTATCCTGTATCCGTCCCATATTTTATGTGTGTGTTAATGTACACATTGTCCTTTGATTAACATTTGCAGAAAAACTCAGAGCCAGCCTTAGGGGTTTTCTCCCCCAGCTATAAGAGCAGAAACTATAATATACCAGACATAAACCAGCTTCCTGCTTACAGCCAAAAAAAAAACAAAAAACACCCCACACATCGAACCCCCAAAGGCTGAATAATTGTTGTTTCCTGTGGTAGTGTGTAAGAACGTGTGTGGGGTGGGAAGTGCATCGCACACAGAGACACAAAATGTACGTGCAGCAGACCCCTTTAGTAGACCTAGCTTTCAAGTCTCTGGGGCAAATTGGCAAGAGGAGAATGTTTCATTTACTGCAGGAAAATCATGGTTTAAAAATACCCTGAGTTGACAGGGCAGGGAACACATGGCTTGGAAACAAAAAAGGGACGAATCGTAGCCCCTTTTTATCTAAAACTTACTTACGACTTCTGACATAAGAAAATAAGGATTTTCTTGCTAGATCGGAACAAGGCCCATCTAGTCCAGCTTTCGAAGTCCAACACGGTCATTTCTGGGAAATAAAAAAAAATGGGATTTAAACGGGATGACCTTTCTGTCAGAATATGGAATCCCAGTTATCTAGAGTTCGTCTCCCCCCCTCTTGCAAGAGGCACAAGGTTTCTTGATTCCAAAAGGTTTATTGAAAGACTATGCTCATGATACAGGTGTCCATAATCCAAAGGCTGATGAGGCCCTTGGCTGAACGAAAGCTTTGTTGAGAATGGCATGCAAAGTGAAAGTTACAATACTTCAAACACCCATTCCCAGCCTCCCCCCAGCCCCGTCTGTGAAGGCATGAGAAGACGAGGACATCAAGGTCGTTGGCTGGACTGGGTAGATAAGGACTCTTCGCTCCCATGGGTATGAGCGGCCTGGACGACACCTGGGCCTGGAGGGAGGAAAACTAGACAACTACTGATTATAACACAAGTTAACATGGCGTGACTCTGGCTAGAGAACTGACATCCTGACACTTTCTGCTTAGCATCAAGAAGTGTACTGCCATCACGTGGAGGTTCTACAAGGGCCTTTGAAATACGTTCCCTCCATGAGTTTGTCTCATACATTTTTGAAAAAATAAATCCAGTTATTAAATATTAGAGCAACAAATTCCATTTACGACAAAACCACCCTCTTGCAAATAGCTCCGTAATCGTTTCCCCCAAAGATTTCCTCGCCGGCAACAGGGTGCAGCCACAGGATGTCCAGTTTAAAAAGGGAGAGCGAAGCTGGGGGCAGCAAGGGCAAAAAGGACTAACTCTTCCTCCCTGCCTTTTAATGGAGGATCAGTCTCTCAGTGGCAGGAGCCCCGTGGCGCAGAGTGGTAAGCTGCAGTAACTGCAGCCCAAGCTCTGCTCACGACCTGAGTTTGATCCCGGTGGAAGCTGGGTTCAGGTAGCCAGCTCAAGGGTGACTCAGCCTTCCATCCTTCTGAGGTCGGTAAAATGAGTACCCAGCTTCCTGGGGGTAAAGTGTAGATGACTAGGGAAGGCAATGGCAAACTACCCCGTAACAAAAAGTCTGCCAAGAAAATGTTGTGATGTGACGTCCCCCCCCCAATGACTCGGTGCTTGCACTCTCAATGGCAATGAGACACAACCTTAAATAAAATACTCATGTTCAGAGACAGCACACAGCATACCAAGAAGGTTGGTCTGCGGCCTTCCTCTGCTCATTGGCTTCCCACAACCAGGCATCTGGGTGGATGTTGTTGGGAAAGGATTCTAGACTCGCTGGATCTTTGGTTTGATCCAACAGTGCTCTTCCAACATTTTAATTAGTTTTAGGTCCATCCTTGGTGGTGGTAGAGAAAGCCCTCATGTCATAGCTGACGTATGGCAACCCCTGGTGGGGTTTTCATGGCAAGAGACTAACAGAAGTGGTTTTCCATTGCCTGCCTTGGCAGCCCTGATCTTCCTATGAGGTCGCCCATCCAGTTGCTAACCAAGGTCAACCCTGCTTAGCTTCTCAGATCTGATGAGATCAGGCTCACCTGGGTTATCCATGTCAGGGCAATCCAACAGTGCTCTTCCAATATTTTAATTAGTTCTAGGTCTATCCTTGTGTAAATCATGCATATTGAGATAGAGGTTTGCTGTGTCCTGGGACCTTAGAAACAGAGGGGAAATTGGAAGAACCTTAGCCAATGGAGAGTTGGAAAGAAGACAGAGCCTACACAAGGTAGTATCAGTTGTTCTACTCCTGAGCTTCTTTTATTTTTTTGCCGGTACATCCCGGGAACTATATTTTACAGACCGAAAAGCCATGAGAGCTTCCGTTTGTTGGATAGCAGGATTTGAGTCCTCTGACTTTCAAAAGCGTATACCCTGAAAATCTTGTTGGTCTCTAAGATGCCACTAGACCCAAATCCTGCTGTTCTGCTGCAGACCAACACAGCTACCTAGCTGAAACCATTTGCTGGACGCGCCTGTTCCAGCCAGCCCTCTGACATGTGTGATAAACGACCAGCATTAGAAAGAACGAACAAGAAGTAAGACAGAACAAGAATTTTGAGAATGTGTACACGTAAATCCTGAGAAATGATAATTTGCCGGCCTCTCCTTGCCTTTCATCAATCAGCATTACGGTGTCTTGCCACATTATCTGCGGGGAGGGAGCAGGAGGGGCATTTCCATCATTCAGATGTTTGTGTAATACACCCAGGCACTGATTTGTTAAAGGTGTTGGAAAGAGGCAAAAGTAATCAGGGCTGCTGCTTCCCAAAACAAACCCCAACAAATCAACTTACTGCATTTCAACTTATTATCTGTACCAATGTTATATTTCTATTCTTATCGTACTTGAGCCAAAAAAAAAAAATTGGTTTCTGTACGCCAATGAGGTTGGGAGAAAACCACAACCTCTTGTTCTCATTCTAAAACTGCTCACATTTTTGCAAGCAACCCTGCTGATTGCTCGGAAAATTTTAATGGGTATATACACCCCAAACGGTAAAACGTGCCTTCCTAACTTTTGTGTGCCAGGGTGGGAAGTAACCTACTGTGAGAATGGCTCTTTAAACTGAAAGCAGACCTGTCTTCTCTGTAAACTATTCTTCCTTCCCCTGCTTAACTTTGTGGCAGGTTGGATGGGAAATGGCCTTCAAGATTGACTTAGAAGGTCAAGTAGACTACAATTCCTATTAGCCCCTACAATCCAGTAAGCTTTGCACCAACAACAGCCTCTAAGCCTCTAAAACCCAGAAGTGACAGCAGGTAGCTCTAGGAATAGCCAGAGAGCTACGTCGTCATGCTCGAGACACCGCTGTTAGTTTTTTTTAGTTTTCCCCTGCCACCGCTTGGAGCAGTGGTGGGCAACTGGCGCTCGGGGCAGGGGGTCCTCCACCCCCTCCAGGAGTTTGTGGGCTCTGTTCTTCTAGTCTTGGCCCACGACCTTTAGTACATACTTCTAGCTCTGCGTTCACAGAATCTGTCCCACTATCTTTACTGTTCGGTAACATTAACATATACGATAGGGTTCATTAAGTATCTCGTCACAGCTATGGATTAAATAATGCTGCATGTATCTTTTTTCATCCCATACTTTATTTCTGTGCTTATGTCAGTGGTAGTTATTAGAGACAGACAGATACGCTCTTTTTCATTCCTCTTTATTAATGTACATTGTCATTTTGAACGGTTTCATTCCACTCGTTTTCATTGCTGGTACTGATTTGTTTGTTTCTTTTACTCATTTTTATTCAATTGATGTGTATAATATATGTGTATTGATGATTTATTGATGCACAAATAACAATGAAAAATGTGTACATTTAAAGTTCAGTAGAAGGAAACAGTAAATGGCTCTGCAATAAAGACTCAGGGAGTTGATTTGTCTGAAGAAGACGGGAAAGTGGATATTCAAACCGAGATTGTGAGTTTGCAAAATCTGATGGTATCATTAGTAATGATTTCACTTCTCTGGTTTAAGTAGATAGTCTTATTGTCATCCAACTTCTCCTAACTTCCTTTAGATTAGGGATTTGCAAACTTGTTGAGCTGGGAGCAGGTACCAGTCACTACAAAACGGGTGCCATGTCGTGCTCCATGCCCCCCAAAATGGCTGACATGGAATAAGTCACAGAATGTGGTGGGGAGATCCAAGCCAGCTGTCATCCTATGATGGAGGCAGCTGTTTTTGGACGAAGTTTTCTGAAGCACCTCCTGATAGAGGAAAGCTAGGATTAGTCCTTTTCTTTGGAGGAGAAGGAAGTAGCCACAGGAAACACATGGGCAGATAATCTTAGATTGAATCCCTTGTCTATTCCAAATTGTAGCAAATAGCTCAGCATGGAAAATGCTATGCATAGATGTGCTGGGGAGGGGGTAAGGTTGCCAGCTCTGGGACAGCAAATTCCTGGAGATTTGGAGGGTGAAGCCTTAGGGAGGGTGGGGTTTGGGGAAGGGAGGAAGCTCAGCTGGGTATAATGCCATAGCATCCTTCTTCCAAAGCAGCCATTTTCTCCAAGGGAACCGACCTCTGTTGTCTGGAAAACACTTGTAATTCTTATTTATTATTTATTTGATTTGATTTATACGCTGCCCTCCCCACAAATGGGCCCAGGATGGCTAACAACATTCATAAAACGCAGTGAATTAATCACAAAACCATAAAATCAATAATAATCTTTAAAAAGTCATTAAAATAGTCCAGGCGCAGGCTATTTAAATAAATATTTGGGAGTCCGTATATGGGCACAGTAGATGGCTGAGGGCAGCCCCAGAAAAAGTGGTGGTCTTAGATGGAAGATGGGGGACACCCGCTGGCACTCGGCCAAAGGCCCGGCGGAACATCTCCGTTTTACAGGCCCTGTGGAACTGTAACAGATCCCGCAGGGCCCGGATCTCCTGCGGGAGAGCATTCCACCAGGCTGGGCCCAGGGCCTGCGAGGTCTCCAGGTCCAACCTGGAGGTTGGCAATCCTAGGAGGAAGATTGTTCCCCTGCAGGGTGTTTGGTATCTCAGGAAGAGAAGGATGATCTGGACATATGAAGGACTGAGTCATTTTCATGAGCTGGTTGGGTCAAAATTCCAGAACAAGGAGTGAGTCTGAAGTCTAGCCTGGAGAGGCAAATGGTGGTCAGTGTGGAATGAGCCAGACCAAGCTGATCTGAAGGGAGAAGCATATTACAATGATGGGGCCCAGAAACCAGGGGATTGTTTGAAAAGTCAGGACATGAGACATATACAGGACAGAAAGCAGAGCGTGTAAGCTACAACTAGTCAGAGAGGTCCACTCTGCAGGCAGAGTATGTTAACAGGAAAGGGTATATATATTCAGACTGCTTATGGCAGTGATCAGTCACAGTGGAGGGGGAGAGAGAGCGAGGCAGAGAGCTAACAGAGCAAGTTTCTTTCCCAAGGCCTGTATTTCCCCAAACAGAAGCTCTGGCTCATGAGGCAGAGCTCCCCGGTAGCTGTAGAGGCCACACTTTGAGTTAGGGTTACCGCCACTCCAGTGGGGGTGGGGGATCCCTTGCTCCCAGGATTTGCCCCCACCACCTCTCATCTGGCCAGCCAGCAGGAGCTGCAAAAATGGAGTTAGAAACTCCAGAGCATGTGGAATGCACTCGGGAATGCTTCCGCATCATGCTGGAAATTTCATTCCGGGCGCGATGAGGAAGCAGTGAGTCGCACTGGGGACCAGTTCAGTTTGGGGCCAATTTTTACTGAATCAGCCCCCTTCAGGACCCGTCACTTCTGCATCAATCTGGGAATGATGTCATTCACACTGCGACACGGGAGTGTTCTGGAGCGCACTTGCACTCAAAGTAAAGCCCTGCCAGCATGCCCCTAACAAACCCCCATCTCCTGCTTTCGGTCCCCGTGGACCTCGCAACCCTTCTTTGAATCCAGGGATGGTGCTGGGAGGGTTATAATTTTCCTAGGTCACTCTTGGCACTCTTGGTTCTGGTGCCACAGTTCTTGAAACTAGGTGCGCAAGAAGCAACTACAATTGGTGGAGTGGTTGGGCCAAACTACAAGTGACGCCTGACACTAGTTGAACACTTGTCAGCTTCCCTCAAGTTTTGATGGGAAATGTAGGCGTCCTGGTCTTGCAGCTTGGCTCTCCGGCTGCTGTCCAATGGACTTTTCAACTGTCGCTTGTCCAACATTCTGCCAAGCTGCCTACATTTCCCATCAAAACTTGAGGGAAGCTGACAAGTGTCCAGCTTGTGTCAGGCGTCACGTGTAGTTTGGCCCTAAGAGAAACATGAGTTCAAATCCCTATGCCACTGTGAAACTATCCACGTGACTGTGGCCCATTCGCCTATCTTATAGGGTAAAATGGGGGACAGGGAGAATTACATATGCTATTCTGAGCTTCCTGGAAGATGGGTAAGATTTTTAAAAAATAACTTACACGTCCCAGCATCCACTCACAGTACTTTATTGCTTTGAAATCCTTCTGTATTTTTTTAAAGTTCAGAATTCTATTGATTTTAATGGCAAACTGTTGCAAAACAGTACTATAAAGTGCAGGATGGCCTATTTCATGTGAGCAACCAGTAGTTTATCTGCAGAAATTATACTGCATTTGATCCATTGTGTTAAACCGGTGCCTATTCTTTTAATAATATTATGTTAATAGGCAAGCTACCCACCCATCCCTGCTCTAATTCTGCCCCTACCCCATTTCCCCGATAATGACTAGATTCTTTTTTTCCTTTGGCATCAGAGAATGCTTTTCTCAATGTCTGGGGAGCAGCGAGGCATGGAAGCTATAAAATATGTAACTTTGAACATGCAGCCGCATTACCGCAACCTCTAATAGGGCTTGGTATATCAGGCAGACATCGCCTTGGCCTCTAGCCCAAAAGAGAGAGGCCCCCCAAGTCATTAAGTCCAATGCTACCCTGGTAGATAAATAAGAGAGAATTACTGTTGCAGTCACCGTGCTGCCCAGTGTGGAATTGGAGGGTAGGTAATTAATCCAAAACGGGGGATGGAAAAGAAGGATCTATTGGGAGTCTAGCCAATTTGTCCATCCCTTTAATATATGTAATTGCATTTTGTTCGTATAAAAAGTAATTCACACAGGTAATTGCAGGGCAGAACAAGGCAGCTTAAAAAGATTTCTTTACTGTCTCAGGCCTTGTATGCAAACTGGCCTGGGACATTTTAGGATTGCTTTGCTTCCAAGGTAGATAGTTTCAGAGGGCATTGGAGTGAGGCAGTTGTTAGAACCCGGACTCAATAATGGACCCACCAAATCATCAACCAACAGGGAGACTGCAATGAAGAAATCAGAAGAAGATTGAGACTCGGAAGAGCAGCTGTGAGGGAGCTAGAAAAGATCCTTAAAGATGTCTCTCTGGGGACCAAGGTCAAGATAATCCAAACTGTGGTATTCCCCATTATGATGTATGGATGCGAAAGCTGGACAGTGAAGAAAAATGACAGGAAGAAAATGGATTCATTTGCAAATGTGTTGCTGGAGGAGAGTTTTGCAGATACCATGGACGGCCAAAAAGACAAATAAGTGGGTTCCAGATCAAATCAAGCCTGAATTCTGAAGCTAAAAGGGCAAAACTAAGGCTATTGTACTTTGGTCATATCATGAGAAGACAAGATTCTCTGGAAAAGTCAATAATGCTAGGAAAAGTGGATGACAGTAGGAAAAGAGGAAGACCTAAAACGAGACGGCCTATCTCAATAAAAGAAGCCACGTCCTCCAGTTTGCAGGATCTGAGCAAGTCTGTTAATGATAGGATGTATTGGAGGTCTTTCATTCAAAGGGTCGCCATAGGTCAGAGGCGACTTGACAGCACATAACACACACAACCAAAAAAAGTGCCATCGCTAGGGTTGCCAGCTCCAAGTTGTGAAATTCCTGGAGATTTGAGGGGTGGTACTTGGGGAGGACAAGGGTTGGTAAGGGGCTAGATCTCACAGACTTCACCTTCCAAAGCAGCCACTTTCTCCAGGGGAACTGATCTCTTGTCACCTGGACGTCAGTTGTAATTCTGGGAGATCTCCAGCCACCACCTGGAGGCTGGTAACCCTAGCTATCACTTTGATGTTCAGCGCTTACAACTTGGCCTGCCTTTGCACCCATACTCCGCAGTGATGTGGAGCATTTTCTCTTCATGTACCACATTGCTCTCTGCCCTTCACCATCATCTCCTAACTGTTAAGAAGCCCACTTATGCCAAATTATAGGAGGGCCAGCCAGAAACTGGAGCAGATACCGAATACACTTAGCCCAAACATGTATTGTCTGGTGCAGTGGTTAGCGTGTCGGACCAAGATCTGGGAGACCCATGTTCAGATCTCTGTCATGGAAGCTTTCTGGTTGACCTTGGGCCAGTCACGTTCTCAGCCTAATCTATCTCACAGTGTTGCTATTGGCCAATATGCTAACAACCAATGACACACCTCCTCCTCCTTCATGCTTATGCCATTTTCTGTTCTTGAAGTTTAGGGTTTTTATTTCTACAACCAATACTTTTCAGCTAAGGCAAAAAAAGCTTTACTTGATGTAATCAGTAGATAAATCAACGGTAGCCTTTGTTGGTTGACTGGTGAGCCTGAGTTAAATGCAGGATTTTTTAAGGGAATTTTGATTTTGGTGACTGTTGCAAACTTTTCTCACTAACTTGTTATATACTTTTCCTCAGAAAGTAAAGTAGGCAGCGAGATGGTGATTTTAGTATGAAGATTGTCGTTGCTGTTGTATTCATTTCTACAAACTTACTTGTCTCCGTGGCATGTTACCAAGTGTGTCATAGGCAAAAATAGGCATGTCCCAGCCCACAAGGAATATATATTTCTGAAATGGGCAGTTATGTAATTGACAGATTGGTTAAAGTGGCCAATGTTTAGTCAACTAAACGTTCTCCAGTCAATTAAGAACAATGTTTTAAAAAAACTGAGCACTGAATATTTTCTGCTACACCACTTCCATGATGATAACTTATTTAAGCCTTGTACACTAACAAAAATAGGGGTGTTTCCACAGGGAAAAAGCTTGTATCGTTTCCATGTAGTTGTTGTGGCTGCTAATACAGTGATACGGCATCCACACAGCTGGTTTCCCTGATGTTTCATTTTTTTTAATCAGTGATTTAATAGTGTTATATCGATATACCGTTAAACTAAAATATGCCTCAGGTTCACTTTGTTGTGAAGCTAGGCTTTCTTCCATGTATCTCTGCAAGGAAAGGGACTAGAGACTTAATTTTGTAAATGAAAGCTGGGAACGCGAAGAACCTGACACATATTTTGGTATAACAGTATATCAATACAATGCCGATTAAATACAAAACTGAAAAACTCTTTGCAGTAGGGAGAGGAAACGTTTCCTGGAGGGAAATGATTGCTGTGTGGGTTGAACCAGGAAAATCTGAACAGCCACTCAGATTTTGCTGTAGTCTTTCCCACAACTTCAGAGCAATGCGGGTTTGAGAAAGATCCTAGAAAACCTGTGGAAACCCCTGGAGGTGTACAAATGCCCCCTGATTAAGGCTGTCAGGTCCTTCAGTGGGGGTGGAGGATCCCCATTCCCAGCTTCTGTCCCCTGCCACCGCTTACCTGGCCGGTGGGGGGGGAAAGGTGGAGGAATAGGTCTACTGGGTATGCTTCCGATGTGGTACAGTGATGTCACTAGGAGTGACATCATCACACAGGCCCAGAAGTGCTCCCACTCTTTGTACTGGGCCGATTTGGGCCCCAAAATCATTCTGGAAGTGAAGCATGCGGAGAAAAAAAAGGTTAGTATTGGGGTCTCCCCCACACTGGAAGGGTAAGAGGACCTGGTAATTCTAACCAGGGCTGTCTTAACCCATACCCAGGCCCCTAGGCTTTCAGGTATTTCGGACCCCCTCCAGCATTTCAGGCTTTCAGTCCACTACAGCTGACAGCCTGACCCTGGTACGGTAGGTACTAGACCGCAGTACATAGCCCTGTATCCATTTTGAGGGTCTCCTGAAGAATTCTATTCACAATTTTTAAAATATTTTTATTGTGTGAGTAGAACTCATCAGGAAAGCACATTTGAGGGGTATAATTGTTCAATACTGTAATATTTTGAAATGAATACAATTTTTATTATTAATTAAAATATATAATTTATGGATTATTGTTTTAATATAAGAAACTGTTTCACTTCAATAAGGAAGCAGTTAATTATCTTATTAATAGAGGTTATATAAGAGAATCAATTAATTGTAATTTATGTGGGGGTGTGCCTCCGCCAAAAAAATTGATGGGCCGCTAGTCCCTGTGGGGCCCCTAGGCTTCAGCCTAGTCAGCCTTATGAATAATACGGCTCTGTCCTAGGCTTTGGCCTAGTCAGCCTTATGAATAATACGGCCCTGTCCTTGGCTTTGGCCTAGTCAGCCTTATGAGTAATACAGCCCTGTCCTTGGCTTTGGCCTAGTCAGCCTTATGAGTAATACAGCCCTGTCCTAGGCTTCGGCCTAATCAGCCTTATGAATAATACGGCCCTGTCCTCGGCTTTGGCCTAGTCAGCCTTATGAATAATACAGCCCTGTCCTCGGCTTTGGCCTAGTCAGCCTTATGAATAATACAGCCCTGTCCTCAGCTTTGGCCTAGTCAGCCTTATGAATAATACAGCCCTGTCCTAGGCTTCGGCCTAATCAGCCTTATGAATAATACAGCCCTGTCCTAGGCTTTGGCCTAGTCAGCCTTATGAATAATACAGCCCTGTCCTAGGCTTCGGCCTAATCAGCCTTATGAATAATACGGCCCTGTCCTAGGCTTCGGCCTAATCAGCCTTATGAATAATACGGCCCTGACCCTAACCCCAGTGCTTGAGAGGAAGCAAGAGAAAAACCCCACTGCCCAGAAACAGCAAACTCGACACAAATAACCGATGTGGAAACACCCGAGTCAGGCAGGACCTGACCCAACAGCGGTGCTCTTCACCAGTTTGTGTCTCTCTCCGCCTTTATCCTTTAGTTCTGTGGTCTCTCCAGTTTTCCTCCACAGGTGCTTTTAAAATGGCCGAAAAGAGAGTGGTTCTCCATCCCCAAGGGATACTTACCTCCTCTCTTCGCCACACCCTTTAATCAGGGATGAAATATCACACTGCTTAGCTACTTCTGAACCTGGTCTAGCAGCCGTAGCCTTTACAGAACTTTTTTTAATCATCTAGGAAGGCCCAAAGTGTCCTGAGCTCCACCTCTCTGTGGATGTTTGGCACCATTAATTTTCTTCCTTGTCTCAAAGTAAGAAATGTTGCTGCACAGGCTGGAATTAAGCTCCCCCCCCCAAAACCAAAAAAAACAATGAGTAGTTGTTGCAATGTCCTCCTCCCCCTGATACTCTGCCACCGTTTGTAACCTGTCTCAGTGAAAAATGAATCCAGAGAAGTTAAGTCTGCGCCTCTGTAATTACATCCCATTTTTAATATGACACCCATTACATTGGGTTAGGATCAGAAACAATAGGTTCCAACGAACCGTGCTATTTTGTCATTTCGCCAAGCCCTCCAAGCACAACCGAACCCTGTCTTTATGCAAACTTGTGCTAAGAAATTGTGGGGGATGATCTTTATTCTCTCTTTGGAAAAAAAAAGTTAACATTTAATAAGCCTACAGCATTATTTTCCCCCCTCCTTTTATTTCAAGCAAGGTGTAAACACGAATAGCTGGAGCCATCAGTAAAACCAAACAGGAAGTGGTCGACATCGTATACAAGATCTGTATATAACGAAACTTCAGTTTCAAGTTCTGGATTATTACAGATTGATTTAGGGCCAATTCACACAATAGGAAGTCCCTGTAGGACTTTGTATCAGATATTTCTTCCCAGTCACCCAGGTGTGATTCTGCTCACAACCACAGTGCGCAGTGGCTTCAGCCTTCCCCTGACCTCCCCTCGACATTTTCACATCTTGACATGATCCTCTGGCTTTGGGTCAGTGGGAAATGCCTGTAACTTACATAGCTACACTTAATTTCCACAGCGAGGTGAATAGCTCCCTGGGGCCACTTCAGGGTGCACAAATGTGCCAACAGTTGTAATCAGATTTTGGTCCATGTGCATCTGGGAGGCAAAAAACTCCCATCACGTGGCCATAGGAACTAAATTGGTCCTTAGGGAAAGTTCTCCATTGTCAATGTGTAACTTCACCCGAAGAAAGGTATGGGAGCTGTGTTTGTTAGGGTATTTCATATTATCCTGTTAGAATACTTGAGCAAATACACATGCTCCTGGATTCATTCCTTTTGCGCAATCACTGGAATTCTCTAGTGCAAACATGGAGCATCAATAGGTCACCAAATTGGCCTGCTGTGATGCACAGAAGTGCTCTGGGGATGGTGTGATGATGTCACTTCCTGGAACACACCAAGAAAGGAGAGTGCTGGGTGTCCCCCCCCCCCACGGCACGGGGAGGGGAGGGGACCTGGCAACCCTAATAGTTGCAATGGTTTTCCCATGCCTTATAATGGAGCCCCGTGGCGCAGAGTGGTAAGCTGCAGTACTGCAGCCCAAGCTCTGCTCATGACCTGAGTTCGATCCTGGCGGAAGCCAGGTTCACATAGCCGGCTGAAGGTTAACTCAGCCTTCCATCCTTCCAAGGTCAGTAAAATGAGTACCCAGTTTCCTGGGGGTAAAGTGTAGATGGCTAGGGAAGGCAATGGCAAACCACCCCGTAAAAAAAAAAAGTCTGCCAAGAAAACGTTGTGGTTCAACGTCCCCCCGTGGGTCAGTAATGACTCAGTGCTTGCACAGGGGACTACCTTTACCTATAATGGAGGCAGCGTCATTCAAGGAAAAGAATAAATGGAAAACTGACACACACACCCATTCCGCTCCCCATGGATGTAAGACTTAGGCGTCCACATTTATGTCTGTATTGCTGCTCAGAGTGATGGAATCCGCATTTCTGCAAGGCAACTGCATTCTCGGCTTAGATCGTCGTTTTCTAGTGGACACGCGCACACAAAAACACACACTCAACAGGTGGTGTTTTCAAAATTCTGAGCACTGTAGTTTCATTACAGGGAGAAGGTCTCCAGCCCTCACGGCAGGGGAGATAAATCTAAAATGCTGGAGGCTGTTTCTGTAAAAGCCACCACAGGTGGCCCTTTCTTTACAAAGATGGCAGCCGGTGCCATCAAGGAGGAATCTGTTTAGAATCATAGAATCACAGAGTTGGAAGGGGCCATACAGACCATCTAGTCCAACCCCCTGCCCAGTGCAGGATCAGCCTAAAGCATCTCTGACAAATATTCATCCAGCCTCTTCTTGAAAACTGCCAGTGAGGGGGAGCTCACCACCTCCCTAGGCAGCTGATTCCACTTTTGAACTATTCTGACAGTGAAAAAGTTTTTCCTAATATCCAGTCGGTACCTTTGTGCATGTAGTTTTAGCCCATTGCTTCGCGTCCTACCCTCTGCTGCCAACTGGAACAGCTCCCTGCCCTCCTCCAAATGACAGCCTTTCAAATATTTAAAGAGAGCAATCATGTCCCCCCTCAACCTCCTCTTCTCCAAACTAAACATTCCCAAGGCCCTCAGCCTTTCCTCGTAGGGCTCAGTCTCCAGACCCCTGATCATCCTCGTCGCTCTCCTCTGCACCCTCTCGATTTTGTCCACATCCTTTTTGAAGTGAGGCCTCCAGAACTGCACACAGTACTCCAGGTGTGGCCTGACCAAGGCAGTATAGAGAGGGGCTATGACCTCCTGCGATTTCGATGCTATGGCCCCTTTGAGGTGAGCCCCTTGTTTCTGGGGCTCACCTCAGATTAGAAGATCTCCTACAATTTGGGCTGTCCAGACACGCTTTCACAAGAGGTACATGTGCAGGGCAGGAGCATGTGTGCATTCCATGACACCGCCACCAAATGCAGCCGTTAGCTCCGAGGGCAACATTTAGTGGGTGTTAAGTGCTGTACTTGCATCAAATGTATTCTATCTCGCTCTCGTGTTTGCTCGTTCAAGTCACAGTGGCAGACTTGGAAATGTGCTGCAGTGATAAAATCTAAGAAGCTCAGAGGAGAGCATAGCTCCACAGGATTTGGGGGCAGGATGTCGAGGTTCTGAATAGCGCGTTGCTGTTCCTTAAGACTAACAGTATCTCTCTGTCTAGTTCCTGACATGGGGTTGGATCCAGACTAACTTTTTCAGTAGCAAAATGGAAACTTCCTGCCTTCCAGCTCACTGATCTTCACAAAATGCTGTTCTCGGGGGGGGGGGGGGGCGGAACCACGAGGAATGACACGAGGGAGGAGTGGTTGAAATTGCCCATTTAGGGGTTGAGCGATGTGCCAGAGACACAGTCCCTAACCCACCTTCATTATTTCACTTATGGATTGATCTTCTCTGTTTCTTTATTCCCTAGAATCGGTGGATAACTGTCCCAGCAACTGTTACGGGAATGGAGACTGTATTTCAGGCACTTGCCATTGCTTCCTTGGCTTCCTAGGTCCTGATTGTGGCCGAGGTAAGGTTATTTTTACTCTTGCTACAACCACATGTTATCAACTGGATATGTTGGGGATTGAACCTTGGACCTTCTGCATGCAAAGCAAATGTTCTACCGCTGTGCCACAGCCCCTCCCTGTGCCTCTCAGCTTTAATCTTGGGGATATGCTTTGCAGAAATTGCCTGATGAGACACAATGCAGACTACAAGTCTGTTGTTTTTTTACCCCAGGTTTATCAAGCAGAGTGTCCCTGTTTATTTATATACTTTGCAAAAATTTTAAAAAGAAGCTCATGGAGTTTACTCATCATAGTTATGTGCGCTATTTCCAAACTTTCATCTATTTTTTTCACGATCGGCCAAGCGAAGCCTTTCTGCTGCCATTTTTACTGGAGTGGTGCTCGTGGGGCATCCCATTCTAGGGAAGCCCTTGTTCTGCCTGTTTTGCTGTTTTTTTTTAAAAAAAAAATTTAAAAAATGGCTAACAGCCATGCAATCCATCCATCTATCATGTATTCACCATGTGATGGAATTGGAGAGGGACTGAACCTCAGACCTTCTGCATTCAGAGCTCTTACTTTACCACTTCTGTGCTTTTGAGGCTCATCGCTCTTTTGGATACCACTGCAGGGACTCGTGGTAGTGGTGGAGAGTGCCCTCAAGTCATAGCTGACTTACGGCGACCCCTGGTGGGGTTTTCATGGCAAGAGTCTAACAGAGGTGGTTTGCCATTGCCTGCCTCTGCAACCCTGGTCTTCGTTGGAGGTCTCCCATCCAATTACTAACCAAGGCCGACCCTGCTTAGCTTCTGAGATCTGACGAGATCAGGCTCACTTGAGCTACGCACGTCAGGGCGTAGGGACTTTTAGGAACCAGCAAAACAGCACAGATGTGTCCCAGCACCAAAGCAAGGGAATAAATTTGCTCAATTCTGGGACCGTTTTTCCAGAAATGTTGAGTTGGTGCCCAGATTAAATTTCCCACTAGCAGAAGGGACGGGCAAATTTCCACCGACTCCCTTTTCTTGCTGCAGACACAGATTTGCCTCTAATGCCGCCCCTGTCGTCTCCCCTGCCTCCAAGAGCAGCGTTTTGGGGAGATTGGTGGGCTGCAGCAGGTGGCGAGAGCGTTCTGTTCCACTGACAGACGTGCCTTTTGCGAGCGGAAAATTTAGCCTGGATTCAACCAGATGCGTCTGTGCCTTGGAACAGTGGAAAGATAGGATCAGTATGTCTCGTAAAGTTAATTTGTTGAGGTCTTGCAACTGTATGCATCCCAGTCCCTTGCCGCGCCAGGAGCTCTTGCGTGCACACACAACTTCTCTTTCAGCAACAGTTTCCCCTTTCCATTCAGCCACACTTCTCCTCTCATGTTTAGTAACTGGCTACGGAAAACTTCCCAGAATATGAGCACAGAGGTGCCTAGAGGTCTAACTAGGTGCAATAAGCCTAACTCTGGTTTGCAAAGGCCTGGAAACTGATAAACCCCCTCGGGGCTTGGTTCATTTATCGTTTGCTGTGACTTTGCCGCCCGCTTTTCCTCTTCCCCTTCTCTTCGGTTGTTGCATGTGAACAAACAATGAGAATAATGACCCTTCGAGAATACTGCCCTTTGAGGGGGAAAGCAGTAAGCCAAAGAGGGCTTAGAGAGGGCTGGGTCTTATTGTTTGGCCAGGGGCTGCTCTGTCAATAGCTCAGCGGAGCTTAGGGGGTGACCTCTTCTGCTCAGCCATCCGTTAGGTGGTCTCTAAGCCCTTGCTTTTCCTTGCCGGAGCCCTAGAGGTTATCCTTGTTTTGTGAGGGGCCTGCCGGGGTACCGTGTCCGAAGGGAGGGCCCCCGGCACTAATTCAGACAACCCCTGACCAGTAACATTGTCTTACCTGAGGTGTCCCCCCCCCCATTGCAACTGTTCCCTGAAAAGGATGTTAATAAAAGAAGTCCACTCGGAGTTCTTTATTTCAGCTGATTTATTTATTTTGCTTTAAGCTCAAAAGAGAGGGATGAAAATAAGACTGGTGGGGCGGGGGGGGAACCCTACCACCTTATTTTTAAAATTCATTTAAAATATCTGGACGCAGATTCTTGATAACCATTTGTCAAAAACCAACACGATAAGTTAGAATTGATACAGTTGAACAGAATAAAATCGGTAAGGGTGACAGAAAATGGCAGCAAGCAACAAACAGGAGGGGGGGCACATCTTTGAACTCTTGTCAAATACTCAGGAAAGTTATACGGGGAACATATAACACCTGTTATATGTTCCCCATATACGCCAGCTGCATTGGTTACCAGTTGAGTACTGGGTCCAGTTCAAGGTGTTGGTGTTGACGTATAAAGCCCTATGCAGACTGGGTCCAACATATCTGCGGGGCTGCCTCTCCCTGTATGTACCCCAGACGACACTTTGTTCTACAAATAAACAACTTTTGGTGGTCCCTGGCCCACGGGAGGCTCACCTGCCCTCGACCAGAGCCAGGGCCTTTTCGGTCCTGGCACCGGCCTGGTGGAAATCTCTGTCTGAGGAAACCAGGGCCCGGTGGGATTTATTATCTTTCTGCCGGGCCTGTAAGACAGAGATGTTCCACCAGGCATATGGGGGAGGCTAGACTGGGCCCCCGCCGGCCATACTGAAAAGATCTGTCCACCACCCTATATAGCTGCCATGCCTGAAATGCAGTATTTTACCATCGTCATCTTGAGGACAAGTTTTATTGTATGCAGTTGTTCTAATTTTACTGTAATGTTTTATTTGTTTTAAATTGTATTTTATGTAAACTAGAATGTTGTACTCCGCCCTGAGCCCGCCTGGCAGGGAGGGTGGACTAAAAATCTAAGATGATGATGATGATGATGATGATGATGATGATGATGATGATGATGATGATGATGATGATAAAAACACCTGACACCTGAAACTCAAAAGCTTAGAGTCTCTCTGCACAAGACATCTTACACAAGGACGCTGAAGTGAAAGATCTTCCACTTGTTCTCCCATTGTGGATACGCAGGCACTGCTAAGGAAAGAGAGTACACTTGAATATAAGACCATTTGAGCATCCCCGTGAAAGAAGTCTTGCATAGAGAGACTCTTGGACACCAGGTCAGCAGATGCAGGGAAGGAGCTCCACGCAAAGGGTGCCACAACAGTGGAGGCCCTGTCTGTGGTACCCACCCACCTTACTTGCAAACAGAGAAGAACTCAGATATATAGACATCACAGAGTAAAATCTCTTTTATGTTGTTGCCAAAGGGAAAATGGAACATTAGGGAAAGGAATGTTTTCCTAGAACTGCCTGGAGATTGAGCCGGATTGCTCCCCTCTCCAGACAGACCATTGCAACTAGAACCGGAGGAGTTAGCCGTGTTAGTCTGCAGTAGCAAAATAGCAAAGAGTCCAGTAGCACCTTTAAGACTAACCAACTTTATTGCAGCATAAGCTTTTGAGAACCACAGTATCTGACGAAGAGAGCTGTGGCTCTCAAAAGCTTATGCTACCATAAAGTTGGTTAGTCTTAAAGGTGCTACTGGACTCTTTGCTATTTTTACTATGGCAACTGACACCCCAGGTGGCATGATTGTCATCTGCAGGGGAGCTGGCAAATTTACTGTTCGATACCATGGTAATAGCAGAAGAGACCCTTGCGCCTGAAGATAGATGAAGTTTCATACTGCTCTCCCTCTGTTGCTTCTTAGCATCTTGCCCAGTATTATGCAGTGGAAATGGGCAATACATGAAGGGGCGGTGCTTATGCCACAGCGGATGGAAAGGAGCGGAGTGCGACGTCCCGACCAACCAGTGCATCGACGTCTCGTGCAACAACCATGGCACTTGCATCATGGGGACCTGTATCTGCAATCCGGGGTACAAGGGAGAGAGCTGCGAAGAAGGTATTTCCAGTCTTCATCCCACTGGCCCCTTACCCTGTTGATGGTTTTTCTACCCTACTGGAGAGAAACCAGGGAGAACCTTGGTGCCCACCTGGACAGATGAAGCTGTCTGTATTGTCTACTCGGACTGGCAGCAGCTCTCTAGGGTCTCGGGCAGAGAGGCCTTTCGCATCATCTACTTTCAGATTCTGTAACCGGAGATGCTGGGAATTGAACCTGGGACCATTTGCGTGTCAAGCCGATGCTCTAACGCGGAGCCATGGCACCTCCCCTTGACACCGGACGGGCCTCTCCTCTAAGCTGCTCATTGTCTCTTACATGCACAAAATGTTAAAGAGAAAAGCTTTCAAGTGTACAATAGGCAGAGCTGCTCAAAGATCTGGAGCATGTACAGTCACGTGCTCAAAATGGTCTTTTTAGAACATCTCCGATTCACAAAGTGAAACGTATAATTTTTCCTTCTTGATGCAGCACAGCAAGTGACTTGTAGATGCTAGCATTTGTAAAACGGCAGGAAAGGGGCGCGGTTTTTTTTCCCTTTGGCATCTTGAAAGCTTTGCAGTTTCTAGGGCCATGGGTTCAACGCCGCTTCAGAATCAAGTATCTTTTCAAGTATCTTGGCAAAGATCACTTTCCATCTGTGCGAAGCCTGTAATGGAAATGTTGTCACATTTCTCCTTGATTTGCATTCATTTCCATGCCTTTTCAGCACCGTGTGTTTTATTCTTCCTTTTATGTATGTGTAGGATGGAACCCATCTGACCATTATGGGTGTGTAGAACTGGATTTTTTTAAATGCCGTTTTTCATTATTGTGAAGCAGTGCATGAGATATCAGTCAGATGTAATGGCAATGAACACATAGGCCTTTGTTAGCAAACACCCCATGAATTAAGTTATTGGGAGGCTAAGGCACCTTGCAAATAACACAGGGCTGCCACTAAAAATGCCAGCCCTGTATCGTTCCAAGGGGATTATTTCATAGAAAAAGAGCTACAGGAACTCATTAGCATAACTCATTAGCATATGCCATGCCCCTTGACATCACTGGAAGTGTGTCATTAGCATAATTGATTTGCATGTGCCACACCCCCTGGCATCACCTATCCTGGCTGTTTTGGACCCAATCCTGGCCATTCTGGGCTGAAATTGGGCCCAAAATGGCAAAAAGGGGCTGAAAATGGCCGAAAAGGGGCCTAAAATGGTCAGGATTGGGCCACTGCTGAGTAAGAGAGTGATCCACCACCTGTCAGAGGCCCAGTCCGGGCTGTTTCAGCTCCAATCCAGGTCAAAACTGGCCCCAAATGGCCAAAAATCAGGTGGGCGGGGCCACCTGACATGTGACCTCTTGGGAGAACAGCCGGAGGGAACTTGACACAAGGCTACCATTTTCAGGATCAGTCCCATGTTCTTTGCAACATGTAGGTCTGCCTTCTCTCTCTAGTATATAAAGTCGTCAAAAAAGTATTTCTGCCATTCTCCTTAGGGCAATTTGGATTTTTTTTTAAAAAAGTCTATTTCTTGTTTTTAAATTACATCTATTTTAGGCCATTTCCACGCGCCCTTATAGGGACGGCCCACTCATGGAACACTGGCGGCTTTCCCGCAGTAATCCAGACATCTCCGTTTTCAAGACGGTTGTGGACTGTTTGGTTTCCATTTTTCGGCGCCTTTTCGGGGACCACAGGAAAGTGCGTTCTCAGAAAAGGCGCCGAAAAAAGGCTTATTTTTATTCCACCCAAAATTCTCAGGGTGGCTTATTTTGCTCCCCCTTCCTGTGTCTTATCCTCACAACAACCCTGTGAGATAGGTTAGGCTGACAGATAGTGACTGGCCTAAGGTCACCTAGTCAGCTCTAGAGCAGAGTAGGTAGTTGAACTGGTCTCTCCTTGATCCTAACCCAACACTAACCAGGCAGGATCTCAAACTGTCTTCCTCCTCCTCCTCTTCCTCTACTCTCAGAACATTATTTAAAAAAAAAAATCTGACAGCTCTCTTGCAAATCTCTCTCGGCCATTCCCTAGTATATTTGTTTCTTAGCTAGCTCAGTCCCTATCTACCTTATGATCCCACCAAGTTCTCTGAAGCCACCACCACCCCCTTTTTTTTTTGCCAACCCACAGTTTCTTCTGTGCATATTTTAGGTACCATTGGACACTGATTTAGACATAATAATTTAAGCATGCTGAATTTACAACATAGTCCTAAACTGAATTATACCTTTCTAAAGCCATTGACTTCAGTGCGCTTAGAAGGGTGTAAATCTGTTTAGGATTGCATTGCTAGTGTCGGATTGTGACAACAGCATTTTCATTTTTTTTAAATGACATCTCATTACCCAGAATGTACCTATCAATTCAGACATCGTAGACTTTTCACTGATCAAAATTAGATGAGCTTGAACACCAAGCTGTCAAACAGAATCAGATGCAAATAATCTATCCGTTCCACGTTCTTATTCCCTTCTCCCTGATGTTCCAAAAGTTAATTGCAATATGCAGACTCTTAATGTCGACTGAAATGGTGTTTAATATATCTGCTGTATTATGGATTGCTTTTGCATTTCTAAATGCACCTCTGGCAGTAAACTCTAGGTTTCCCTTTCAGTAGGTGATGGGTTGCTGGTTATGACTTTGGTTGTGAAAACAGTAATTACGAAGAAGAATATACAGGGAAGGTGTGCCTAATGTGTTTTTGTCCATCTATGTGGATGCCCGTAGTTACTCCGTACAGAAAAGTATAGTGTGTTGTGTCCTTTATGCTGATGATAAAAATAATCATTTTTCTGTTCATAGCGGAGGCTTTAGCGGACCTTTCCTGTCATTTTTCCTCCAAACACACACCCACATGCAATAAGCTCACATTGTGATTGTATACATACACACACACCACTCATCTCCCACACTTTTAACTTGGTTTCTCTATCTCTGAAAGCAGGAGCTGGAAAAGAGGTGGGAGAAATTATCAGGAAGTTTGAGTTCTGTCTCTAAAAGAAAGAAAATACTAAAGTCTTTGGGGTTTTCTAGTTAGAAAAAGATAGCTTGAGTTGGGGGGGGGGCGTGATAGATGTTTTTAAATTATGTTGTAACCCGCCCTGAGCCCGCTTGCGGGAAGGGCAGGCTATAAATGGAATAAATAATAACAATAATATTAAAAATAATAAATGTATGGTATCCCTATCATAAATACTTCTTCACACTGTTAAGTTACAGAACCCTGCTGTTGCAAGATATGGTGGTGGCCATTGGCATAGGTGGCTGTAAAAGGGAATTAAAGAACTTAATTGAGGACTGAGGGGACTAGAAAAGATCCTTAAAGATAAAGATGTCCCTATTACTATGTATGGTTGTGAACACTGGATGGTGAAGAAAGCTGACAGGAAGAAAATTGATTCTTTTGAAATGTAATGCTGAAGGAGAGTTTTGCGGATACCATGGACGGCCAAAAAGACAAATACATGGGTTCTCGATCAAATTAAGCCTGAATTCTCCCTAGAAGCTAAAATGATAAAACTAAGGTTATCGTACTTTGGTCACATGATGAGAAGACAGGGTTCTCTGAAAAAATCAATCATGCTAGGAAAAGTGGAAAGCAGTAAGAAAAGAGGAAGACTTAAAACGAAATGGCTGGACTCAATAAGAGAAGCCACGTCCTTCAGTTTGCAGGATCTGAGCAAGTCTGTTAATGATAGGACATTTTGGAGGTCTTTCATTCATAGGATCGCCGTAGGTTGAAGGCGACTTGAGGGCACATAACATGCACACTCTGGGTAGAAAGTTATTAGACACCGTGGCTGAATGGAACTTCCATGTACAAAGGCAGTGTATCTCTAAATGCCAAGTGCTGAGGGGCAACACAGGAGAGAGCTCCTGTCCTCCTTGTGGGCATCCCAGAAGCAGGTAATTGGAAACAGGGGTCTGAGCTAAATGAAATTAAGGTCAAATCCAGTAAAGCTTTTTGTTTTTTGCAAATAGTGCTTTCCAGACATTCCTGTTACGGTTTTCGGAACAGGCTGAGACAAACAGTAATTGGCATAAGGTCAAATTCATAACTGAAGACTGGATCCAGAATCTCCTCGGTATGTGTTCCAGCAATCTCACCACTGCACAATTCTAGCCCTGCAACATGGATTTTACTGAGTGAGTGTGACTGGCCCGAGGTCATGATGATTCTGGGTCCGGTACTCCAACTACGATACCTTCCCAGCTCCAGCTGTGGCTTCTTAGACTGGCTTTTCCTTTAGATAGTTATTTAGATCTAAATAAACAATACCTTCCCAGCTCCAGCTGTGGCTTCTTAGACTGGCTTTTCCTTTAGATAGTTATGAAGCTGCTTTTATTGATCATGCCATGCTTCTGTTGTGATTTTACTGTAATTTTATTGCAATACCCTCCCTTTTTTTGCACACTGTTTTGGGATATTCTTGAGGCTGTAAGTGAGCTAGATGTTCTTAAACTGCAGGCACAAATGCACACACCCCACAATATTCTTCAAATAAATGAAAAGCTCAGGCATGAAAGAAAAACAGGCATTTTCCTAGCAGAGGTTTGGCACTTTTCCTCCTCTGCTATAGATTTGTTTCTTATGTGCAACACAATAATTTGTAATGTGCCAAGAGGAATGAGGAGGGAGGGAAACTTTGAAATATTGTTATAGAGGAAATTTGCGGGATTCTTTTCTTTTTTTTCCATGTTCGTCTAATATAAAGTTGGTTTTCACTATTTTACAAATATTATTTCTTTGCCTTAAAGAGGAGCCATCTGGTATTGTTTCCTTTGGCTTGCAACCTCAGTCTTATTATATACCATAGCTGTTCCATTTTCCCTTTCTTTTTCATTGAGCAATATATATAAAACATCAGTGAAAGTTCTAGCAAGGGTTGAAGGGTTTCTCAGCTAGCTGGCATTCCGGCCGGAAGATTCCCTGCACAAAGAAGGGTGCAGTGAATGGGAGTATTGCAAGAGCATGATAGGTTGGGACTACGGGTGTACAATTTGGGTTTCCGATTCAGGATGAATACCTGAATTTGACCCAGTTCGTAAAGATTTGGGATATCTGAATCGGGCCCAGCATGCTGGCCCCAATTCAGAAATGCCAAATCAAAGCTTCTCGAAGTGATTCGCGTCGCTTCGGGAAACTTTGGGATGCTTTCAAACTCCAGCTGGCCCTGCAGGCCTGCTGGAGTTTAAAGGGCCCATTCCAGGCTCCAGCAGGCCCATGTTGGGGGATCCCTCCTCTGTGGGCTAGCTGGTGTTTAAAGGCCCCTTTCTCGGCTTCAGCAGACCAGGGGAGGGGGATCCCGCTCCGTTGGCCAGTTGAAGCATGGGAAGTCCTGCCACCACTTATTTCACTCAATGAGAAGGAGAAGAGGGAACCCCTCTTCTCCCTCCTGACTGCCCAGCACCTTCTTTCGACATGCATGCCAAGAGAGGCCGAAGGCATGGAGCCCTAGCTGCCTTCTGTTAGTTCCGCAAGTTATGAAAAACAGAATTGTTCAAGAGGGCATTTTTATGAAGGTAATAGGGCTATATTCCGGACTAGTATTGTGGAGCTCAGTTGCCATTCAACCATAAAGTTATCTTAACTCACTCCCTCTCTTAGCCTGACCTTCCTCATAGGGTTTCTCACACAACTGCAGAAACCAAACAACGATTCCCTGGTAGCCATATAGGAGTATGACTGTAGCATGGCTTGCTGTCTGTGGATGTGTGAGAAACCCGTGAGTGACTATTTTATTTTTGGCGGGAATATCCCATGCCTCATTTTTTTAAAAATGTCCTCTTTATCATAGTGTGTTAATATTGGGGATATTTAGAAATCAACTCCCATATCACATTCCACCTCCCCTATCTCAGGGCAAAACTCAGATAACCAAGTGGCCAGAGAAGTGTTTAAAAACTGGCCTAAAAGTGCTTGGTAATTTTCCTACAGGTAGCCACCTGTGAGGTAAATCACACTACTGTTTAGATGCAGGCTCTCATCTTCCTCAGGTGAGCTGTGGAGGTCCATTTCATCTCACCCCTTTCTTGATCTTTAAAATGGAATAACTTTGTGCTCTTGAGAACAAAGAAGGAGACCAGCAGAAAATGAAACAAGAACTTGGGGGAAATAATGTGTTTTTGTATTCAAGAATAAGCTATATACTTTCGTAACCGTGTGAGCTTAGAGAAACAGTTTCACTTGAGAATATAATGTTTCAGAAAGAGTCCGAAACTGTCAATCTACTGTAAGGAGAGTAGAGTAGCCAATTTTCTCTCAGGTTTTCCAAACCTTGGCGAAAGATTACTTGAGCTTTTACCACACGGACCTTAGTCTGCTTCTTGGCTTCCTACTACCTAGAAAGACATAACTTTTAGAACAACCACCACTTCCTGGTAGTCACACTAAACCTGTTTACTTTTGCTTGAAGAGACTATGAGGGAGCTATTCCTAACCTACCTGTTGGGCTTCTAAACCCTGTGGTGGTTAAACAGGCCCTTTTATCTCTGCTCCCCCTCTCCTCTCCCTTTGAGAAGCTCATATGGTACATTTGAGGGTCAGGCCCAGAGATGTTATAGAGTTGCTCCAATCATCTCTCATGCATGATTTCCAACATGGATATTCAACTGTTGCAGAAAATAAATCTGAAGCCACCGCCTGTCTGATACTATCCAAATAACTTTCTATTGTGAAAAATAAGCAGGGCTGCATGAGCTAGCTTGGCTTTAAAAAAAAACTGGGATGTGCACCTTATTCCCAGTAAGCAGTGCTGAAATTTATATGGAGATGTCCATTCCGTCCTCAGGTTGATGCTGTCAAATTGTGCCCCTGCAGAGAAAGATGAGTTGTGGTGCGGGGAAAGCAGCCAGAGACATACCTTTTTCAGTGGTGGCATCCCATCTGTGGAGTGTTTACCTGGTGCCTGATTTATTTTCCTTTAGGTGCCAGGCAAAGCCGGTTTTCTTTGCCTAGGCGTCATATATGCCTGTCTGCATATCTGCCATGAATGTATTCTGTGTTACTTACTGGTCCTCTGAGAGCATGACAAGTTTCTTACTGATGTTAAAGCAGTAGGTTATCTCACAAGTATTTACTTTCTCTTTCCCCACTGTCTCCAGAAGTGTCCTTGAAGGCTAGCTGCAACCAGCTCGAAATGTATCTTTCTTGGGAACTGAGATGATTTCATTCTTTGTTCTGTCTAGCCTAAACCTAGCTCTCCCTGACATCCCCACCCCACCCCAGCTCTTTCACGCTCAAAACTTTAATGACCCTTATCCTGATGGCAGGAATGTTCCCTATAACTATCAATATCAACCCCAGTTATGGTTGTTGTGGATTTTCCGGGCTGTATAGCTGTGGTCTTGGCATTGTAGTTCCTGACGTTTCACCAGCAGCTGTGATTGGCGTCTTCAGAGGTGTAGCACTGAAAAACAGAGATCTCTCAGTGTCGCAGTGTGGAGAAGATGCTGTCTTTCTGATCTCTATCTTTCGGTGCTACACCTCTGAAGACGCCAGTCACAGCTGCTGGCAAAACATCAGGAACTACAATGCCAAGACCACAGCTATACAGCCCGGAAAATCCACAACAACCTTCATTCTCCGGCCATGAAAGCCTTCAACAATATATTGAACCCCAGTTACGTCACTTCTGCCAATTTCACTTGTCTGAGCACCTTGAACCGATGGATCTCTAATAAAGTTACTTCAACCAATACACCTGCGTGTTTGCTGTGGAGAACTTGGGGATTCTACCTGCCATGGACTGACACTAGGCCTTTATTCCTTAAAAGGCACGAGTTGGCCAGAAAGAGAAATAAGTGTTGCGTATCCCTGGGAGCTGGGAAAAAACGTAAAAATTGTGTGTTGCTTTACCTTAAAGATAAAGGTAGTCCCCTCTGCAAGCATCAAGTCATTACTGACCCATAGGGGGATGTCGCATCATGACGTTTTCTTGACAGACTTTTGTTACAGGGTGGTTTGCCATTGCCTTCCCCAGTCATCTACACTTTACCTCCAGGAAACTGGGTACTCATTTTACCGACCTCGGAAGGATGGAAGGCTGAGTTAACCTTGAGCCGGCTACCTGAACTCAGCTTCCGCCAGGATCAAACTCCTGTCGTGAGCAGAGCTTGGGCTGCAGTACTGCCGCTTACCACTCTGCCCCACGGGGCTCTTACTGCTTTACCTTAGGAGTAAGGAAATTTGCTGATGAAGAAGGAAAGAGCAGGCATCTGTACTCAATCCATAGAATACGTGGCTTTACCTGAGCAGGCCAGGATTTGTAGCACCCCAGTCATATGAACACCCCAATCATGTGAAATGAATGCTTGCACAGCTCTGCAATTTATACCCCCATCCCCCAATCCAACTAGTAGGGTCTCGCCAAGTTCTCAGGCAGATGTTACCTAAGATTTTTAACTATCAATGCCCAGGCTTGAACATTTTACAAGCAAAGCATGAGCCACAGCCTGATATTCATTGCTTCTGCCATTGGCTGCTAGAACTAATTCTTAGAAAGGAACTGAAAGCTAACTGTTGCCATGTTGCTTTCCTGCAGCTGAGCAACGAAATTTGCTGAGCCGAATTCCCTAGCAAAAAAAAAAAGCCAGGCTGTTGCTTTTTAAAAAGGAAAGAAAGCAAGCTGTGGAGATGGGGGAAAGAATCAACCATTAAAGCATTTACAACAAAGAAAGAAGCGAAACTCTCTAATCCTATCCCAGGACCCTTGCCACGGTGCCTAATGTCTAAAGTAATGCGGCCAGCAAGAGCAAGATTAAAGTAGCCATTGTACGCGGCGTCTTGTGAAAGGGCTCGTTTCAACATGAAAAATAGTCCTGGGATTATGATGAATGGGGTGTCCTGACACACACGCACTCCCCCTCCTATAATCCTGTGTTAACGCTGAGGTAGCAGAGCGCTCTGCCTTCTGTGATGGAGACCCCCTTAAAGCTTACCTTCGTCTCCTCCCCGTTGGCCTTCTGAGGAGATGATTAATTGCCTGGCAGTCGCCCCTTGTCAGTTAGCTGGCAATCTTTGTTCTCCACGGTTGAACCATCTGCTGAGGATGTACGGCCCTGGCAGTTTGCTCCCAGTTCCCCTTTCACAGTTGTTACTTCTGAAGGAGGGAGAGGGTCAGGCCGGCGAGGGTCTTATTCTAAAATTGGTGCCTTGGCTCCGTACTCATTAATGGCGACAAAGATTTATAAACTTGGCCTTTGCGGCATCTTGAAAGACCCTAAGCGGGTTCCTGCTATGAGCTTACATAAGAGAAATATAACCCTTTCATACCTCTGGGGAATGCTGAGTAATTTGCTTGGAACTGGCCAGAAATGTGTCAGACGGGGTATCCACCCTGCTGAGAATTCTTACGGCAGTCTTCGATATACCGCAATGAAGTTGACTTTATTGAATCAAATCATGTGTTTGGGGAGGGTTACGCGGTACTGTCCTCATGGATTGCCTCAGAAGGTACATGGGGTTATCTGAAAGCACCCCTGCAACACCATCGCTCTGTATCTGGTCAAGGAGAGGGTCAATAAATGTGTACACGTGTCTTTGTGGATCAGTTAGTAGAATTGCTAATTCCTCAACAGAATAAATTCTGCAACTCTTTCTGTTTCAGCACATGAGAGCCAGTGTGGTGTAGTGGTTAGCACTACGACCTAGGAGACACAGATCTGAATCCTCGCTCAGTCGTACAAGCTTGCTGGTTGGCCACGAGCCAGTCTCTCTCAGCCTAACCTACCTCACAGGGTTGTTGTGAGGGGAAAAATGAAGGAGGAGAAAAAGATGTTGGAAGCTGCTTTAAGTTTTCGTTGGGGAGAAAAGTGGGCTATAAATTTATAAATATGTAAATATAAAAATAAATTATCATGATGGAAATATTTTTTTAAAGAAACCAATAAGCACAAAATCATTAAAAAGCAATGTTAAGATCTTCCTGGAGATTTTTGTTTGTGCTATTTGTATGTTGTCCCTCCAGAAGTCTGCTCAAGGTGGCTTACAATGAAAGATAAAACAGTTAAACAGCATAAATTAAAACAGTCGCTCAAAAACAACACTAAAACAAACCTCACCAGCAATTAAACCATATCAACCTAACAATCAACGGCCCAAACTGCTAAAACTTCAAACAACATAAAAAGTACCATATAACATTCCTAAAACTGGCAGGATGTTGAGCAAAGCCATAAAGGTGTTATCATTCAGGTGGTCTGATGGGATGTCTGTGGTCTGTTTTTATAGTCTGTGTTTTTATGCTGGGCTGGGTTTCAGTTTTAAAAGCTGGTTTTTAATTACCATCTTCTAATGTTTTGTTTTTATTATTATTTATTTTCTAAGCTACACCTTGGGCAAGTTTCTGGAGAGGCAAAGTAAAAAAGTCATAAATAAATGTATAGAGTCGGGCTAAGCCTGGACAAGTGATATATTCATAAACACGAAACAAAATTTATTTTTCTGATCTTTGCGTTTTTTTCCCTGTCTCCACCCCTACAGTGGACTGCATGGACCCCACTTGCTCAGGACGTGGCGTGTGTGTCAGAGGAGAATGCCATTGCTCGGTGGGCTGGGGAGGAACCAATTGTGAAACACCAAGAGCTACTTGTCTGGACCAGTGTTCCGGCCACGGTACCTTTCTGCCCGAAACCGGCCTGTGCAGTTGCGATCCCAGCTGGACTGGACATGACTGCTCAATTGGTAATTGTGCCTATGGTTTTTACGTACCTTACCCTTGCTTGTATAATCGAGATTTCTTGAGTGAAGTTTGCATTCAGTTTATCCCATTGTCTTCGTTCGACGACAACAGCAGTGTGCTTTTATACCATTCTTCTAGATAGATGAGTGCCCACTCAGAGCAGTGAACAAAGTCAGTGTTATTACTATCACCACAAGTATAGCTGGGGAGATGGACTGAGAGGAGGGGCTTACCTGAGGCCACGTGCAGAGCTTATGGCAGGAGTGGGAGTCGAACCAGCAGAGTGTTGACTGACAACCCAACCACTTAACTACTACACTACAGCAGCTCTTCCTGTACATCTGCACTGGTGGTGGACATGATTCACTTTTGATCACTTAGGAAAGGCACTGCATGAACCCTACGTAGGCTGTTTTGCCCAGCATTTTTGCCTTCTATGTCTTACAAGCCATGCTGTCTATTGGAACAGACTGGGTACTTAACCCTGGCCGATGTGCAAGCTAGCACTTAGAGGGAGCTCTGTGGCAATACAAGCCACCACTCAGGGAGCACTCAGTTCAAAGATTTTTATTTTTATTTATTTATGTTCTTTATAGTCCGCCTTTCTCACTGAGACTCAAGACGGATTACATAGTGTGAGATTAGTACAATCAGTAGCAAGGACAAGTGCAGGCATTTCCATATGGTGTCGAGAACATTTCCATAAACAATGTCATTGGGTAAATGAATACAAATTTACAAAGACATGCCATTAGCAAGGATTCAATATGGGGTTGAAGAACTGCTGAAACAGAACATAATTGGTTCTAGGACTGACATTAGACAGCATGAAGCACAGGTAATATATAGGAGTACATATTTAAAGCATCAGATAATATGTAAGGCAACATAATGATGAAGTCTATGGCTCCTAACTCATTAGCAAATCATCGGAGACCCCCTCCCTACAATACCACCCTCCTATTCAAGAAAAAATCCTTTTTGAATAATTCGGTTTTCTACTCTTTGTGGAAAGCCAGGAATGTGGGGGCTCTCCTGACCTCCTAAGGCAGGCGGTTCCACGGGGTAGGGGCCACCACAGAGAAAGCCCGTGTACGGGCTGCTGTTGATTTCGCCCATGCGCAGACTGGCACCTGCAAGAGACCCTGTTCAGATGAGCAAAGCTGCCGTGGAGGGACATAGGGAGGGAGGCGGTCCCGTAGGTATGTCGGCCCAAGGCCGTAAAGAGCTTTGTATGTAATAACCAATACCTTGAATTGAGCAAGGTAACTGACAGGTAGCCAGTGGAGTGACTGTAGAATGGGAGTGACGTTCATGCTTCTGCTCACTGCTGCTAACAGATGGACATTGGTCACCCATTACCTTCGCCCACATTGCTCCCAGGAGGAGACATCTGAGTGAGCTGACACTAGTAGTGGTTGCCGCTAAGGGGACCGTACCAGTTGGCCCCTGTGGCACTGGCACAACTACCGGGATTTGATTGTGCTTGCTCCTGGCAATAGTGACCCTCCAGGACAGCAGCCCAACGGGAGCTCTCCCTGTCAGTTAAATGGCCTGTTCTCCCCTGCTATTTCTGCGGTCATAAAGCTTTATGTCTACAAATGAAGATGCTGGCTGTTTCGCGGTAGCCCGTTGGTCACAAATGAAGATGCTGGCTGTTTCGCGGTAGCCCGTTGGTCACAAATGAAGATGCTGGCTGTTTTGCGGTAGCCCGTTGGTCACAAATGAAGATGCTGGCTGTTTCGCGGTAGCCCGTTGGTCACAAATGAAGATGCTGGCTGTTTCGCGGTAGCCCGTTGGTCACCCTCCCTAGAGTTCCATTTTAGTGTTCAAGGCTCAGCAGAGAGAGGGAGTGCAAACAGGACGTTGTTTCTGCCTTTCCTTTGTTTTCTTCTTTCTCTGTATGATCCTTCCCAACTTACAGGATCATATGGAGAAAACGGGGGCAACCTGTTGCTGCGTGGATATTCTCTGGGGAGATTTCCATGCTGCTGAAGCCTCTAGCCAGAGGAAGAAACGGCACACACTTGGAGCCAGGTTATCAACACCCCTCCCCAGTTCTGGGAGTCAGAACTCAAGAGAGATCATTCCCTGCCACCTCCTGCTATGCATCTTCAGTCTGCGGCAGATGCCCAGCCACTAAGCTATCCTTCCGTATCCCCCCAACACTCTTTGTTTGCCTTTTGGTCCTTGTGCTCCAAGTTCCTGCCACCTGTCCAGCCATTGGGCCTGGGTCTTGCCAGTGCCTGGACCTGGGCACCTGACTTACCTCATCCCAGTATCCCAAAGGACTCACAATAGATAGCAGTGCTTTTATTTAAAAATATAAGGAATATGGATTGGCACTGACTGAAGATAATATGTGTGGTGGTGGTGGTAGAGGTGGAGAGTGCCCTCAAGTCATAAGTTGACTTATGGTGACCCCTGGTGGGGTTTTCAAGGCATGGGAGTTGGTGGTTTGCCATTGCCTGCCTCTGCAACCCTGGTCTTTGTTGGAGGTCTCCCACCAATTACTAGCCAAGGCAGACCCTGCTTAGCTTCTGAGACCTGACGAAATCAGGCTCACATGTGCTATCTAGATCAGGGCAATCTGTGTGTGTTACTTGCCATCAGATTGCTTCTGACTTCATGCCAACCCTATGAACTGGCAACCTCCAAAATGTCCTATCATTGACATCCCTGGGTCTTGCCAATTGAAGGCCGTGTCTTCCTTGATCGAGTCAAGCAGAAGCGAATGGGAACATGTAAATTAGTAGGAGGGAATGACAGGGACGCTGCGTGGGGAACCCTGGTCTATCCCGACTTCGTAGCTGCAGCGGTCAGGGTGGTACAGCGCCCCCTGAGCTATTTGGAATAAGCCAACAGGAATGACTAGTGCCAGAAGGAGCTAGTAGGGCAGACTCATGGTGGAGTCCTGGTTCCGTCATGAAGGGACAACCAGTTCCCTTGCCTTGCCACGGTGCTTATTTGGAATTGGGCCCTTGCTTTCATTGGCCTGCAGCAGCTTCCCAAATCAGGCTATAAATACTTTTCAGATGTATGTAACTCTTAGTGAAAGGTAAGTTCATGGGTTGGATCCCGCTAGCTTTTTCGCTCAACCCAATTCCCTTTCTTGCTACCATCTCGGTCCCACATGGTTCTTGTCGATGCAGGATCCATGATCCCCAGTCATAGCCTTCTGGGCACTCAAAGGGATTTACTCTCTCTCGTATTCTCCGTATTCACCAGTAAAAAAAACTGGCCGGGTTCCAATGTGTAATAGTCTCCAAAAGACATGTCAGACATGGAGATATATTTTCCTTCTCTAGGGCATTTCCAGGGCTTTCTCAGAAAGCAGCACTAATTTAATGTGTAAGGTAGGGTGCCACGTGCCCATACTTTTCGAAAACCGTTTGATAAGAAGTATGCAAAAAAAATGACATCTAGTTTAGCAAAGAATATGCAAAAAAATAGCAAGAAGGAGCAATCCAGAAGCAATGGGTCTGTGGTGGAGCGCGTGCTTTGCATACCGAAGGGCCTAAAAGGGCTGAAAAGGATCCTAGGAAATACTTGCTGAGGAAAGGTTTTTCTCCGCCAGAGATCTTACAAAGCTGCTTCCAGTAGAGGTGGGCAATACAAGTTACTTGGCCTAAAGGGCTAGCTGGGTATAAAGCAGTTTTATATGTTCACACAATCTCTCTACATGAGCCATCTTTCACAAGGACTCTCAGGTTTATGGAGACGCAATGTTAGCCGGGAAATGTAGTTTAAAAAGACAGAGCCAAGGGCTCTGTCAATTTCACCTCTCTAAGAGCCAGAGATTGTTCCTCAAAGGGTTTGTTAATTTCATCTTTGCCTCCCCAAAGGGGAGGTGAAATTGACAGAACCTTCAGGGAAGCCAAGATGAAATTAACAAACTCTCTGAGGAGCATCTCCTCTGGCTTTAAGTAGAGAGGTGAAATCAACACAGCCTTTTGCTTTCCCGGCTAACATTGTGTCTCCTTACACTTGAGTGTCCTTGTCTGAGATGCCTCATGTAGAGAGACTCACAGACTTCTTGGAATACTGTATTTTTTTCTTCCAAACTTTATAGTTTTCCTTTGTGAAGAGAGGTTTTGTGTTGTTGTTTTTTATAGCCAGGATCTTACCATTTTTCATCCAACGGAGCAGCCATCAAATAACTTAGACGTTGGCAACCCTGGCTTTTCATTTAAAAGACAAAAACGTCTAGCCCTGTGATTATACAGAAATCCTTTAAAAACATAGAAGTCTGTGAATGCCTCCTGCCCTGTGCTGGATCCCAATTTGTGCTACACTTTACACAAGCCAAGCAATTCATTTCAGTGGTTCCCTGTGCCTGAGGAGTACCATGTGTGTGGGTTATAAATCCATCTTTCAGAGTTGAGGCCTAGATAGACTGGAGAACTCCGGGTAATAAATGGGTGTTTACAAACCACCTTAGTAGAGATTTTAGCCGTGAGGCATAAAGCAATAATAACTTTAACATCGGAAACAGCTCTGTGAGGAATGAAGTTTTGGAGCGAGGGTTATGTATAATTTTGCACTGCCAGAGAAAGTGACAAGAGGTGAATTTTACAGATGCAAGAAAGGGAAAGGTTATGTTTTGATACACAACCCAAGGAGGTGGTTGTTCCTTGTGGGAGTGAAGTGTGGGTGGAAGTGGGGGGTAGTACACACAGATGAGAAGAACAAGCAGTTTTAGCAAACTACTCCATAGACCCTAACTGCATTTTTCTTCCCTTCAGAAATTGACACTGGCCTTCTCATTCCCCCCAAGCTAATTGTTTTTATTATAAGAATACATAGTACTGTCTTCTTCATATTATACAAAGGCCCGTTCCCCATTTCATGTGTAGAAAACCGAGTTGTGATGAAATTTCGTCCATGGCTGAGTCATGATCTAGCTTACTGACCAGAATCAGCCCCCAGACCAATATTATCTGGCCACAGGCAGCTCTAAATCCCTGATCAAGGCCCCAAAGCAATGTTATCTAGCCCTGATTCCCCTATATATAAGCAAGCTGGAACATGTCCAGAGGAGGGCAACGGAGACGGTGAGGGGTCTGAAGACCAAGTCTTATGAGGAAAGGTTGAAGGAGCTCGGTATGTTTAGCCTGGAGAGGAGATGACTGAGAGGTGATATGAGAACCATCTTTAAGTACTTGAAGGGCTGTCAGGTAGAGGATGGCGCAGAGTTGTTTTCCGTTGCCCCAGAAGATCGGACCAGAATCAACAGGTTGAAATTAAATCAAAAGAGTTTCCAGCTAAATATTAGGAAGAACTTCCTGACGGTTAGAGTGGTCCCTCAGTGGGACAGGCTTCCTCGGGAGGTGGGGGCTCTACTTCTTTAGAGGTTTTTAAGCAGAGGTGAGATGGGCATCTGGCAGCAATGCTGATTCTGTGAACCTGGGCAGATCATAAGAGGGAGGGCAGGAAGAGTTACATCAGTGCTTCATTCTTGTGGCCCCTTCTTACATGCCCAGGGTAACGTTGATCACCACTTTAGGGTCAGGAAGCAATTTTCTCCAGCCTAGTTGGACCAGGGATCCTGGAGGTTTTTTGCCGTCTTCTGAGCGTGGTGCGGGGATCACTGTGGCCGTGGGGGAGAGGTAGTTGTGAATTTCTTGCATCATGCAGGGAGTTGGACTAGATGACCCTGGAGGTCCTTTCGAACTCTATGATGCTATGAAATTACGCAAAAGCCCAAAACTCGTTGTGTGTCTCACCACTATGGGAACATATAAAAGTATGCACTACCTATCCTATTTAGTTGAGTGTTATCTTTCCTAAGTGTAGCTCCAAAGGTGGTTGTTTTTTTTTTAAGCCATTCACAAAATTCATCCAGGGTGTGTGTACATAAACACAAACATACACACACCCCAGCAAGTCCACAATGCAGTAAGTCTCTTTAACAAATGAGAAAGTCAGATAAATCCATCACAAAGGAGATGCGGCTATGCAGCAGGAATTCTTCTTTGGGAAGCTGTAATTCGTGTCCTCTAATGCTTGGTGATCCAATTAAACATCAAAGCTGGGGGGGGGGGAAACATAATCCATTGAGGCCGGAATATTTGTTTTACTTCAACCAAATCTTAATACCAGGAACAAAATCCCCCAGAGAGATTTCATTTCACGCACTGCCACCCAACGGCAGGTAGATATTTAAAGCAAAGTTCACAATGCTAAATGTAATGAACAGTCATCCAGGCTGTGCTTATTCATCTTTCTGACCTCAGGTTCCGTTTCTGAGGTCCGTACCCCACCTGTCAGTTCCTGGCAGGTAGATCCCTCAGTCCCTCTCCGGTGAACACACATGGGTTCCAATAGAAAAGGCTTTATTCAGGATTTTACAGTCCAGGTCTGATCTCTGTCATAGAGCTTGGTAGAAGTGACAATTCAAAACAACGGGTCAATATTATACTTGAGTTTTCCCGGCACACAGGGTTACACTGGTTCTGTGAGAACCCATTATAGTTATGGCTAAATAGTGAGTACACAATACTGAATCCCCAGCATCTGCGCAAAGTAACAAAGGCAGGCGCCTGGAGTCTCCAAGGTCGTTTCTAGCTTGGAGATGCCTAGTTCTGTAAGATAACAGGAGACCTGGCTGGAGGAATAACAGTTATAATATGAAAATAACATGGCTACTGAAAGACTATAGCAGGTTAGACATTAGGCATTCAGTATACTGTGGCAGCAGTGATAGAACAAAAAAACAAACATGGCATGGATATACAGAGACATGACACCAGCATTCTAGTAACAAGTAGTATCTAAAGTGCTTTAAAAAGAATATAAATTGCAAGAACAGTCGTTAAACAACTCATTTTTAAAAAAACCACAACCACATTAAGGAGTATCAGTACAACAGCAAAGCATTAAAGCAATCTTATTATTTCACTTCATTTATACTCCACCTTTCTCCCCAACGGGCACCCAAGCTGGTTTACATAATTCTCCATTACACCTCACAACAACCTTGAGAGGTAGGTTAGACTGAGTGTGTGTGACTGGCCCAGGGTCACCCAGTAAGCTTCCTTGGCAGAGTGGGGATTCGAACCTGGTTCTCCCAGATCTTAATCCAACACTCTAACCACTACACAACACTACCCCAGGTTCCAGCAAGCCCAATAGTAGTTGCCAACCTCCATATGCCCTGCAAAATAAGAATGTCTTAGCCAGACATCTGACAGTGAGGAGACAGAACTTAAGAATAGCCATGCTGTGTCAGACCCAGGGCCGGATCTAGGGTTGCCGGTACCGAGGGTAACCCAAGTCTGGCCCCTCTCGCATGCGTGATGATGTCACTTCCGTGATGTCATCACACAGGGAGGAGCGTGCTGCCCGCGCAGCAAGCTGGCTGCCCCAGCATGCCACGGAGTTGGCAGAGGTAGCGTGGGGGCTGGGAGGCCGCCCGCGCTGCCATTCACCTACCCCGCAGGACAGGAGGCGTGCAGCAAGCCAGCTACCCCCTGTCCTGCAGGGCAGGCGAATGGCGCAGGCGGCCTCCCAGCCCCTCGCGTTGCCGCCCGCACGCGCCCAGCGGCTGGCAGCTGCGCCCGGCGCCCCCTCTTTAGCAGCGCCAGGAGCAGACTCCCCCCCGCCCCCCCCGCCCCCGTCAATCCGGCCCTGGTCAGTCCAACAGTCCGTCTAGCCCAGCAATTGATAATTGAACATGGAACTGAGTATGGAAGTTCCATTTAGTCATTGCAGCAAATGGCGCCTGATGGATCTGTCCTCCAGAGATTCGTCTAAGCCTCTTTTAATGCCTGCTAAACTAGCGGCCTTTACTGTGGCAGGGGTTTGGCTAAACATTAGGAAGCACTTCCTGACAGTGAGAGCGGTCCCTCAGTGGAACAGGCTTCCTCGGCAGGTGACGGGCTCTCCTTCTTTGGAGGTTTCTAAGCAGAGGCTAGAGGGCCATCTGAGAGCAATGCCGATTCTGTGAACCTGGGCAGATCATGAGAGGGAGGGCAGGAAGGGTCACATCAAGTGCTGAGTTCTCGTGGCCCCTTCTTACACGCCCAGGGTAATACCGGATCACCACTTTGGGGTCAGGAAGCAGTTTTCCCCAGGCCAGTTTGGCCAGGGATCCTGGTGGTGTTTTGCCATCTTCTAGGCATGGAGTAAGGGTCACTGGGGTGTGTGGAGAGGGAGGGAGGGAGGGAGTTGTGAAGCTCCTGCATTGTGCAGGGGGTTGGACTAGATGGCCATGGAGGTCCCTTCCAACCCTATGATTCTGCAAGGTGGGTTTGTGTGAGGTGGTCAACCAAATGCAATGAGGGAGTACAATCCGCTGTCTGGGCACTAACTTTTGTCTGGTATGTCCACCCTCTTGGTTCCCATCAACGCGGGTCACTGCAGAAGATCTAAGATCACGGATGGGTATATAGGTAGTCTTAAAGTTCCCACATCCTAAAGATTCTGTACTCGGAGAACTTAATTCAGACTCTTAGTGGATGACACCCTTGTGCCAACTGTGTGTGGACACTATAAGTCAGTATTCTTAATTGAGATCAACCTCCCTATCTGCTTGTGGTTTCCTTCTGTGGACACAGACAAATAGCCGTTCAAAGAATAAATCAGGAAAAAGATGGTTTTGCCAACTTGCTGTCAGATCAGATGAATTCAACAAAAGGAAAAGACACTTATATCGGCTACAGCCTTTGGAACTTGCATCGTTATTGGCTTTAAGTACTGTGACTTCAGACTGTTAAAGTGATACCTCCCTGCTAGGACGTTATGGAATGTTTATGAACATTCCAATTGCCCAAGAGCTCATATAACAAAGAGATCCCAACAGCGTCAGCATCATGGTTTTGAGTCAGAACTGGTGGAAAGAGAAGTCGCAACAGGTGTCAGTTGTGAGACTGAATGTCTGGTATTTGTGTGAGCGTGAATTCAGACGGGGGCACGTTAATTGGGCATACGAGTATGAATAGAGTTGTATGCGACGGAGCAAATGTGAAATGGTCGCAGGAGGCATTACAAACAAAAGGTACATCTGCAAGCTCTGAATTCGCCATTTCAGAAAGAGCCTGAGAAACACCTAAGGAGAGAAACTGTTTTGTCATACAGGGATTGCCTGGAGATGAGATAGAGAATTTACCTCACTTCTAAGGGTCTTAAAGAAGCACAAATGCCTTGCGGCTGGCCTTCACATAGCAGCATTTTTCCTCCCTATTAACATGACACAGAAGTTAACAGTGAATATCTCATCCAGGGCTGTCTTTTTTTTATAGCAATGCAGTCTTTTATTTCTGGAAAATCTCAACGCACTGGAGGCAAGAGAAGCCTTAATCAAGCTTACTTGATGCTAGAAAATCCAACTTAAGACAGTTTGCAATTATTAAATTTTCTAATAACATTTTGAAGGTCAGTGGAACAGTTCCAGTTTTTAAGAAGCTCGGGGCAATTTTACTTGATCCTATATTTTAGCCTTAAATCCGCATTTATTAAAGGATTTAACAGGTGAAACAGAAGTGGCTAACACTCGTTTTGTTTCGCTTGCATACAAATGTCTCCCCCTCCCCCCAATTGCAACTTAGCCTGGAGAGGAGACGACTGAGTGGTGTTATGATAGCCATCTTCAAGTACTTGAAGGGCTGTCAGGTAGAGGATGGCGCAGGGTTGATTTCTGCTGTCCCAGAAGTTCAGGCCAGAACCAGCAGGTTGAAATTAAATCAAAAATGTTTTTGGCTAAGCATTAGGAAGAACTTCCTGACAGAGCGGTCCTCGGGAGGTGGTGGGCTCTCCTTCTTTGGAGGTTTTTAAGCAGAGGCTAGATGGCCCTCTGACAGCCATGCTGATTCTGTGAACCTGGGCAGATCATGAGAGGGAGAGCAGGAATGGTTACATCAGTGCTTAGTTCTCGTGGCCCCTTCTTACATACCCAGGGTAATGCTGATTGCTACCTTGGGGTAGCAATTTTCCCTAGGCCAGTTCAGCTAGGGATCCTGATGATGTTTTGCCATCTTCTGGGCATGGATCCAATAACTAGGTGGATAAACCACAACTGGAAGGAAACAGTACAGAAATACAACAATCAAAAAAAGAGCTGCAGCCGAAAGAAGTTGTTTCAGACAAAAGCAACTGGGCATGGAGGTCACTGAGTGTGTTGGGGGGGGGGTAATTGTGAATTTCCTGAGTTGTGCAGGGGCTGGACTAGATGACCCTTAAGGTCCCTTCCAACCCTATGATTCTGTGAACTTAGAAAGTGTTACGAGTAGAAGATTCACTTGTGCCAAATGTAGGATTTCTTGCAAAAAATAAAAATCAAAAAAATGAAGCCGAACCAAGCATCCTTAAGCACCCCCCTTCAAGCTGAAGAAAGAAATTCAGGCTGAATTTCTGGGCATGGTTTATTTTAAACCAAATAAAGTTAACTGCTTTGTACCTCCCGTACGAACAGCAGATGAGGGGTGCACATGAAGCTGCCTGCAGTCTTTCTGTGTTGTCTACATAGACCAGCAGCAGTTTTCTCGGGCCTCGGATCTGTCTCATGACCTATTACTGGATCCTTTCAGCTAGAGACGCCGAGGATTGAACGTGGGGACTTCTTGCTCTACCACGGAGTCCCAACACCGCCCCCCCCCCACAAGGCCAGCCTGTATATGAACTGTACCATTTCAGGCTACAGGAAAGGTGTGCAAACTGTTGTTTCTTTTTTTATTAATATCAATATTGACACTACAACAATAAACAGTAAAAGGAACATAATAAACAGCAAAAGGAACACAACAAATCATCATGATAAATGCTTCAAAATCAACCTTTTTGCTAACACAAACACACTATTAATTATTGGCAATCGTATTGTTTTAACAATGTCCAAGACTAAGCATTGATAATACTGTGAAAAAGAATACCCAAGTAACAAGTTGCAAAGTACGTTATTCCCAATTTGAGGAGTAAAGAATTAAGTATTTTTGGTACGGTGACGTAGCTACTTGTGGGTCTTTGTCAGAAAGGTAATCTATGAAAGGTTGCCACTTCGTTGCAAAATTTGTTTCTTTAGGATAGTGAGAGGATTGATGGATCCTGTTCATAACTTCCTCCATTGCTATGTGCTGCCAACTTTATTGAACCACATGGTCAAGTTAGGGGGGCGTGGATTGACTTCCAGCATGAGGCAATTGTGGTTTTGGCTGCAACCAGAAGTAATTAAATCTTGTCTAATCTGTGGATTTGGTAATTTTGCCCTAGGCCTAAAAATATGAGTTCAGGTTGTGAAGGAATGACAGAGTTATTTCTGTGATTTGCTGCAGCACCGTCTTCCAAAAATCTTTAATAAATGAACACTGCCACCAACAGTGTGCTTAGGATCCTATGTCTCCACACTTTTTCCAACAGAGTGGGGAACAGTTCGATGTTCTTTTAGACAGCTTTAATGGTGTGAGATACCATTTCTGAATAACAGTAAACGTTTGTAAGCTTGTGGAAACAACTTGTGATTTAATTAGTCTCGTTGTCCTTTCTGTTGTTTCTGACAACGTGACCTTTGTTAAAAGCCAGGAGCAAACGGTTGCCTTCAGGACTGAGGACAGCTCCAAGGGTCGCATTTTGCAAAAGGGAGATGCATGCAAAGTTGCAAAAGGTGGTGCTGGATCAACCCAGGTGGACTGGAAGCAATTTATATATATCCCAGGCAGCCAGGCTAATTTTCGAAGGGCCTCTGGCTCAGCATCCATTCTAGGGCCCTGTGTCACTCCATGATACAACCTGGGATATTACAGGAATTTCCCTTGCCTTGTTTCATTACGTGCATGCTTGCTAACAGTCTTATCATCAGAAAGTCGTGAGAACGCACCTTGAGAGTTTTAAATGCTGGGTCGGGGAGGGGGGGATATGACTAACTTGTATTGAGGGAGATCAAAAAAGTGTCCCACGGACCTGTCGCAAATGTTGGTAAACTTGGTCAAGCCAATCCCTCCTCCTTCACCGCTCAAAGATGTAGCTTGCTTCCAGCGAGGAACAACTGGGTACTTTGTAGAAGCAGTTTGCCATAGCCAAAAACAATGGTTTTCTTTTTTACAAGCATCTGGGAAAGGAGTGTTTGCTCTGCGAAGCAGCTTGCCTCCAGCTGGAAGTTGCTTCATGCCTAAAGGCTTATATGGATGCCCAGCCCTGGCTTTGATGATTCAGCAAAGTACAAAGACTCGATGAAGAATTTTGAATTCACTGTCACTGCTAGTGATGTGCTTCTTTAAATCCTTCGCGCTAGTTAATGAACTCTTAAGTCTGTTGCGGTTGCCTCCTATCAGTTTCTTCAGACATTGTCCCTGTCCGCTACTTGCAGTGTGCTTTTTTTGGACTAGCCGTGTACCAGTTAATGCGTTCCTCGTGTACGAAGACTGCTTACTGCATTTCTTCAGAGACTCATTCGCAGTCTGTTACTAGCGATTTGGTTTTTTGAACGCAGCCTTGCTAAGTAATGGACTCCTCTTGGATTAAGGCTGTTTGCTTCGTCACCTTTTCTTCTCTAATGTTGCCCGCCGCTGCTCCCTGCTATTGTGATCAACTTGTTTGCTCTGACTCATGCTTTCCGTTTGCATCGTTTTCTTCGCTGTGAAAGCCCAAGCCTCTTTCACTGGATTCAGCCGTTTTGGGATCAGATACCCCTCTGGTAAAAGACCCACTCGTGAATCCTGAATTCTAAGGAAGAAAAAGAAAGCCCTAGCTTAGGCCTCTAAAGCTCTCTCAGATTCCTTCCAACAAGAGGCTCGAGCTGCAAAGCGAATGAATCCGGGCAAGGTGAGGATGGGGGCGGGGGGCACGCCACACTCTCAGAGATAGCACAGGGGATAGCAGAGTTATTCTCACAAACAGTAAAAGAGATTAAAGATGAAAGGAAATATTTAACCACCTATGGGGGGAAAACAGCTGGAGTGAAAATGTTTGTTAACGGGAAAAGGCTTTCATGCCCATGGAGAGCATTTTAGCTCTGCTGAAAAAGGCAGCGTCGGCAAGATGCAGCTGCCCAAAAAGGCTGCCAATGTGATAATGTGTATTAAAAGCCTCCTCTAGCCCCTAGATGCATACCAGTTAGGGTTGCCAGGTCCAGGTTGGGAAATTCCTGGAGATTTTGGAGGTGGGGCCTGGAGAGGGTAGGGTTTGGGGAGTGATATAATGCCATAAAGTCCACCCTCCGAAGCAGCCATTTTCTCCAGGGGAACTAATCTCTGTCACCTGGAGATCAATTATAATTCCGGGAGATCACCAGCCACCATCTGGCAACCATAATACCAGTTTACGCAATCAACCCATGTTCTCAATGGCTAGGGAAGCTCAGATGTTACCTTATCACATTATTAAACGAAACCAATTTTTTAGAAAAATTTAGGATGCACTCACAACTCATAGAGTTCTAGGCCTGAGGGAATGTATACTTGGGAATACCTGGACCCAGTGTTGAAGCTGTGACTTGTTGCCAATAAAGTTGGCAGCAAACTACCTGTCTACTTGCATTGTGCAGGGGGGTTGGACTAGATGACCCTAGAGGTCCCTTCCAATCCTATGATTCTATGATTCTCCATCATCATTCAAGCCTCTTTACAGAGTAACATAAGCAAAGGAAATTAGACCATTGACCAATATGTCTTAAGCCCTGATTCCCACATTTGGAAGGATGAGGCGATAGAGAGGACCACGTAGCTTCTGTTTGCAGATGGGAGGCTTGTGGTGGGTAATCACATTTGGGAATGCTCCTTTCTGTTGTTGTTGTTTTTTATACTCCTTGAACATAGCAAACCAGTACAGTAAGCAAAGCGTTTGCTATATTAAAATTTTTGCAATAGAATTCCTTCAACACAGACACCAAAACTCTTTGAGCTGATATTCACACGTATCCAGCCATGCAATTCTTGACATTTAAGGGCACTTTAATATTTGGAAGGGCCATTTGCCCAATTCTCCCCTCTCTCCCTTCCTTTGAAGTGTCGTTCCTAGAGGACAGTGGACCCAATGGGGCAAAATAACAGTCTGCAGTGGGAGGGAAGAATAAATGGAAACTGAGCCTCCTCTGAAACCTTACGTACCCTTCAGTTTTCTGAGTGTCTAATACTTCTGCACACCACTAGGAATTGCACTGCATAGCATTTGTGAATCTGTGTGTGGTGCTGGAATAGGTTTTACAAAGACCAAGGACTGCCCAAAAGACAAGTAAGTGGGTTCTAGATCCAATCAAGCTAGAATCTGCAATGACTGTACTGAGGCTATCATACCTTGGTCACATCATGAGAAGAAAAGACTCACTGGAAAAGACAATAGTTGCAGGGAAAGCTTAGGGCAGTAGGAGAAGAGGAAGACCCAACATGAGATGGATTGACTCAATAAAAGAAGCCATGGCTTTCAATTTGCAAGACTAAGAGCCAAGCTACAAGTGACACCCGACACAGGTTGGACACTTGCCAGCTTCCCTCAAGTTTTGATGGGAAATGTAGGCGTCCTGGTCTTCCAGCTTGGCTCTCTGACTGCTGTCCAATGGACGTTTCAACTGTCACTTGTCCAACATTCCGCCAGGCTGCCTACATTTCCCATCAAAACTTGAGGGAAGCTGACAAGTGTCCAACCTGTGGCAGGTGTGACTTGTAGCTTGGCTCTGAGGAAGGCTATCAATGATAGGATGTTTTGGAGGTTGTTCGTACATCGGGTCTCCAGAAGTTGGAAGTGACTTGGATATTCTTTCTCGTGTGGCTTTGCAGAGAGGGGCTGTTGACCCCTCCCCCCTCAATATTATGGGAGCAACCTGAGAATTCAGTCTGTTGCCATGAGAATGAGCCCCCAAATCTGAGTCTTGGGGTCAAAGCTTGAGACCTCAGAACCACTCCTTACCTGCAGTCCAACAAGCTCTATCTGCTTCTTGTTTTATCTTTGTAGACCTTTTGTAGAGTCGAGAAGATTAGAATTACACTGTCACCAGGCCCGCCTGACATCATTTTGGAATAAGTGTCTGCACACATACCAATACCAGTCTGTGTGGTTTCTAGCCTCCTGAGACGGCGAACTTGTTTCCTGAGAAGAAATTCTGTATTAAAGCTTCTACAAATGGTCTAAATGTGATTTTTTTTTAAAGAATCATGAGTAATATCTCATGGAAATTTTGCCATGATGTTCACAAAGATTGACAAAAACAACACGCAAGATTACCTGAGAACCTTCCTTTCTATCCACAACGAGTGAAGCCAATGAAGTCATCCCCAGAAATTCCCAAATTAGCAAGCGTTGCATGATCAGCATTAGATATGCTTACTGTTTCTTTTCATTAATGCTGTCTGGACGTGGGCTTTAAAATGTCTGTCTAGGCAAAATGAAACACTCCCAATTTTGTCTAATGGAAAGGGGTGAAAAGCTCAGCGATAGAATTCATGCTTTGCATACAGAAGGTTTCAGGTTCACTTCTAGTAAAAGCAGCTGTGGTAATGGGCCCGGAAAGGGTAGAGTTTGGGGAGTGATATAATGCCATGGAGCCCACCCTCCAGAGCAGCCATTTTCTCCAGGGGAACTGATCTCTGTCACCTATAATTCCGGGAGATCTCCAGCCACCATCTGCCAATCATAATACCAGTTTACGCAATCAACCCATGTTCACAATTGCTAGGAAAGCTCAGATGTTACCTTATCACATTATTTAACAAAACCAATTTTTTGGAAAATTTTAGGATTCACTCACAACTCACGAAGTTCTAGGCTTGAGGGAAACAGAGATGTATACTTGGGAATACCTGGACCCAGTGTTGAAGCTGTGACTTGTTGCCAATAAATTTGGCAGCAAACTACCTGTCTACCTGCATTGTGCAGGGGGGGGTTGGACTAGATGACCCTAGAGGTCCCTTCCAATCCTATGATTCTGTGATTCACCTGTGACCGGAAGGCAGTATGTCTACTTTTACTAGCAGCATCATTCCAAGGACCCAAGCAGAGAAAGGTCTTTCCCCCCACCTGCTACCTGAAATCCTTCACTCGGAAATGGCAGTTTCACATGGGTAGCCATGTTCTTCTACAGTAGAAGAGCAAGTTTCGAGTCCAATAGCACCTTAAGGACCAACAAAATTTCCTTTCAGTAGTCCAGCTTCCATCATCAGGTCCACAATGAAGGGAGCTTGTATCATGTCTGTAGCCCCTACATCCATGTCATTATTCTAGGGCAGTGATGGCAAACCTTTTTGAGCCCGAGTGCCCAAACTGCAGCACAAAACCAACTTATTTATTTCAAAGTGCCAACACTGCAATTAAACCTGAATACTGAAGTTCTCTCTCTCTCTCTCTCTCTCTCTCTCTCTCTCTCTCACTCACTCACTCACTCACTCACTCACTCACTCACTCACTCACTCAGGAGCCACGAATGAAAATAAAGCAAGTTAAAGCCATTTGCCCTTTTTTACACCAGCAGCCGTGCTTGCAAGCACTCTCTCTCACTCATTCACTCAAGAGCCATGACTGAAAGTAAAGCAAGTTAAATCAAAGCAGCTTACTCTTCTTTAGAAAGCCAGCCCCAGCCGCCTGGCTGCTGCCTCCACTTCCTGCTGCTAAAGAGACGGGCAGCAAGGAGGCAGCCTTGAGGAAAAGGAATCACGTGGGCAAGACCAAAACCCATGTGATCTCTGCTCAGAGCTACTGGAACACCGTTGCAGGCGTTCCCCCCTCCAAATGAGCCCTGGACCTAGCGATTGGCGACTTGGCTCGCATGCCCACAGAGAGGGCTCTGCGTGCCAGCTGTGGCACGTGTGCCATAGGTTTGCCATTGCTGTTCTAGGGGATGCTAAATGCTAATACTGTGTTACTGCCTGATTTCATATCGCCAATGCTATGTACATCACTGTCTGATTTCATAGTGCAAGGACTATGTGCCTCGCTTTCGTTTCTCCCTCTCACAGCCTGAGAACACAGCCGGGAGAGCTGTAGGTAATCTCTTTCTTCTAAGCTCACTGAAATGACCTTGTAGTGTCTGAAATGTTACAGTTCTCCATATCTTGTCTAGCTAATGTATAAACTCCAGAAACGTTTCCCAGACTTCTTCCCACTCAAACTTGTGGGTTAGAAGGGAGGGGAATGTTTGAGTATTTAGACCTGTACTTTCCTCAAGCCTTTATTCCCTTCAAGGAAGTTGTACTGCTCAGATGCATCCTTGCTTCTAAGTAAGCTTATGGACCTATGTATATGGAAAAGATCTGATTCCTGATTAAAAGTCATTTAACCAAGGACCTGTGTCTTTCTGTGATGATCCAGGGATCTCTCTGCCATATCCTGTCATCCATAGCCTGACAGCTGGACTCTCTAAAGCTTACACCTCAGAAATGTTGTTGGTCTTTAAGGTGCTACTGGACTTGAATCTTGCTCTTTGGAGGTGGCGAGAACTGAACCTAGAACCTTCTGCATGCAAATTGTCAACCCTGAGCTGCAGCCCTTCCCCATCATATTTTATATGATATAGCCTTGACTAATCTCAATAGCCCTTTCTCTCCCGAGATCAAAGTGTTTTCTTGCAGAACTAGAGAGATAATACAAGTGAGGTGGATGTTGGTGTCTTAGCCTGGAGTTTTAACTGGCAAGAGCTTGGCCTTCTACTCGAACTCCTAGTATTTTCTTTCTCTCTCCTCCTCTGCCTAGGGTTTGATGCCATAAGTCCACCCAACCTTTTGTTTTGAGTGAGGGCCAAGCTACAAGTGACGAACGACACTTGAACAGCAAGTGTATTTCTCTCTGTTCACTTAACCTCCACTCAATCCACTTGCCGTTCAAGTGTCATTCGTCACTTATAGCTTGGCCCTAAGACAGTGTGGCAAACGCTTGTATTGAATCCTCCAACAAGGGGTTGTCATTTGCTCACGGTTGTCTTGCAGTGTGCTCACCCAATAGCTTAATTTTATTGCCCATCGTTTAATCAAGCACTTTAGAGAGCAGATTTGCTGTGAGTTTGCTTCTAAGCCAGGCATCACTTACTGTACTGGCCTCCGCAGACTTTCTACTCTTGCCAACAGCTCGTTCCATGCGTCCGCTGGCCTTAGGGAGGAGCTCGGCCTTGTTTCTGATGCTCTGGATTGATTTGGGGATGCGCAGAGCGAAGGCAGGCAAAAAAAAAAGGCAGCTTTCATCTCTGACTGTATCTGCTAGGACAGTGGGTGGCCCACCGAACCAAAGGCAGCCCAGACATGCTAGCCCTCTGGGACCCTGACAACCTTTCCATTTTTGCTGTTGAGCTCCTTGGCAGGTTGCCATGTATGGCTGGCTCCAAGGGTATAGTTGAAGGGCAAATAACTCAGCAACGTTGCTGAAGCTAATCAGGTGTAATCCCAGACAAGAGGTCTCCTGAGGAACCTTTATAAACCCTATGGAGCTTCATGGTAGACTGGCTGTAGTGCTGAATGGGGTTGCATCCACACATGGCTGGATATTGCACAGTCATTGCGCTATAGCAGTCATTCACAACTGGATCGGCTGGTCCCTCCCTGCCAAATAACCCAGTGGCATAGCAATAATGCAACAACAGTGTAATAGGCAATGAAGCCTGGATGCAGCTGTGGTTCAAATCGCATCTCAGCCATGAAAATTCACTGAGTGACATTTGACTAGTCTCTCACACACACACACATGCACAGAGCCTGACCTATCACACAGGGTTGTTGTAGGATAAAATGTAGGCTAAACAGTACAGCTGAGGTCCTTGGGGAAAGGTCAGGAAGAAAAAAAATGAGATTTGCATGTTTGATTATGTAAACCTTTCTCCCACCTTCGGGAAAAATTACAAATATTTGCAGGATTACAAAGCTCATCCACAAATGTGTGCGAGTTGCTCAGCCAATAAGATAGTTTAGTGCCAGTCAGTTTTGAATGACTCGCACAGACATACACACCAGCTACCGATTCACATGGTGTGAATGTAAATGTGGTTGGACAATGGGGCAGGGCGGGGTGGACATTCTGTGATTTCTTGTTAGAAACTGGAGAAGCTCTCCATAGAAAGCAGAAATTGGGTTGAAGCTAGCTTTTCTGTTACCTGTCACTCCTGTGTTCGGAGGACAGATCGTATGGACCTTCTGTAAGTTCTTCTTGTAAACAGGTTGAGTACTCCAAAATGAAGCCATGTTTCTATAGAGATAGTCATATTCCATTTGGTAGCAGAAGCGTTTTTCTACAACGTGCAGTAATTAATCCTCAGGCAATTACATGGTTGAAAAATAGAACTCACAGTTTATTGAGGTAGATGCCATTCAGAGAAATACCGTAAACAAGAAAGAAAGTGTACGAATCTACTTTCCCTGTATCATGGCCAACTAGTTCAGCATCAAGGGTGCATGAGTGTGAAAGGGAAATTCCCCATTGAGAGAGAGGTAGATGCGATCTTTCTGTTTGGAGGCCAGGGGGGGTAAGAGAAAGAATCTTTCAATGGAGACAGAGAGGGAGGAGGAGTGAGGAGGCATTCCCTTCTTATTTGCTTATCAGAGACACATGCAGCACCTCCTAATTGCCAAGTAGGGTTGCCAGCCTCCAGGTGGTAGCTGAAGATCTCCCAGGATTACAACTGATCGCCAGGCCAAAGAGATCAGTTCACCTGGAGAAAATGGCTGCTTTGAAGGGTGAACTCTATGGCATTATACCCCACTGAGGCCCCTCCCCAAACCCCGCCCACTCCAGGCTCCACCCTCCCCCAAATCTCCAGGAATTTCCCGACCTGGACCTGGCAACCCTATATGCCAAGGCATGCTACGTTGACTATCCCAAAAACTGCTAGGTGTGTATAAGGTTCCTGTCAGTGCCATTCATGCTGCAAGGGAAGGAGAAGAAGATCTTTAGTTTTCTTATCATTAACCTGTCATGGTTGGACGGTACATGTTAGGGACCTTCCAGACTCATAAGCCGAGCAGAAACAGTGCTGACGTTTTTGTTTGATCAGTGAAATTTTGTCACATTCTTGCAATAAAGAGGAGGAGGAAAGTTATGTAAGGATGAATTTAGCTCAGGTATAATGCCAGTACAGGCTGGGGAAAGTTTGGGACATTTTTCTGCCAGCAGGCAGTGACCTAAAGCAAATGTATAACACCAGCCCTTTTGCTTCCCACCCCTATCTTTTCTTTGTGGGCTCAGTCATATCCTTCTTATTAGCAAGATGAACAATAGCTGAAGAAGGAAATGCTTTAGATTATAGCATCCTGCAGGAGAAAGACTGGATTAGAAAATAATAGGGCAACAACAAAACATTATTAAAAAGCCTCCTTTACCTTATGAGTTGCCCTGACCTGAATACCCAGGTGAGCTTGATCTCATCAGATCTTAGAAGCTATGCAGGGCTGGCCTTGGTTAGCAATTGTATGGGAAACCTCCAACGAAGACCAGAGTTGCAGGGGCAGGAAATGGCAAACCACCTCTGTTAGCCTCGTGCCATGAAAACCCCGCCAGGGGTCACCATAAGTCAGCTATGACTTGATGGCACCTCTCCACCACCACCACATTGTGAGTTACATTATGAGAACCAGTATGGTGTAGTGATTAAAGTGTGAGAGGCCTAGGTTTGAATCCTCACTCTGCCATGAAAGTTCGCTGAGTGATCTTAGGCCAGTCACACACTCTCAGCCTAACCTTCCTCATGTGGTTGGTGTTGTGGAGATGTGTGTGTGTGTGTGTGTGTATTAGTCATTTTATGTTATTTAAAGTCTTCCTTTCTTGCTGAGACTCAAGGCAGATTACACACTGCACGTCAATACGATCAACAGCTAGGACGTTCAGTAAAAAATGCAACGGGGATGGGTTGCGGAAAAGCCCCTGGTTTTGCATAGTTTGTGGAAAGCCAAGAGATTGGAAGCTTTCCTGACCTCTTCAGGCAGGCCGTTCCATAAGGTGGAGAATGCGCATGCATGGGCCAGTTTGGTGTAGTGGTTAAGAGCGCGGGACTCTAATCTGGAGAACCGGGTTTGATCCCCCACTCTTCCGCCTGAAGCCAGCTGGGTGACCTTGGGCTAGTCACAGCTCTCTCAGAGCTCTCTCAGCCCCACCCACCTCACAGGATGTTTTGTTGTGGGGATAATAATAACATACTTTGTAAAGTGATCTGAGTGGGCATTAAGTTGTCCTGAAGGGCGGTATATAAATCAAATGTTGTTGTTGTTGTTATTTCTTGAGGTATCGTGTATATACCACGGAAGAGACCCATTTTCAAAGCCTTGAAGGTCCCTTTAGAAAGTTGCAATCTCTTAGCACAGTCAGTGAAATCCTAAACAAGAGTGACTCCAATCTAAGCCCATAGAAATCATTGAACCTGTCTCTCCGGGTTGGTGGTCTGGAGAGAAGTTGTGAGGTACATAATTCGCTCAGTAGACGAAAAATGAACAATTCTCATTAATATTGATAATGTGCTTCAGGGACTTCCACTGAGTATCGACGAAATCTAGAATGGGCCTAGAGCAGCTTGTGAGTGTTGAACACCATACTAGTTACATACGGTGGCTTCCCAGTTGAATCCATTGGATATTCAAAGCAGCTTAGAGGCCTCTAGAGTTTCTTTGGCCTTTTTGAGGTCACCTTGCCCAAACCAGGCCACCAGACTAGGCCACCAGAATGGAGTTTCTAGTACCAGTATCTCTGTATTCAGGAAATAGCCTTACCTGGTAAGTTGTGTTCAAGCTTGGTGGATCTCAGCCTATGCAGGCCCGTACTGGACCATAAAGACTTTCCTGTCACCATGTCTGTATCCCGGAGCGAATGCCAGCTTTTAAAGCTTCTCAAAACATTCAACAGAAATAAATCATCTTTTTGTAACTGTTAGCAAGGGCAAGAACAAAAGAGCAAAGTTCCATAGGCCCCAGCCCTCGGACAAGAGGGCTAACAAGCTGCAAAAATAGACTTTGCCAACAACACTTAACTTTATTTTCAGGCGATTTAGCAGCTCTTTGTTTTCACACTTAACCAGTTTTTAATTAAAAAGTGACTTTTGTTCCTTTTGCCGTGGAGAAAGCCTTCCCCCTTTGGATTCGGCTGGCTCACAAAAAGCTAGAGGAGCGTGATAGTATTAGAAAGCAAATAGAAGGTTCAATCGCTAGTGGACCTCACCAATTCATGTCCGTCTCCTCTTTTTGTAATCTGCTTATTAGATTCTTATTGTCAGAAAGGATTAGCGTTATGAGCTGCAGGAATTCCTTTCATTCCCCGTCAGGCGAGGTAGTGGAGTGTGGCTGCCTTTTCATAACAATAACATTCTGGATTTCTCTTTTCACTCCAACCCTGCCCTCCCCCACTCTTGCCCCCCTCCGGTCTCTTTCCTTTTTCCTCTCCCACAGAGATTTGCGCCGCGGACTGTGGCGGGCATGGCATCTGTGTCGGAGGCACCTGCCGCTGCGAGGAGGGGTGGATGGGAGCGGCCTGTGATCAACGAGCATGTCACCCACGCTGCAACGAGCACGGGACCTGCCGGGACGGCAAGTGTGAATGCAGTCCGGGCTGGAATGGAGAGCACTGCACCATCGGTAGGGGGAAAAAAAAAGGGAATCCATTTGAAAGGGAATAACCGATGAGGGTGGAAGGAGGGGTCGGATGAAAAGAGCATGCTTAATTGAATTGGTGTGACATGACTGCAGCATGCGCATCTTTTTTTGTTCTTGGATTTTCACGTACCGGCGTCATACATTTTCATGCGGCGATCCAAAAGAGAACACCCCAATGTCCTTTCATTTGGCAATACGAGCACGCTTGTACTACATAACATCTGCCAATCTATGACATTTTTATTCCACCGGTTCTCTGAGGAGCTCAGGGGGCATCTGTCAGTGGTCTTTGACCCAAAGTTCGGGACCTTCAGGGAGGTCACCGGGACCCACTTGCAGGTCACAAGCCTTTATAGAGCCAATATTTTTTCTTGGTTTTGGGGAGGACCTGCTGCTAAGGTAGATCTCTGGGGAAAACATGCATCACATCCCCTACTTCTTTTCACATGCATACCAGAGAAGCCACAGGACGGTAGGGTGGAGTCACTTAGCAGTGGAGTGGTTTCCCTTTCAGCCCAGGCAGCTTCAAAGAATCTGGATTCCCCTCTTCCTGTCACATGGCTCTGATGTCACATGCTTGCACCTTAGGGCATCCCTGCTACTACCAGTTAGGGTTAAAGTCGAGTCCCAGGATTGGAAACATCAGAGACCAATGGCAAACATTGTGCCTTCCCCCCACACTGTAACCCTGGGAGGTTGGCTAAAGTGATGCAGGCCCAAGCAAGATGTATCTACCAGATTACATCTCAGTCTTCAAGGTGACTCCTTTCAGATTAAAATAAGATGCATCCCTCCCAGTTCTGCGGATACCACAGGCAGCCAAAAAGACAAATAAGTGGGTATTAGATCAAATCAAGCCTGAATTCTGCCTTGAAGCTAAAATGACAAAACTGAGGCTATCATACTTTGGTCACATCATGAGAAGACAAGATTCTCTGCAAAAGTCAATAATGCTAGGAAAAGTGGAAGGCAGTAGGAAAAGAGAAAGACCTAAAACGAGGTGGCTTGACTCAACAAAAGAAGCCACGTCCTCGAGTTTGCAGGATCTGAGCAAGTCTGTTAATGATAGGACGTTTTGGAGGTCTTTCCTTCATAGGGTCTCCATAGGTCAGAGCCGACTTGATGGCACATACACACACACACACATCCCACCCACATTTTTTATGGGGATGTATTTACTTAGAATTATTTCCCATTTTCCTCTCCAAAGCGGCCCACAACAGTACAAAACATGCAGTAAAAGCAATAGAAAAAAGTACAATGTAAATAAAATGTGTGAACGATAAACGTGAGGGCCCCCGTGAAGCATGAGACTCTATCCATCACATGCGAATTGGGCTCCGTAAACTCCAGCATTAAAAGTATGACTTCACCCAAAGCGTGCTTTATCTTTTATTTATGCTAATGTCACCCGCTAGGGTCCATTATGGGGTCTGCATAAACTGACACTCCATAAACTGGCACAAAGCAACATTCCCAGCCGGTTGCATTTTTTTTTAATGTTCCATTCCTCGCACCTAACAGCTTTCAGCTGACGAACAAAACATTTTCCCTTTTAAAGCCACCCTGGAATGAAAATGGAACAGTGAGGCACCCAGTAGACTACTGCACTGCAAAGGAAATTTTTACAGCTTTACTTAGCTATAGTGTTTCCAGATAACACGGCATCTGCATCCTAATTAACATGTTTGGTGGCTTAGCACAATGCATCCGAGAACATGCAGCCATCCAAGGTTTGCCCGCCCGGCAGGGATTGCATAGACATGCCAGGCGCGCATTCCTGTGGCTGCCGTGATTTGCACAATCACAGCAGCTCAGACATGGGCCTCTGTGACACCTAAGCCCCATGTAGTGGGGCTGGTTCCTGCAGTCCTTCCTGCTGGGTTACAATTATGCTCACAACCCCACACCACTAGGCCAGTGTGAGTCACCAGGCGTTTGATCTGAGCCTAAGCAAATGTGTCCCAACTCTTTTCCTAAAACCTTCCAAGGAAGTAAGTTTAGCAGCTACATAAAACTGGAGGAGAAGAATAGTTTTGAAGAGAGTTGATGGCAATACGATCCAGTGGTTGTTGACCACAATATGTATCCTTACTTCTTGTTTTTTATCTTTTGGTGGTGGTCCAATCCTGTTTGATTAAAGGCAGGGCTCATTTTGAGGGGGAACGCACAGGAACGCAGTTCTGGCAGTTCCCCAAAGAGGTCACATGTCAGGTGGCTCCGCCCACCTGACTCGGCCATTTTGGGTCCATTTTGGCCTGGATTGGGGCCAAAACGGCCCAGATCGGGCCTCTGACGGGTGGTGGATCACTCTCCCATTCAGCAGCAGCCTGATCCTGACCATTTTGGGCCTCTTTCGGCCATTTTCTGCCTCTTTTTGCCATTTTGGGCCCAATTTCGGCCCTGAACGGCCAGGATTGGGTCCAAAACAGCCAGGATAGGTGATGTCAGGAGGTGTGGCATATGCAAATCAGTTATGCTAATGACACATTTCCGGTGATGTCAAGGGGTGTGGCATATGCTAATGAGTTATGCTAATGAGTTCCTCCAGCTCTTTTTCTACAAAATGACCCCTGATTAAAGGTCATATATGTGGGATGAAGTACACATGCTACCCCTTGTTCCTGTTTAGCACTCCTCTTTTCTTTTAGTCACCTGCATGAAAGCCTTTATGAAGGGGTCCAAACTTTTTGCACAATTGTTGTGATCAGAAGTTTCTCACCGTGCTTTGTCCCAGCCGTTGCTCCAGTTCTCCTCTGTCATTCTTCAAGCCATTTCCTTCCTTTCGCTAACGCATGCATTCAGCGTAGACCACTTGTTGAATGATTTTCGGGCTAATTCATTTGAGCAGATTCTGACATCAGCTATTTCACAGCCCTGTATCCTACCGATTCGTAAACTCACCTCCAACTGTTCCCGTTCCCCATCCTTTTCATACGCTTTCTGACATGGTGCACCTGACTCGCTGGGTTGCATGTTCACAGTCAAGAGACAAGGTTACATTCTTTTAGAGAGAAGGATTTTTTTAAAGGCAGGAGTTCCAAGAAGAGGAACACAGGTCCATAGAACATGTTTCCCCAGGTGAGGGGCAGGAATCTTCCAGCCCTCACCAGTACAAGATCAAAATGTTAGCAGGCTCAGAGATCTATAGGCATCTACAAGAATGGTGAGCTGTTCCCAATAAGATATGAACAGCAAATAGGATCGGCACCATAGGAGGAGGCAAGAATGTTATCACTCCAAGGTTAATAGGGACAATCTGTCATGTTACCATTGGGTTTCTCCTGCAGCATATCAAGAGACTACCCTCCTTTGTACCCCGCTCCACCTTTCAATTCAATTCCTTTACCTAGTTACTTGGCCTGAAGACCCCCTAAAGAATATAGACATAAAAAGACATCACAAACAAATCTTGAAAACCCAAAAGGGGTAGTAGTATTGGCACAGATGAAAGGACATTGGCATGGAATCATACCATGTGTTTGTGGTAAGCATTTCCCTTATCCTCCTGTGATTTCCCCGCATGGCAACTTGCACTGTTTACAATAATTCCAGATGTTTCATGTTCCCTGCCTGCTTTCCCCTGAGCAAGGTAATGCCCCAGTGCTGATTTAAATGCGTACCTGTAATTGACAGGTATGCAGTCACATTTCTAGAAGGGGCTGGCCCAAGCAAAGGACATTTCTTTCAGTATTTCCTGTAGATCCTGGGGGTGGGGGGGGAGTAAGAATCCCTTCTTCAATTCCATCCTTTTTAGAAACATTCTCAGGCTATGATGTGAAAATCCCAGCCTGCTTAGATTGTCCCCGCAAAGGGTAAAGTTGCTAGTCCATGGCCAGAATTTAATATTATGTCTAGAGATGGGCACAAACTGGAAAAATGGTGGTTCGTTGCGGTTTGTGTTTCATCATGTTTCACGAACCACAAACCAGCATGAAATTGCCAGGTTCACGAAAACGTCACTTCCGGGGCAGCAGAGGGTCTGCAGAAGGCCCCTTCCCCCTGTTACCTAGGACACTGATTGATTGGTGCCAAGCTGTCTGCAGTGATAAACTGAAAAACCAGATGAACTGCTCTAAAATCATAGTGGTTTGTCGCGGTTCATCAAAAAATAAACTGACGAAACGCCGATTCATGAACCAAAAAACGGCCCGGTTCGTGACAAACTTTGGTTCGTATTTTGGTTCAGGCCCATCTCATGGCTCATGCACAGCTGCCATCAAAGCTGGTAGCTCAGTGTCTCCTCTTCCTCTGTTGCTTCGTAAGTCTAGTAATACAAAAGCACAATGTGAGGTTATCAGGGTTGTGAGTTTAATGCGCAAACACACACACACCTCAGTTCATTCCCTCACCTGCTGCCTGCCAGGCAGAGGCAGAGAATCTCTCAACATGGTGACATCACCTCGGATGTTTCATAGTGGTAACCTTTACTTCCTTTTGTCTGATCAAAAATTTGACACTGTAGATCAGCAGTAGATTCAAGAGACACAAAAGGAGGCACTTCTTAGTGTGTATTTAATTTATGGAATTCTTTGCCATAAGATGTAGTGATGGCCACTGGCTCAAGGTGGCTTCAGAAGGGGAGGAAGCAAATTCGTGAAAGAAAGGGCTCTACATACTGTTAGCCATGGAACCTCCATGAGTTGGATATGGCGTTCCCTGTTGCTACGTATGAATGTGAAAGTTGAACTGTAAAGAAAGCTGACAGGAAGAAAATTGATTCATCAGAAATGTGGTGCTGGAGGAGAGTTTTTTACAGATACCATAGGCTGCCAAAAAGGCAAATAAGTGGCTTCTAGATCAAATCAAGCCTGAATCCTAGAAGCTAAAATGACAAAATGGAGGCTATTATATGGTTGCATCATGAGAAGACAAGACTCACTGGAAAAGACAATAATGCTAGGAAAGGTGGAAGCCAGTGGGAAAAGAGGAAGACCCAAAATGAGATGGCTGAACTCAATAAAGGAAGCCAAGGCCTTCAGTTTGCAAGATTTGAGCAAGGCTGTCAGTGATTGGGCATTTTGAAGGTTGGTTGTTGTGGGTTTTCCGGGCTGTCTTGCAAACAAAGACACACTGTGACACTGAGAGATCTCTGTCTTTTGGTGCTACACCTCTGAAGATGCCAGCCACAGCTGCTGGCGAAACGTCAGGAACTACAATGCCAAGACCACGGCAATACAGCCCGGAAAACCCACAACAACCATCGTTCTCCGGCCGTGAAAGCCTTCGACAATACATTTTGAAGGTTGTTCATTCATAGGGTTGCCATGAGTCAGAAGCCATTTGATGGCACATAACACGCACAAAACAGGAAGGAAGTCCCCGTTAATGACAAAGAAGCTCTGCCGAGCATCATAGGACCATGGGAGAAAGGAAGAGGAGGGACACAGGGCTGCCGTTTTCAACAGCAGCTCTAAATGTGCTGCAAGTCCGAGTTGCTGTCTGCATTAGCTTAATGCTTCATTCTCTCACATTTCAGGGCACATGTGCCACAGAGTAGGTGGTGCGGAGTTTCTGGAAATGGGCAGGGGAGCTGGTGTGCTCATGTTACATGTGAGCCCTGAGCACCTTGGAGGAGGTACAGGATATGGATGTACTAGATAAGTAACTGGCAAGCAAACTTTCCTGAGATGAGCTCCCTCACTCTGAGGTAACTTGGTTGCCTGCAACATCCTGCAGAGAACTTTAATGCATATCTCCTACCGGTGTAGCAACTGTGGTAAAATTGCCTGTACCCATTTGGTGAGTGACACAAGCCCAGTTCAGTCTTCAAGAGTCCCTACAGGATGATATGGACAACCAAGTTCCTCTGGAGTGAGGGAGGCCATTACTGTGTCATTTAGTTGTCTTTGTGGATTTAAAGCGTGAAACAACTCATAACTAAGTTCCATAACTGGAAATCCGCCGTTGTTGTTGTTGTTGTTGTTGTTCTAACAAGCAGTTGTTGTGTGAAGGGAGGGGGTCAGGCACTGGACAAGATATAGATCAGGTGCTAGAGAAGGTGGGGTAATTTCCCCTTGTGTCATGTCACTGACATACAGTAACATACACACAAGGTTTGCCCTTTTTTTGAAGGGCAAAAAGAGAAGTCTCCATTTTCTCTAAAAGTAGTAGATAGGAGCCGCGTTCAGTCAGAAAAATGGCGTGAATAAGGGAAGCAACATGTGAGGTCTGATGCTACATGTTCCACTCTCTGAGGAACTGCATTCGTGTGACTTCAATGTACCGAACTGCCAGAAAGTTCTCTCGTTTTCGGGCCAGATTTCAGCCGTCAGTCTGCACTCCATCTTGCTTACAAATATGCATCTTGTGGTTTTGTTTACCCACTAGATTGTTGTCAGGGTGTCTAGACTTGAAAGGGAGGGGGATTTTTCTTCAGGTCACGACCTCGCCTAGGTGGGTGGTCTTCCTAAGCCAACACAAGAGTGGAAGGGGGGGGTGAACAGTATGAGGAGTCGTCTGAGAGCCAGATGGAATGGAGGATGAGTATGGCGTCCAGACTTAGAACAGCAACAGTCCCTGGTCTTAGCTCGGCAACATTATAAATAAGAGCAAAGCATTGACCGGAAGAGAGCGAAATGAGACAGCTTTCACCGAAAAATCTTGCCTGGCCCAATAAGCACATTTCCTTCCCTCTTCTGAAGTTGTCAACTGTTCTAAAGAGAAGGGGTTGTGTGCTCACACCAAGGCTTCTGAGCATCCTTTATGCTCTTGGCCTGACCTCAGTTCAGCTGTTTTAAGCACTCTTTTCCTCTGTTGAATCGCTTTGTCTCATCATCGGACTTGGCCTCTCCTTTGGAGGGGTTAATTCGTAGTGGCGACGCAGAGGTTCAGAGGGTGCCAGGAAAGAGAGCTGGTTGTTCAAGCAAGAACGCAGAAACCCTTCCCCAGTACTAAGAATGCCTTTCATTGGCCTAGCAGTCAATACTTTTTATCATATGCTGCCTCAATAGGGGTCATCATTGTATCTGTTATTAAATAGCTACTATTAATTCCATTTATGTCCTGTCTTTCTTCCGTTCTGGAACTTCAGTAGGGTTGCCAGGCCCCCTCAAGCTCCCAGCGGGGGATTGGGGTCTGGCTCTTACCTCTTTTCTGAGGGGGGGTGCGTGCGCTCCCGCAAAGCACGATGATGTCACTTCTGGGAAGCGCTCCACAGTGGCTCAAAACGGGCCCGATCCGCAGGAGCGCGCAGCTCCACAGGGGAGCACGCATGGAGGGTGCGCCCCCTGCTGGCCAGGTAAGTGGGGGCGGGGTGTGGGGGGCCAGAGCGGGGGATCCAGAGCGGGGGATCCCCACCGGGGGTCTGGCACCCCTAAACTTCAGGCAGCTTAGATAGCATTCCCAGCACATCCCCCAACCAGGCACAAGCCTGATCCAGACCTGCTTAGCTTAAACTAGATCACCGAAACCCCCAGATGTTCCCTGAGACCAAAGCAGTATCCTCTGTCGTCACTTTTGCAACCGAGATCCCAGATGGCAGGGACTGACCGCTGGGGAAACAGGTAGATGTATCTGTAGCTATTTCATCTCCTGCTTTAGCAAGATTTTAAAAGTTACCTCTGGCATCCAGGTAGCAGCTCTGGTTATGAACCATGAGTAGATGGTCAGCCAATGTAAATTCAGAGCTGGAGAGAAATGTCTCAAAACCCTACGGTGATAGAATCAACTATGCTTCTTCAGACTGGAAGGGAAGGAGCACGCCTTGGGGCACGCTCCTGTGTTTGATGCTCACTGCAAACAGAAAGCCAGCACAGCAAGCCAAGAAAGTCTTCTCCCTGCTGTGTTACCTTTCTATTTGCATGCATGTTTTTTCCTGCAAATGTATTATGTTTACAATATTTATAGCCCGTCTTTTTCAAAAAAGCAAATGAAGTTGGAGGACCACCCGCTGCAGTCTGAATTATAGTTCAGGCCTTACAAAATCATGATAAACACCTGGGGCAGGGAAGGGACCTTTCACACCCATACGTCACCCCCCAAAGACATAACACCAGCATAAGAGGATGTCATAGCAGGCAAAAAGCAATTTCTACTGCAAGCTAGTTCTTTGAGGCACAGACATCTCTCACTTATGCTTACATTTCTGTGCCGAGAACTGTGGCCATGGACGACGCTGTTATCAGTTTTGAATAACGAGAAGGAAAGAATGAAGGAATTTGGACTGTTGGTTTCCTGGAGGAGAGGGAGAGACCCCTTTCTCTTTTGCTTACATTATTCTAGACGTTGACAGCTCTGTATCAATTAATGATGTATGGATGGAAAGAAGGAAAGAAAAGGAAGAAAGAAAAGATTCCTTTGTTGCCCTTGTAGGGGAAAGTTCCATAGGGTCTTTGAATCCCCTGCCATTTATTCTGAGCTTAACACCCAGAATGAATAAACCTTCCCTGGTTTCTGCTCTCTCCCGTTTCCCTTTCATTCCACTTCCTGCTACCCTGTAAAGCTTGGCCATCTGGTTTGTCGTCCGTCCCCCCCTCCCACAGCACTGTCCTCCGCCTTCCAGTGGGCCAGTCTCCTTTCCTTTGCCTCTGTGACCCCCCCGCACTATCTTTGTACTAAACTGTACTGCACTTGACTCAATCCTATACTTTACATGTCCTGTCTTTTATCTCCCCCAAGCTCACTATCTGGATAAGGTAGTGAAAGGTATGGCGTTTCTTCCTTCCTCTTTTTTCTCCTCTGTTTGTCGTTGTGGTCTCAATCAAGCCCCTCTCCCAAACAACAAGCCGAGTCAAAATTAGGTTGCATCTTTTTTTCCCCCATTATCATACTATTCTCTTGCCTAATGTCCAGAAAGGCTGGCTTTGGGGGCATTTAGGCTGGAAAACAAGAATGTATTTTTTGTACGTGCCTTCATCTTGCACTAACTTCATGTAGCGTTTCCTCTGTCCTCTTCATTCCATTTCTTGTCGTCGTCTCTCCCCCCCCCCGCACACCCCCACCTAGCCAGAAGGAGGAAAAAAATTAACAGCAGTCACTGCAGCAATGTTTAAAACCGTTTTTTAAAGTTACGTGACCCGAAAGATGAAGACCAGGTGAGTGTGTTTTATTGTATGGACTGTGGACCCTGCTATGTTGTAGCTTAAAATAGAAGTTATCTTGACCCTGGCCTTTATCCTGAGATGCAAATGGAGCCCTGGACCAATCCTCCAGCTCTGTTTAACCACGAATCATCGCCGTGGACATCTTTAAAATATGTTGTATATTAACAGAAGCTAGGGTTTCTAGGTGAACAGCTACTGACTCTCAAGGCCTACATGAAAAGTCTGGTCTTTTTACTTTAAGATGATAAAGGAATCAGAATAAACTCCACCAATGAATGAGTTTAGGCTGGTGATATAAACGGACTTCAACACTCCTGGTACCGAGGTACTCCCATGAAGTGTCATTGAGACAATCTAGCTGTGCCTATGATGATATTGAAGAACAAAAATGTCTAAGGCAGAATGCAGGGGGAAGGCTCTTCTCAGGCAGCTCAGCAGCTTGGATGCTGCCAAGGTGGCAGTCAAAAGAGGAGGCACTCACATGCCACTGTCTCTTCCCTCGTCATCATTCCCAGGCAGTTTGGCGCACATGAGCAACAGGCAGGCCTTGCGCTCTGCGGATAAGCCGCTCCTGGTGGTCCCTGGCCGGCAGGATACTCGTCTGGCCTCGGCCAGGGCCTTTTTGACCCTGGCCCCAGCCTGGTGAAACACACTCCCAATTGAGATACAAGCCCTGTGGGACCTGTTACAGTTCCGTAGGGCTTGCAAAATGGAGATGTTCTGCCAGGCCTTTGGTTGAGAACCATTGAATTGTTCTCTTCCTGTTTGCCACATCCCGTGCTCTGCTAGCGGCCACCCTGGCCTGTGCCACAGCTATATACATGGTTTTAAAAAGATATTTATTATAGCCTGAGTTCATCATGGTGCCAGTTGTTTGTATTGTTTTTATGTGTTTTTTTAAGATATATAGAGAGCTTTAATTATATAATATATGTTGTTAGCCTCCCTGAGCCCAGACGCAGGGAGGGCGGGGTATACATTTGATCAAATAAAATAAATAGATGGTGAACCAGCTCTGATGGAGGAAGGGGAGCTTGCCCTTCCTCTATCCTGTCCAATTGGCATCTCTGTGGGGAAATGGCCTTGGGTTAGTTATAGCCCTAATAGCAGTATGATAGGTGCAGAATTACTTGTACCACCCTTCTGAGCAGTTCCTACACTTCCCATTTGGGAAACGCTGGCTTTTAACCAAGCTTCTTATAATCCTAAGCGGAAAGCCAGATTTGTGAATGAATAAATGAAAGTGATGTGCGATTCAAACCTTAGTACTCTTTCAGTGCAATCCTCTGGAGAGTTACTCCAGTCTAAGCCCATTGACTTCAATGGACTTAGACTGGAGTAACTCTGCATAGGATTGCACTGTTTATTTCCAGGCCTTAGAACCATGCTGTTCATTTTATTGTATTTTATTTCAGTGTCTCAGTTAAAGTCATGAAAGCTGCTCCCGAACAATTTTCCTTTTTCAAGATCCTCCGGGCTTGGAGCTGCAGTTTATTAATTTAATTTGTGAAATTAAGAGTCCAAGTGGTCAAATTGATTTTCACCCACCTTTTTTTTAAGCTGGAAAACATTGCCTGCCGTTTCAAAATGGGAAGCTAATTATATGCATTAGATACCTAGGCCACAGGCACTAATGCGTTCCTGATAGGTCTGACAAGCTGACAGTAAACCCGGCTGAATTGGACAAACACATCCCTTTGAAATTACTTATATGTTGTTGTAGCGCAACTATACATAGCTGTGAGGCTTACATTCTCTGTCACAAAGCATCGAATGCCCCCTTGTTCCATTGAAGCCCGACAGTTTTAGCTTCAAATCAATGGCAGACAGGGTTTCACATTCTGTATGGGAGAGCCTCCTTTACTTTTAAATAAATAAGTCAGATTGCAATATTTAATTTGATCAACCAGTTTCAAAATATTGGTTGTTTTTTAAAAAAGTAGGTTCCCTGAATAAATCTGAGAATCCGTTTGTTTGCTTTTAATACTTAACAAAACCCCAAGTGGTGGAGGCCGTTTAAAAAGATACAGTCCCCTCTTCTTTCCCTGTGTCTCCCACATAGAAGAGGGAATACATCTGTCATGACGGCTCTTGATATAACATTTGTGTTGAGTATCTAAAACTAAAAATAATGCCCACCTTCAAAACAATTTTCTTCATTTGCAGACCAAATGACCCAGACTATGGCAGCTACCCATCTTACCCATTTTCAGATTTAATTTATACTCTAGTTATACTTAACCTAAAGACTCAAACAGGAAATAAATCTGACTCTACAATTTATTTTAAAATTTTATTGGGATTTGGCCTGTGGTGGGGGAAGGGGGCAGGAACAGGTAGTGATATATTTTTGGTGGGTAGAGCTTCCCCAGTCAGTATAGTTCCGCTGTCCTGCTGATGATAACGTATATTGATTTTGTGATTGAGGACTACTTGCCCACACCACACTTCCTCGTTACACAACCAAGATGAGAGGCCAAAGAAATGTATTTACTGGTCTCCCAGTCAGAGTTGCCAGTCCTCCAGTGGGGGCAGGGTATGCACCATCCACACTTTTAGTTTCCCCCCCAAATGGTGGTTGGGATGATGGCGTGACTTCACTTCCAGGAAAAACTCAGAATAAAAACAATAACAACAACAACAACAACATTCAATTTATATACCGCCCTTCAGGATGACTTAACACCCACTCAGAGTGGTTTACGAAGTATGTTATTATTGGTTGTTGTGGGTTTTCCGGGCTGTATTGCCGTGGTCCTGGCATTGTAGTTCCTGACGTTTCGCCAGCAGCTGTGGCTGGCATCTTCAGAGGTGTGCACCTCTGAAGATGCCAGCCACAGCTGCTGGCGAAACGTCAGGAACTACAATGCCAAGACCACGGCAATACAGCCCGGAAAACCCACAACAACCATCGTTCTCCAGCCGTGAAAGCCTTCGACAATATGTTGTTATTATCCCCAAAACAAAATACCCTGTAAGGTGGATGGGGCTGAGAGAGAGCTAGAAGCTGTGACTGACCCAAGGTCACCCAGCTGACTTCAAGTGGAGGAGTGAGGAATCAAACCCAGTTGTCCACATTAGAGTCCAGCACTCTTAATTACTACACCAAACTGTTAGCCTTTCTAGGAATCACTGAAAACTCTGTGGTAAAATCATAGAGTTTGGGGCAATTCCTAGAGGAGACTGACTTCACTTTTGGCTGGGCCTGGTAACCTACTCCCAGTGTTTGGCACTATTAATTGCTACCTACCCCTTAGGTAAATCATGATGAATCTTCTGAGGCACACCTTCAGCCCTTCCTTGCTAAAACTCCTTGTTAATTTTGCCTGCTACAGAGATAACCAAAAGGAAATCAGAGATTTTAAAACAACAACCAGGAAAAATAAACCATGGAAGTTTAAATCAACTTTGTACAGTGGAATTTATTGAGAAAATGAGATATGGAGATACAGTTTCTTCCCAGATTATCTATATTGCTTCTGAATGAAGAGATATAGAGATACAGTTTCTTCCCAGATTATCTATATTGCTTCTGAATGAAGAGAACACCAGTAACTGCAAGACGAATTTTGACTGTAAGAAGTTTTCCCACAGGTTTCCTAACCTGTTAGAACCTTTTAACCACAGGCCGCCGCCTTACCTGTAGCTTTCAAATATATCAGAAAGACTATGTAAGAGAGCCTTACACCAGTGTGTGCCCCACCAGGGTACTCCACTAAATGATCACCTTCCCCCTGAGCTCATTCAGCCCCACCCACCTCACAGCCCACCTAACATACTTTGTAAACCACTCTGAGCAGGTGTTAAGTTGTTCTGAAGGGCAGTATATAAATCGAATGTTGTTGTTATTGTTGTTATATAGAGCTAAATCCCCTAACCTGCCTAAGAGATCTCTTCGGACAAAGAGGTTCTCGAAAGGTTATGCTACAGTAAAGTTGGCTAGTCTTAAAGGAGCTACTGGACTCTTTACTATAAGAGATCTGCCTATCTGATCAAAAAACAGTTAAATGGCTCTTTTCTGATCTGCCCCTCCACTCCTCCCCTTTCTCTCACTGGCTGTTGATGGCCTTCTCTACCAGAGCACAAAGGGGATTGGCAGGTATGAAAAAGGTGGTGACTTTGGCTCTGCCCATCACACAGGTGCAAAGCAAACTCATCAAGGGACCACTGAGTGACGCGGGACTGCTGCAGAAAAGGGAATCCCCAAGTCAGGTTCTGCTCCTCCGATTCTGCAACTTCATGCTGTTTGTATCCACACCTCTGTTCTACCTCACTGGCTGAGAGCCAAAACACACGTTAAGAAATACCTAGGTTCAGCACGTGTTCTCTTACCTCAAGGTTTGCCGGGATCTGTAGGCGTCCTGGAAGCTTAAAGTTTAGCATTTACAGAGCAGCAAAAAGGGGAAGGGAAATACAGGCGCCTGTATTTTAAGCTTTAAGCTTCCAGGACGCCTTTAAGCTTCCAGGACGCCTACAGATCCTTTAAGCTTCCAGGACTTTAAGCTTCCAGGACGCCTACAGATCTTTAAGCTTCCAGGACGCCTACTTTAAGCTTCCAGGACGCCTACAGATCCCGGCAAACCTTGAGATAAGAGAACACGTGCTGAACCTAGGTATTTCTTAACGTGTGTTTTGGCTCTGAGAGGGAAGTGCGCTGCAAAGTCAGGACACAAATCACATTATTCTTCATATTGCAGGGGAGAACAAGAACTAGGCCGTTTTCACACTACTTACCTGCTCCCGGAACGTTGCGAAACATAGTGCAAAAACTGCGGAAGATAGCGTCTTCTCGCGAGAGTTTTGTGCGACATTGCGCAAAACTCTCGTGAGAAGATGCTATCTTCCGCGTTTTTTGCGCGATGTTTCGCAACATTCCGGGAGCAGGTGAAAACGGCCCTAGTTAGGGGGTTGCCATGTTTGGACAGCAACCGATCTGTTTGTTGTAACCACCCTGGATGTTGCTCCACTTTCCATTGCATAACAGTCAGCATTGTTGTCTGGGTGGCTGCAGCCCTCCAGATCAAATTTTTGACCTGGTATCCGTTTCTTGTCTTTTGTGTATGGCCTTATGGTGGAGGGTCAAAAAGGACCACAAACAGAGGGACAGTGAGAGTGGCCCAACAAGCACTAATCTTAAAGAGCTAGCAAAGCTGGATTTTGCAAGCCAATTAGCCTCTTAAGAACAGAGACAACCTCAACAAAGGATAGCATTTGTTGTCAAATGTGGCTTCAGAAGGGGACGCTCGTTCGGTAATGGTTAGGTTCTCTAATTGCCCGGGGTGAATGAAATGCCCCTGAATTGCTTGATGCGGTATTTCTTAAAAGACTTCTTTGTTAGATCAAGAAACGGGAAGGCTGCTTTTGTATCCCTTTATGCAATAACGGTGGTGGCAATCTTTAAAGAATAGGTAGGTCACCAGTACGCGGAATGAGCGGAACCCCCTGATAACACAGTGCATGTTTGGAGTTTTGCATTTCAAGATATCGCCAGATTTCTGCCTTTCATCTTTTTTTAGGTAGAGTCAGAGAAGTGTATCAAAAGTTAAAGAGAGAAGCAGTGAGGCGGTGGAGCAGAAGAGAGGATTTTTATAAATGGTCTTTAAACTTGGGGATCCAGTGATGTGACGTCAGGAGCATCTCTGTTCCTCCTCGCTCATTATCTGATTTTTTAAAAATGAATTTTCTGTAAAAGCACTCGCTTTTTCCGGACAGTCTGAATTGTCCGTACAGACCGGGAGATGAAAAGGAGTAGAACTCAGTAAAGCTTGCAGCAGGTTAAAAGGAATGTGCTTGCAGTAAACCTTTGCTTTTTACAACGCACTGTGGAGCCATCTGCAAAAGCGGCAACTTCCAGTGTGCATAATTCTTGGTTATGTGAGCAGAATGTGCGATTTGAAATGAACATTGTTCATGTCTTTTAGGCTTTCTTAATTATTAACAGGTTTCTGGTTGAAATCCCCAAATCAACCGTTCTCATCTGAGTTGGAGAGACCCGCCAGTTTCCTCTCTCCACTAATCCAATCCAGCAAGATAACCAAGCCCTTATGGATGTATCTTCACTGCATCTGGCTGTATAACAATTCCCTTTCCCCAGGGAACCATAGCTGAGTGAAGCAAGGGCTGTAGATCCCAAACAGAAAAGACTCGGCACTCTGACCATGTTACAATTCCTGGAGTTCATCGGGAGAAGCCTGACTGACATACAACAGATATAATTTCTCAGCTTAGGTGTGTCCTCTGTATGTACTTTAAGGAGAGAGAATCATGGGATGAACAATTCAAAACCGATACATCTACCACAAAATAGTACTTTCTATGTATGTATGTATGTACATACCTGGATAGCCCAGGCAGGCCTGATCTTGTCAGATTTTGAAGCTAAGCAGGGGCGACCTTGGTTAGTAATTGGATGGGAGACCTCCAATGAAGACCCAGGTTGCAAAGGCAGGCAATGGCAAACCACCTCTTTTAGTCTCTTGCCATGAAAACCCCACCAGGTATGTATGTGCGTGCTATCAAGTTGCAACCAACTTATGGTGACCCCAGTAAGGAGCTTTCCAGGCACATGATGAGCAGAGGTGGTTTGTCGTTGCCTTCCTCTGCAGTCTTCCTTCGTGGTCTCCCATCCACGTACCAGCTGTGCTGAGCTTCTGTGATCTGATGAGATTGGGCTATACCATTCCATTCTGCCCATAGTGGTTTCTACCCTAGTGGAAAGTTGGCTAGGACATATTGAATATGCTTGAATGCATTCTTCCCAAACACTTTTTCGTGGCCAACCGTATTAGGAATTTGACAATTTGCGGGAAAAAAGAAGCAAGTTTCTGTCTTTCATGGTTACGTAAGTTCCAAATACAATTAGTATGGCTAAAAATCTGTTTCCATTGCCCTACATGGCCGTACAAAGTTTAAATGAACTTATTTAGCTGAGTCACAGTGGGTAGGGAAAGCATGCTTATAATAAAGGTTTAAACTTCATAAATATCTCAGTTATGGGAACATTACTCACTCAGCTGTCTAAGGGCCAAGGTATACGTGACACTGGAAGTTCAGTGTTTGGAGCTGCCAAGCATTCCCCACCCCACCCCTTTTTTTTAAATAGCAGCTGAGTTGGATCAGAACCACAGCACAGAGGGAGAACGGTTTTCAGTCTTTAGCCCTATGTCATTTTCCCAATCTGATACAGCTCCACAAAGCTGCTTGCTTGTTCCATTGGGCTAAACAATACAAGCATTCCTTACAGTGGGATAATATTGTACTTGACGATGGAGGAAACTGGAGGATGTCTCATTAGCCTGAAAGGAAGTCTTCTTGGTGGAGTGATAAGATAGAAGCTGTGGCCGGTATCTTTTCCTCCACGTTGGCCGTTTCCACACGGCTTACCTTGCTCCAGAAAACAGCAAAATCTCATGCGAAATCTCGCGAGAATATGCTGCTATCATGTCTTCTCGTGCGATTTCTTGCGAGATTTTGCTGTTTTCCAGAACAAGGTAAGCCGTGTGGAAACGGCCGTTGTAGAAAGCAGCTCTGCCAGTCCATTTCAGGTTGGGAAACTGCATGAGCTGGGGAAGGTTGGCCCTCCCTCCTAAACTAATTTTTTATTTACATAGTTGCGTATGTACTTCATTTATACTCCTCCTTTCTCACCCAAACTCAAGGTGGATTGCATCATTTAAAAAGACAATGTAATAAAGGCAGTAAAAAAACATACAGTCATTAAAACTGGCTTGCAAAATTAGAGAACAATGCAGAAAATGACAGTCTAGTGTATGCGAGAGACAACACAATCAAAATTACAAAATCGGAGAACAATAAAGCAGAAGCATAGAACAAACAACACAATAAAGCTGGCTTGCACAATTAGAAAACGATTCAAAGAACAGTAGGATGTGTACAATAAAGAGCGCAGTGAAAGTCCCCTAAAAAAATTTCACGGACATTAAAACTACAACCTTGCTCCCTCAATAAGAATGCCCGATTCATTTGTACACGTTCTTCAGAATGAAAGAAGAAAAGGAGCCTTTCTGTCCTCATCAGGCAAGCCATTCTGCAAGGTATCTTGCACAGTTTTCAGGGGTCCCAAAACCAAGGCTGATTCCGCACACGTTGGATAATGCACTTTCAATGCACTTTAGCTATCGTTCGGAAGTGGATTTTTCGTTTCACACACGAAAAATTCAGTTCCAAATGATCTCTAAAGGATTGGAAGTGCGTTATCCAACGTGTGTGGAATCAGCCCAAGATATGAATTAGGAAAAATCGTTGGCAACCCGTAGCTTTTCTTGACGTTTCCACCATATGCAAAAGAAGCAGTCCGTTTTTCAGTTCGAAAGTTCAACTGAAAAGCAGCTTGCCCTCTTCCGCAATGCAAGCAACTTTAGTGGAAACATCAAAGAAACCTCTAGTTGTGCACATGGTTCTTTCCCATTAAGCTCCGTTGGGTAGTAGCCACAGAAGGCTGCAATGAAAGGCCTCCTTTACCTTTGTTTAAGCCTTAGCAACCGAGATGCCACTTAGTCCTCAGTAGCTCCCAAAGAGCCTTTGGTTTACCCTGACATACCATGCGAGCAAAATCCTATTTTTGGCTTGCAGGTGCTCTCCTTCTCATCTCAGTTCATCTCACCTGCACTCTATAGCCAGGGAAAGCGGTGTGGGAGAACAAGCTAGCATTCGTACATGAAACCTTCGTTAAGAGCAACTTTGGTGAAGAATCCAAGTTCAAGTTATGGTTTTAGATCATCATTGGATGGACCCTAACTACCTCTGATTAGTAGAGAGTCCCATGTTTGGACAAACTTTAGTAGATTAATTAGTAGATTAATTAACCCTGGTTTTGTGTTCCATTTTAACTGAGCCATATATCGGTAGATAGCAGAGTCATCTTCATGTCCCTAAAGATACATGTGAACAAGGATTATTAAAAAAAAATTGCAATTTGCAGATAACAAACAAATCAGAGTCCTGGATAAGCTATAGTTCTGGGCAACCTTGAAATTATGGTCTCTCTCTCTCTCTCCCCCCCTCTCCCCCCCCCAAGTGTAACCTTCTTCAGAGTTGCATTTTCATCATGCCCGTCTGGAATCATTTCCTTTCCCATCAAAGTCCGGGGAGGGGGGGGCGGGAATATTCCTCTTCTTCTGCACTTCCCTGCTGGAGGGAGGGCAAAGGAGAAAATAAATGAGTCCCGCTCTCTCACCAGTCCCTCCTTCAACATCCGTTTCTAATCTCTAAATCAAATCTCAATTGGAGATAGAACTTTGGTAGAAAGAGCTTTCTGCGTGGATTTAGAAGGTTTATGACTGGGACTAATTAAAGAGCTTTAATTGCCCAGATCATTAACAGCAGATAATTCCGGCTACCAGCCTTGAAAAATTGCAAGGTAATCACTTGCTAATCCGGGTAAACAGCCCTGCTAGACATGGGGAAATGTCACTGTATATTTGAAGCAACTTGCTTTGTTTGATTGTTCTGCCCCTCGCCTCCCAGTGTATCCTTGCTGGGTACTTCTGCTTGAATAAGCGGGAAGTATCTGTGCAAAGGCAAAATGCTAAGTCTTCCTTTCTATTGAGCAACTGTTTGAATAACGTGATCGGGACTGTGGCCGTTTCCACACGGCTTACCTTCCCTCGGAATGACCCGGAACATCGTGCAAAAACCGCGGAAGATCGCGTTTTCTCGTGTGAGATTTGCGCAACGTCGTGCAAATCTCGTGCGAGAAAACGTGTTCTTCCGCGATTTTTGCACGATGTTCTGGGTCATTCCGAGGGAAGGTAAGCCATGTGGAAACGGCCTGTGTTCGGGTGAAATGTGGACTGTGCAGGCGGCAAGGTTTCCCTTTCTTCCAAAACCCTCCCCAAATCCATTCTTTAACCCCCTACTCCAGTTTTCATCCTTAACAAGAACATGATCCTCGTAATCACCTCTTCTGTGCCCATATCATACATATGAAAAAAAATCCACATGCCTTGCTTTTCTGAAAATTAGTTCATGCGCTAATGTTTCCTAACTGCGGGAAACAATTTCAGTTTTTGGAGGATGGGTAGGGTATTTATTTCAATTCAGCTCAGTGTTTTCTCTACATATGAATTTGAAAGAGAGTAAGTATCAATGCAGTAGAAAAGAGCAAGAATCTAGTAGCTCTAGAAGACTGACAGAATTTGTGGCAGGGTATGAGCTTTCGTGAGTCACAGCTGACTTTCAGATGCAGCTAGAATGTGAGTCCATCTGTCCTTGTATCTGAAGAAGTGAGCGGTGACTTACAAAAGCTCATACCCAACCACAAATTTTTTTAGTCTTATTGTGCCACTGGACTCTTGCTCTTTTCTACTGCTACAGATCAACACGGCTACCCGTCTTGATTTATAGTATTGTTGGTTTTGAGTTCTGCAGCACCTTAAGAGATCGACAAGATTTTCAGGGTGTAAGCTTTTAAGAGTCACAGCTCCCTTCTTCAGACACCCTGAAAATCTTGTTGGTCTCTAAGGTGCCGCTAGCCTCGGCTTGCAATTTCAGTGTAATTGTCTTAATGAATGAATTTTTCATCTATGGCTATGTGCCATAGCCGAGCCCGCTTGCGGGGAGAGCAGAATATAAATTGAATAATATAAATAAATAAAATCTTGCTCTTCTATTGCAGACCTACACAGCTACCTGCCTAAAACTAATGATCAATCATTGTTTTTTTAAAAAAAACAACAGATGACAGTTTTCTTTGATTTAGTGCTGGAGGTATAAATAGAAATAATGCTGGAGAAATATAAATAGGATTTGATACTACCAGTTTTTCTGTGGTTGAAAGAGGAGAAAGGGACCCTTTTTGACTGCTGCAAAGGTTCTGCCAGAAATCATTGGACTCTAGTTAATAAAAGCTACAGAGGATGGGGGCTATGGTGAGGAGATGGATTAAAGAAGATCACGTGAGAAAGCTGGTTGGATCCAACCCAGAAGCAAGCAGTTATTTCCATGTGATAAAATTTGGGTATTTGGATCAAAATAAACCACAAGGCCTGTGGCTGTGGTTTTCGCCCCATAACATTATCTTACATTCTTAACTTTGCTTTATTCTGATATAAGGGTGTTCATAATTAGAAATCAGAGCATATAGCCATAGATGAAAAAGTAATTCATTAAGACAGTAAGGAGTTCAGTAGCACCTTTAAAACTAACCAACTTTATGGTAGCATAAGCTTTCAAGAACCACAGCTCTCTTCATCAGATGCATGCACGAAGGGAGCTGTTTTTCTCGAAAACTTACGCTACAATAAAGTTGGTTAGTCTTAAAGGTGCTACTGGACTTTTTACTATTTTGCAACTACAGACTAACACGGCTAAGCCCTCTGGATCTATGTTCATTAAGACAGTTACCATGAAATCCTAAGCAGAGTTAGTCCAGTCTAAGCCCATTGAAATCAATAGGATTAGACTGGAGTTAACTCTGCTTCAGATTTCACTGTTAATCTTTAATACCTTATTGATGTCACGAAAAGTCAGTGGTTTAGATCCGGTAGTTTCCTTCCACGGAATGAGGCATCTTCCGTTGAGGCATCGTCCATTCATTGGAGGAAATTAGCTTCATCCAACAAAATCATTCTTTCATCCATTGGAAGGACTTCTTCCTTTATTACATCCAGATCAAGAAATCCCTTTTTTCCCGAATGCTTGCACCATTTTGTCCCTCCATTCTATTAACTTTTGAGAAAGTGATCCTTATGAAAAAAGATACAAAATTAATTTATAAATAGATGGGGGGGGGAGAATGGAAGACTCCAATCATTGGAAAGTAGAGGAGAAGATTGTGTTTATTGTCCATACTGGGATAAGAAGAACTCAAAATAGTTGTGGAAGTAGTTATATTACTTTAATTACGCATGGCCATGAGGACGTAAGGGGAAATCTTAAATTTTTGTCCAATGAAAGAATATTCCTTGTACATTTTTGAAATAAGAAAACATGGAGTTGATCTGAGGTGGGTGTCTTCTTTTGTTCCTGTGCAGTTTGTTGTAATGATCTGCGAATTCTGTCATATGAAAATGAGAAAAGAAGTTGTTTACGATGAGAGAGAGAGAGAGGTTGACCAGGATTTGTTGCAAGATGTGTGAACATGAAACAATCACTTTAAAAGACCCAATATTGCAACAAAACAAAAAAATGAAGCGTTTCCTGGAAAGAAAATTAAGAATCAGTGGGTTGAGTTCTGTGAATCCACTCCACAAAGGGTAGCGTTCTCCAGTTGCGCCTCTGGAGCAAAACACAAAAGTTAAGAGGAAGAGTCAGTAGAATGCAAACGCGACTCTGCGTGGCGAAAAGTAAGACGGTACAAATGCTTGTTGGCGTAGACAGATTGCCAGGTGGCCCTTCTGTGATCCTCTCCACCCCCTTCTAACCTTCCAGTGCTTTTTACAGTGTAACAGGACTTGTCTCTTCCTTTTGTCCTTAACAGAGGGATGCCCGGGCTTGTGTAACGGCAACGGTAGATGCACGCTGGATGTGAACGGGTGGCACTGTGTCTGCCAGCTGGGCTGGAGAGGAGCAGGCTGTGACACTTCCATGGAGACGGCATGTGGCGATGGGAAAGATAACGACGGAGGTAGGAAGCTGCACCAGTTTGGTTTCCTGGAGTAAGCCTCTACGTTTGCACCAGCTTGCAGATCAGGGAGGGGTTCAACCGCTCCAGGCTGCAAACGGTGTTAGCCCACTATTTATTGAAGGATCGATTTAAGACATTTACAGCTCACCTTTTTACCCCAAACAGGGTCCCGAAGACAGCGGACGCTAAAACATTAACTGTGGCTGCTTCCACACACATTGGATAATGCACTTTCAATGCTCTTTAGTGATCATTTGGAACTGGGTTTTCGTGTGTGAAACACAAAATCCACTTCTAAAGGATAACTAAAGTGCATTGAAAGTGCATTATTCAACGTGTGTGGAAACGGCCTATTTAAAACAACATTTCCAATAGTATTAAAACAATTCAGTAAATACGGCCACACAAACACACAACAACAAGAACAGGGGAGGGCCAGTAATATTGGGGGTATACCAGGCAGAAGTCTTCACCCGCTGGCAGAAGACAACAATAGAGGGAGGAGAGAATGAATCTCCCTGAGGAAGGAGTTCCAAGGTTTTGGTGCCACAACTGAGAAGGCCCTTTCTCGGGTTGCCTCCTGTTGCCTCATATGGTCAGACCTCTGAAGGGTTAAACGGGTAGGTACATTCTCTATATGACATTACTACATTACACCTAATGGTACTGGCTCTCCAGATTAGAGTCCTGCCGCTCTTAACCACTACACCAAACTGGCTCTCAAAAGCTCATACCCTGAAAATCTTGTTGTCCTCCTTAGAACACTGGTCACATTTGCTGCTATTCAAAGAAGAGCCATTCAAGCAAATGACTTGCATGAACGTTACAGGTCCAACCCTTGGCATCTCTAGTCAAATGTTCTCAAATAGCAGGGCTGTGTTACATGGTGGAATTCGCTGCCACAGGATGTGGTCGTGGCTACCAATGTAGAAGGCTTTAAAAGGGGAGTGGACAAATTCATGGAGGACAGGGCCATCAATGGCTGCTAGTCCTGATGACTGCTAGAGATGAGATGATGGATATTTACTCCCTACCCCCTTCAGTACCAGACGTAGTGTGCCTCTTTATATCAGTTGCTTGGGAGTACGGGCAGGAGGATACTGTCGTATTCATCTTGCTTGTGGGCTTCCTAGAGGCAGCTGGTCGGCCACCATGTGAACAGATGCTGGGCTGGATGAGCCTTTGGTCTGATCCATCATAGCTCTTCTTGTGTTCTTGGTCAACTGGGGTCAGGAGCTTGAAAAGCCAATCTCAGTATAATGCACCGGGTCATACAGTGTCAATCCTGTTCTCTGTCCAGTTGAGCTCTAAAGAACCTCACCAGCAGCACACAAAGCTTCTACAAATCCATATTTATTTGGTGCTTTCAGGAGTTAGTGTTTCATATAAAAGCAGATCAGTATTAGTGGCCCTGTGGCACAGAGTGGTAAGCGGCAGTACTGCAGCCCGAGCTCTGCTCACGACCTGAGTTCGATCCCGGCGGAAGCCAGGTTCAGGTAGCCGGCTCAAGGTTGACTCAGCCTTCCATCCTGCTCAAGGTTGACTCAGCCTTCCACCCTCCCGAGATCGGTAAAATGAGTACCCAGTTTCCTGGGGGTAAAGTGTCGACGACTGGGGAAGGCAATGGCAAACCACTCCATTAAGAAGTCTGCCAAGAAAATGTCGTGATGCGACATCCCCCCATGGGTCAGTAACGACTCGGTGCTTGCACAGGGGACTACCTTTACCTTATCAGTATTAGTGGCCTGCATCCTATCACTACACAGAGCAAATCTGAAGCCACGTCATTTGAAAAGGGGTAGAAGAACTTGCTCCAACCTAAGGTAGGATATTACCCATTATCTCCACATTTCAGATGGCTGAGGAGACAGTTTGCTTGGGGCTACTTAGTAAGATCACGAGAAAGGTGAAATTTAAACCAGAGACTACTCTGTTCATAATTTCAGGTGGGTCGCCGCATTGGGCTATAGTAGAACAGCAAGATTTGGGTCTAGTAGCACCTCAAAGGCCAATTAGATTTCCTGGGTATGAGCTTTTGAGAGTCAAAGCTCTCTTCAGATATCGGACAAAGAGAGCTTTGACTCTCGAAAGCTCATACCATAGTTCTCTATTCATATTTCAGTTACAGATGATGCCGAATTTCGAGAACACACGGCTGCATTTTGAAAATCTCAGTTTCTGACAAGTTTTCCCAACCCTACTGCTGAAATACAATAGCTCTATTACCATGTTATCTCTTTTTGTTGTCAATTGTGCGTAATGCACAGATAGCACAAAATACATTTTTTAAGAAATAAATTAATCTGCAACATCAGCAGTACAGATGGGCAAGGTAAAAAAAGGCTTATAAAGACATACAAAAATGAAAAAGAAATGAAAAGGGGTAGATGCATACATACCTAATCTTAGCTATTATACTCCAGCTTTTGTATGGAGCTACACGATAAACAGTCCCTGACTTAGATAGGCCAGGGAGGCTGATCTCATCGGATCTCAGAAGCTAAGCAGGGTCGGCCTTGGTTAGTAATTGAATGGGAGACCTCCAAGGAAGACCAGGGTCACATAGGCAGGCAATGGCAAGCCACCTCTGTTAGTCTCTTGCCATGGAAACACCACCAGGGGTCGCTGTAAGTCAGCTGTAACTTGAAGGCACTCTCCACCACACACCATAGAAGGACAAATGGATGGATGACAGATATATAGTTGGATCCAAGATATCATAGGCAAAGTAATAGATCCAGAGGAGTTAGCCGTGTCAGTCTGTAGTAGCAAAATCGAAAAGAGTCCAGTAGCCCCTTTAAGACTAACCAACTTTACTGTAGCATAAGCTTTCGAGAATCACAGTTTACGCATCTGACGAAGAGAGCTGTGATTCCCAAAAGCTTATGCTACAGTAAAGTTGGTTAGTCTTAAAGGGGCTACTGGACTCTTTTCGGTAGGCAAAGTAAAGCCTAACTCTTGAAGGTCACAAATAGCATCGGGGCAAGGTTTGGAATAGCAGGCAAAATTTATCCCTTTCCTTCACCCCTGGATGTCCTTTTCGACTGGTTGTAGATAATCTTTGAATACATCCCCCCCCACACACACACACACATTATTCCATGTGAAATAATGTCAGGCAGGTTTATATATATATGTGTGTGTGTGTGCTATTAACAGCAGCTTATCTTGTCACAAAGAAAACTCTAGTAGACTGTTACGGTTTGGATTAGAGGTTAAGAGGGATCCTATTGTAAGACAGACGGAGGAATGCATCATTTGATTCTCTAAACTGTGGGGCTGCACGACCCCTACCCCTTCCAGCCTGCAGTAAAGTGCAAGCTTTGTGCTCTTTCAAGAGGGGCTGGCGAAGTAAAGCCAAGCTTTCGATTATCTGTTGCAAAAGAATCAGAGGTTGTGATTTTATTTTTTATTTTATTGCATGCCTTAGATAGTTTTGCACATCTGGTGTGTTTGTTAACTAGCCCAAATTACTTCTCTTGGAAAAAAGATTTGGCAGAGAGGGGCTAAGGAGAGAAGTGTCTCTTCCCCCCCCCCCACCTCCCCTCCCCACTTCTCCGTTTCACTCTCCGGGAAGAATACAAGCTTTAAAACAAAGGCCACTTTCTTCTTTCTCTCACATGAAACTAGATACCGCGGCAAGCATTTCTATTTACAGCAGACTCAAGGCGGCAAAAGCATTCACCGCAACCAGATGTGTAAAGTATTCAGATCCACTCTGTACTCTCCGTTCCTGTGAATGGGAACAAAAAATGATCATCCCCCTCCCCTCAAGGGGCATTTGCCTTTTTCAAAGAGGCCACCCAAAACAGAAAAGTGTCAACATTATCTTCCAGCAAAGCTTGTCTAACCCTGCAGTTGTACTTGATCAGAACTGCATACATTTTTAAAAATTTGAGGAATTTGAGACTGGTCCTTGCCACACTCCTTTAGGAGATACTTTAGGTTGATAACGGCAGGATGTATTATCATGGGGGGAAATGAATGCAACATAAAAGTAAGGCTGTAATCCTCTGCACACTTACTTTGGAGTAAGCCCCATTGACAATTACTTCTGAATAAAGACACACTGGTTTGCACAACTGTTGGAAGAGGAGGATTCAGCGCTGTCCCTTTCCTCAGGTTTCAGAGGGGGACAAACCAAAGCGTTAGAAAGATAGAGAGGTCAGGACACTCTACTGTTTACTGCTCTGACTGTCCCTTTGATATGTAGACTGATATTCTCAGGATTTCCTCCTCCTGACTTCCTCCCTCTCACTTCCTCTTCTCTTCCTGGCATTGTTCCAGGCAACGCTTCTCTCCTTCTCCTTCCTCCATCTTGGCAGCATGGATGCAGGCCTTGTCCTGTCATTCATGTCCATCCTTAGACTACGTAGGTAGTAAAGATATGTCTCTCCTCCTTTCCTATCAGAGTATGGAGTTCCTGCAATAAAGAACTCTTGTTTCTTTTCTAAATATAAAGCAAGTGTATGATTTACTATTTTCTCTCCTGCACACACACCAGCCAACAGAACCAGCTCACGACCACCTATAACCACGCTTCCTATGCCAAATGATAGACTCTGCTAATGGCCCAAACATGGAACCCTTTAATTAGGTTTCTGGGGCCTACATAATGATGTATTTATCAACAACTGCAGTCCTTAATGGACTTGATAGGAAGTTATATCCCACAAAACTCAATAGTGCCTAATATTTTTTTTTGTATAGGACAGGGTTATGAGGCTAAGTTCAAATATTCATGTTCTCACTCACGAGTTGAAGATCTAAGGGCTTGAAACAGCCATCATAAATAATCTACTGTAATTATTACCACCCTTCAGAGGTTTATTTTTCATGCACTGTTACATTTCAAGCCATTGAGCGAAGAGAGACCTGAAGGAGTATAAGTTGTTAAAATATTCCAAAAAACTTGTGGTCAAAGTGGTTTACAGCCAAGGATTTTTTTTTAATCCAGTATTTTATTGTTTATTTGTTGGTTTTCTATCTGACTTTTTGACCAGAATCCCCAAAGACCAAAATCCCCAGAGAATCTCACATTTGCCACATGCAACCACGTAACATAAAAAGACCCCTGAGAAGAGACAGAATTTTAAAATATGCGCACAAAGCAAAACCCGGAAACAGCATCTAAACAAACAACCTCCAACTCATAGAAAAGAAATGGGAACTCAAACCAGCTCTCCTCCATTTTATCTTCACAACAACCCTGTGAGGTATGTTAGGCCAAGAGTATATGACTGGCCCAAAGTCAGCCAGCAGTCTTCCATGACAGAGTGGGGAATCAAACCTGAACTGCCCAGATCCTGGCCCGTCACTCTAGCCACTACACCATACTTTGCTGTCTGGTGCCAAATATAACGTAGTTTGACCCTCTGTTACAGGGCAGGTGATCTACCATGCCCACAGTGGCAAGGGAGGGTCAGTAGTCCTATCCAGTAGCATCAAAGCCACAGTTTAAATCTCAATAAAATGAGAACAGTGCCACACCAAACTCAGCAGTAGATGAAGCAAGAGAAAGAGCCCATAAAGAACAGAAGGTAAGATGTCAGCGAAAGGCACAGGAAATCTGATTTTTTTCCCTGCTGGTGTCTGTACACCAGTAACGAGGGGTCATTTCATAGAAAAAGAGCTGGAGGAACTCATTAGCTTAACTCATTAGCATAGCTCATTAGCATATGCCACACCCCTTGCCATCACCGGAAGTGTGTCATTTGTATAGCTGATTTGCATATGCCAGACCCCCACCACCCACCCCCGATGTCACCTATTCTGGCTGTTTTGGACCCAATCCTGGCCATTCAGGGCCAAAATTGGGCCCCAAATGGTCAGGATTGGGCCGCTGATGAGTGGGAGAGTGATCCACCACCCATCAGAGGCCCGATCTGGTCCGTTTCAGCCCCAATCCAGGCAGAAATGGGCCCAAAATGGCCGAGAGTCAGGTGGGCGGGGCCACCTGACATGTGACCACTTTGGGGAACTGCCGGAACTGCGTTCCTGTGCGTTCCCCCTCAAAATGAGCCCTGCCAGTAACGAATATGGAGACCAGTCAGGTTTGTCCCACCCACCCCCACCCCAACCCAAAAGGCCCACACACACACGTCACCTCAGTTGTCTGGGGACCCACAAAAGGTCCTTTGATCTCTGATCATATAGGAATTGGTGATCCTCTAGATACTTATAAATAGGACCCTTTATTGCCAAAAAAATTGAGAGTTCTTTTTTCTACAGGACTCTTTGCTAGGAGAGACTTGTTTATAAATGTGATTTTATTCTTTCAACACCGAGCAAAATAACTAAGTAACTAAGCAATAGCAGAGCATTAGGAAGAGGTGCCATTTAATCCCGCACAATTTATTTCTCTCAGAAGATGCCACCGTGATATCCAGTTTCCTTTAAAAGGAAGAAGGAAAGAAAATCAAAGCATGCTAAAAGAAAGGCCAATTCAGTTGCCTGTTCCTGTTTGGAGATTTCAAGTTTCAAGTCTGCCTTTAGTTCTCTCTTTCTGGATGCTTCACGACACAAACAGCTTCTAAATTTCCCCAAACCGAAGGGAGTGTAATCCTGTAACACCCATTAAAAGTCGAGGGGAGCAGAGGAGCGGAATCCCAGACCAGCTTTCTGAGCGTTTGAGAGCCCTAAAGATGCCAGTGGCAAAGACTCTTTGTCATACTTACACCTGCTCAGGATAAAGGTAGAAGTAAAATAAAACAGCACATGGTCCGGAAGAAATACGAGGTGCAAGGTTCATTCTGCAGCATTCGTGCCTCGTGACAGATGCCCCTGAAACACACCTGCCTAGTTCGTGGAAGACAAATTCCTCGGGGCCTTATCTGAGGACTGAACAAAGGAGAAACCAAGGGAGGGGGGTGTGATACAAAGTTTGCGCTCGAAGAACAAGCCACAGCTGCCTTCTCAATTGAGCACATGACTCTGTTCTTGTATGGGTCCGTTTAATTTAGACTGTCTCCTCTGGCTGGCTGGCAGCAGTTCTGCATGGTTTTTCCAGGACCTTCCACAACACACAATAATATACACATGAAGCTGCCTTAAACTGAATCAGACCATCAAGGTCAGCAACGGCTGCTCAGACGCAGCGGCGCTTCAGGGTCTCAGGCACAGATCTTTCACAGCACGTACTCCCTGGTCCTTTAAATTGGAGATGCCGGGGATCGAACCTGGGCCCTTCTGCATGCTGAGCAGATGTTCTACCACCGAGCCATAGCCCCATACCCCAAATCTCTGATAAATCGTTTTGACTCTAGTTTGGCTTTACGATGACTTGGAAAAAAATGGGGGGGATTGAGTTCTTTGTCTGTTCTTCAGACTCCTCCCTTAGATTTTTAAAAGTTAAAATTTTGGGGGAGGGACAGGTACACAATCAGTGCAGTCCTATAGAGAGTTATTCCAGTTTAAGCCCAGGATTAGGTTTGCACGACATGGCTCATATCCATGCACCCAAAGGAGAGAGGGAGCTTATTTGACTTCCATCATCATCATCATCATCATCATCAACATTCGATTTATATACCGCCCTTCAGGACAACTTAACACCCACTCAGAACGGTTTACAAAGTACGTTATTATTATCCCCACAACAAAACACCCTGTGAGGTGGGTGGGGCTGAGAGAGCTCTGAGAGAGCTGTGACTAGCCCAAGGTCACCCAGCTGGCTTCAAGTGGAGGAATCAAACCCGGCTCTCCAGATCAGAGTCCCACGCTCTTAACCACTACACCAAACTGAGCAGAGGTTGCTTGGAATCTGACACCGCCTGAAATTCCATCTCCTGGACCAACAAATGCCAGCTCCGCCTGTACATTTGGAAATATAAGCATGTTTAATAGTAAAATATACCAATTATTAAATCAGTAATTTAAAATGTTGAATATAAAATGCTGAATATAATGTATTTTCGTATAAGTAAGTACGAGGATGGAAGGGAGAAATGTCTTGTGGTTTATATTTTTTGCTGTTTTATTTTGTTATATATAATTATTCCTGCTTCTTTTATGTACTGTCTATTCTGTTTCTTAAATATAATATATACAAACCTAACAAGAAAAAAGAAAGGAAACAGATTTTTAAAAGTAGGTTTTAGTATCTTTTTAATTGTCCGCTGCCTTGCGGGTGGGGGTGCTTAATTGGGCGGAAAAGTGGCAGGCAAATACTTTAGAAGAAATAAATGAAATAAATATTCTAAATACTTTAGAAGAAATAAATTATATATATATATACACACACACACGGCTATTTTTCAGCGGGCACGTGGTGGAATGGAGTTCCGGAACCTCTTGAAAATGGTCACATGGCCGGTGGCCCCACCCCCTGATCTCCAGACAGAGGGGAGTTTAGATTGCCCTCTGCACCGTGCGGCGCGGAGGGCCATCTAAACTCCCCTCTGTCTGGAGCTCGGGGTGGGGGGGCCCACCGGCCTTGTGACCATTTTCAAGGAGGGCAATTTAAACTTTAAAAAACTCCCTCCTTGTTCCAGCTGACCCAAAGTGATGTCATTGTGCGGTCCTGAGTTCCACCACCTCTTTTCCCAGAAAAAAAGCCCTGTATATATAAATCTCCAGCAGTTAGTCCCATAAAAGAAACAGACCATGAAAAAATCATTGAGGAATGCAAAACACAAAATACGTGGAGTTGCGTTCACACTTCATATCTCTGCCATTTCATTTCCCCCCCCCCCCCTTCCCTATATGCAGATGGCTTGATAGATTGCATGGATCCGGATTGCTGCCTGCAGCCTCTGTGCCATTCCAATTCCCTCTGCCTGGGCTCTCCAGACCCCCTGGACATCATCCAGGAAACTCACCCGCCGCTGTCCCAGCAGAACCTGCTCTCGTTCTACGATCGCATCAAGTTCCTCATTGGCAAGGACAGCACGCACGTCATTCCCGGAGAGAATCCTTTCAACGAAGGGTAAGTGCTCCTCTTTTTCATCTGCAGACCTGAGCCACGTGCAAGATAAAAGCAGAGGGATAGGCGATACGGAAATCCCATCCTGCCCGAAACCTAGTATGAGGATAAGTCAATGACTTTCCAAGGAATGCAGTCAAGAACCAGGATGTTTCGTGTCTGGCAGAGGCACGGTGCATACAGCTTGAGAAATTAAAGAGAGAAAGGTTGCAAACTGATAGTTCCCTCTAACTAGTTTTTCCTAGCGGGGGGAAAGATAGGGGTCAGCCAATTCTCATGCAACAGCAAGAGTTTTTTTAAAACGCAGCATATGTGCTTGTTAGAGCTGTGGGTTCGAATCTTTCTTTGCTATGAACCTTCTAAGCCCAGTTATGCCCATATAAGCTCACTTACTTAGAGTCTCTCTACATGAGATATCCGACACATGGAGAACATGGTCCGGAAGGTGAAACGGTAGCAGGGAAGGGTAGTTTAAAAAGACAGAACTGGCAGCAGGCAAAGGCTGGAGCTGTGTGAAGGGGCTGTGAAATTCCAGAAACTTTCGCCCATTATAACCTCTCTGGGTCCAAGCCTAGTTTTGGATGGCAGCTCCAGCCCATTTCCATTCCTTGCTGCCCTCTGGTTGCCATCCCACACAGTTTTAGACTGGAGAGCTGAAATTGACAGAGCCTTTGGGGAGGTGAAGATGAAATTGACAAACCCTCTGAGTGAGGAGCGATCTCCACTGGCTCTCACTTTTTAAACTACGCTGCTAGGCTAATGTTGTGTCTCCCTACATTTGACGAACACATGCTGAGGCATCTCACGTAGAGACACTCTTAGAAGTATGTGACTCTGGCCCTGGGAGTCACCTTAGGCCACTGTTTCACCCTAACCTACCAACCTTACAGGATAGTTGTGAAGATAATTTAGAGAAGGGGAAGCTCCTTGGGGGGGAAGAAAAGGACAAAAATGTAATAGGCAAAAAGTTCATTTGGGGCCTTTCCTATCTGTTTGTTATCTTCATGGCTGTATGTTTGGATTAACATATAGGTGGGAAACCTGGTATCAGACACCAATTTCAGGATCCTTCTTACCTGAACTGGATGGCCTGATCTTGTCAATCTCAGATGGGTTGGCCCTGGTTAGTACTTTGATGGGAGACCACCAAGGAAGTCCAGGGCTGCTCTGCAGAGGCAGGCAACAGCAAACTACCTCTGTTTGTCTCCTGCCTTGAAAACCCTACAGGGTCACTGTAAATCATACACACAAGATCCTTTCTTTCAAGATTAAAGCAGTAGGTTTGAAGGAACTCTGCTGATGCTTAAAACCTAAGCCAAGAATGGAAACACAATTTCCAATGTGCTGGGAGTTCAGCGCCCTTGTTCTTTGCTCCTTCCTACAACTAATGGAAGTATAATAAATTATGCACAGTAGGCATAATTTGCATAATTTATGCAGGCTGCAGAATCATCTTACTTGGAGGATGAGCCAATAGACCCCATGACATATGGGGGGAGTTATCTTTCCAGCACTTCCTATATCTATGTCAAGCTTGTAATCCGGGGAGACTTACCTTTTTCATCAAGTTTTGGATATCAGAAGTCATAGCTTTGCACTTAGTACTGCTTAAATTTGCCCTTTTGGTTAAGCTGATTTTTTGACCCATAGATGTCAAGTGTTTTTAGCCCTCTGTCATAGTCCTGTGACCTTTCGCCCACCAGGCAGAGGGGAACGTAGGGGAATGGGATCTCAGGTGTCGCTTTCCAAAGCTTGAGACCGCAGCGTATCTCATGCTGAACCGTATGGTGAGGGACAGCTAAAAATGGCTTAAAGATACAAAGCTAACAGCGAGAGTTAAGTGGCCGGGAAATCAATAAGAGAATGATCAAGTGGCAGAAGAGCACTTACTATCTGCTCGTCACGATGATGTGGAGAGACATCCTCGACATTCGGGATTTAGCTCGGCGACTTGTTTTATCATCATAAAACGCTCATTTCAATACGGGCATTCCTTTTGAGCTTTTGGCATTTCCCCCCTTGCCTATGAATAATGCAAAATTGTTGCTATTTGGGGGGGAGCGGAGGTCTTTACGTTTTACGCTGCGGAGCAATTCATCGGTGTCTTTTTCATACCTGTACTCCTCTCTCTCTTTCTAATCGTAGCAACGTTCCCCTGTTTTTTGTTAGAAAGCTAGAGTGTAATTCTGTAATGAATTCAACCAAAAGCAACCTGTCACAGGTCACTGGTTTCCCTGTATTCCATCAAACAATCAAATTTTGCTGTTTCTCATTGGAAGGGGGGGGGGTCCAAAGCTGTGTCTTAAAACTTTGGGGACGTACCGTGTAGAAACCAAGTCTTGTATTTCATTTCACTGCTTTGTCCAAAGTGGCCGATTCCGCATGGCTTACCTGAAACCGGGACGTTGCGGAATATGCCGGCAAAAACGCGAAAGATCGTGATGTCGCGCAAAAATCGTGTGAGAAAACACGATCTTCCGCATTTTTGCCGGCATATTCCACAATGTCCCGCAACATTCCGCCTTCAGGTAAGCCGTGCGGAATCACTGTGCCACTAGGCAATATGGATTACACTGCAGTTCTGGTGAAGAGCTGGGTTAATTCATCCTCCATGCCGTTTCAGATAAGGAGAAGACAGGTGTTTGTTTGTTTGTTTGTTTGTTTGTTTGTTTGTTTGTTTGTTTGTTTGTTAGTTAGTTAGTTAGTTAGTTAGTTAGTTAGTTAGTTAGTTAGTTAGTTAGTTAGTTAGTTAGTTAGTTAGTTAGTTAGTTAGTTAGTTAGTTAGTTAGTTAGTTAGAAGATTTTTGCTCTCATCTTTCCACCTACATAGGGTCACCAAAGTAGGTAACAAATTAAAACACATAAAAAACTCTTCTAAAAATCCATTAAAATCCGTACCAAAAAAATCATAATAAGAATTTTAAACTAGAGCTTAAAAGGTGTACGAAAAATAAAAACAACAGTTACAAAATTGGGGAAGGGGGGATCATAAAGGGAACGCCAAGCGAAACGAGTCTTAACTCGTTGGCAGTAGACAGGAACAGAAGGAGACAGAGAAAAGTTCTAGCATCTCGGTGCCACCGCTTGGTACCACTCCTGGTTTGCCATCCATCTAGTCTTAGAAGTTGGGGAGGGCCTCCAAAGATGACCACAGTGGTCTGAAGGCTTCATAAGGAAGATGGCTGTCCTTCAGGTATGTTGGTCACAAACCATATAGGGCTTTACATGTCATCACCAACACTTTGAATTGTCCTTGGAAAAAATTGAAAATTCAGTGTAAATGAGCTAAGACTCCAGTCAGCATCTTGGCTAACTGCATCAACAGGAGAAAGGGATACAAGACTCTGTCCCTAGTGCAGGAAGGCAGGGGAGGGGAAGAGCTGGTAGTTCATCTCTCCATTGAGACTGCAAGAAAACCATTGAAACGTTCCTCTCCCCCAGCGATTTCGCGCAGCTCTGTCTTTGAAAACTGCTTTTGAAAAGCTCTTCCCCTCTCCTGCCTCCCCGCGATAGGGATATAATGTTTTCGCCTAAACTTCCCAGGTAATGTTGCATCCCCGAAACATTAAAAAACACGTGTCTCGCGTCACTTGTATCTTAGCTCTTTGCACCAGACTAAACCCGAGCAGATAGTGATCTATCTATGACCAAAGAACCCACATCCATTCCACCACCCTCTCACCCAGAGCAAAAGACCAGATCAAGAGCCAAAGGAGTTAGCCGTGTTAGTCTGTAGTAGCAAAATCGAAAAGAGTCCAGTAGCACCTTTAAGACTAACCAACTTTACTGTAGCATAAGCTTTCGAGAGCCACAGTTCTCTTCGTCAGATGCATGGTGGGTATTAAGAAACTGGTCAGATATAAGGGGAGAGGGGAGTAGATGCAATCAGTAGCTTCTGATAATGGGATCAGTTACTTCTGATAATGAGATAACCATTCATAGTCCCTATTCAATCCAAGCCCGACTGAGTCAAATTTACATATGAATTCCAATTCAGCAGCTTTCCGTTGGATTCTGTTTTTGAAAAGTTCAAGATCAGACCAAGGTTCAGATCAAGAGCGCAACCTGCTCCGTTTATAGGAACTGTTATTACCTGAGACAAGCCCATGGCTGTCCCTGAAGCCATGAAATCCTAAGATGTTCCTGAGAAGGCAGCCTCAGCATGAATACTGAAGTCCCCTGAGAACTGCCCAGTGCCCACCCGTGAGACCACCTCAGGCAGGGGATTGTTTGGCAGTGGGGTGGGGCAGAATCCCAGTCCTGTCTGCCAAGCCTTACTTTAGGTACACAGCCTTGAAGTTGAAAGTGTGCTGGATGGATCACTGTGCTAGGGGAATAGAAAACTTATAGGCTAGAGCCAAACCACTGCCCCACCTGCCAGATCTGTGCTGATATGTTACAGGCTGGTTCCGCACACGTTGGATAATGCACTTCCAATCCTCTTTATAGATCATTTGGAACGGATTTTTTTGTGTGCAGAACAAAAAATCCACCTCAAACGACTGATAAAGTGCATTGAAAGTGCATCCAACGTGTGCAGAATCCGCCATGGAGTACCCCTAATTGGGAGAGGTTAATCCTCCCTCCACCCCCAGCCAAGCCTCAGTGAGACACGCTCTGGTTAGGCCTCACCTAGAGTATTATGTGCAGTTTTGGGCACCGCAATTTGAGAAGGATATTGACAAGCTGGAACGTGTCCAGAGGAGGGCGACGAAGACAGTGAGGGGTCGGGAGACCAAGTCCTATGAGGAAAGGTTGAAGGAGCTCAGTATGTTTAGCCTGGAGAGGAGACGACTGAGAGGTGATATGATAACTATCTTCAAGTACTTGAAAGGCTGTCATATAGAGGATGGCGCGGAGTTGTTTTCTGCTGCCCCAGAAGCTCAGACCAGAACCAGCGTGTTGAAATTAGAGCGGTCCCTCAGTGGAACAGGCTTCCTTGGGAGGTGGTGGGCCCTCCTTCTTTGGAGGTTTCTAAGCAGAGGCTAGAGGGCCATCTGACAGCAATGCTGATTCTGTGAACCTGGACAGATCATGAGAGGGAGGGCAGGAAGGGCTCCATCAGTGTTTCATTCTTGTGGCCCCTTATTACATGCCCAGGGTAATGCCGATCACCACTTTGGGGTCAAGAAGCGACTTCCCCGAGGGCTAGAGATCCTGGAGATGTTTTGCCATCTTCTGGGCATGGAGCGGGGGTCACTGGTGGTATGGGGGATGGGTATTTGTGAATTTCCTGCATTGTGCAGAGGGTTGGACTAGATGACCTTGGAGGTACCTTCCAACACTATGATTCTATGTTAAAGGCTGACCTGGTATTGTGGGTGGCGGCTGTTTTTCCTGTGACCTACCTGGCATTTAGCAGCAGGAATTTATAGCCTGCAGGTGTCACCTGTGTTACCTGCCTCCATTGGAAAGTACAGTGTTTGAGAGGAGTTCTAGCTGTAATGTTTGATCTGTGGTGGCTATCCACCCATGCAGATAAATGTATGAAGCTGCAGTCATTGAGCCACAACAAATAGTTAGTGATTCTGTCAAAGGGAGGGAGAAAACCCACATATACTCATTAGCAGTAAACAAAGAACAGCAACAATAAAACATCGGAATTATGGGTATCTGGCACGGGCTGTAGGCTGCCAAGTACACCAAAACTGAGAGTTCCAGCTGGATTGGAACAAGATTTGGATGAAATCTATAGGAGACTGAGCTCAGAGGCCACAGGGCAATCTCACAACTGGGGCTGGTATTCCCATTTTGAAGCACAACTCAGCAACCACCATGCCAGTAGAGACCAATAGAGACATAAAAGGGAACTGCAGAAAGCTGAGCGTCTAACTGCTCCATCTTTTCATTAGTGGCTGAAACAACATTTTTATGTCTTCCTCTCGCCAGCCTCCGAGAAGAGATGACATTATATGCATTTTATGCCAAGAAATACATTGGGAGCTTTTTTTTTTTTAAACACCATCTACTTTATGACATTCTCGGGAATTTCTGTTTCCCCCATACTTATGGTCTAACTGAATTCCTTCACAACTAGAGAGCACGTTTTTCCAAAAAACTAGATGCATTCAGAATAAACCAAAGCAGCCTGTTTTACTTAACAGTATTTTCTCCCACCATCCTTTCCTGAGCCATGAGAAGTTTGGGGCAGCCTCAATAGAATCACGTCTTCCTGTCTTCGTGACACTTTCACTAGTTGAGATTCACTGGGGAGCCAAAATTAATGTAGGCTTTGGAGTCCAAGATGCTCAGGGCACCCCGGTATACATCTGCCAATGATGACTTATTCTTGTGCTCCAAAATGACTTGTTTCAAAAAATCATGCGTGCTATCCTTGTTTCGAAAACCCCGTAACTCTTTATTTCGCATATCCCTCTGCTTTTATCTTGCACACGGCTCAGGTCTGCAGAAGTTCTTCAGAAAAGCTGTCCACGCAGCTGACAGCTACCAGCTCCTGTCCATTTCTTTCTATTCCTGGCATTCAAACTTCCTTAATCACTACCAGTCTCAAGGGGGTCATCAAAACTAAGTCCTGTCTATCCTTTGGCTCTGTGTTCTTCCTTCAGTCCAAGCCCACTGTCAAATCATTGCTAAGGCAGAAAAAAAAATTCTGGTGATCATCAACTCTGACAGTATTCACTGGAAAGAACAATCTCCCTACCCTTCGTGTTTATACATGGACACCTCATTAAGAGTACAGAGATGTACTGTTTTTATACTTTATTACAGCAGCAAGAGTACTTTATGCACAAAAGTGGAACACTACGACATTGCCTACAGTGGAGGAATGGTTGACAAAAGTTTTGGAGTTTGCGTTAATGGCAAAACTTACTGCATTAATTAGAGAAAGGACATTAATTAATTTCTTGACTGAATGGAAACCATTAATAGACCTTTTTGCATGAGATGGATAACAAGGATTTGATGACATCTGGATTTATGGATTAAGAAACAGGAACAATAGAAAAAAGGGGGGTTGTGACTAACTTAGAATAAGTGGGACTCTAGAAATGATACATACTTGTTGCAGAGAAAATTGGAACTCAATTTGTAGTGTAATTTAGGTGGGTTTTTTTGTTTTTTTTTCTTTTCCTCTTAATTTTATAGATATTTGTATTGTTAGTGTGTTATGTTTAGAATTGTGAGTTTTTTCTTGTTCTCTCTGTTTGTTGTTTGTTGTGTTGTGGTGAGTAGTTTATAGTTTAAATAAAGGAAATTTAATACCCCCCAAAAAAGAGATGTACTGATCTCACAGTAAACTTTTAGGAACAGAGACCACACATTTTCTGTGTTACTTCCTGTTTTACATAGTGGACGAAACAACGGGGGGGGGGGGAGAAGAGAAAGAGAGCTGGGGCACAGAAGAGGCAAGGAAGGAGAAAACAAAACGAATGTCCGGAGATGCAGTTCCATCTGCTTAAACCTTGTTTTTGTTTGGAGGTTATTTTGTCCTATCTGCTTAAACTTTGTTTTCATTTGGAAATTGTGAGTTGTCCTCACAGTATGCTAAAGTTAAGACTGCCGCTGAAAATGGCAGCTCTGTTTTTGTTTGCATGTTTATTTTTTCTGTCTTGCACCCATAAATAATAAAAAAATTACAAATTAAAAAATATTAATAATAACATTCAATTTATATACCGCCCTTCAGGACAACTTAGTGCCACATTCAGAGCGGTTTACAAAGTGTGCTATTATTATCCCCACAACAATCACCCTGTGAGGTGGGTGAAGCTGAGAGAGCTCCAAGAAGCTGTGACTGACCCAAAGTCACCCAGCTGGCTTCAACTGGAAGAGCGGGGAGTCAAACCCTGTTTTCCAGATTAGAGTCCCACAGCTCTTAACCACTACACCAAAATGGCAGTTGTGCTTCTAGTCTGTCCCTCTTCCTTTGTCATCAAGATTACAGAATTTGGAAGGTGATACATATGCCAGGGGTTTGTGTGCCTGCTGCCCACAACAGGGAGGTCTGTCACAGGTCAGTCAGGACACTTAGATATTTGGCTGCTCTTTTCTGTAGCAACTGCATATTTACCATACTTGTCATCTTTTTCCTTAACTAGAAATATCTTGTTTTACAAACCGCAATGAGTTTTTTTTTCAAATTAAACATCTATGCATTTATTTACTTCCTTTCTTTCATCCTTCCCTCCATCTCACCCTCCTGTCATTTTGTCCACAAATCTGTCATAGTCCCCCATCCATCGGTGGCACTTCACCAAACCCTGCAGCGGGCTGTCTGTCCAACATCAGTGGCTGGCGGGAGCGCTGTTCATTGCTGAGAATAATTGTTTTGTTTTCCTGCTGCCGTGAATATGCCTGATTCTTGCAAGAACTCACTTGCAACACAGAGAGGTGGTACAGGAACATTTCTGCATGGCCACATTTTAAAACCAACTTCTCTTACCAGCAGTTTGCTATAACGCCTTTTAAATGCTTATTTAAGACCTTGGCTGGCAGGGACAGAACACTAACTCTCAAACATAATTTGGGTCTCATCCGAGCATGGTTTTTTTCTTAGCACTGGCGACATTGCATTGGTGCAAACTCGTGTCATTTTTGTATGCATGGCTATTGTAGTAGCAGTTCGCGGTTATTGTCAATAAGCCTAAGCAGATAATGAATGGCGGTATAACATGAAAGAGGGAGGAGTGTGTGGCTCTGTGGCAGAGCATCTGCTCGGTATGCGAGTGGTCCCAAGTTTTATCCCTGGCATCTCCAGTTAAAAGGAACAGGTGGTATATTTATTTATTTATTTAGGTTTATATCCCGCCCTCCCTGCGAATGGGCTCAGGGCAGCTAACATCAACAAACATCAATAAATACAGTCTTAAAAATACAGAAAACTATAAAAGTTATCACCAATCACGGTGATTCATTTCCAGGCGTCGTTAAAATACGTAAGCCACTCTGAGCTCAAATTCTATAGGGTCAGCGGTGGAATGGCACCCAGAGTGGGACAGAAAATGTGGCATGGTGGTCAGGAAAAAAGATGGAAGAGGGGACGGACGCCGGTCCTCAACCAGAAGCCTAGCGGAACATCACCATCATACAGGCCCTGCGGAACTGCAACAGATCCCACAGGGCCTGAATCTCCAACGAGAGTATGTTCCACCAGAGCTGAAAAGGCCCTGGCCTTGGTCGAGGACAGACAAACGTCCCTCGGGCTGGGGACCACCAGTAATTGCTTATATGCAGTGTAAAACCCTGTGGGGGACATAATGGGAGAGACGGTCCTATAGTTAATGTGAAAGACCTCTGTATGAGATCCTGGAGAGCCATGGAGAGGGGCTGTGGCTCAGTGGAAGAGCATCTACTTAGCATGTAGAAGGCCCCCGGTTCAATTCCTGGCATCTCCAGTTAAAAGTACCAGGTAGCAGGTGATGTGAAAAACTTCCACTTGCGATCCAGGAGAGTGACTGTGGTTCAGTGGAAGAGCATCTCCTTGGCGTACAGAAGGTCCCAGGTTCAATCCCCAATCTGGTTAAAGGACCAGGCAGCAGGTGATGTGAAAGACCTCTGCCTGAGACCCTGGAGAGCTGCTGCCAGTTTGAGCAGACAATACTGATCTTGCTGGACCAAGAGTCTGATTCAGTATAAGGCAGCTTCGTATGTTCTTCATATGGTCTGTAAACTTGCAAGGGTGTGTTGCTCCCAAATGCACGTTGTACATACAGTTCAAAAGTACACAAGGTGCAATTAACTTGTGGAATTCACTGGTGCAAAATGTGGCAATGGCCCCAAGCTAAAAGTGCTTTCGAAGGAGATTGGGCAAGTTCATAGGAAAGGTTTATCAGTGGTCAGCAGAACCTGCCTGTTCAGAGCCCATGTACCTCCGAATGCCTCTTGTGCGGAGAAAGAATTGGGGAAGCCCCATTCCAGCCCTGTTGGTGGGTTTCCTATAAGCGTCCGATTGCTAGATGCTGGACAGAATGTTGGAGTGGAGAAATCCTTAACTTCGTTCTTACCCATTGCACATGATTTAGTATTCCAGTAATTGATACACAGGGATCATTTTGAGGGGGAATGCTCAGGAACGCAGTTCCAGTAGTTCCCCAAAGAGGTCACATGTCAGGTGGCCCCGCCCACCTGACTTGGCCATTTTGGGCCCGTTTCAGCCTGGATTGAGGCCAAAACGGCCCGGATCGGGCCTCTAACGGGTGATGGATCTCTCTCCCACTCAGCAGCAGCCCAATCCTGACCATTTTGGGCCCTTTTCCAGCCATTTTCAGCCCCTTTTTGCCATTTTGGGCCCAATTTCAGTCCTGAACGGCCAGGCTTGGGTCCAAAACAGCCAGGATAGGTGATGTCAGGGGGCATGGCATATGCAAATCAGTTATGCTAATGACACATTTCCAGTAATATCAAGGGGCATGGCGTATGCTAATGAGTTATGCTAATGAGTTCCACCAGCTCTTTTTCTACAAAATGACCCTAGTTGATACATATCTTTCTGCAAAAGGAAGAACCATTCTTGGTCCAGTGACTTGGTAGAGCACTAATTCCCTGGTTTCCCCCCCTAGAGGTATGTGTGTTCATGCATGCGTGTGTACGTGTGTGTATGTGTGTGTTTAAATAAAGAGGAGGAATATTAAAAGGGCCCAGTTGTAGTTTCAGTCCAGTTACTGAGCAAGAATTCTAACTCAGGGCTTCAGAGAGTCCTATATCTGGATAACTGGAATCCAGGACTCTTCAACCTAGTCCAACGTTTTGCCCTGGGACGCCAATAAAGGATTATGTTGTGGTCTTTGAATTAATTGTTGCAAAGCACTTTGTGTATTAAACATGGCAGAGAATTTTTATAATAACAAAAATACAGGAGTTTGCAACTCCTGTACATGAGAAAGGACAGCGGTTGGGTGGTCCCTTGGGCTTATTGCTTTCTGTAGCTTCAGCTTCAAAACCACTAAGATACAGTAATGTTAAGACTGGCAGAACAATACATGCTGTGGAATATAGGATTTTTTTTCCCTCTTGACTTTTTATAAGGCAATGATCTCTTCCTTCGTTTGGCATAGAACTGCCTGTTTCACCCAGGGGAATATATAAATATTAACTTAATCTCCTGGTGAATTATGCATTACTTGGTAATATGACAGTCTCAAATTACTATATGCCAAAATTACCATCTACATTCTTGCAATTTAGAAGTAAACTTATCTTCCCCAAATATTAAGGAAACCCCAGAGGTCAATTTTTTAAAAAAAAAATTCAGGGCTCTGAGAAGGACTAATTAAAAATAGCAACTACAGAGTTGTTTTCAATTAAAAGAGTTCTTTCCAAGCTTGCTTCAAAGCAGATTCCAAAATAACTTCAAAAAAAAATGCAAGCAAACTCATAATACAGGAATATATTAATCAATCAGTGGATTGCTGAGCTCTTAGCTTCAAGAAATTTGGTTTTACTAAAGAACCATATTGACAAGGAGAGGACTGATTGAAATGGATTTCCTCCTATTAACAGGAGAGATAATTTTATGTACATATATCGAGAGTCCTTCCTGAGCCAAGCCGAGAGAAAAGGCTCCCTTCGCAGTACCACTTAAATAGTTTGCAGTGTAATTGCATTTAGACCAAGGTCTTCTGAAGGAAATGGCTGACTAAATTAGCGTTAACCGGGGTCCTGTGGGGCTCGGTGCATTGTGGGTAGCCAGTCTTGCCTCCAGAAAGGACAAGTTGACCCGTGAGAGGCCAGATGCTTACAAGGCACAGTGTTAATTGATTTTCCCAAATGGGGCAAATTTTATCACTTGGGGAAATGAAATTAAAAAAAAAAATCTCATCAGGCAAAGTGTGGTATTTAACCTCTTCATCATTTTTTTTCCCTCTTCATCGCTCTCAGCTGCATTTAAGGCCAGTATAGATAAAAAAATTTTGTACTGCCCCAGTCTCTTTGTAGCCCCCCATTTTGTCAATGTGACTGGATTATCACTTTGGAATCCTCTTGCCAGACCCACAAAATTATTGGGTCTTTTTTCCTTGTAGGGAGCCGTAAAGGGAGACTCCAACCTTCTCCTGCACCACGTCTTTTTTTTTTCTTACAATAATGCCATAAGCGACATCTCTAAAAAATGCCTCAGATTGTCCCATGGCAGCCATTTTACTCAAGGATGTCTCCTTCACACCTTGTCCTTATGCTCTTTGTAGTTCACCGTAGCCAAACAGAGAAGGAAGGAACCCTTCTTCCCAAACTCTGATAGTGTAACTTTGGGTGATTCTGCAGCCCAGAGAAAAACACCCACGTATCTAGGGCAAAGTCAGCCAAAGTGAGAGAAAATTGCCCCCTTCCGGGCATTCAGCTTCCTTCCAATCACAGATTTGCTTCGGAGAACCAGTAAGGCGTAGGGGTTAGAGTGTCAGCCTAGTTCCTGGAAAGACTGCCCCCCAGTTCTCCATTCAGCTATGAAGTTCACTGGGTGAATGTGGGTCAATCACGCTCTCTCAGCTTAACCTACCTCACATGGCTTTTGTAAGAACAACACAGAGAAGAGGAGAATGGAGTGTGCAGTCCCAAGCTCCTTAGAGGAAGGGAGGCTAAAAATAAGCTAGATGGATTTGCCATCTGGCCATGCTAGGCACTGCTCTCAAATACCGAACACCGAAGTCAAGGTTCGGTTCCTATACACTGGAATAAGGTCTTGGACCTCATACGAAGGCCCCGCATTCTTGCTTACATACAAAGATCCTCATACAGCTGGCAGTGCCACCCAGTTTCAGTATGCCTAAGAGTCAAATGCTAAAGCTTTTCCTAGACTGCACCACTTCAGAGTTAGTGTGTTAAATAGTTGGTCTGGGATCTGGGAGACTGGAATTTGAATTCCCCACTGTGCAAAGAAAAGCTCGCTGGTTGAGTCTCTCGTTCTAGCCTAACTCGCAGGGTTGTTGTAGGGGTAATGTGGGGAAGGAAGAACCATTTGTGCCATACCTCTCCACTCCCTTCCTCCTTTCCTGAAAATTCTGCCTTGCTCGTTAAAGAATCCTAGCGGCAAATTAGACGAGAACTGGCCAGCAATGCACCAAGTAGCAGTGAGAACCTAGCCTTGGTGGTAAGACCCAGCCAACAGCTGCCATGTTCTTACAGTTGCTATGCCTCAAATCAGAAGACAGACTCTCAGTGGTTGATCTGAAGAAGTGAGCTGTGACTCCCAAAAGTTCATACCCTACCGCAAATGTTGTTAGTCTTACAGGTGCTACTGGATTCTTGCTCTTTTCAACTGTTGGCAGAATCTCCATTTCTTCCAGAAGTTTCAAACTCTTCTTTTTCACTTCTGTACAGCCACCCTTGTGTGATCCGTGGACAGGTGATGACGTCCGACGGGACCCCGCTTGTCGGTGTGAACATCAGTTTCTCCAACAACCCCCTTTATGGCTACACCATCAGCAGACAAGACGGCAGGTATGGTGGCCCTCTCCAGTCTCTGGCCATACAGAGTATGTGACGGCATCAAAGTCTGCTGCCGCCTCGCTGGGCAATGTGTATTCTTTACCCACCCACGAAGCACAATTTTTAACTCTTTCTCACTAGTTTCAGCAACTACTGGGCTAGTAGACCTGCTACAGGGTAGTTGTGTCTGTGTGGCAAGTCATTCCTCCCTCCCCGTCCATCCCGGCCATATTGGCAAATGCTGTTGACTTAGATCCAAGGCATGGAAATGTACAACTTTACAGCAGAATTTGAGTGCAGTGGCAGCCTAAGAGACCAACAAGATTTCCAGGCGATAAACTTTTCAGAGTGAAAGCTCTCTTATTCCTGAAAATCTGATACGCTGAAAATCTCCAGGGATCTGAATAAGGGAGCTTTGAATCTCAAAAGTTTATACTCTGAAAATCTTGTTGGTCTCTGAGGTGCCACTGGACTCAAATGCTGCTGTTCTACTGCAGATTAATACAGTTACCCACCTAAAACAACATTTTTGTTACCTGGTTATTTTAAAATGTGTATTCTTCTGTTCAAAAGATGCCCCAGAGAGCGTACAATATATATACACAAGCACATTATACACACACATACAGTTTGGGTTAAGAGCGGAAGGACTTTAATCTTGAGAACCAGGTTTGATTCCGCACTCCTCCGCTCGAAGCCAGCTGGGTGACCCTGAGTCAGTGGCAGCTCTCCCAGAACTCTCTCAGCCCTACCCACCTCACAGGGTGATTGTTGTGGGGATAATAATAACATACTTTCTAAACCACTCTGAGTGGGCATTAAGTTGTTCTGAAGGGCCGTATATAAATCGAATGTTGTTGTTATTTAAATGTTTGGTTTTTATAATCATATATATAATCATACATATAAAATAGCTTATACATCATATAATCATACAAATAAAATAGCTCAGTCTAACATCAGCCAATTAGTACACCATTCGCAAAAAATTAACAAGCGATAAATTAGGAGAAGGCGAGCCCATTAATTCTTCTCTCTCCCCTCCTCCTAAACCTTGATTAAATAATTAGCCTTACAGGGCTATCCTAAGAACATTTCCTTGGGAGTAAACCCACTGAGTAGATGGTTGTTGTGGGTTTTCCGGGCTGTATTGTCGTGGTCTTGGCATTGTAGTTCCTGACATTTCGCCAGCAGCTGTGGCTGGCATCTTCAGAGGTGTAGCACCAAAAGACAGAGATCTCTCAGTGTCACAGTGTGGAAAAGATGTTGGCAGGTCATTTATATCTACTCAGGAGGGGTGGGGTTGAGCTGAGTCATCCTGTAAGAGTTTCCCAGGGTGTGGAATGCTAATGGCGGGAGGCTTCACTGTATCCTGAGGAGGTTCTTTTGCATATGGATTGGTGCTTGATGTGCTAATCTTCTCTGCAGGGCTATTGTCGGGTATAGAGTGTTTTGTTAGCCTGGTGTTTCCAGTTCTGAAAGCCTTCGACAATACACCACTGAGTAGACTTCAGTAGGGTTCTGAGTATACCTTCTTAGGATTGCACTGTTAATGAACGGGAAGAAAAGGAGGGAGCTGGCGATCCATATCGGGTTCCTGAATCAGAGCACCACCACGAAGACAGTTGTATCTCTGATCACTGCCCACCTCATGTCTGCTGGAGGGAGCTAAGCATGGAGATGGGCCTCCACCGATGACCAATACATAAGAGAAGATTTATGTGGTATGCATGGCCTTGAATCGGTGGTAGAGCATCTGCCAGGCATGCAGAAGGTCCAAAGTTCAATCCCCAGCCTCGCCAGCTAAAACGTTCACATGGTAGGTGATGTGAAAGACCTCCACCTGAGACCCTGGAGAGCCATTGCCAGTCTGAGAAGACTATAATGGCCTTCATAGTCCAAGGTTCAACGTAAGGCAGTTTCATGTTTATATGGGGGAAGACATCTCTTTCAGTCCATCAAGCGCCTTATGAAATGAAGAATATAGGGTGCGATCGATAATACATGGGCCCCAACGTATGCATTGATTTGTTCTAACAATAAGGCTGTGGGGTGTATAGCTTGGCTATGGGCGGGGGGTGGGGAGTGGGAAGGAATCTGCATCCTGTTGTCCCAGTACAATGTCTAGATCAGTTCACACATGTGAAGGAGTAATTCTAATGCACGTTGGGGTTATGCTTACAGTGTCAGCGAATAGGATTTATTTTTCAGAGATGCTCAGTTGTTTAGCTGGTTCATTGTTTCCAGTTTCAAGGCAACAAAGCTGACCTGCAAGGCAACTGGCACTGTGGAACATTTGACAAAGAGTTTGCATTTGAACCCTTTGCGTATGTTCTCATACTACTTTCCCGGGGCTTTTCCTTCCACCACCACCCCCAGTCTACCTTTGCCTCATCCCCTCCTTGCCTGGTGTTGTCTTTTAATTACATGAAATATTTACATTTCACGGTGAGCGACTTGTAGATGCGAGGCGCTTTCCTCTTTCCCTTGCAGCTGCCTGCAGTGATGTTCGTTAACAAGAAAGGCAGGTGACGGGGAATAATTTGAGTGTGTGCGTTCTCACAATGCTTTGAAACGGCTGGGTTTCCCTCCCCGCTTTCCTAAACCATTTGCTAACTTCCAAATCCGGTTGTCTCTCCATTAGGGAAATATCTGAGGGTTTCAGCGGTTAAGAAATCTTCAGTTAATTTTGTCTTCAGCCTAGTAAGTGTCTCTCTCCTCACATATTACTCTGGAAGAGCAGAGCTCCTTGCCTAAGAGCCTGAAATAAAATTGACGGAGGCTTTCCTAGCCACTGAAACACATCGATCAGTTTCATTTCTAGTACTCTCGGTTTGTATTCTTGCAATGCAGTCCTACGCTAAGTTACCCCTGTAAACCTGGAGAAGTTTGCAGTATGCCTGGTTATTTTAAGTGTCATTATTTGCCTTCCCCCCCCCCCAACTATAGACTCTTCTGCATTTCGCCCATGAGGTTGTAACTATGTTGGGTTGAGAAAGATACACAGAAAAAGATGAATTTGTGGGTGAGTTGGTTTATACTGGTGGCAGCAGGGAGTGGCAGCCATGTGTGAGAACAAAAAAGGGAGGAGGGAAAATGTGTGTAAGCTGCTCTGAGTTCTAATAAAAATGGGATAAAAAGGAAAGAGAAAAGGGAGAGTGGGAAGGAAAGGGGGTTGGGAAGGGAGGAAGGAAGGAAGGAAGAGGGAATCTGCTTATTTAATCCTTGAGACTGTGCTGTGCATGAAAGCATTGGAAACATCAGTGCAACACCAGCAAAGTAAATAAATTAGGAGTCCAGTGGCACTACACCATTTATTCTAGCATAAAATGTTTGCGTTTTATAAAAACTCGTGCTAGAATAAATTGTATCTTTCAGGTGCCACTGACTTCTGTTTTATTTGGCTGCTATAGACTGACATGCTACCTGTCTGAAATTAGCAGCAAAAAAAGCTGTTCTATAAACAGGATCGTTGATGGCATGCTGTCTACTTAGTTAGGAAATTTTCTGTGCCAAAGACTTGCTTGAGGTGTTTGCAAAGTAAAAACAAACAAAAATTAAAACAACAGTAAGCACATTGGTTGTTGGGGGTTTTCCGGGCTGTATTGCCGTGGTCTTGGCATTGTAGTTCCAGGAACTACAATGCCAAGACCACGGCAATACAGCCCGGAAAACCCCCAACAACCATCGTTCTCCGGCCGTGAAAGCCTTCGACAGTAAGCACATTATTAATAACAAAAAGAAGAAAACAGTATTCAGCGGCCTAAAATCGTAACCATAAATCATAAAATCATCATAATAAAAATTTCAATCATAAGATCATAAACCATAAAATCATAATCGTAAATAATAAAAATAAAATCATGAAACACTCCGCAAGCTAGAAGCAGACCATAATAAACAGCTAAACCCTTCGTTAAAAGACTAGGTAAAAATGTAAATCTAAGGGACAGTAAAAGAGGCCTCAGGTGAGTCTCCACGTTAGCACAGGAGAAGGCAGAATCCCTTGGTGGGATGCTAAGACCTTCATCCTCAGATCTGGTAGACTGCTGACTTTGTATACTGGTTCAAAGAATCACTGTAAAACTTGCTTCTTTTAACAGCAACAAAACCCTTGCCCGGACTGATCACCTTGATAGGCCCGAAGACCTTGTACCGTGCGTACGACAGAACAATTTTCACAAAGCAGCCCTCGCATCAGCGGGTTCGCTTTGATGCCTTCTGACACGGAGAGAGTTTTGCCAGTATTAATTTTGATTCTGCTGGAGGGGATGCTTTCTCTTTTTTCCCTTTTTTCGTTTTCCTCCTTGCCCAAGCAAGGTAACTTCAAGACGAAGGCAGCCGCATCTCCCCCAACACAATGTCGCCTCTTATGCTTTCACAGCTGCTGAGCTTGCCTGACATGAGATCGATGCCTTCCTTTTTGTGTCAAGTTTCACGGTTGGTCTGAGAGGAAGCTCCCCCCGCCTCCCCAGGTCTGCCGGGCTCCCCAAAGCTCATTAGAGTCTACTGTTCCTAGCAACTTTGCTCGCCACCGAGCAAAGCTGGGGTGTTTCCATAAATAGACTGCCTTTTATTTTCCAGCGGTTTGTTCAATGTAATTTGGGGATGGGAGGGGCTATTTCAAAGGGAAAAAATGCCCCATCTCATCCTATATCTTCCCTCAGCAGTCTCAGTCCCAGACTGGTTTCAAGGCTTTACCAAATAGTAAGTAAAGTAAATTTATTGTGGTTGTTGTGGGTTTTCCGGGCTGTATTGCCGTGGTCTTGGCATTTCGCCAGCAGCTGTGGCTGGCATCTTCAGAGGTGTAGCACCAAAAGACAGAGATCTCTCAGTGTCACAGTCTGAGAGTCTCTGAAGATGCCAGCCACAGCTGCTGGCGAAACGTCAGGAACTACAATGCCAAGACCACGGCAATACAGCCCGGAAAACCCACAACAACCATCGTTCTCCGGCCGTGAAAGCCTTTGACAATAAATATATTGTGTTTCGTTTCGTTTTGTTTCATTTTATTTATTCGGTGTTTAACCCAGCCTCCCCACAAGTGGGCTCAGGATGGGGTACAACAGTCATAGAATACAATTGCATAGCAAATTCTACAATAAAATTCAGCAATTAAAATTATATATATACAAAAACCTGATATAGTTAGCTACACATTCCTGCCCACAGCATACAAAGAGGAGGTAGCCATAGGCCATTACAAATCACAAATAACAGAGAGTATAAACAGAAACGTGAATGATTAAACGTAATATAACAGCGTCAGAACAATATAGAATGAAACTGATAAAACCGATGAACAGTATTCAGTTAATTTCAGATAAAGCGATAAAAAGTGAAATGGGTAAAACAGTGAAAACCCTACAAGTATTAATTGGGTCCCTTAAGAACCACATTAGCCCGTATTTTTTTTGCAGCCAGGGCAAATAAGGCCATTTTATGGGAAATACTGCCGTCAGAATCGGCTAGTAAGGCTACAAGCTTTACCAAGTACTAACTGACTGTTGAAAAATTCCGTCATGAGGGCCTAAATACTATTCAGTTTTCTGGCAAGCAAGAAGTACGTTGGCAATGGGGGTGGGGAGCCAGGGAGCTGCACAGTCCTGGAAATTTGAGGTCCCTACTTGAACTGCAGAATAAATGCTTCCATTTAAAAATTAAGATGTTCTGCTTTCCCTACACAGACAGAAATAAATCTCATCTGTCTGGAGCACTTTCAATTTAGCAATGACGAACACCCCCCCCCTCCCTGGGGCCTTGTCTCTGAGACTCCTTATTTTATTTCTGGTTGTGTCAACAGTCAGTCGGTCATTTATTTTTGTGCAGAGGTATATTTAATTCACCTGTTCCTAGAGTACTGTCTCTTGGTCACAATGGGACGTGACCATTGACATTTCACTAGTGAATACTAATGAAAGCTTCTGGTTATTTTTCATAACTCAAAATAAGTCACCACATTCTGAGAGTCTCTCTGCAAAAGATGCCTCGGTGCGTGTTCGTCAAGTGTAGGGAGACACCATGTTCTCCGGGAAGCGTATTTTAAAAAGACAGAGCTGGCAGAGATCACTCCTTAGAGGGTTTGTTAATTTCATCTTTGCCTCCCCAAAGGCTCTGTCAGTTTCACCCCTCCCGTCTAAAACCGTGTGGGAATCACAATCAGAGGGCAGCCAGGAATGGAAATGGCTAGAGCTGCTTTCCAGAGCCAGGCTTGGACCTGGAGAGGTTAGAATGGGCTGAAGTTCCCCTTCTGGCATTTCACAGCCCCTTCACACAGCTCCAGTGTCTAGCAAAGCCTTTGCCTTGCCATCAGCTCTGTCTTTTTAAACTACCCCTCCTGGCTACCATTGTTTCTCCAAACACATATTCTTCACGTGTCAGATGTCTCGTGCAGAGAGACGCTGAGTCAGACCGTCAGTCCATCTATTTGAGTATTGTCTGTTCTGGCCACTGTCAGCCTCCAGGGCTCTTTCACTGGCCTGTTACTTGAGATTATTTTAACTGGAAACTTAGGACCTTTGGCATACAAAGCAAGTGCTCTGTCAATAAGCTACATTGACATCATTATTATAAACCCAGTCTGGGGTTGCCAGATCCAGGTTTGGGAAATACCTGGGGATTTGGGGGTGGAGCCTGGTGGAGTTAGGGGAAGGGATTTTAGTGGGGTATAATGCTACAGAGTCCATCCTCCAAAATTAGCATTTTCTTCAGGGGAACCAATCTCTAGTCTCAAGTTTGGTTGTAATTCTGGGAGATCTCCTGGCCCCACCTGGAGAGTGGCAACCCAAGCTCTACCAGAGGCTGTCCCTGTTTCTGTTAATAGTTTTTGTGCTTCAGTAGGTATCACACAGTCATCATACATGGAAAATAACCAGATTGCCAACAGCTGCAGAATGGCAGTTATGGGGGCTCATGGGTAGACCACTCTTAAAGAGCAACAAAGCAAATAACATTATTTTCCTTTATCACGAGCACATGAAAGGAAATATTCTCCAACTTTCTAAATGAATTAAGGGAAAACGCATTGTACTGGAGCTGAAATGGTGCGGGTAGCAAATGGGTAGCTAAAATAACAAAACTGAGGCTATCGTACTTCGTTCACATCATGAGAGGACAAGATTCTCTAGAAAGGTCAATGCTAGGAAAAGTGGGAGGCAGTAGGAAAAGAGGAAGACCTAAAACAAGATGGCTGGACTCAATAAAAGAAGCCACGTCCTCCAGTTTGCAAGATCTGAGCAAGTCTGTTAATGATAGGATGTTTCGGAGGTCTTTCAGTCATAGAGTCACAGTCGGAGGCAACTTGACGGCACATAATACACATACAGGAAACGAGGATCCCACTTCCATCTCCTCCTCCTTTCTGTGTACCTCAAAGGGAGGAGAGTTGCTATAACTGTCTGCAAGATTGCGTTAGGAGTTGGTGTTTTCCTGCCAAGCCACAAGGGGATGAAGGGTCAGCCTGGGAGTACAATTTAGCACAAAATAACCCCTTGCTTTTCTCTCCAGCATCTTGAGGCATTTGGAAACAAGTCTCCCATGAAGCTGGCCTCCCCTCATAGAGTTTTCCAGTTGCGACTGCTAGGTTTCGCTGTATAACCTCTTCTGTGCATTGTTCTCATGTGCATTGTTCCCATGTATTGTTCCCATGATCCTCATGGCCTGCTGTGATGCTGGTCTGAAGTCCTGCTTTCTACGGAGTGGGGAGCGGAAAAGTCCCCACTGCTGAGTCTCCCACTTCATCTGGGAGCTGGAGATCCAGCAACAAGACCCCAAGTTAATTATTTATTTATTTATTTTATTCGATCTATACCACGCCCTCCCCACAAATGGGCTCAGGGCAGCTAACAACATTAAAAAAATACATTAAAATCACAAAAACATAAAATCAATAATAATTTTTTAAAAATCATTAAAATAGTCCAGGAGCAGGCTATTTAGACAAATATTGGGAGTCCGTATACGGGCATAGCAGATGGCTGAGGGCAGCCCTAGAAGTGGTGGTCTTAGATGGAAGAAGGGGGACACCCACTGGCACTCAGCCGAAGGCCCGGTGGAACATCTCTGTTTTACAGGCCCTGCGGAACTGTAACAGGTCCCGCAGGGCCCGGATCTCCAGCGGGAGAGCATTCCACCAGGCCAGGGAAAAGCCCTGGCCCTGGTTGAGGCCAGACGGATGTCCTTCGGGCCGGGGACCACCAGGAGGCGGTCCCGCAGGTATGCAGGTCCCAGTCCGTGAAGGGCTTTAAACACCAAGGCTAACACCTTGAACCGGATCCGGAACTCCACTGGGAGCCAGTGCAGCTGGCACAGCACAGCACAGTTAACATTCCGTGATTGGAACTCCAGATGTGTAACTGGGGCCTGAAAAGAAACTGCTTGAGGTGAATAATCAGAATATAACTTGGGACAATGGGCGGAATATTTGGGTGCATTGTTTTGTTGTGTGTAGATTTGGAATAATGAGTAGGATGGCAATGGATATTATTAGTGCTAGTACACCCCCTAGTTTGTTTGGAATTGAGCGGAGGATGGCGTAAGCAAATAAGAAGTATCATTTTGGTTTAATGTGGGGGGGGGAGTTATTAATGGGTTTGCGGGGGTAAAGTTTTCGGGGTCTCCTAGAAGGTTTGGGTAAAATAGGGTTAGTGAGAGTAATAGTGTTATTATAATTATTAAGCCTAATAGGTCTTTATATGAAAAATATGGGTGGAATTGGACTTTGTCTGTGTTGGGGGAGTGGATCAGGGTCACAGTTCTAAAGGTTGGGGGTGGGTTAACTAATATTGTTTGCTGAACTGGAAATCCCCCACCTTACACCTCCAGTGGCTGCTTTAAGCCCTGGTTGACAAAGGGCCAGGTTCCCATTTTGTCTTTTTCATTACCATCAGTGTGTGTGATGGGTTCTGGATTTTCCGCTGGGAAGGCAGCACAAGGGAAAGAGCTCATTCTCCCTTCTCCAGAGCCTCGATCCATGTTGGCCCTCCCACGGCAGCTTTTAAGGGCTATCTTAAACGTAGATGGCTAATTTGAGCCTCGATCTCCAGGTTGAAATCTGGCAGCCCAATTTCCACCCAGACTTCAGACGTATCTCCCACATATTATCCTTATCTTCTGGGTGATTTCTAAGTGCCTTTTCTTCTCAGAATGCTGAAGCCTTCTCCCATCCTTGTTCTGTTGCTTCCTTAGCCCAATGGGAAGTGGTGAAAGATTGTTTTTTTATCAACTCTCGTTTTTATTTTGGGGTGAGTCTGCACTCGTTTTTTTAAATGGAAATTTCACTGGGATATAAAATGCAAAAACAAGAAATCATTCTTCAGTGGTTCTCAGCAGCTGCAGGAAATTCATATTAATTGGTTTGTTTTCTTTCCCTCTTTCCTTGTGTCTGTTCCTCAACAGCTTTGACCTTGTCACTAACGGCGGGATCTCCATTATCCTCCATTTTGAACGGGCTCCCTTCATTACCCAAGAACACACACTCTGGCTGCCGTGGGATCGTTTCTTTGTCATGGAAACTATAGTCATGAGGCATGAAGAAAACGACATCCCGAGCTGTGACCTCAGCAACTTCGCCCGGCCGAATCCCGTGGTCTCACCATCCCCCCTGACGGCATTTGCAGCCTCCTGTTCGGAGAGAGGCCCCATCGTTCCAGAAATCCAGGTGTGAACCGAAATGAAGAGGTGACAGGATATTACCTCATGGCAGCCTCGTTAAGGCTGAACTACTTAATTAATGAGTTCCCTCAAGCTCCCTTTGGAATCAACCTCAGCAAAGCTGAGCTCTTTTCCAAAAAGTTCTGGTTAGCCTAAATCTGATACTGGGTACACAAACGACATGGTGGCGTTGTGGGCAGAGAAAAATGTAGGGGGACGTAATTATTGCCTCTCAGGTTGCAAAACATGAGCAACGCTGCCAATGATAGGATGTTCTGGAGATCATTAATTTGTAGGGTCACCATAAGTTGCAAGCGACTTGATGGCACATCACACATACAATTATTGCCTTGTTTTGATGCTACTGAAGCTCAGATCCCAAGTCCATGGAATACAAACTTCAGTAGCATCTCTATCAAGCCATAAAGTAATGTCAAGATCCACAAGTAATGCTTGGAGCTGGTAGTGCTTTTAGGTTGAACAGAGAGCCAAGAGAAGGGCTGGAGGTTATGCAAGATAAACTGTTCAAGCTTCTTCCATCTGTCTGCTCAGAATCACACACACAGCCCTCCCCAAGCTTTTTTCCCAGTCATAGGTGAAAAGATTTGTACATAAGTGCCGTCAAGTCGCAGCTGACTCACGGAGACCCCAACAGGAAGCTTTCAAGGCAAATGAGAAGCAGAGGTGGTTTGCACTTGCCTTCCTCTGCGGGGTCTTTCTTGGTGGTCTCCCATCCAAGTACTGACCCTGCTGAGCTTCCAAGATCTGACAAGATTGGGCTATACTGTGCTACCTTCCCTCCTGGTGGAACGATACAGGGATTCGCCCTGTTGGCGAAATGCAAAAATTCAGCATCCCTGAGGTCTGTCCAGAGGGATGTAGAGGTTAAAGATGGGCAGAGAGGCAGTCGGAGCGTGATTAGTCTGGAGATGCTCTAGCCAAGCAGCCGCTCTGCTTTCTTTTACTCCAGCATGGGTACCTGTGGTCGTTCTCCCCATACACACAAACAACTGTACCTTTCCATCATGTGCAAAGGTCTCTCCCTTAGTGAGAGCCAGTTTGGTGTAGTGGTTAAGAGCACGGGACTCTAATCTGGAGAGCCGGGTTTGATTCCCCACTCCTCCACAAAGCCAGCTGGGTGACCTTGGGCGAGTCACAGTTCTCTTGAGCTCTCTTAGCCCCACCCACCTCACAGGGTGATTGTTGTGGGGTAATAATAACACTTTGTAAACCGCTCTGAGTGGGCATTAAGTTGTCCTGAAGGGCGGTATATAAATCGAATGTTATTATTATTATTATTATTCTGAGCCCTCGACTAATTTACATACACATTTGCATCCCTTTAATATTTAAAGCTTGCTGCTCACGTTGCCGTCACTTGTTTCCGCTCGCAACCGATCGACTGACAGGGAAATGCTGGTTAACAGCAGTCACCAGCAGCGAAAATCTGCAATTGTCTCTGTTGGGGGAAAAGAAAAGGAAAGGAAAACCCGTTGCTCCCAGAGCAATATTATTTACAATTGGGTAGCAGTGAAACGTGGAGAGGAAAAGGCCCAGATTTATCACTCAAGGCTGTGTGGCATGCAGGGGGAAAAACAAAACAAAGCAGGCAGAAGGAAACCAGAGAACCTGGGGCTGTATTCGCCTCTCAGCCTCCTATGCCTGCTCAAGGGCCGCTGGCAGAGGAAGCAACAATATTCTTTGTGTAAGTTAGTTAGGTAATCTCACTGCAATATGACCAGAACTGGGGGGCTCTCCTGTACCACAGGAGAATGGCATTCTTAGAACACAGGGCAGAGGTTTCTTGTACCATTTCATCCTGCTGCTACGAAATTCTTTGGTGAAGTCCACAGAGAATCCACTTTGGCCTTCCTTCCCTGATTATAAGACTGCATCCTCCACTGGGGTCTAGGGCATCTCTCCTGGATCAGGCCCAAAGTTCCATCTAGACCAGCAGCCTTTTTCCACGAAGGGCCAACAGGATGTCTCTATCTAAGAGCCGATTCTCACAACACAAAGTCCAGATGGACTTGTGCTAAGCGGATTCTGTGTTTACCGGACACACACATGGCCGATTTGATCACAGTGCTTCTTGTGGGGGGGGAGGGAGTGGTTTGATCATCTCACACACACCCACACACACACATCATTTTCCCCTTCTGTAACGGACCAGTATTTGCTCCTCCAGTGAAATTTAATCATAGCCATTATTACACATACATTTCTGGTCAGGGCAAATAATGGCTTGCTGGGGCCATTGCAAAATGAGGAAATAGTGGGGATGGAAGGAGGCTGAAGTCACTTTTCCCCGTGCTTCTTAGTCACAGTCAGAAAACGGCCTCCATGCAGCTGAGAAGTACAGGGTTCCCATCGGACATCCGATATAAAGTCCTTGTGTGGATACATGGAACCTGTACCATGCGAATCAGCCCTCAGAATCCCACGAGCAAGGTATAAAGGCAAAATCCATCCCTTATTGTTTTCATATGTATGTGCCATCAAGTCGCAACTGACTTATGGAGACCCCAGCAAGGGCCTTTCAAGAAATTGAGAAGCAGAGGTGGTTTGCCATGACTTTCGTCTGCAGAGACTTCCATGGTGGTCGCCCATCCAAGTACCGACCCTGCTTAGTTTCTGAGATCTGATTCTGTGAACTTAGGCAGATCATAAGAGCGAGGGCAGGAAGGGTTATATCAGTGCTTAGTTCTCGTGGCCCTTTCGTACATGCCCAGGATAATGCCATTTGCCACCTTGGGGTCAGGTAGCAATTTTCCCCAGGCCAATTTGGCTAGGGATCCTGACAAAGTTTTGCCATCTTCTGGGCATGAAGCAGGGGGCACTGGGGTGTGGGGGGAGGTAGTTGTGAATTTCCTGCATTGTGCAGGGGGTTGGACTAGATGACCCTGGAGGTCCCTTCCAACTCTATGATTCTATGATCTGGCTATACTACACCACTTTCCCTCCCCTCTTATTGTTTGCCCACTATCAATCGATGATCAGTATACTGCCTCTGAACATACATATTCCATTTATCTATCATATCTAATGGTTTCTGATGGGCCTGTCCTCCCTGAATGTGTCTAACCCGCTTTTACAGCCATCTTAGCCTATGGCTAGCATCTTCTGGTCTTCTCAGGTCTCACATTCTGCACTGAAATTTCACTAGAAATACCTCCACAGGTTTTCCGACAATGAGGTTGCACTTACCATTGTGCGGTCATTTTGTGCTTATTTCCCAGTCCCTGCACCCTATTCCCCATAGCAGAGCTGTATGCTATAACCCCACCCTTAAAAAAAAACCCATTTCAGCTCCAAAGTAACCTATAGTTTGCTTTCTGAATAAATTATGGAAATGTTTTAAAAAATTATATTTCACATTCCCCTTCTGCTATAGAGGGGAAGGGGAAAGAAGCTCCACAGAACCCTCAAACCCATAATCACGGGATCTAGAGTTAATGTTTTCAAAAAATGGAAGCCAAGATTTCCAAGAGGCATATTCTTGTGCTTATTAGCAAATTCTGTAATTGCACGATACGGTTTTTTGCGTGGGGGGTCTTGACTACAGATGGGCACGAACCGAAATACGAACCAAAATTAAGCATGAACCATACAGGTTCATGGTTCATGAACAGCGGTTCATCAGATCTCATTTCTGACAAACCGCCACAAACTTTTAGGCTGGTTCATTTGGTTTGTTTTTTGGTTCGTGACTGCAGACAGCCTGGTGCCAATCAATCAGTTTCCTAGGCAACAGGGAATGGACTTCCTGCAGACCTTCTGCTGGCCGGAAGTGACCTTCTCCTGGCCCGGAAGTGATGGTTTTCTGACCTAGATGTGATGTTTTCACGAACCAAACGAACCGGTTTGCGAACCAGGAGCAGGTTCATGAAAGTTCGTGGTTCGTGAAATTTGACAAATCACGAACTGCATGGTTCGGTTTTTTTTCCAGTTCGTGCCCATTTCTAGTCATGACTTTTGAAAATGCTATAAAGATGGTGTAAGTTTGTAGTGTAGATAAAACCATGGCTTAATTAAAATAACTCTGGTTACTGTGATCGCTGGACCGCAGAACGCTTCACTGACTATGGTTAGTTAGGCTCCGTCCAGGATCTGAAGCGGTGGTTTGAAAATGGTTTATTAACCACTGTTAACCTTAGCGGTAGGTTTGCATGGTATAAAAATGAGGGTATTGTAGCTTAATTCTGGATTGTTCCCTCTGTGTTGCACTTGCCAGAATGTGGGTCAGAATACCAGCCAGGTCTCTGCAGAGGAGGCAAGGGCAAGGATAAAGGGTGTGGAGGCAGAGGGAGGGGCTGTGGCAAAGTGGTAGAGCAGCTGCTTTGCACACAGAAGGTCCCAGGTTCAATCCTCAGTGACTCCAAAGGACCAGGCAGTAGGTGATATGAAAGACCTGTGTTTGAGTCCTATTGCCAGTCTGAGTAGACAATACTGACATTGATGGAACTAAGAGAGATGTGTGTTTGTCTGTGTGTGTGTTCAGAGAAGGATTTGAATGATCTTTGCAAGATGAATCCCAAGTAAACCACGGGTTAAAGTAACGGTGTCTGAACGGAGCCTGGAGTCACAGGGTTACCACGTTAACGTTTCTCCCGCTGCTTTGTCATTTTATGCCATACCCTTCCCAAAAGCCTTTCATCGCCGCTTGCTCGGCATCGTTTCCTCCCGTGATTGACCTTTCCTACCAAACGGCAGTCAATCAATAAAGGCGGACCACACTTGAGAGAAGCAATAATTTCCTAACACCAAATTGGATGGGCTGTTGCATCCTTGGTAGTTATTTCTGCTTGCTTCTTTCCCATGTGAGCTGGCTGCGAAGACAGATTGCATTAAAGGACTACTCCCCGCACACCTCCTTCGCCTAACAGTCCTCAGCTTGTAACTAGCTGTGTTGGATCCCAGCATGCCTGGTTGCTAAGCTTGTAAAATACATAATTTTTTTTTAAAAGGGGGGGGGATGCCCTGGCTTTTCGCAGTTCTGTCATTTCTCACCCTCATACACGGCAAGCAATGCAAATTGAAAAGGCTACATTAGAGGAAGTAAATATGTATGAGAACAACGGAACGGTGCTTTGACTCTTCTGAGGGATCCGTTCTCTGAGGCTTCTAGCTTCTAAATTACCCTTTTCAGGATGCATTTGAGGTCTCTGATAATGGCTCAAAGCATCCTTTTATTATTATTGTATAATTAAAATTGACTTGCATGGGGAAATAACAGGCATGGATTTCCCCCCCTATTATTAACAGTGAAATCCTAAGCAGAGTTACTCCAGTCTAAGCCCATTGAAATTAATGGGTTTAGACTGGAGTAACTCTGTTTAGGATTTCACTGTAAAAGTACTTACTCGGAATATCCACCGTGTTCAGCAGCAACCATTGTTCCCACATGCCCTTGCCAAGAGATGGACCAATCTGGTCTTTGGAAGTATGGATTAGCCATTTTTGGCCTACTGCTATATGTGTAGATACTTTTAATGTCTGAGATGTTAGGAAACATTTCTAAAAATGTGTTGAAAATACGTAGATATGTCCTTTAGCTTTCAAGAAAATCCTGTAAACGGTGTGATTTTCTCATTAGAGATCTCGTATATGCTAATATATACATGCATACATATAAACTGACTCTGTTCCACCATCATTTCTCTGATTATTTGTACATAGGCCTTCTGTACCTCTTCTTTTCCAGTGTTTTTCTGGAAAATGTTTATTGGAATAAATATCGGAATACATATTTGCTTTTCTGCCCGGTAACATTTCACCTGTGTTTGCCTGAATGAACCCTGCAGTTGTACACTGTTCCCGAAAATTCGTATTGGGATACATATTGGAACGTGTGTTTTACTTCACCATTCTGTAGATGGTGAGATGATGGAAGGGTTAGAAAAAGCAGAGTCGGGTATATTTCATTGCATCGTGCCAGTAAGGGGATAGATCAAATTTGGCAGAGAAACTCGTGAACATCCTTAATCAAAACAGGATTTTACCTCTGCCATTATATGAAAAACATACAGATCTCATAAATTGCAACTCTGCTGACATTGCTTAGCTTGCTTGAGTCAACTACTGCACATCTGTTGCTGGGCAGCTGTTCTTGCCACTCTCTGTGTTTGGTGCCCAGTGGATATACTTACCTTTGCCCCAATCCTTGACTGCTGTTTGTGAGTAAATGTCGAGAAGAACAGAGTGAAGTGCCCAGAGAAACCATTTTCCCCAGTCAAAGATCCAGAGGAGTTAGCCGTGTTAGTCTGTAGTAGCAAAATCAAAAAGAGTCCAGTAGCACCTTTAAGACTAACCAATTTTATTGTAGCATAAGCTTTCGAGAATCAAGTTCTCTTCATCTGACGAAGAGAACTTGATTCTCGAAAGCTTATGCTACAATAAAATTGGTTAGTCTTAAAGGTGCTACTGGACTCTTTTTCATTTTCCCCAGTGTTCTTCCTCTGACATTCAACCAAAAAAGACGGTTCACATAATTTATGGGGAATACTTAACCCCAATTGGGTGCTACATAATTGTCCCTTCCAGGGACTGGATCTCTTGCTGCTCCAGTAACATTTGAATGCTGGAATCTTGTGGATCCATGGTGATCTAGAACAAGGGCATGCAACCTATGCCTCCGGACCCAAATGTTGCTCATACAGAGCTAAGAATTGTTCATTAACAAGAAAATGAAATATGTATAATAAGGGGGCGGGGGGGTTGGATGCTAGTATAGCCAGTAGGTGTAGGGAATGGCAGGCAAAGATGAAACTAAAGAGCTTCTACAAGATGCGTTACAGAAAGGGAAATGATAGAGACAAACAGTTACCTGTAATTCAGGTGTGAACCAGGTTTATGCCAGCAAACTAAAAAGGCTGTGCTGGTGTTCCCATCTATATTTATTACTTAAGGTGTGTGCTGCTACCTAATAAAAGGCTCACAACAATCAGGTTTGGGGCTGCAGAAACGTGGATTATATTCAGTTGGACAAACCAGCTTTCTGATATTAGCTCTTGTTGATCTCCTGCTCTAAATTTGAGTGTAATCTTTAATTATAAAAGACAGAAGACCCCCCTGGTCTATGATAAAGGCACAGTCTGCTTAAAAGGAAGGGCCATTTGCCAACCCAAAATGGACAAGAAGAGACTAGAAATAATACATATCTTAAAAATCAGACTGTCCAAAATGCACATAGATATGTCCCCTAGCTTCTGAGAACAGTCCTATAAATTGTGCAGTTTTGGGGGGATGTCTTGTTCAGGTACGCATAAGAACCGAATTCTATCGATGCCGTCATTTTGAAAAAAAACAGGAGCAGCTCCTGAATATCAACTCTATTGACATTGCTTAGTACGCTTATCGAATAATGCTTTCCTTGTGCATTGCTAGTTTCCAGGTTTTACATTGCTTAGCGTGCTTATTGAATAACACTGTCTTCGTACGTTGCTATTTTCCAGGCTTTACAAGAAGAGATTAAAATTTCAGGCAGTAAAATAAAGCTGAGCTACCTGAGCAGTCGTACCTCTGGCTACAAGTCGGTCCTGAGGATCAGCTTGACCCATCCCACCATTCCATTCAACCTCATGAAAGTCCACCTCATGGTAGCGGTTGAGGGACGCCTCTTCCGGAAGTGGTTTGCCGCGGGCCCGGACCTGTCCTACTACTTCATATGGGACAAGACGGATGTCTACAATCAGAAGGTGTACGGGCTATCGGAAGCCTTTGGTAAGAGGCTGTTTTGGTGTCTTGTTGATGCTCTTGGCAAAAAGTCAGCATGATTTATTTATTTAATTATATTTATACACTCTCCCCGCGAACAGGCTCAGAGCGGATCACATCAGTAAATACACTATAAAAGGTAAAAACAGGTAGCATTACAATAAAACCTACAGCGGTACAATTCAATAAAACAAAGCAGCGCACATATAGCATAGTTCCCTCAACATCAAAGATCCCGTAGGGTGGGGTGGTTAGCTGCCTGGTACATCACAGACCCAGGGGCAGCATCCCCCCACCATGGCAGGAGGCCAGTTGGATGGCCCGCCCACCTCAACCACCGTATGCCTGGTGAAACATCTCTGTCTTACTGTCAGGCTCTGCTAGGGGGCTCCTTTCAGGCTGTTTCACTTCATCAGGCCAGGCTGGTTGAGTTAAAGGTCTTTATTAAAGGATTTCTACCCTTCTAGAGCACAGTACAGAGTAATTGCCAGGAATACTAGAGCAAAGCCCAAGAGGCTAATGATACCCTCCCCCCCCTTTCTCTCAAGCAGATGTCCGTAATTCTTGCCGCGCAGGCTCTCGCGGGAAAGTTAGAAGAAGAGAGGCAGAAAGTTGAAAATAAGAGACAGGCGCCAAGGTCATTCGGCGATTCTCAGGCTCCTGAAGATAAGACAGCTGGGAGCAGGGCGGCAGCAGAGAAAATAGGGAAAGAATGGAAACCCCCAATCCCCCACCAAAGAGAAATCACTGAGTATGGCAGGCAGGTCGCAGGCCTGCTTGACCTTTACAGGCCTGGCGAAAAGATAGGTGTAACAGTGTCAAACTAGGAGCTGGAAGACCTGGGTTCCAGTCCTCTCTTTGCTGTGAAGTGTGACCTTGGGCCAATCACTTTTTCTCGATCTAACCTTAAGAACATTGGAAGAGCCCTGCCGGAAGAGATCGGTGGTCCATCTGGTCCAGCATCCTGTCACGTACAGTGGCCAACCAGTTATTTATTTTTACTTATTTATTAATTTAATTTATAGTCCACTCTCCCCACAAGCGGGCCCAGAGCGGATTACAACATAAATATATAGAACAATTAAAAACATTGGTAGCAATCATGTGACACAGCGTTAAACATAAAAAGCAGCTCATATTGCACTCCACATCTCAAACACCTCGAGCCCACAGGGCAGAGCGGTTAAAATGTAATCAGTGTAGCATTGGGCACGTATCCCCCCGCCACTGGGGTAGGCCAATTGGGTTGTTCGTCCACCTCAACCCCCATAAGCCTGGTGGAACACCTCCATCTTACAGGCCCGGTGAAATGATAGCAGATCTTGTTGAGACCGGGCCTCCACAGACAGAGAGTTCCACCAGGTAGGGGCCAGCACCAAAAAAGCCCTGACCCTTGTTGAGGCAGGGTGGACCTCCTTGGGGCCAGGGATCACCAGTAGTTGTTCGTCTGCTGATCGAAGCAGCCTCCGGGGAATATAGGGTGAGAGGTGGTCCCGTAGATATATTGGCCCCTGTCCGCTAAGCACCTTAAAAGTCAAAACTAAAACCTTGAACCTGACCCGGAACGCCACTGGGAGCCAGTGCAGTGGCGCAGAACAGGTGTAATGTGTGACCGGAAAGTCAGAACCCATGCCGCCGCATTCCGAACCAGTTGTGACTTCCGGAGCAGATACAAGGGCAGCCCAGCGTAGAGCGAGTTACAGTAATCCAGTCTAGAGGTGACCTTTGCATGGATCACTGTCACTAGATCACAGGTTGACAGGTAAGGGGCAAGTTACTGTGGAGAGCACTTCCCCTGAAGTTGCCTCCTGGCACTGAGATTCAGAGGTTTACTGTCTTTATATAGTCACCTTGGCAAATAGCCACTGGTAGACCTCTCCTCCATAAATAGACCTAGCTTCCATAGTCTTCACAAGGTTGTTACGAAGATACACACAGGAGGGCATTTACATAACCTTGAGCTCCTTGAAGAAGGGGGTGGAATAAAAAACTAGCTGGCTAAAGGCTGTCAGGGCTGACAAGCAAAGGTTGAGGAGCGGTGGAAAGTTCTTTGGCATGGCTATTTGGGACGCTGTCTGCAGTTCTGGTTGCCACATCTCAGAAATGATCTTGAAGAGCTGGGGGGAATGCAGAAAAGTGCAACCAAAATAATGGCAGTGTTGGGATGCCTGTCTGGAAGGCAAGATGACTGAGAGCCAAGCTACAAGTTACAGAACCCCCCCCCCGCCATACACACACACACATACACCCAGCAGAGGGGAAGGGGGGCGCCCAGTGAGAGCCCATCACGCGCACTCCCCTCCCGACCGCATGTTCTCCCTCCCATAGACTGCCGCTCTGTTAACTTCAATTAAATGGAGAGCCAAGCTGCAAGACCAGGACACCTACATTTCCCATCAAAACTTGAGGGAAGCTGACAAGTGTCCAACCTGTGTCAGGCGTCACTTGTAGCTTGGCTCTGAGGAGTGACATGGTGAAATGTCTATAGAATTGTGCACAATATGGAGAAATAGAGACTTTTCACTGGCTCGCCTATTACTAGAACTTGGGTCACCCAATGGAACTGACTGGCAATAGATTCAAGTCAGTTAAAAGGAAATATATAGTATATAAAACGACTGTTGTTGTTATAAGTATAGTACAAGCTTTGCCAACCATGGGTAATGGGGATTGCTGGCTAATCAAATGCACCAGTTATTCGACCTTCACACTACGTATGTGTCTCTACATGAGAGTCACTGAGTTAGAAGATCACAGTTGCAAACTGGGAAACCTCCAATGTTCCCTAGTTTTAAAAAAATCTCCCCGGTGGAGCAATTTTTAAATAATTAGCAGTTTCTTCAAAATCTATTGCCATGTTGACCTTTTTTTAAATGCACAGTAGCCTTTCAAGAGGGATACTTCGCATGAACGTGATGGTGTTTTCAATCAGAACTGGTTCTAACCTGCAAAAGGGCCTTCTGGCCATGCTACCATGACGAGTTACTGCGGCATACCACGTGCACATTTCTGGGATGATTAAACAACGAACCTCTCTCTCTCTCTCTCTCTCTCTCTCTCTCTCTCTCTCTCTCTCTCTCTCTCTCTCTCTCTCTCTCTCTCTCTCTCTCAGTCTCGGTGGGGTTTGAGTACGAATCATGTCCTGACTTGATCCTTTGGGAAAAGAGGACGGCAGTGCTACAGGGCTACGAAATTGATGCGTCCAAACTCGGAGGATGGTCTCTGGATAAGCATCACGCTCTCAACATCCAGAGTGGTGCGTTGGCTCCTTTCCAGCTCCCCTACTTATTCCAACCCCCCAGTCCCAACTGCAATAATAAAAATAGCACAGGGCTGACACAGTTCCGTAGTGTGTAGCTGCTTTTCGCCATAAATAATTCAGCCAAAATGGGAGGGAAACACACAGGCGCACGTAAATTGCTAACAAATTATTTATCGTAACCTACATAGTGCGCCAACTTCTTGTGTGCATCCATGAAACTGGAGGGGATGGAAGAATATCCATTGCAAGTGTTTCTTTCGGGCAGGATTTATTCTTTGCCATCTTGAAGGAAAGCATTTTGAATTCTTCCACGTTCAGACCAGGGCAGGAAATCCAGGCATACACCATGGACGGCCTGTCTGGTCAAAACCTCATTGCAAGTAAACCCGTATGGTCCCAAGAAGCGCAATGTCAAAGGAGATGGATTGCGGTAATCTAATCTAGGTGTAACCAGGGCATGTTCCACAGTGGCCAGATTCTCCTGCCCAGAAAACCAATGAAATCTAGATAGTTTTAGGTGTGTAGCCATGTTGGTCTGTAGTAGAACAGCAAGATTTGAGTCTAGAGACCACCTTAGAGACCAGCAAGATTTTCAGACTATAATCTTTCAAGAGACAGAGCTCCCTTCTTCAGACACGAGAACCCAGACTTGTCAGCTCTGGGAAGCTCAGCAGGATTGTTCTGATTGTTAATTGTATGGGAGACCACCAAGGAAGTCGAGGGTTGCACACAGAGGCAGCCAATGGCAAACCATCTCGGAATGTCTCTTGCCTTGAAAACGCTATGGGGCTGCCATAAGTCAGATGTGACTTGACAGCACTTTCCATGATTTATAGCAAGTTTTGTTTTCCATTTGTCACTGTCAGACAGCTAGTAAAGAGTCCAGTAGCACCATTAAGACTAAGCAACTTATTTGTAGCATAAGCTTTCAAGAACCACAGCTCTCTTCGTCAGATGCAGTGTTCGCTTTTGAGAACCACAGCTCTCTTCATCAGATGCATGAATGCACTCCATGCATTTAAGCTGTGATTCTCAAAAGCTTATGCTACAAATAAGTTGCTTAGTCTTAAAGGTGCTACTGGACTCTTTGCTATTTTGCAGCTACAGACTAACACGGCTAACTCCTCTAGATGTTAGACAGCTGTTTTTAGATGAGCATTTTGGTACAAGTTTGCTCAGAGGCTTAGTGAGGGCAGCTGGCCAGGCCGTAGCAGTTTTGCAGTCACTCTGTGCTTGCAGCTGAATACAATAAAAGACATTTAGAAGAAAAAAGTGGAGGCCTGGCTGATAATTGCTGACTGGAAAACAGCTTCTAAGCTACTCAGGACCAAACTAGGCATAAAGGGGAAGCCGTATGGGTTACTGTTCACACTTGAAAGCAGGGAGGAATGTACAGGGAGGTGAATATTGCTCTGCTTAGATTGCTCTTGTTGCTTTGGGGGCTGCATGCATTTATATTATTCCAGGCGGCTCAGTGGCAGCTGCTAAACTGTTTACACCAGTCTTTTCTACATTGTTTCCCCCTCTGCTTCTGTCTAGGGATCTTGCATAAGGGAAATGGGGAAAACCAGTTCATTTCTCAGCAGCCACCCGTCATAGGGAGCATTATGGGGAACGGACGTAGGCGGAGCATCTCCTGCCCGAGTTGCAACGGCCTTGCTGATGGGAACAAGCTCCTGGCTCCCGTTGCCCTGACCTGCGGGTCCAACGGGAGCCTTTACGTCGGAGACTTCAACTACATCCGAAGAATTTTCCCATCCGGAAATGTCATCAACATCCTGGAGTTAAGGTATGCCAGGCTGCCCGGTGAGGGGAGGAGTCAGTTTTGATAGCCAATCTTGTGTGCCAAATATGGCATGCCCCGCCCCCCCCCCCCACCAGTGGCAAAGAGTGACTTTTTTTATAGTTTCTGTGCGAGAGTAGCAGTGCCAACAGAAGGACGGGCAGGACAAATTCATCACTGGTGTGGCTGGAGAAGAGCCAGAGACAAGGGCTGGCCTAGTAAGTTCAGCCTCTCCTCCTTGGAGCCTCCATGGGGAATGCTGAGAATTAACCAGCAGCCCCAAGGAAGGACATGAGCTTGGAAGGATATCGGGACTAATGACAATGTGTAGAGGGTATTCGGGACATTAGAGGGTCATTCATAACTCAGACAGCGAATTAACTGTGATTTATGTGTCCAAAGTCATCTTCCAAGTTACCAACTGTCCCACCAACTCCCTATAGTACAGGGGCAAGGAGGGAGAAATTGCAGGTCAGCGGGCAAAGCGCATAAAGTGACAATTCATACTATATTTTTTCTGCATCCTGCAGAGGTAGTGCAACCTGCGTCCATTTACAAGAGACATCGACAGACCATATGCTACCAATGTAGCACCAGTGGTACCCGTGACGTTTGCCCACACACGCAGCTGCCAGTTTAGATCACTGATCTATCCCGTTTAGTATTATCTGCACCAACAGGAGGCATCTTTCTGGAGCTACTGGCAGAGAAGGAAGGGCCTTTCCCCACCTCCGCTGCCTGGAGATGCCAGAGACTGAACTTGGACCTTCTGCCACTGAGCCATGGCCCCTCCCTGATTTACCAGAAAGGGACAATCATCCCCCCTCCCCGCCCCAAGAGCTTACAATCCAAATTTAGGCTGGGAAGGAGCTAGGGGCAGAGTCTTTCAGGAAACCTTGGGTGGCAAGGTGGCAGGTGACTTTCAGAACTAGGGAAACGAGGACGCACAGAGGAGGGGAAGCAAACCCATAGAGAGCTTTGAGGGTGAGAACAAGGTTGCGCCTGCAGTGGAAGGAGACAGGAAGCCACTGTAGGGGTTTCATGGCCGTTTCCACACGGCTTACCTTGTTCTGGAAAACAGCAAAATCTCGCATGAAATTGTGTGAAAAGATACTGTTATCGTGCGAGAAGACGTGATAACAGCGTCTTCTCGCAAGATTTCCGGAACAAGGTAAGCCACATGGAAAGGGCCCATGAATGCATTCTGCTTTCAGAACCAGGGAAAAATCAGGGACTGTTCACAAGGACTTTCCGTGCCCTTTCTATCAGCTGGCTGTAGACCTCAAGTTACAGCCCCACTAGCAAGCTGCTAGGAAGATGCACCCTTCGCTTAGAAAACACGAGCAAAGCTTCTCTTAACAACCACCGCCCTTTCCTTAAAAGCACAGTTTCCCAAGGATAGCCTTTTTGATGTAAATTTCATAGTTTGGAGGTCAGTATTTGGGCCCACAATTTACTCGCTCGCATGGACTCAGTTTCATTCTGTGGCATCTCTAGTTAGAATGGTTAGTAGGGGCTAAGACAGCCCTCTTCCTAAACCACTGGAGATCTGTGGCCAACCACAGCCATTGATCCCAGGCTCAGTGGATCTGAATAAGAGTATGACTGTGTCTAGGCTAAATCTCAAAAGAGAAACCTGATACCTTCCAGCTCATGATGGAATGACAAATTCACTCCAGTTGGAAAGCTGCCTCCATCCTTCCGGCTTCTTTTGTGCTTAACTTCCATGGATTGAAGACTGAAAGAGATATACCAAGCTGACTGGCTGGCCAGCTTCCCTCGGCTAGCAGCCATGGGGGGGGGGGGGTGTTGGTTGCTACTTTGGCACAAATGTTTTTTTTTAAACAATGCCGTTTCAAAGCAGTGTTCCCTTGGAGATGAATGCCATTCAGCGTGGTTTCTTTATTGGAGATCGGTGGCCTGCGTGCCACAGGAGGAATGGCAGCTGTAAAATGGGGTTTCAGAAAGATTGCGGCAAGGGAAGGTTTGTAACTTGTGCTCACGAATCCTGTAAACAGCGCCAGCATCGCTGCGGCTCTCTCCCATGGCCGCTTTATGAGCCTCATGCAGTAAAACATAAGGCCAGCAGCATTGCCCATGTTGCAGGTGCTAAATTGCCTTCCCATAAAATAAAAAGAGACACAGTGACCAATGGTACAAGTTTTTTTTAAAGTGTGCAACTGAAAGTTTCTTGTAAGGCCCAGTTTGCAAAAAAAATGGCTCCTCGTGGTTCCAATTCCTTGGTGCAGCTTGGCACTTTCCTCCCGAGAAAGGTGTTTTCTACTGATGCGACAAACTTTAAAAAGAAATGGGCTTTTCTGTTGCTGCCCCCCTTACCTGCGGAATGCCCTCTCCTTAGGAATAGAAAGTGATTATCCATGTGAAATTTCTGGACTGGTTTGAAGAGCCGCTTTATTCGTTCGTTCGTTCATTTGTTCGTTCGTTTGTTTGTTTGCCTTTTAGTCCGGCCACCCCACAAGCGGGCTCTGAGCCGATTACAAGTGTATAAAATTTAAAACATGATAGCATAAGAGTAAATTCACAATAGATCATTAAAACGGCAGCGCATAAATAATGTAACAACCCTCCAACGTTGACACAGCCCCTGGGGCAGGATGACCAGTTGTTAGGGAGGGCCTTACACCAACAGGGCAATCCTAAACCAAATTCCCTTTAAGTCAACAAGCTGCGAAGAATGTAACTCTGTTTAGGCTGGCAAAAGCGGCTTCTCGGTTAAATATGGTAATTGTTTTCCAGTTGCCGTTATTATGTTATTTTGTTTTTAAATTGTGTTGCGAACTGCCTCAGAACCCAGTTACAGCTAAAAGGCAGTCAATAAATTTACTAAATAAAGGAGAAACAAGTCTCCTTGCCCTGGAGGAGAATGCTATTAAACCTACTACAGTAGCATGCAAAAATCACAGGTTTTCTGATCTTGGTGAATAGTGCGGGCAGTCTCTTTGCCATGGAATGATGCTGAGGGGGTATGAGCGGTTGGGTGGGGGGTTGGATTCTGGGAAAGAAAACACGATTGCACATGTGCTGAGGGATTTGTGTAAATGACTGCAAAGAACAGAGAGCTGTGTCCTGAGAAATTAAGTTTTGAGGGGGAAGCAATGGTGGGGGAACCGTGGACGTGGAAGACTGCCGTACCCCAGATAATACCTGCACCAGCAAGTCGAACGGCAGCCAAGAAATGGCTTTCTCGGTGATGGACAGGAGCGTCCGTGGTGGCTCGCTGACAAGTAATCTCCATTATGAAATGTATCAGTGTCAGGCTTGTTAAATCTTTATTTATTATTGCCTTGTATGGCACGGTTGTTACTGTCAAGTTTTCAGCCTGCTAATAATGCTGGGGACTCCGCCGCTAACCCTGTCTCTCCTCCTTTTCTCGTCTCCCTTCTGCTTTCCTGCTCTTCTGTCAGAAATAAAGATTTCAGACATAGGTAAGCCAAGCAGGGAAGAATTGTCACTTTCTCTCCCTGCTCATTTCTTTCTTTCTTACCCTTTTTTGTTCGTTTGTTAATGTCCAGCTATTTGCAAGTGATTAACAGGTGAAGGTGTTCTTGTTAAGGGCTGGCCCTCAGGGCGGGGAAGTTGCGTCTATATTTTTCAAGCAAGTAAGAGACCCAAGCACGTAATGTTGGCCGTTTCCACACGGCTTACCTTATTCTGCAAAATAGTGAAATCTCACGCGAAATCTCGCGAGAAGACGCTGTTATCACGCGAGCTTTCGCTATTTTGCAGAATAAGGTAAGCCGTATGGAAATGGCCGTTGAAGAAAAATCACATTTCCCTGGAACGTAACATGCGAGTGCGTTGCTAGGAAAAACCATGATTATTTGCCCAGTTCTCATGTCCGTTTCTGTTTGGGGTCCCGTGAGGAAGTCTGCATTTACTTTTGCACTGGTGTTTAAAATATATATTACAGATATGGGGCTGGACTGAGAAGGAGTGGCTTGCCACTGAACCCTGGCTGGGGTTATGCAGATAGGAGCAGACTTGACTCTCAGTGGTTGAGTTTAGGCGCCATCTGTTCTGAGTGTATCCCATTGGCTCTCTCCCATATACACAAGTGGCTGCCATGATGGTCGCAGTTTTAATAATAATAACAACTGCAACATTTGATTTATATACCGCCCTTCAGGACAACTTAACGCCCACTCAGAGCGGTTTACAAAGTGTGCTATTGTTATCCTCATGACAATCATCCTGTGAGGTAGGTGGGGCTGAGAGAGCTCTGAGAGAGCTGTGACTGACCCGAGGTCACCCAGCTGGCTTCAAGCGGAGGAGTGGGGAATCAAATCCAGCTCTCCAGATCAGAGTCCTGCCGCTCTTAACCACGACACCAAACTGGCAGTATTTAGGGTGGCTTAGAGCAATTACTGGCACCAAAGGCCAAGGTTGTCACTTCTTTACCATCAACAGCTGGCAAATAAGTGTGTTTTTTTGATATCTGCACAGCCGTAACCCTACCACCCCCCCACCCCCTGCAAGCCTTGTGCATGAGTAAATGGCCATTTTGTTTAAACGCCAGCCCAATTTAAGGCCCAAGCCTAGACATGATGTAAGAAATTTGTGATCAGGATCTGTTCCCGCTTTTTGGGTTTTTTAAAGCAAATTAGCAGCAGCTTTGAAGAGTGGGGAGTGGTTGTTTGGAGGAGGAGTGAGAGCCAGTTTGGTGTAGTGGTTAAGAGCGGCAGGACTCTAATCTGGAGAGCCAGGTTTGATTCCCCACTCCTCCGCTTGAAGCCAGCTGGGTGACCTTGGGTCAGTCACTTAAGAGCGGCAGGACCCTAATCTGAAGAGCCAGGTTTTATTCCCCACTCCTCCGCTTGAAGCCAGCTGGGTGACCTTGGGTCAGTCACAGCTCTCTCAGAGCTCTCTCAGCCCCACCCACCTCACAGGGAGATTGTCGTGAGGATAATAATAACACACTTTGTAAAGCACTCTGAGTGGGCATTAAGTTTTCCTGAAGGGACGTATATAAACTGAATGTTATTATTATTATTATCATTATTATAATAATCCAGGCCTCTCCTTCTTTGACGATTTAAATTGCCTCCCTTGAAGTTCCAATTAACCTCAACCCCTATACAGCCCACCTGATGTCTTTTTTTTTTTTTAAGTGAAAGGTCCTCAGCGCAGATTTTTTTTTGCATCATGCCAAATTTGGTCCCTGGGTCTCCAGATTCTTCTGTGTTCTCAGCTGAGCATCTTGTTCTCAAGACAGCAGGCTGGGAGCGAGGAGTGTGTTTTGCCACGCAGACTAATCCCAATGATCAGGCACTGCCAAGCAGCAAAGACTTCCCTGAAGTCCTTTTCAGCATGACATTACCTACAATAACATATATTTACACAATAGGCTCGTTTGCTTTTTGATTCTGTATATAATATTAAAGCGTGGAATAGCTCTTGTTTCTTACCATTTGAACACCTTCTTTAAAATTATTCCTGCTGCATAAAACCGTGGCCAAATTAACCAGACCCTTGATTAAGAATTGGGGATATTGCCAAATTAGGGAGGCCATGTTCCCGCTTTGGCGAGCAGCCTCCAACCGCTGACTCAATCAAGCAGCCTATGAAGTAATGGCAGGGGGGAAATGGAAGGGCTGAAATGGCATCCCATGAAGCCACCATGACACTTCCAGCTCCGTAACCAGAAGTGATATTACCACATCATGGGACGCACTAGGATTCAACCAAAACTCTATAGTAAAAACCATAGAGTTTGGGGTGAGTCCTAGAGCGCCACACAATGCAGTGCCATCACTTCCAGTTATACAATCAGAAGTGATGTCACAAGAGTGAGTCTCTGTCTCCCCCCCAGCCTGGCAAACGTGCCAAATAACATTACATGTGGGAAGTAGATCTGACCCGAAAGCTGGGGTCCTCCCTGTTCTGATATAAATATGAAAATGTTTCTCGGAAGCCAACAGAGTTCTCGGAAATCCGTAATCATGCCCACCCACAAGAAGTGGATAGAGGTATCAGGTTGCCCCTTCACACTTGTGTAAATTGTCTCGGGGGCCTTATTCAATTTGAAGATTATCCCTGCCAAAAGTGCTTTGAATGTCCTGAGGCAAACAAGGTGCGAGGGAATGTCAGCGTTCGGTTATGAATCTCTCGCCTGCCCACTTCTGGTGATTATGAGCGGCTCAACAGTTGACTGACATTCAGCCTAGCTGTGTTGACGATACCGGCGCACGCCGGGGCCTGATCAGAATGGATGGCGGCGGATTCCCACAGGGCACCTCCGCCACCAGGGTAGATACCACTTGCTCAAGTTGAGTGACATGCAGGTAAATGAAATAATACCCTGCCAGTTGGCTGTCATGGGGAAGGAATACAGATGGAACCCAAACTGCCAGGCGGAGTTGTTGAAGGTCAGAGTATTTTATTTAGCAAGAATCAGTGTCATCTTGTGCAGATGGAATCTGCTCAGGCTTTAATAGGGTAAATCGCAGGGGATATTCAGGGATAAATCAGAACGGCCGCTTTCTCCCCTCCCCTCTCCCTTCTGCCGGCAGCCCCTCAAAATAAAGCAGCAGCAGCGCTCAGTTAAGCTGGATGAAAGCCGCAATGTACAGGTTGAGGCGTTTGTAAGAAATTGGAAAATAGGTGTTATTTAAAAGAGAGGCAATAGAGAAATGCGAGGATCTGTGAAACTAATTTCTGGCAAATATACCTAAGCTGCTATTTGACATCTGAGGGAACAGTGGGAGGCTGATTAGATCAGGGATTCCCAAAACGGTGAAAGCCTCTGGGTTGGATGCTCCCATCTCTCCCAGGTGGGAATCTCCATAAACATCACCCACCCACCCCAGTCCAGCAAAGGAGCAAGTAAGAATCAAAGCAGATCTGCCAGGAGAGGGTTGATTTGCACAAATGATTTGTGCCTCCCTTTGGTGTTTTTTCAGGGGAGGGTCAAAAAGGGGTGCGAATTCTGTTTGGCATTTGAGAGTGTTGGCAGAATCTTTTCTTCCCCCATCCGTTGAGGTCGACGAATAAGTTCCTTTGCCCTCAGTGCTGCCACCATGCAGCCAAATCCGATTGGCTGTGATGCTATGACATCATTTGGTTCATGACATGAGCTGGGTGCAAACTGCCTTCCCGTGATCCCCTCTCTCTTGTTTTTTTTCCCCCCCAGCCACAGCCCTGCTCACAAGTATTACCTAACCACAGACCCCATTACCGGATCCATCTACCTCTCTGACACCAACAGCCGCCGAGTCTTCAAAATCAAATCAACCACTGTAGTAAAGGACGTTGTGAAGAACTCGGAGGTGGTGGCTGGCACTGGGGACCAGTGCCTGCCCTTTGATGACACCCGTTGCGGAGACGGTGGGAAAGCGACCGAGGCCACACTCACAAATCCCAGGGGTAAGGCAGACAACCTTCTTCGAGAGAATTAGGAGGCTTGGAAAGAGGCATGCTGTGTGGACAAGCGGACTGGTCCATGGGCTTTGGGTGCCCTGGTCCCCCGCCAGCCAGCTCACCACCCCCTAAACACATACAGTGCTGCCCTGGGTGCATTCTGATACTCAAAACAAAGAGGTACCTCCACGTAAACTAATAAATCAGAAAGCAGACTAACCACAAGTGGACGGTAAGAAAATCAGAGTACCCAAAGGACAAATTTCAATGCTCTGATGTTATATAATGAACGTCACTTCGTATGAACGTATAGCTACAAGTAAAGAAACAGTAATATACATAAATCAATAGCAGGCAAGCCACTCCTTAAAGTCTTATAAGTCCAACAGGTGTGGTTCTCCACTTATGTAAATACAGTGAGTGGGAGCCGAAAAGTCCATGAAGGCAAACTTGTAAGTCCCACAGTAGATATTGTGCATTCTGGGGTGCTACTGGTCCAGGCATGCTCTGAACTTTGTGAAGGAAGGAGAGAGCCGATTCTGGTAGCAGCAGCTCAGAGGCATGCTCTTATGCCTTAAAAAATCCCTTTTTAGAGCTTGGAAGAGTAAGAATTTCCAGCCTTCAAAGGAGAATACAACCTTGAGTTTTCTTTAGTGTTCCTAGTTCCGGCCTCGTTTCCTTTGAGGGCATCTAAATCTCTTGCATATAGGATGGTTCTTCCTCCCTGGGGCCTGGATACTCATCTCCACTCAGTCGAAGTGGGGGGATGGGGACATGGGTATCATTTCCCTTGAGAACTCGACACTCTAGGATTCCACCAAAACTCTATGATAACATCCCTTGCCTCCAGTATGCTGACGTCACTTCCGGATTTGTGCCAGAAGTGACATTGCCGTGACATCTGTTTTGCATGTCCCCACCCCCTACCACCTCTGACAGTTGCCAGTGCTCTGCTGGCAACCCTAGCTGCGTCTCTGCATTGAGTGAGTAAGTGATGCAAGCCGTTTGAAAGGAGGTGAAGCCGGAGCCAGAAAGCGCGCAGCATCCCTTTAAGGGGTAGGGAGGTACTCCGGCCTTGCAAGTGGCTTTAATTATTTGATGGATTCATTTTGTGTGGCACGCTGGGAGTGGGCCCCAGCATAGAGCTTGGGATTTCCTACAATAGTAAGTTTATCCACACCTGTCAAGCTCCTCCTGCTTCTCCAAAATAATATTAATTGATTGACAGAGGAGGGGAAATTCGCAGCTCAAGGGGCGGCGGGGCCACCCCGTTCAATGAGGAGTTGCTTTAGGCTGATCCTGCACTGGGCAGGGGGTTGGACTAGATGGTCTGTATGGCCCCTTCCAACTCTTATGATTCTATGAGTCGTGGCTCCGTGGTAGTGGCGCACATGCCCTGTATACCAAAGATGCCACCTGTCCGTTTGCAGTTCAAGGATCTGTGATCGCAAGTCTTTGGGAAAGACCTTTCTTCACTCGAGTTCCATTCAGGCTGCGCTAAGAGAAATGAACCCAAAGTTCAGCTTGGCATAAAGGCATCTTCCTGTTTTCATACGAAGTGCTCACTTGCAAGCCTTACCCAAATGTTTGCAATCGACCAGCCCGTGTCTCATTGCCGTCCATGTATACTCCATGCCAACGGGGCGGGGGGCGAGGGGGAGCCGCTCTTTATAGCTGTTTTAGATTTGCTTAATAACCTTGGCAGATTTATGTTCTAAAATCTCATTTTCGCTGTATCTGTGGCTTGGATTCAAACTGAAACTTGGCCAGGAGGAATCGTATCGTTTTCATTCGATGGAAGAGATAAAGCGTGACAGATAGTTGGATGGGAGGGACAAGGGAGTTCGTATGTGTATATGTGGGAGGGAGCAAGAAAGAAGGAAAGGAAGTTTTTGTAAATTCTGGCATTGGCTTGCAGGCTAAGGAAATCGGTTAACCAGAAATGTGTGCACGCCTGATGCATTGCCTTGCTTATTAGCTGCATGCATAAGACACTATCAATAAGGCTTTGGTTTGCAGTTATTGTAAAAACCTTGCCGTCCTCACAGAGACCTCCTGGCATTTACAGAGCCTGGATCTGTAAATGCCTCTGTGCATTTGGGGTAGAAATGGATTGCACATGGCATGCTCTCCCCCACCCCCCTCTTGTAAATGAGCATCTCTCACACCCTGTCACCCATCAACAATATCTCCTTAGTGCAGCCCAGCTTTCAGCAGGGACCTTTTTGCAGAGGCCCCGAACTCTCTGTGTTGCGCTGACCATTGAGTCGGAGGCACCAATACTGTTTGTTTAACATCGTTTACAGCAGGCAGAAATTGTTCCCCATATTTAACCAAACACAAAAGATTGCTGATGTCTGCCTGTCAGGTGAATCTAAATTATACCCTGGCAGAATGCAGGTTAAAGGAAGTCCAGAATGCCTCTATCCTGCTGTACATCAGAAGGGAAAGGCCTTCCTTTGTTTCGTATCAAAGTATTTAGAAACTTCTTACCTGAGTTTTCTTCCTACTTTGCAAAAGGGCTGTTTCACAAGTTCTGTATTGATCGGTTTCCATCTCCAGGCAGTGCATACATTTAAAATATTCTGCAACCCTTCTTTTTAAAAAAAGAGAACTGATTAAAATCAGTTTTTTTTAAAAAAAAGTGGCAACAATAAAAGAATGTGCATTAAAAGCAGTAAAAATAAAAGTTTTCAAAAAATACCATACCAAACTGCACTGTAAAAATCATACACCACACAGCAAACCTGGGCTTGCCTCTGTTGCACCCTCAATGGGGAGCAAACCAATATTCCTCCCTCTCCTTCTCTCCCCCTCTCACAGTCTTCTCAATACACACTAGGTGCCATCCTGTCAACTCGTGCAGTCGCCATTTTGTGTGATTTTGGCAACCCGCATATTTTCAGGCTTTTTTATGCTCAGTCGGAAACCCAGATTTTTGATGTGCCAAATTGGGATGCACTAAAGCTTGAAAATGCACCCACTACCCCATTCACACAAAATAGTGACCACATTTGTCTGGAGGGTACAGGTAATACACTCACCTGTCATGCAGGGTTGGAGTGCCAAAATCATATTAACAACTGAACAAGGCTATATCTGTAAATAGAAAAATAGTAAAGAGTCCAGTAGCACCTTTAAGTCTAACCAACTTTATTGTAGCATAAGCTTTTGAGAACCACAGCTCTCTTCATCAGATGCATCGTCAGCTTTCAAGAACCACAGCTCTCTTCGTCAGATGCATTGTCAGCTTTTGAGAATCACAGTTCTCTTCGTCAGATGCATCATCAGCTTTCAAGAACCACAGCTCTCTTCGTCAGATGCATTGTCAGCTTTCAAGAACCACAGCTCTCTTCGTCAGATGCGTTGTCAGCTTTCAAGAACCACAGCTCTCTTCGTCAGATGCGTTGTCATCTTTTGAGAATCACAGTTCTCTTTGTCAGATGCATCATCAGCTTTCAAGAACCACAGCTCTTTTCGTCACTAAGAGAGCTGTGGTTCTTGAAAGCTGACGATGCATCTGATGAAGATAGCTGTGGTTCTCGAAAGCTTATGCTACAATAAAGTTGGTTAGTCTTGAAGGTGCTACTGGACTCTTTGCTATTTTGCTGCTGCAGACTAACACGGTTAACTCCTAAATCTGTAAGTAGAAAGGGTCCGATCTGTGTAACCATTACTCTGTCCCGGTTTTGGAGAACATCAGTTTCATCAATACGCACATTGAGCTTTAAACACATGGGCCTTCATTTTTATTTTTTAAAGATGATATCCAAATATATAGCTTTTAAAAGAAATCTTAATCAAATATGGCCTTGAAGGTACAGATGTCAGGAGTACGAGGGATGTGGAATGACACAGTCCCAATTCCACCTTTTTGTGCGGGCTCTTCAGTTGTGTCTATGGGCCTCATAGAAATAGAAAATAGAGTCATAAAAAGAAGACCCCTGCTGGATACTTCTAAGTCCTCTAAATGTCCTCTAATGTCCTCTAAATGCAACAATTGTACAGCAAAGAGGAACCTCAGATAACCAGCCTGCCTGGCTCCATGTGGACAGCTGTCAATTCAAGTTTTGTTATCATGATCCAGGACCAGAATTTAAGTCAACATATACAGAAATAGATAACAAATACATTGATGACATATCTAAAGAGCATCCTCATTTCACACAGCAACCAGTCATTGCTTTGGATGGCCAACAAACAGGGTATAGCACTAGGTTTTAGAGGTTTGCTGGGTCTGAATATATGGAGAGGTTCCCTTTACTTCTGTAGCTAGTTGCCATTGATGATGGACCTCTCCTTGAATCTGTCTGCCCCCCTTTTACAGCCATTTATGCTCATGGCCAGCTAGTGGACCTAGCAAACCGCTTTACGGTAACTGCAAGCCAAGATTCTGCATGTACAAGAGAAATCTACGCAGGCCGCCCACACAAAAAGTTTCTGTAGCCATATGTCAACGCAGACTGTGTCTCGTACCTCTGCTTCCAGCTTATTTCACCTCAAGCACTGCAAAACACCAAAGATGCTAATGAATTTCCACATCCCCAGTAAATTAAAGAGCTATCACTTTCCAATTATCATCTGTTCATACTGTTCTTCTCCAACGAGCAATCAGAAGGGAAGAAAAATTAGATCTCCGACTTGTCGCTGCTGACACCGAAGCGTTCGCTCACCAGTGGATGGTCGTCTTCACTAAAAAAGAAAAACTAGACAGAAGAACCATAAAGTCTCACAATTGAAGAAGATTGCAATGAGCGAGCCGGGGAGGGGAGAAGAAAAGGGTAACAAACACACACAAAACGGTGCATCGCGAGTATCTCTTTGGGGAAGAGAGATTATTTCCCATGAGCGTTCATTACCGAATGCATATGTAAATCATTTCTTCGTCACACATTCATCAGCTATTAGAGAATGAAACAAAGGACAACGGGAAAGGTGAGGTCTTGCAATTCAGCTGACTCTGGTGGGATCAGGTAGTCTTCTTTTCCACGAGTCGTTACAGAAAGGTAGGGATTCAAAACTATCCCTTACATGAGAAACATTGATGCTTTCACCGGCTTTGCCCTGGCCGTTTTCACACTACTAACCTGCTTCCGTAACGCTGCGAAACGTTGCGCAAAAAACGTGGATGATAGCGTCTTCTCGCAGGAGTTTTGCGCGATGTCGCGCAAAACTCTCGTGAGTAGACGCTATCTTCCGGGTTTTTTTCCCGACGTTTCGCAATGTTACGGAAGCAGGTTAGTAGTGTGAAAACGGCCCCTTTTTAGCTTTCTTCTGACTCTTCCTGCTCCTGTCACCTATTGAGAACTTACTGCATGAATGTGTGTATGTAAAATAAACAGGCATGCAAAAGCATGTTTGTTTGTTTTTAACAAAGCTGAGACATTGAGACAGACTCGTTCTTCCTTTGTGGGTTACCCATGCCATGTCTGTTCCCTCTTCGCAGGCATCACTGTGGACAAATTTGGGCTCATTTATTTTGTGGATGGCACCATGATCCGCCGCATTGACCAGAATGGGATTATCTCGACTGTGCTCGGTTCCAATGACCTCACTTCTGCCAGGCCTTTGAGCTGTGACTCGGTCATGGATATCTCGCAGGTACTCAGACTTCTGTTGTTGTTTTCATCGTTTTATTTTCTTTCCCTGCTTTAGACTTCGATTCTTCTTATGGAGCTGCCTCCCTTCCATCTCTGTTGAGTTGTTTGATCTTCTCCTCTTCCAGATCCTTTCTCTCACAAGCTCTCCTGTGATTCAGCTTTCTATCGTTAAGTCTTGCCTGTCAGAAGTTGAAGTGTTTGTTTGCGTTCTGTGGTATCACTGCCATTCAATGCCCATTTCTTTCATAAAGCTCTTCCTGGATTATTTATTTATTTGTCTGTTTGCTTGGAAAATTTATATGTTATCCCCCCCTCCCCAGAGATCTGCTCAGGGTGTACTGCAAGTAAAATAATAAAACCAAAGCATTAAAATGCTGTTAAAAACAAAACATAGACATGCATAGAATCATAAGGTTGGAAGGGACCTCTAGGGTCATCTAGTCCAACCCCCTGCACAATGCAGGAAATCCACAACTACCTACCCCCCCCCCCACACACACACCTCGTGACTCCTGCTCCATGCCCAGAAGATGGCAAAACACCATCAAGATCCCTAGCCAAACTGGCCTGGGGAAAATTGCTACCTGATCCCATGGTGGCGAGCGACCTTAGCCAGGGCATGTAGGAAGCGGTCACGAGAACTAAGCATTGATGTAACCCTCCCTGCCCTCCCTCTCATGATCTGCCCAGGTTCACAGAATCAACATTGCTGTCAGATAGCCATCTAGCCTCTGCTTAGAAACCTCCAAAGAAGGAGAGCCCGTCACCTCCCAAGGAAGCCTGTTCATTAAAAGGAAGCCACAGCCGTGTGAGCCAAATTTGGATTGGGAAAACAGTGATTAGGGAAAGGAGGTTTAAGCCTTCCTTCCAATGCCATTTTTCTGACCTGAAATAGCTCCCAAGAAGCCAATTTTTGCCCTGTTAGGGAAAACTTAATGGCAGTTCCCTGGAGCCATTTTAGGGCTGGAAAATATTGTAGGAGGGAGGGGGAGGCTTAAGCCCCTGCACGCTGTGATCTTGATCCAAACTGGGTCCATGGGCACCTGGGAATTAAGTTCCAGGCACAGAATTCCCAGACTGACGTCTGTCCACCCAGCACTTCAGCTGTCAACCCATAGCCCCTCTCCTGACTCCCAAACATGTATGACTTCTTTTCTTCAGCTGAAATTGACATTTCACCTCCGAAAGCTGCTTTGCCAGAATTCCGTCACTGAGTATTCTCCCTCAGATTTTTGAATGTCTGTGAATTCCGTGACGTCACTGCAGCTCTGCCATTGGCTTGCAATCAACAGCCAGTGTTAAGCTGAATATAGCCTCGGACAGTGATACGCAGTGGCTCAGAATTCACATGTGGTTCTTGGACATGCCACCTGTGGCACGTCCAAGGTTAATATGAGATTAATATGAGGTTCATACAATCAGTATCAAGTAAGTACATTTCAATACAATACCATAAGGTAAACAGATACAAGTTTAAAGACATAGCATTAGCAAGGATCCAAAACACAGTAGAGATACTGAAGCAAAACATGATCAATTCTAGGACTAACATTAGACAGCACGGAGCGATGGTTGTACATAGGAGTACATATTTAAAGCTGCAGATAGTATAGGAGGCAAAAATGGTGATGAAGTCTATGATCCCCAACTCGTTAGTGAAGCACCTGAGACCCCCTCCCTACAATGCAGCCCTCCCATTTGAGTAAAAAGCCTTTTTGAAAAGTTCGGTTTTGCATTGTTTGTGGAAAGCCAGGAGAGTGGGAGCTCTTCTGACTTCCTCAGACTTCCACAGGATAGGGGCCACCACAGAGAAAGCCCGTGCACGGGCTGCTGCTGACTTCACCTGTGTGCAGCCTGGTACCTGCAGGAGACCCTGTTCAGATGAGCGAAGCAGCCATGGAGGGACATACGGAGCGAGGCGGTCCCGTAGGTATGCCGGACTAAAGCCGTGAGGAGCTTTGTATATAATAACTAATACTTTGAACTGAGCACGGTAAACGACGGGTAGCCAGTGGAGCGACTGTAGGATGGGAGTGATGTTCATGCTCCTGCTCACTCCTGATAACAATTGAGCTGCAGCATTTTGCACTAATTGGAGCCTCCTAGTTAACTTAGATGGGAGGCCAATGTATAGAGCATTACAATAGCATTGTTTCCAAATACGGCTCCTGAAACATGGGACAGGTAATTGAGCAAAACCTTTACCCAATGGAGTAAGTGGTTCCCATTTTTTAAAAAAGCCATTACCAGAAGAACAGATAAGCTGTCAGGCTTCCTAAGGTGTCCTCCTCATGTTAGGGTTGAAAGCAAATGTATCTCTTTTAGATTATGGTAAAACTACAAACGCGGAGCTGCGAGAGTGAGAACCACTGGCCTAGGATAATCAGAGTCCGCTTATAGCAAAAAGCAGCTCGATTTCGAAATGACTTCAGATTCGCTGTTATCTGTCAGATACATTTGCAAGTACGTGAGAGTTTTGGCTTCCTCCCCGCCCCCCCCTTCATTTGGTAGGGAAGGGAACAGATAAAATTGGACACAGTGTGTGGTTTCAGGGACTGATTCAGATTAATATCTCAGAAACATTCCGTTCTGCCGAAATTATCAACAGCAGGAAAAACGAAGGAACTTGAATTACATCAGATTGCAAACAGGTTGCAACGGCTGTCGTGCTGGGCTTTTTAAGTCCAGCTGCTAACGTTTTGGGTTTTTTAAAATCTATTTTGACACCTGCATTTCTTTGCATTGGATGCTGCACAGGGTTTAGTGTTCAGGGCACTGTCCGTCCAGACAATCAGTACTGGAGACATCACCTCTAACTGCCAGGGTTTTACACCCCAAATTGTTATTTGAATGGCTGCAGGGATGGAAACTTTGTTCTACAAAACCACAGCTCCCAGTTGGAAACCTAGAATGCTGCTAGTTACACACAATAGAAGCCCGTGGGGTTTTTCTTTTTGCAACCACCCATATAATTTCCGTGCTCCCACCTGGTACCCGTTCTTTTGCTTCCTCCCCCCCCCCCCCTAATTTGAAAAGATTGCTCCTGCTTCTATGCAGCAGCTACCCCACGGTCCGCCATTTACGAGCAGGATAAAAATTACAGAGCTAGAAAGGTCACCCGCCTAGTGGACCTGAGGTAAACACTGATTGTCAAAAGCCATCTTGGCACACCGTAGCTTCTGTCCGACAGGCAAGAACCTGATATAGACAGACTCGGGATTTTTTCCCCCTCTGTGATATTTTTTTAAAGACAAACTTTATAAAGTAGCCATCAAAGTTTGGTTTTTCTTATTTGTGTGCTGATCTTTCACAATGGATAACCCAGGGGCTTCCTTTTTCAGCCTCTCCTGGGAAAGCAGGGAGTAAGACCGTAAGAAAATCCTTCCCAGATCAAAGGGTGCCTTCCTTTGTTCCTGAATCTTGTTTCCAACAGTGGCCAGCCAAAGGCAGGGTGGATCTTAAGGCTATAGCCCTCACCCATACATTTGCTAATTCCGCACACGTTGGATAATGCACTTTCAATGCACTTTATCAATTGTTTGAGGTGGATTTTTTGTTCCGCACATGAAAATATCCGTTCCAAATGATCTATAAAGAGGATTGGAAGTGCATTATCCAAGGTGTGCAGAATCACTCTCTATCTCACAAGAAATAGCATTCTGGGGTACACTACCTCTGAACATGGAGGTTCCTTCATTTCACTCAGCAAGTTAACACTTGTATTGGCTGAAGAATCCCACGTCCTTATTAAGTTCTCAGGAAACGGTACCCAACTTCTAATTCAGCAAAGGGAAATGGCATGAAGCAGGAAAATGGCATCCAGCCAAGACAGGGAAGGGCATGGAGAGTTGTGAGTTGACAAGTTGCGGGGCAGTAGGTAGGTACAGTGCAAACACAAGCCCACATTCCCTCCCCTGTCTATGCTTCCATTTTACTTGGGGAGCCTGCTGTCCCCCACCCCCAGGCCTGCTCTTCAAACCAACTGAACGCATAGACCAAAACACACCCCGTAATCCTTTGCATGTGGAATTTTATGGTGTATTCTGGCCCTCAGTTGAGATTGGTATTGATTGATTAAACAAAGGCAAGGTTGACAGTTGTTCTGTTTTTTTCTGAGACTTTCTTGCTGTACATCCCTGAAAAGGATAACTAAGAGCAGAACCACAAGTGACAAAAGGCACAGATTGGACACTTGTCTGCTTCCCTCAAGTTTTGATGGGACATGTAGGCATCCTGGTCTCGCAGCTTCACTCTCTGACTGCTGTCCAATGGACTTTTCAACTGTCACTTGTCCAACATTCCGCCAAGCTGCCTACATTTCCCATCAAAACTTGAGGGAAGCAGACAAGTGTCCAATCTGTGCCTTTTGTCACTTGTGGTTCTGCGACAAAGACCAGAAGGACGCCCAGACAGATCTCTGTTCAATTTAATCTTTTTTAGAACAAACTTTGTTACGGGCATTTCAATAGAAAGATTTCTTCTAGGCTAGACAAGGGCTTCTCAGACCATCTGAAATGACAAATAAAAGGATCTTGGCACAGTTGTGTGGGTTTCATATCATTGAGCCTATATTAGATTGCCACGGCCCAAAGACCCCTGAATCTTTCAAGCCCATGTTGCATGAGAATATCTAATCTATTAGAAAGTGCTTTGGTGAGATATTTAAAATGGATCTTTTGGATTTAAGATGGATAGAATAAGGGTTGGTGGTGACTTGTATGCTTATCTGCTTCTGATCTTTTACATAAGGCATTGTCTTTTTTATGATCTTTGTATACTGATAATTTTAAGATTGATTAGATTTATTTAATTTTTTAAATAATTTTATTAAGGCAGAAAATAGCATTGGACTGTAGAAAAAATATCAAAAGCAGACTATATAACAGAAAGTAACATTAAACAATAAATACAATCGAAAACAAAATATGTAACAAACCATTAAAACTACGTAATAATATAACAAAAAGTAACATTAAAGAATAGACATAATTATTAAAACTACATAATATTTCTTCTCTCCATCCCCTCACTTATTTATACTCACTATTTTAGATTCAGCAAAAACTTATCTTTCAGCCACATAGTCAAAAAATCCAGAGGAGTTAGCCGTGTTAGTCTGTAGTAGCAAAATCAAAAAGAGTCCAGTAGCACCTTTAAGACTAACCAATTTTATTGTAGCATAAGCTTTCGAGAATCACAGTTCTCATGCATCTGATGAAGAGAACTGTGATTCTCGAAAGCTTATGCTACAATAAAATTGGTTAGTCTTAAAGTTGCTACTGGACTCTTTTTGATAGTCAAAAAAGACTTTCAGTTTTTCCTAAAATTCTGAAATTGGCTTATTATGCATATAAGAAGTTAATCTGGTAGGGAAACTCCTCAAATATATATTCAACTATATGCACATCCTGGAACTTGAAGATATCTGGAGATTATTGCACCCAAGGGAGAGAGACTACATATTTTTTGGACAAACATCAGATACACTCCAGAATAGATAAGTGTTGGGTATCTACAAACTTAATCACAAAAGTTGAGAAAGCAGAGATTTTTCTGTGCACTTTGGTTGATTGTAATCCAATAGAGCTAATCTGGCAGATTAGATTGATTTATAATAAACGTCTCTAAAGGCAACACTGAGCGATTATTGGCTGGGACATGTAGGTTTCACTTTGTACCTGGAACAGATAAACTTCTGATATCTCTTTAAGTAGAGAGCTGTAAAAAAAAAAGCTAAGAAAGAGAACAACCATTTTAATACCCCCCTATGGTTTAGAAGTTCAAGCATTGCTATGCAATATGCAGTATGAGTGTTTGTATGAGTGTCTCTACACGAGACATGTTACAAGAGGACGCTCAAGTGTAGGGAGATGCAGTGTTAGCTGGGAAGTGACAAAGCTGAAGGCGCTGTCAATTTCACCACTCTACAAGAGGGCAGTTTAAAAAGACAGAGCTGGAGGAGATGGCTCCTCAGAGGTTTTGTTAATTTCATCTTCGCCTTCCCAAAGGCTCTGTCAATTTCACCTCCCCTTCAGGGAGGCAAAGATGAAATTGACAGGCCTTCTGAGGAGCCATCTCCACCTGCTCTGTCTTTTAAAACTTCACTTCTCAGCTAACATTGCATCTCCCTACACCTGAGCATCCCCGTGGAAGATGTCTCGTGTACGGAGACTCGGTATGTCTGTCTTAAAAGTAATGCTCCCCCCGTAGGTGCGCTAACATGCTACAACACAGGTGCAAAGTCAGGCTGCATCTGTACGTCTTTGGATGTTGTGCTATCGTTGCACTATATCAGTCATTTGCAACTTGATTTCCCAGCGTGGACAAGACAACATCCATTGCAAACTGTTGCTGTTGCACAGCAATAGCACAACAATGTGTGGATTCAGCGAGCTAAGGACAGCACAAACATAACAGCTGCAGAAAGAATAAGAGGAAGAAAGGGATCTCTGTCCTATTATTCACACACACACACACAGCCCCTGCAGGCTTCAAATTCTGTCTTATTTTTTACACGCACAAACACACACACAGGCTTGCCCAGTTCCATCTCATCTTCGGATGAACTTTTAAGACATACATGATAATCTACAAAAGGTTTTTTTTTTAAAAAAATCCTAGCTCATCAGCGACAGTTTAAAATGTAAGGGACCCATTTCTGCTTTAGCAGCCTGCCAGAGACAGATGGTGCCGAGAGGTCTCTTTAAAGGAACTCCAGCGAGAAACCTCTCTTTTCATCATTTAAAGCAGCTCGGGAAGGTCTCTTCAGTCAGGCCCCCTCAGGCAGTGAGGGACCAGAAGCTATAAAATATTTAGCTGCCGTTGTTGACAAGAAATTGGTTTTAAGAGGTGGAAGGGAAAGAAAAATTCCCTTGTCGTTTTCCGAATAAACTTACATTCTCGATGCTAACTCGAGGCTGAAAGCGCAACTCTTGCTCTGAAGACTGTCAGGAAGGCAGAGACGAGCATGCATTATTGAAAGGGGGAAACCACAGGCTGTCATGTTTTACCACAGGAAGGGTTAAAGAGGGCCAGGAGCCAAAAAAAAAAAAGGCACATGGCTCAGCTTTGCCAAGTTCTGTGCAGGGGGGCGAAACCTCTTCGGGCTGTGCGGTGGGGGAGTGGCTCTCTTAAAGGAACATCTCTCTGTATAAAAATGAATATCTTCCACATTGGAAAAAAAAATGTCAGGAAGGCGCATGCTGATGTAGTCTTCTCCTGGACATGCTAGCTTTCCAAGTGCAGGGGTTTTACATCTCTTCAAAGGAGCCTTCAGTTATGGCACGTTCCCATCTACAGCCTAAAGCAATGTAGCTTGGACTGGTTTACCTCTTCAGTGAGGATAAGGCCTACCACAGAGCTTGGGGTGGATTGGTGCATCCACTTCTTCCCATTTTACTCCAGTGTCTCCGCAGGACTGTTTGCTGTAAGTCAGGCTGAGGTAGGATTTCCAGCCCCGCCCCACCCCCGGTGGGAGTAGGAGATCCTCACTCCCGGCCTCTGCAGGGTCCCTCTTCCCTCTTTTGGTAAGTTCTGAAAGCAACAGTTGCTGCTATCTACTGTAGCAGCCACTGGGCTTTTCCTGATAGGAGCTGCTCCCTGCCGCTTTGGCATTCCTCTCACTATGGTCTCTCCCATCCATGTTACTTAGATAATAAAATCAATGAGAAAAAAATTGCATACCCTCTGTATTCTGCAAGATGTTATTGTTGCAGAATGCTAACAGCATATAAAAAAGGGGTGGTAAATTCTATCAATAATTTCTTCTTCCTATATAATTAGGTCCGTCTGGAGTGGCCCACCGACCTAGCAGTCAACCCAATGGACAATTCCCTGTATGTCCTCGACAATAACGTTGTCCTGCAAATCTCAGAAAACCACCAAGTACGTATTGTGGCAGGAAGGCCGATGCACTGCCAGGTCCCAGGTATCGATCACTTCCTCCTGAGTAAGGTGGCTATTCATGCAACTTTGGAATCTGCAACAGCCCTGGCCGTCTCCCACAACGGTGTCCTGTACATTGCGGAGACCGACGAGAAGAAGATCAACCGTATCAGGCAGGTCACCACCAACGGGGAGATCTCACTGGTGGCCGGTGCTCCGAGTGGCTGCGATTGCAAGAACGATGCCAACTGTGATTGCTTCTCTGGGGATGACGGATATGCCAAGGATGCCAAACTGAATGCCCCTTCATCCCTTGCTGTGTGTGCCGATGGCGAATTGTACGTGGCTGATCTCGGGAACATCCGGATCCGCTTCATCCGGAAGAACAAGCCATTTCTCAACACGCAGAACTTATACGAGCTGTCCTCGCCCATCGATCAGGAGCTCTATTTGTTCGACACCAGCGGCAAGCACCTGTTCACTCAGAGTCTCACTACCGGAGATTACCTTTACAACTTTACCTACACAGGAGACGGGGACATAACCTTGATTATTGACAACAACGGGAACTTGGTCAACATCCGGAGAGATTCCACAGGGATGCCGCTCGGGCTGGTAGTACCAGATGGCCAAGTCTACTGGCTAACCATTGGCACCAACAGCGCCCTTAAGAGCGTAACAGCCCAGGGGCATGAAGTGACTATGATGACCTATCATGGCAACTCCGGTCTCCTGGCTACAAAGAGCAACGAAAACGGGTGGACCACATTTTACGAGTGAGTATCTGTAGGGACTCTGTTTTGGTCACCCTGGAACAGGGCCCTTTTCACACTACTTACCTGCTCCCGGAATGTTGTGAAATATCGTGCAAAAAACGCAGAAGATAGCGTCTTCTCGCGAGAGTTTTGCACGATGTCGCACAAAACTCTCGCGAGAAGATGCTATCTTCCGGGGGTTTTGCGCGATATTTCGCAGCATTCCAGGGGCAGGTAAGTAGTGTGAAAAGGGCCCAGATTTCACTGGGTGGAATTCACAACTTGCTAAAATCACACTCATGGTCTAAAGGAGGCCCTGCTGTGAATCTTCCAGACTGCTGCCAAGTGAGTTTGGGAAAGGAAAGGATAAGAGGATATTTATTTACATATTTATTTTATTCGATTTATATCCTGCCTTTCCCACAAACGGGCTCAAGGCGGCTTACAACATAAAATATACATTAAAACATCATAAAAATATAAAACTAATTTAACAAACCAGCCAGAGCTCACCGTTTGGAGTACAGAATGAACCCGAGTCTAACACTCAGGCAGCGTTCAGATCAGCAAGGGGTCAGATTGCGGAAATTTGTGTTTGGAACCCACAGTGCCTCATTTTCAAAGATCTCCTCCATCTCTGGTTCCTAAAACAGAGGATCCAGTCCAGTTCTTTCTTTCTTCCGTCTCTCTTGCACCGAAAGCACTAGTGCTAATCCTAAATCATAGAATCATAGGGCTGGAAGGGATCTCCAGGGTCATCTAGTCCAACCCCCTGCACAATGCAGGAAATTCACAACTACCCCCCCACACACACACACACAGTGACCCCTGCTCCAAACCCAGAAGATAGCAAAACACCATCCTTAGCCAAACTAGCCTGGGGGAAATTGCTTCCTGACCCCAAAGTGGCAATTGGCATTCCCCTGGGTATGTAAGAAGGGGCCACAAGAACTAAGCACTGACGTAACCCTTCCTGCCCTCCGTCTCATGATCTGCCCAGGTTCACAGAATCAGCATTGCTGTCAGATGGCCATCTAGCCTCTCTTTAAAAACCTCCAAAGAAGGAGAGCGCAGTATTGCAACAGTATTCTGTGTTGAGCCATTTTTCCAGCAAATTGTTTCACTGCCAAAGATCTGCTGAAAATAAAGAGCTTGTGAGAATGGAAGGATCAGCCCCTCTGAGTAGGTACTTCTGGAGTCCCCGCCTCCATTCCCAGGGAAAGATTCCTTTCCATGCCAGCAATGTGACAAATGACATCGTCGGATGTTCACAAGCAAACAATTAGGTCTCATAAGCCCCCGATATTGCTCTAATTCTGTGCAATGAACCTTGGCTGAATGCCTTTCTGTTCACGGGACGGATGGCTGTGGTTTCCTTTGTCAGGCTAATAATTGCCAGTGATTGCAAAGGCCGGGGCAGCCCAATCGGACGGGCGACGGCTCTGCCTTTAGCCGGTGATGAATTCATTGCCGCGCACCGGCTGCTCGGACTCTTCCCCCGCACTCGGCATTTGTCCTTAATTCTGGTGCAAGTCTGAGCATTAAGGGAACATGAGAATATTAGGATGTGATGGAGGCCAGCCTCCCTCTAAATCCTTCAGCGGTGAAAGTAGGGCCTAGCCGGCTTAGCTGAAATGAATTGAATTGGGGAGGATTTGCCTCCCTACAAATACCAGGACGCACCTGCAGCTGCAGGAGAGCCGTTCTCTTAGCCTACTTTCCCAAACTGAATTATGTAGCCGTTAAGTGCTTCCATGAAGGCTGGATGGAGAGATGAATAGAGATGGAACATTGACATCGCTCCACTTCTGCCTGATTTCAAACCTTTTTTTTTCTTAAAGGTGCACTCAACCAAAGCTGACGCCTGCTGTAGTTCTGTTCCACTGAACTGGTCTTATGAATGTGGTTTTTCTTTAGAATCCAGGGTTGACAGATTTACAGTGTTCTCCTTTTTAATAAATAGATGTTTATTTATTAACTTTATTTAAAGTCTGCGTTTCTCGCTGAGAAGCAAGGCGTCCTACAAAATTTAACAATGCAATAGGAAAAGTAGAAGACATAACTTGGCAGCAAGATTGGATTCACAAGCTAGAAAACGGGATAAAAACAGGATAAGGCATGACATAAGAAATACAAAACCCGGATTACAGAAATTAGAAAACAATGCAGTAAAAACCAGAAAGGCATACACAATAAACAGTGCCATAAACTATAGGCCTTGTCCCTTTGTAAAAGCGCCCCACGTAGACGTCCTGCGAAAGAGAGCTGTCAGGTGTGGCAGGGAGAGACGTGCTTAATTTCTATTCTAAAGGCTCCTCTCCAAGAATGAAGATGAGTGGATATTAGCCATTTCTCATGGATTTATATCCTATGACGTATCACACAAATCAGCTTTTTTGTTCGCGAGCAACAAAATGTGAAAAATCTATTTACTGGAGGCAGACTTGCAAGAATTACTAACAAAACCAGTGACGTGCGATTCAGAGATTTCCACCAAGATGGTTTTCTTTGATCAGTGTGATTGCAGGTTATCGGGCTTGCCAGGCTATCCAGATCGAGAGGAGCAGCTAGTTCCTGCCCAGGAATGACTGTTGAGGTCTCCAATATCTCTTCTGCTATTTCTTCCACCCCACTCCCCTTGCAAGAATAACAGTGCGATCCTAAGAAGAGTTACCCCGCTCTAAAGCCATTGAAATCGATGGGCTTAGACTGGAGGAACTCTTCATAGGATTGCACTGTAAGTTTATAGAGGGGGCAGCAGGAGGCTAATGGTAATGAAGATGGCAGGTGAAGGTGTGGGGCTTGGCAGGGCCGGGGTGAGATTTTGGTCAGGCTGACCCTCTGCTTAGCTTGGTCACATTACAGAGATTTACGCACTAAGCCCAGTCCTTTAGTGAGGGCTGCATTTAAAACACGCACACACCAACTACTGTGACAAGAACAGCTAAGTGAGACAAAGCTAGCAAAACAATGTTGTTTTGCAGAATTAATTTTACTTCCACTGAATGCAAAGAAAGAGCATGCAGCTGCACATACTATTGTGTGCGGAAATATTGTATACTCTCTCACATGCATATGCTCGCACACAGAGGTGTTGCCCATACTCTGTTTCCACAGCCTTAAGACTAGACATTTTGCCTTTTTCAAAAGCCTGAGATTTGCCGGATGATGCACAAGCAGTATTGTTTCTGGGCGTTGGTGCCACAGCTGTGGAATATATGGTCCATGCACATTTCCCAAGGGCATGTCCCAACCACATTGTGAGATGGGTGCTTATTCTGCAAAGTGTGTTCAACCATTGCAAGTCATGGTAGCAATAAAAAGATGTACAGGATGCTGAAACCTTGCCCCTGTTTCTTGGGAATCTTTTGAACTGGGGCAGTGTAGTGTAGTGGTTAGTGTTGACATGGTTATAGTCAGGGCTTTTTTCTGGGAAAAGACGTGGTGGAACTCAGGACTGCAAAATGATGTCACTTTGGGTCAGCTGGAACAAGGGGGGAGTTTTTTAAAGTTTAAATTGCCCTTGGAAAAAATGGTCACATGGCCGGTGGCCCTGCCCCCTGATCTCCAGACAGAGGGAAATTTAGATTGCCCTCCGCACCACTGGCGCGTAGGGCAATCTAAACTCCCCTCTGTCTGGAGATCGGGGCAGGGCCACTGGCCATGCGACCATTTTCAAGAGGTGCCGGAACTCTGTTCCACCATGTTCCTGCTGAAAAAAAGCTCTGGTTATAGTAAGGATAAAATGCGGGAGGGGCAAACCATATACCCTGAGCTCCTTGGAAAAAAAAGTGGGGTAGAAAGCATATTGTAGGCATTGCTTTCAAGCCTTAAGGACTAGAAGCTTGTTTTCTTTTTTTAAGTGTTTTATTTTCATGGTGCCAAATTGTCTGCCCATTTTTAAGTTCTACATTGAGCATTGCAATCTCAGAAAGCGCACGTACGCACAGACACACTCTTTACCCTGTTTATGCCTGTTCAGCTTGACTTTTGCACCAGTAGTCGAAAGCAGGCTGGTGCCTTTCCACGCTTTGGCTGAAATCCTAAGGGCCCTTTCCTGGGAGTAAACTCCATTGAATTAACACGGGACTTACTTCAGAGTAGATTTGTGTAGGATTGCTTCCACAGTGGTGTTTTTCTCACACAATCTTTGATAGATTCTTCAAACAATGTTCACATAAACCAATTATTCAAAATGTTTAATTCATTCTCTCTCACACACACACGCACACGTACACAGGTTTCAGAATGTTAAATTGCATGAATCAAGGTGCGGGATTAGGGAAGAAAACCTCCAAAGCAAGATGAAAGGCCAACATTTATCTTTAGAAACTGCAAATCAAAGCAAAAGTATAAGAAAGAAGGAAGAGTGAAATGAAAGGATTTGAGAGGGGGGGATCGTTCCTGTGTGGCAAAGAGGAATTTCCACGGCAGACCTGTATTAAGAGCTTCCTTTTGTAACTTTTTTTTTTCTTGGTAGCAGGGAAGCTTTTGTGTTCGGGCATGAATATTTTACACCTTGTCTGCTGCTAATTAAAAATAACAGTTAAAAAGAATGTTAAATCTCCCTGGCTGCATCCCAGCTCCCACAACGGGCAACCATTTAGCAACTATCATACGTGAGACGCCCACCCACCTCGGAAACTGGGAAGAGGGCTGCTCTACAGATGCCAAGCCCAACCACAGGATGTTGGGTGGGTTTCTGGATGGTTGCTCAGATTGTTTACGGCACACAAAATACCTTTTTTTTTTAAGTACTTAATTCCTATCTCTTTGAAATACAGGCTATAGTTAACAGAACACCGTGAAAGCTAGCTACAAACAAGGGATTGTTAAGAATATTTAAATAATTTTTTAATTTATTTATTTATATCATATTTGTATTCCGCCCTCCCCGTGAGCAGGCTCAGGGTAGATAACAACATTAAATCAATTAAAACATTCCATATTAAACATTAAAAACATCATACAAAAATAGCAGCACGCTTTTTCCTGATGGCTGCAGTACCATTAAGACAAACAATACAACAGTAAAACTGAAAATGGCAGCAGCTTAAAAAACAGTGGCGGGCAGCTCTCATGGAGAGGGGGGTAGATGGTGTATCCTCTAGCCAGCGGAGGCCCAACCTCAGCCATAAGCCTGGCAGAACAACTCTGTCTTACAGGCCCGGCGGAAGGATAGTAGGTCCTGCCGGGCCCTGGTCTCGGTAGACAGAGCGTTCCACCAGGTAGGAGCCAGGACTGAGAAAGCTCTGGCTCTAGTCGAGGCCAGGCGGGCCTCCTTGGAGCCAGGGACTGATAACAGTTGCTTTCCTCCCGATCAGAGGGTCCTCTGCAGAATATATGGGGAGAGAGGGTCCCTCAGATACGCTGGTCCCAGTCCACGCAGGGCCTTATAGGTCAATACCTATATTGATCTATATTTTTGGTGAATTGCATGAACGAATAAATATATATGATTTAAACAAATATATCTGGTTTTTATACAGTAATTTCAAAAAACAATTCACAGTTCCACAAGTCTCATTTACAGTAGAAAACAGACAGGTACAAATAATCAATCCTAAATAGCAGAGAAACACAAGCCTCTCTAAGTAACCTTGCTGTAGCAGGAAACTTTATTTCATTTAAAGTGCTAGCGCCAGTGTGCCCATTCATAAAGATCAAAGAACATTTGATGCAATCCTGCTAACTAAGAAATAATCCAGGGGGGGGGTCCCAGAATCACATGGAAAAGCCCCAGTCCATCTGTGACTACTGACGAGAATCCGGCTGTCATCTCGTTTCCAGAGAGCTTTTTCAGAGAAGTCAAGATTACCTGTTGGTTGTTGTTGGTTTTTCCGGGTTGTATTGCCGTGGTCTTGGCATTGTAGTTCCTGACGTTTCGCCAGCAGCTGTGGCTGGCATCTTCAGAGGTGTAGCACCAAAAGACAGAGATCTCTCAGTGTCACAGTGTGGAAAAGATGTAGGTCATTTGTATCTACTCAGGAGGGGTGGGGTTGAGCTGAGTCATCCTGTAAGAGTTTCCCAGGGTGTGGAATGCTAATGGAGGGAGGCTTCACTGTATCCTGAGAAGGTTCTTTTGCATATGGATTGGTGCTTGATGTGCTAATCTTCTCTGCAGGGCTATTGTCGTGTATAGAGTGTTTTGTTAGCCTGGTGTTTTTCAGAACTGGAAACCATGCTCTGTTCATTCTTAAGGTTTCTTCTTTCCTGTTAAAGTTTTGCTTATGCTTGTGAACTTCAATGGCTTCCCTGTGCAGTCTGACAAAGTAGTTGGAAGTGTTGTCCAGTATTTTGGTGTCCTGGAATAAGATACTGTGCCCTGTTTGAGTTAGGCTATGTTCAGCCACTGCTGATTTTTCAGGTTGTCCAAGTCTGCAGTGTCTTTCATGTTCTTTTATTCTTGTCTGGATGCTACGCTTTGTGGTCCCGATGTGGTCCCGACAATACATCAAGATTACCTGTTGTTTATTATAAGCCTTAGATTTTCCAAAATGGAAACATACATTATTTAACTCGATTAGCTTAGTGTAGTAAAGTGTAGTAGAGTAGTAGAGTAGAGTGCATATAGTCATGAAATGTATAGATCATGGTGTGTTCTGAGCTATTGATTTGGAGGTGGAAGGGATATAGTGGTAAATATTGTTAAACACTTTATAATAATGTTGCGGGCTTGAACATAATATTCAAATGATGTATAGTGATCGTGCTCTAGATAATCTGTGTAAAGGGTGGCTGATTCCGCACACGTTAGATAATGCACTTCCAATCCTCTTTAGAGATCATTTGGAACTGAATTTTTCGAGTGTGAAACAAAAAATCCACTTCCAAACGACAGCTAAAGTGCATTGGAAGTGCATTATCCAACGTGTGCGGAATCAGCCGGTATCTTAAGGATATTTCTGTTTTTTCTGATCTTTTTTTTTCTGTATCTCCTTTGTCATTTAGAAAATAATTTTTTTTAAAAAATAGACAATGGATTATCTCACGTTCACAACTATTTTAAGCCCAAAACCACGGGGTGGAGGCTCCCTCCCCGCCGCATTTGCAACTGATGCATCTTTTCCTTCCTTTCCAGGTACGACAGCTTTGGGCGTCTCACCAACATCACTTTCCCTACCGGTCAGGTCAGCAGTTTCCGGAGTGACACTGACAGCTCGGTCCACGTCCAGGTGGAGACGTCCAGCAAAGATGACGTCACCATAACGACTAACCTGTCAGCCTCGGGTGCCTTTTATACCTTACTGCAAGGTGAGCCGAGCGCCGGTGCGCTGAGCTTTGGCCTGGCTTTAGTTGGCGGGAAGGGGCTAGGCACATGGCAAGGAACATCTGATTCTGGTGCATCACGCGATGGGCCACCATGGGTGGAAAATCACAGGCACTCCCAAGGGTTGTGTGAATCTGTCTTCGGCCTCATTTGGTGGTAGTAGTATATTGTCTGTGGCCAAAGGCCGTCACAGTCCGAACGCACAAAACAATCTAACATGAATATTCATCCAATATTCATCCAGCCTCTTCTTGAAAACTGTCAGTGAAGGGGAGCTAACCACCTCCCTAGGCAGCTGATTCCACTTTTGAACTACTCTGACCGTGAAAAAGTTTTTCCTAATGTTCAGCCAGTACCTTTGTGCATGTAATTTAAGCCCATTGCTTTGGGTCCTACCCTCTGCTGCCAACTGGAACAGCTCCTTGCCCTCCTCCAAATGACAGCCTTTCAAATATTTAAAGAGAGCAATCATGTCCCCCCTCAATCTCCTCTTCTCCAAACTAAACATTCCCAAGGCCCTCAGCCTTTCCTTGTAGGGCTCAGTCTCCAGGCCCCTGATCATCCTCGTCGCTCTCCTCTGCACCCTCTCGATTTTGATTTTGTCAATTTTGATTTTGTCAGTTAAGCTGATCCTGCACTGGGCAGGGGGTTGGACTAGATGGTCTGTATGGCCCCTTCCAACGCTATGATTCTATTAATAACTTTAGAAATGAGACAATTGTCGGTTTAGTAAATTTATTTATGAATTTTATTGACACCCCGCATTTCTCCTCGCTGGGGATCCAGAGCAGCTGGCTTCATTCTCCTCTCCTGAATTTTATCCTCAAAACAGCCCTGTGAGGTAGGTTAGGCCAAGACAGCATGACTGGCCCAAGATCACCCAGCAAGCTTCCCAGGCAGAGTGGGGTTTTGAACTTGGGCCTCCCATATCCTAGTCCACTACACCAGGCTGGCTTTCTAACCCAAATATGAAAGGTTTCAGAAGGTCAGATATGTTGGCATATTTATTTAAAACATTGAATAATAACATTCGATTTATATACCGCCTTTCAGGATGACTTAACACCCACTCAGAGCAGTTTACAAAGTATGTCATTATTATCCCCACAACAAAACACCCTGTGAGGTGGATGGGGCTGAGAGAGCTCTGAGAGAGCTGCAACTAGCCCAAGGCCACCCAGCTGGCTTCAGGTGGAGGAGTGGGGAATCAATCCCGGTTCTCCAGATTAGAGTCCTGCACTCTTAACCACTACACCAAACTGGTTCTCCCGTTTTGATACCGCTTTCCTATCCCTTTAATGCATGAGGTGTCGTGGAGTGGGGGTGTATATGCAGACACCAGGCAATCGTGTGGAGGCAGGGGGCAAGGCCAGCAAACTCATGCCCAGGCCAGTTTGGCCAGGGATCCTGGAGGTTTTCTGCCATCTTCTGGACCATAGAGGTCCCTTCCAACCCTATGATTCATTCTCCCTCCTTGAGTCAACATGTGAGTAACAGCATCGTCTATACCAGGTTACTACTAAACCCACCTGGCTCAGAGGAGGGCTCCTGCTAGTTTGTAAAAAAGTGAAAATGGTCTGACAAGGGTGTGAATCAGCTCCCCAAAAGCAAGAGGGGGAACTGAAGCCAAGTCATTTCCTTTGGTGGATTTAAGAGCAACTGACTCTCCACCCCTTTGGGCCAAAGTAGACGTCACCGCATCCAAGAGGCCAACCACCATTTTAGAGCTGAACTCAAGCCGTTTGAAAATACTGTGGAGGCTCCATTCTGGTCAAGCCCATAGCACGGCAGGACCAGCTCTTGTTTCCCCTCCCAAGTCGAAACAAGAGCACCCGGGGCCACCACACTGCTGGCCCAATCGGGGTCAGAATTTTGCAGCGTTTTTAAATGGCCCGAGTTCAGCTCTGAAATGGTGGCAGCTTCCCAGGGTCAGATCTGCGGACACCGTAACATCTAGTTTAGCCCTTCCACCCTGCAGCAACAAACTTGAGTCCAAGTATCCATCCAGCTTTCTTCCATTGGCTACCCCCCTCCTTTGAGTCGGAGTTAATGCAAAATTGGGAATATTTCTGTAACTTCCCCTGAGCTATGCAGATAAATCAGGACGTTAATCCAAGTCTATCCAAACAAGGAATCGAGGACTCCTCTGCAGTCTTGGGCAAGGGGTGAGAAGGGCTGAACGGCACGCATCTGACCACGCTGCAGGAAACAGACACCACTGTAGTAATCCCAGCACCGTGACTGCCCCATATCCTGGTGCCTTATAATGCCTTTCAGTGCTGACGTGTACACGCTCACACCTAATTAACAAACAAGACCTGTTATTGGTGCCACAGCTGTTTTCCACTTGGTGTTCAGCCTGTTTCCTCGCTCGTGCATTCCTCTCGCCACACAGCCTAGGCCTCTGGTTACTCTTGATATTAAAAGGATTTTAACCAGAGGCAGGGTTAAGTGGCTAGCCTAGTGATATAGCGACATACCAATAAACCAAATTCTGCACCAGGGAAAACTAAATGTGCATTAAATCTCATGCATAGTATAACTCTTTCTAAAGTAAAAAGACAGAAAAAGGGAAGGTGATATGGTACAGCCTGATCTCGTCAGATCTTGGAAGTTAAACAGGGTCGGTGTTTGGATGGGACTGCCAAAGAAGACTCTGCAGTGGAAGGCAATGGCAAACCGCCTCTGCTTCTCACTTGCCTTCAAAAACCCCTTGCTGGGGTCACCATAAATGGATTGCGACTTGACAGTATGCAAAAAGACACAAAAGGGCATTCCAGAGAAAGCTTTCATGCTCAAGTTGCCATTAAAATCAGCAGATTTGCTAATTACAGATCTCTGCATAAAAGGGGATTATTGGGTGGGCAGTAATAGGCGATGTGCGCACCGTTCGTCACATGCAAAAAAACCCCTCTCCCATACCGATCATTATTCATAATGACCCACATACACAATGAATGACACTTCCCACGTGGAAGCATTTCCACTTCAAAATTTATTCCGAGGCAACCTTTTTCTAATTGTTGATCGGGAAGCATTCAACTAAATTTGAGAACACATTTCAACCAAGTGTCCGGGGACATTCTGCTCTTTAAGGTCAGGGGTTATTTTGAGTTTTTGATGGAATCTGGAATAGATGTATGTGCAAGGACTGGTGTGGTAAGAGAGCCAATGTGGTGTAATGGTTAAGGTGTTAGACCAGGATCTGGAAGATGCAGGTTCAAATCCCCCACTCTACCGTTAACGCTTACTGGGTTACTCTGGGGCAGATGCACACTCTCAGCATATCCCCAGTTGCAAGGATAAAATGGAGGAGGAACCACTTCGAGTCCCCATTGTGGAGGGAGGGAGGGAGGGAGGGACGGACGGACGGAGGGAGAGAGGGACAGATGGATGGACAGAGGGAGGGAGGGGCGGGATGGGTGGGTTGGGTGGGTGGGTGGATGGATGGATAGATGGATAGGAGACAGGGGCATAGATCAGGGGTATAGAAGGGCCAAGGAGACATCACCTGTCCTTTCCAAGTTGGGGAGGGGCTGTAGCTCAATGGTAGAGGACATTCTTGGCATGCAGAAGGTCTCAAGTTCAACTCCCAGCATCTCCAGTTAAGGATCTTGTCACAGGTGATGTGAAAGACCTCTGCCCAAAATCTGGAGAGCTACTGCCAGTCCGAGTGGGCAATACTGATTTTGATGGACCTAGGTTCTGATTCAGCATAAGACAGATTCATGTGTTCAGGTTGCTTTATGACCTAACTGTTCCTTCTCTTATAAGCAAGCCAACTCTGCTCTTAATCAGCCCAGGCAGATTTCAGAAACATTAAATGTCTGGCGAATGCTGGGCCGGGAGGTCAGCTTCACCTCAGGAGTCTAATTAAGCAACAGACGCTGCCATTCAGGGCTCTTCAGGGAATTAATTGACTCAGCTGTGATTTATGCATCTCGAGACAAGAACGCAGGTCTCTAATAATTGTCTCCTGGTCAAGTATCTCAATCTCGAGCTTGCTGGAGCTGGAAGGGCTGCTAGGCTGCTGTGCAGACACATCATCCCCAATCAAAACCAGTGCCGTGGTTTTGGGGCACAGTCAAGGTGCCCCCATAATCATGGAAGAAGCAGGACAAACAGCAAACTCTCTGAAAACTGAGAATTGTCCTACTACGACCTTGCGGGTGCTCCATGCAGTCAGGACTGAGGTTCTGTTTAAAATAGGTCTTTGTTGGTCTTGGGGTCCTGGCAAAGGCCAGAACTTGCAGCCTTCTGTTGTAAATTAATTTTTTAAGCTTCTCCCGTTTTAATTAACAGTTCCAATTAGATAGGAAGATGAGGTTTTCTTGAAATTTACTGGCAAGTTAGCCTCTTTCTTTGATGTACAGATATAGACCACCCCCATCCTACTATATAAAAGAGTAAGAGTGTTCCTGACGACTCACTTCCTACCCTGGTGTACCTCCACAGGGCAATGCCATGGAGGGAAGCCCAGGTGAGGCAGCCGATCCCTCCAGAGAGTGTGCCATGGTGGAAAGCCCAGGCTGGGAGCAGGTCGGAGCAGGCAGCAATGCCTCCCCCCCTCCCCAGTCTTCATCCAGCTGTGATCAGGAGTGGAGCAGGTGGCAATGCCCACCCCCTGCCTTTACCCAGCTAGGATCAGAAGCATTGGGGAGTTAAAGAGAATGGCCGTTTCCGTAATGAAAGCTGAGCAACACAGAGGGGAAACCCCCACGGAAACCAAACAAAACACCAATCCTCACCATGGATGTGTGCTCCTTGTACACAATCATCCCACATGAATCAGCTAGAATGGTGGTGGAGGATGCGCTGATTAGGGAGCAGGGCCATAGGCATTCTAGGGCTTTTCTGTTACAATTGTTGGACTTGGTACTTGAGAAAAACTATTTCCGCTTTGAGAAAGATTTCTATTTTCAATTGAGAGGGGTAGCGATGGGTAGCTCTGTGGCACCCAGTATAGCCAACTTATTCATGGGCAGCTGGGAGAATCACTTTATACTACATCCTTCAAACCCATATAGAGAACATATTGTCCAATATTTCCGTTTCATAGATGACCTTTATTTCATCTATAGGAACATGGAGGGAGTGGAAGAATTTTGTGAGTGGCTGAATAGTCAGGATCCTAATGTCAAGTTCACGTGGCAACATAATGAACAACAAATTAACTATTTGGATGTGGTTACATACAGGAGTGGGGACCATTTGGTTAAAATTAAGACCTACAGTAAGGAGACAGATAAAAATTCATATTTGGATTTCCAATCCTTTCACCCCCGGCATCTAAGGGAGAACATCCCCTTTGGGCAGCTGCTCAGGATTAAACGGAATTCGTCCTGTGCAGTGGATTTTGACAGAGATGGCAGATCCCTCTGTAGGCAGTTTTTGAGGAGGAATTACCCAGAGAAAGTGGTGGAGCATGCTTGGCAGAGAGCAAGAGTGAGAGAGAGAAGATCCCTGTTTGAATCAGAAAGAAAAACACAGGAAGATAGGATAGTCTGGGCTTTGGACTTCACTCCCAGGGCTAACCAGATAAGGAAGATCATCTCTCACCATTGGAATATTATAGAGAGCATCAAAGGCTGTGAATTGAAACCAAGGGTAGGCTTCCGTAAAACTAAGAATCTTAAGGATGTATTAGTTAGGGCTGATGTTTGCAGTGAGACCAACTTATGCCGCCTCCCTAAGGGGAATTTCAAATGCGGGCACTGCCAGATTTGTGATCTGTTTGTGGAGGGTAAAGAGATCTCCATCAGGGGATTTAAGCATAGTTTTGGCCATTTTGCCAATTGCCAGAGTAAAGGAGTGGTTTATGCTCTGGAATGCCCCTGCAACTTGTTTTACATCGGCTGCACGCTCAGACCCGTCAAGGTCAGGATACTGGAGCACATGGCACGTATTCGGAACAATGTCATAGAAGCACCACTGACTCAGCACTTTAAGGAGCAAAAGCACCAAGCTAATAGCCTTAAGATTGTAATTTTAGAAGTGGCTGCCAAGGGTGAACGAGAGGGAATACAATCGTGGCTTCTCCAACGGGAGGCTTACTGGATATTCAAATTTGACTGTGTGAAACCAAAGGGCTTGAATAATGAGCTGTTACTGAACTGTTACCTGTAAGTTGCACATCATAGTTGACTTGTATTTTGTAAGCCTGTACCTTTAAGTTGTGAGTCTCCAATCAAGGAGTAGAGACAAAAAGGTCTAATGAGGGGACTATGCACGCGGTAAAGAACAGGCAGCAGCCAGACTCCAGGTTGACTAATTAGCAATCTTTATTGTGAATAAGAATAATGGATGGGATATGTGAGTATGGAAATGAATTGGGAACAGTGAGAATTGGGTTAGGTTGATATATTGAGGGGAGTGATTGATATAATCTTTTTCACGATAGAAATCACGCTCCTGATGAAGTGGGCACGAAATCTGTGATTTGCAGCCGGCCCCAGATTGAGCGTGGAGGAAAAAGGTCTTAGCTTCTTATATATCCCTGTTGGAAGAATATGGAATAAAGGACAGCAAGAATATCGTCATTAGGAGGGGTTTACCTCTGTAGTCTGTGCATACTTCTGGACACTTTCTGTCTATGCTGCTATTACTACTACTGTAGAGTTTATCTGAATGTTTATAACTACTACTGTAGAGTTTATCTGAATGTTTATGTTTCTGTATATGAATGTAATTTGAATGAATTTGATACTTTTCATGTTAAAAGTTTGCACTGTATATTGCACTGGCACTTTAAGAACTTTCAAAGTTTATATACTGATTGGTGTTTTGTTTGGTTTCCGTGGGGGTTTCCCCTCTGTGTTGCTCAGGATCAGAAGCATAGCAGGTGGCAATGCCAGCCCCCGCTTCACCCAGCTGGGATCAGGAACTGGATATGGGCAATGCCTGCCTGCCTCCCTTCACCTGGCCAGAATCAGGCGTGGCGCAGGAGGCAATGCCCACAACCCACCTCCACCCAGCTGGGATCAGGAGCAGAGCAGGTGGCAGCCCCCCCCCTGCCTTCAGCCCATTAGAATCAGGCCCAGAGCAGGCAGCAATGCCCACTTTCCTTCACCCAGCTGAGATCAAGCACTGAGCAGGCAGCAATGCCTGCCTCCCTTCACCTGGCCAGAATCAGGCGTGGAGCAGGAGGCAATGCCTGCTCCTCTTCACGCAGGTGTGATCACGAAAGGAGCAGGCGGTGATGCCCACCCCCCTTCATCAGCCAAGATTAGGAGCAGAGCAGGAGGAAATGCACATCCCCCGTCACCAGGCCAGGATCAGGCGTGGAACAGGTGGCAGTACCCACTCCCACTTTCTCCCGGCCGGAATCAAGTGTGGAGCAGGTGGCAATGCCCAACTGCCCACCCTCCCCTTTCTAGAGCCCATTGTATTTTTCCCCACGATGGGTTTTGTTACTAGTTGATACATATTTGACAATGACATCCTGTAATTGTGCTTTGGCAAGCCGAGGTGTTAACAAGCAGATGCACAAAACCAGAGAGATTGTTCTGTCCATGACAGACAGGTAAGGCCACCTAGTTACATTTCCATTTTCTGCCGGTGCATTTCAAGGCTCTCTGCAGAATTGAAAGATGACACGATCCCCGTGCAGAGAGCTTACAGCTGAAAGGCCAAAGAATGAGTCAGTTCCAGCAGATAGTAAATGTAAAGACGGGCATAATGCTTTAAGGGTGTTGGTAGCATCTTCGCTGTCCTCAGAACCCGCTCTGATCCGACTTTTCCATCCTACAGATCAAGTGCGCAACAGCTATTACATCGGTGCCGACGGCTCTCTCCGGCTTATGCTGGCCAACGGCATGGAGGTAGCCCTGCAGACCGAACCTCATCTGCTGGCCGGCACAGTGAACCCCACCGTGGGGAAGAGGAACGTCACCCTCCCCATTGACAACGGCCTCAACCTGGTTGAGTGGAGACAACGTAAAGAGCAGGCGAGAGGCCAGATCACAGTCTTTGGACGCAGGCTGAGGGTGAGTGAAAGAGGCTGTGCTCTTCTTGTGCTATGCCAATCGAGTCTGCACAGGTCAATTTCACCAGCTCTGTTCCCATACTGCGGCATTTTTTTTGTTACCGTCTGCACCAGATTTGCCGCTACGAGTAGTCACTCCAGCCACTATACGGCTTTTCTCCGGCTGTCCTGACTATTTTTTAAATACCTGTTTTGTGGTAGGCTGTTTCTCTGTGCATACTCTTCATTCTGTTTTTGGTGTTCCATCCTCTTCCCCCTCTCCCACCCCAACCAGGAGGCTGGCGAGTGAGTGTATCTCCCAAATAGTCAAATAGCTCTTCTTTTTATATATATATAATTTATTGGAAAAATTGTATTGTGAAAAACTCACTACAGAAGGTGATAGAATTCCAAAATCAAGTTGCATAAAAAAAAATAGCTCTTGATCAGAAGAGAGATCTGTGCATAAATAGGCAGGCCAGCCACAGGTGATTCTGTGAACTAAACTGAATTCACAGGTGAGCCTAGAGGTGGGTTGCTGGACATGTCTAATGGGCATACCTTAGCCATGCTACAGAGAGTACATTGCTCTTGCCACATTTGTGGCAACGAACCAAGAGTTCTATGTCAAAGTATTCTGCACCCTCTCTCCCCTATATAGAACAAAAGTTAATGCACAAATGCTCAGCTGGCTGTATTTCTTGACTGTTTCACAGTCAGCTGCCACATGTAGAGGAACGCGCACCACTCAGGCGCATGAATCTTCCCTATATTGAATCGGACCATTGGTGTATCAGGGTCAGCGGCGGTTTTTCAGGGCCTAAAGCAGACGGCTTTCACATCAATGACAACCTTAAGACTTTTAACTGCAGATGCCTGAGATCGAACCTGGTACCTTCTGCATGCCAAGCAAATGCTAAGATGTTCCCAACACCCTTAAAGCATTAGATTTCCCCCCACAGGCTCATGCTACCTTGAAAAGTTCCCTGTAGAGGTGATATATAAATGTTTCGTAAATAAATAAAAATGTTCTGCCTAGGTAATGATTGGACCCTCTCTCAAAAAAAGCATCTGCTCTTAACGCCGCTCAGGAGCACACGGGCTTTTTTCCACCGAGGCAAACCTTTTGCTACAGCTGGCTAGACAAGCTGCCCAGCACCCTGGCGTCTTCACAGTTAGAGGAGTTATCTGATTAATCCATTTCTGTGTATTTAACAAACCATCTCGTTATTTCGCTGCCATTCAGGTGGCAAGAGAGCAGTGGTAGTCACAATGATAGATCGTACCAGCACGCAGAACCGTACTACATAGCAAAGCCCCGGCTTGGCTAATTGGAACGTTGCAACCCCATCCTTCCAGACTTCAATACAGCACGTCGCCAAGCTACAGGCTTCCCCTGAAATGCACTTGGGTTTTTTTGCTGGTGAAACTGCCACGCGGGCCATATATTTTAGCCTTGCAATTGCAATTAATTACTCCTGGGGATGCAGCTCTTATTACAAGGTTCTGTTTTGGCTCTCAGCTGTTGCCTCTGTGTTTGTGTTATAAATTCTCATTCTTTAGGCCTTGCAGTGCATATCAAAACACTCCCTCCAGAGCTGGGACTTCTTAATGTGTACTGGGCTGTAGTTCAGTCAGGAGGTACAGAAGGAAATTTATGTGGCATTGGTGGTAAAAAGTGATATTTTCAAATTCTTGAGATTGAAAAAAAAAATTAAACACACAAACACGCACTGGGGTTCAGTTCAGACATAACATGTAAGTATGGTTGAATTAAACGGAATGTCAGTAGCGTGTTTGTCTGAATACAGGCCATTCTGTCAAACCAGGGTTTGTACCCATAGAATGAAACGGGTTTATTAATCACAGTCTTAACTGTGGTTTCATGTGACGTAGGACCACATACATCCTGGCTAAGTCTAGGCTTGTTCCCTGGTGATGCCATCATACACTCTTTCACTACAGAGATGCCTGGCGCCAGGGCTTTTTTTCTGGGGAAAGAGGTGGTGGAACTCAGTGGGTTGCCCTCGGAGAAAATGGTCACATGGCTGGTGGCCCCGCCCCCTGATCTCCAGACAGAGGGGGGTTTAGAATGCCCTCCGCACTGCTGGAGCGGCGCAGAGGGCAATCTAAACTCCCCTCTGTCAGGAGATCAGGGGGCGGGGCCACCAGCCATGTGACCATTTTCAAGAGGTGCCGGAACTCCGTTCCACTGCGTTCCAGCTGAAAAAAAGCCCTGCCTAGCGCAGATTGGAATGCGGAAGCCTGTGTGTATCAAGGCAAACCGGGACTTGAGTTATTGTCTGCGAGACGAATGGGACACCTTTTTTGCACGGGTGCTTTTCGCCACTTTTGGCCCTGTACCTCTTCGGGTTTTCTTCCTAATTCCGGTCACTTAATTCCCCCTTCAGATTCCAATGCGGAGTTTCAAGGGTGTTTGTATTCGGTGTAGGGGCCGACTTCTGTGTTTCAGCATCGTTTTATTTTCCTGCAGTTTTCTTATTCCTTCCTCCCCCCCACCCACCCCCATTACATCCTGGAGCTTAGAGTTGTTTTACAGAAACCAAAATTTGTCACCTTGCTAGAAAAAACATTATTGGTTGTTTGCTTCGAAGAGAAGTTAATAATTCATCCTCGCAGGCCCTTCTGTGTCTTTCTGATTCTCATTCCTCCCATGTCTGTTGCAGGTTCATAACAGAAACTTGCTATCCCTCGACTTTGACCGGGTGACAAGGACAGAGAAGATCTATGACGATCATCGCAAGTTTACCCTCCGGATTCTGTATGACCAAGCTGGCAGGCCCAGCCTTTGGTCTCCCAGCAGCAGGCTGAATGGGGTGAATGTGACCTACTCCTCGGGAGGACACATTGCCGGGATCCAAAGAGGGACCATGTCAGAAAGGATGGACTATGACCAGTCAGGACGGATTACGTCCCGAATCTTTGCCGATGGGAAGTCTTGGAGCTATACTTACTTAGAAAAGGTCAGTACCACCTACAGATGGGACGCTGCAGGAGCTTTTAGAGGGTCACATGTTGATTCCCCTCCATATATCCTCTGCCTTTCCTTCGTCTTTTACTCCAGTGGCTCTTATGGTTAATACTCAAATTTGTTTTTGATCTCAAGCGAGTTCAATGGGTAGTTTGGGGGCTTCTGGGTGAGGAGGCAGTGGTGACTTCCACTCGGGCTCTTTGCTCTGGTTTAGGCTTCCAACTGCAGCAGATTATTCCAAGCATCCGCACAGCACTGTTGCCCGTCCGTTGTCTTTCCATGGCTTTCCCATGCTTTCCCCATCCAGTGTTTTCTGCCAGTATGCAGCTGAACTTACTTTTTCTGTTTGCTATACGCTATACCATTATACCTCTCTTATCTGTTAGGTCCTCTGAATTCCCAGCTTAATATTTTTTAAGTATCTAGCCATTTTCATTAATAAGATACATCTTTTCCTTTCTCTCTCTGCAACAAAAAGGGCTAGATACTTACTTTTTCTGTTTTGCTTTCTATATGGAAGGTATGGCACCACCCACTTCAGGGCCATTTTTCCCAGCTGCATTCCCCTGCAACTGCCATTTCCTCCCCCATGCAATCGAAGGACTTTTTTAAAAATCAGCAGTACCTATACATTATACCATTATACCTCCCTTATCTGTTAGGTCCTCTGAATTCCCAGCTTAAGATTTTAAGTATCTAGCCATTTTCATTAGCAAGATACATCTTTTCCTTTCTCTCTCTGCAACAAAAAGGGCTAGATACTTTTTCTTTTAAGCAAAAGCTAGGAATTCAGAGAATCTAGTAAATAGATTATTATAATGCTACAGTGCTATAGCAATCTAGTTATTGCTTTAAAAAAATGTGATATGGGATGAGAATATTGTCCACAGAGGAACAGGGCAGGGAAAGTGTGCGGAGATCCACCATCTAGAAGCCCTGTTGCTGTTGCGCTGAATTGGCAGCTGCAGCAACTACCGGAAAGCTATAGGGAATGGTTACTGTGTGGAAAACCCTCATAATTATCTAACCATAAACTTGGAAAAGATGTATTTGTCCACAAATTCTTCATTCCGGGGAAAACAATTCCTTCTTTCCACTAGCCACATCTTGGAACATTAGTGATGAGCAATGGATTTTCACAAGGGCACATCAGTAAAGGCAAAAGGGATTTGACTTAAGTAAACATAAACCTTTACTCTTTTGGGTTGTTGTTTTTTCTTTCAGAAATGGGATCTGCTGATGATTCCCAGTGAACATCCATGCTAGTTTATAGCAGCCAAATAAAATAGCATTTTAGCCACTTGCATTGCAATCCTAAGTAGAGTTACACCTGTCTCACCCCATTGTTGAAATCGATGGGGTTAGACTAGAGTAATTCTGTTTAGGATTGCACTGCAAGTGTAAGTTTTCAGTGAACCAGAGCTCCAGACTTGAATACATCTGATAAAGTGAGCTCTGACTCATGAAAGCTTGTGCCGGAATGAACTTTGGTAGTCTTTAAACTGCCGCTGGACTTCTCTTTCATTTTGGATCTATTGCTTCGCCAAAAGGGGGGAGCATATCAGTATCACAAAACAGGAATGTGTGAGAGTGTTTCATTGTGCTACCAGTCAGGGGTTTCCTCTCCGGCAGATCACGAATAAATCTCTGAAAGAAGCAGTTTGCCAGTGGTTTCCTGCTTGTGGAAGTTCAAATTTCTCATGTCTTTAAAAATGAGGAATTATCATAATTTTTCTCTCCTGCTTACAGTCCATGGTGCTACTGCTTCACAGTCAGCGGCAGTACATTTTCGAGTTTGATAAGAACGATCGTTTGTCATCCGTGACAATGCCCAACGTAGCCCGGCAGACCTTGGAAACCATCCGTTCCATTGGTTACTACAGGAATATCTACAGGCCACCCGAGGGCAACGCTAGTGTCATTCAGGATTTCAATGAGGAAAAACAGCTCCTTCACACCTATCATTTGGGGACGGGGAGGCGGGTCATCTACAAATACGGCAAGCTCTCCAAGCTGGCTGAAATGCTCTACGACACAACCAAAATCAGTTTCACCTACGATGAAACCGCTGGGATGTTGAAGACCATAAACTTGCAAAATGAAGGGTTCACCTGTACCATCAGATATAGACAGATTGGGCCACTCATTGACCGGCAGATCTTTCGCTTCACAGAAGAGGGAATGGTGAATGCCCGCTTTGACTATAACTATGACAACAGTTTCCGGGTTACCAGCATGCAAGCGGTGATCAACGAGACTCCACTACCCATTGACCTTTACCGATACGATGACGTTTCGGGTAAAACCGAACAGTTCGGCAAGTTCGGGGTCATCTATTACGACATCAATCAAATCATCACCACAGCTGTCATGACTCACACAAAGCATTTTGATGCCTACGGCAGGATGAAAGAAGTGCAGTATGAGATATTCAGGTCCCTCATGTACTGGATGACCGTACAGTATGACAACATGGGGAGAGTCGTGAAGAAGGAGTTGAAGGTCGGCCCGTATGCAAACACAACCAGGTATTCGTACGAGTATGATGCGGACGGACAGCTACAGACTGTGTCGATCAATGAGAAGCCGCTCTGGCGGTACAGTTATGACCTCAATGGAAATCTCCACTTACTGAGTCCTGGCAATAGTGCCCGCCTCACTCCACTGAGGTATGATCTCAGGGACAGGATTACGAGACTGGGGGACGTGCAGTACAAGATGGATGAAGATGGCTTCCTGCGGCAAAGAGGGAACGACGTTTTTGAGTACAACTCAGCCGGGCTGCTCATCAAGGCATACAACAAAGCTAGCGGGTGGAGTGTGAAATATCGTTATGATGGACTTGGAAGAAGGGTCTCCAGCAAAACGGCCCACGGCCATCATTTGCAGTTCTTTTACGCAGACCTCACCAACCCCACCAAAGTCACCCATCTCTACAATCACTCAAGTTCAGAGATAACCTCCCTCTACTATGACCTCCAGGGACACCTGTTTGCTATGGAGCTGAGCAGTGGAGACGAGTTTTACATTGCCTGCGATAACATTGGGACTCCTTTGGCAGTCTTTAGCGGGACAGGCTTAATGATCAAGCAGATATTGTACACAGCTTACGGGGAGATCTACATGGACACCAACCCAAACTTTCAAATCATCATTGGTTACCAAGGAGGCCTGTATGATCCCCTTACCAAACTCATACATATGGGGAAGAGAGATTATGATGTGCTTGCCGGTCGGTGGACAAGCCCAGACCATGAAATTTGGAAACGCTTGAGCAGCAGCAACATAATGCCTTTCAATCTTTACATGTTCAAAAATAACAACCCTATTAGTAACTCTCAGGATATCAAGTGCTATATGACAGGTAAGGTTCCTTTTTTGGCTATCTGCTCTGTTACCCGTGCATCAACTCCCAATTACTTTATATTTGTCTATGTATCTTTTTTAAAAAAATTAATGTGCAAGGTTTTCAAATCTGCACTCGTAGTGTTTCCAAGCTCTTGGGATCTTCTTTGGGGCTTTATTCGGAAGAATACACGATTATGTCATAAAGTCCTAGAATGGAAAGGGAAAGTCCAGAAATGGAATGGAAAGTCCAGACTCAGTGCAGGAAACCTAAAACCGGAGCATGCCTGGCAGATGGCTAGTCAGCCTCTCCTTGAAGACCTTCAAGAAGGGAGACCCCACCCATCCCTCTAGGTAACTGGAAGGCTGCATGTGTGAATCACACCCTAATTTCTTGTAAGTAGCCATGTTGGTCTTCAGTAGGACAGCAGCATCTGAGTCCAGTGGCACCTTAAAGACCAACAAGGTTTACAGGATGTAAGCTTTCGAGGTTCAAAGCTATCTAAAGAAGGGAGCTTTGACTCTCAAGAGCTTAAACCTAGAAAATGTTATTGGTCTCTAAGGTTCCACTGGGCTCAGATCCTGCTACTCAAATTTTGTACCATGTAGTGTGGTTTGTTGTTATGCAAATAAGCCTGGAGGCTCAGAACGAGAGAGTTGTTTTTAATGCTGTAAACCACTTCAGGCCTTTTTCGAGGGAGAGGCAGAATGAAAAACCTAATAAATAAATAAATAATAAATAAAAGTTCCCCCACTCCCTTTTACCCTCAGACATGGCCAGCTTGTGAACAATTTGTTGTTACAGCCGAAGCACACGCTATGCGTTGTCCCCAGCTATTACAAACCAGGATTAAACCAGAACTTTGGATTGTTTGTAGGGAATAGGGTACATACTAATTTGTGGTTTGGACATAACAGCAAACTCTGGTTTGCCATGAAAGTGAGAATGTTTAGCCCCATGCAAGGTTAGGAGGGAGGAGGAGTGAACATGCAGGACCCAGGATCCCTTGTCCTTGTTCATGATACAGTAAACCATAGTTTGTCGTTACGTCTCTGCCGTTTATCTGTGGCAACCAGTCTGTGACAGGCAGGTTAAATAAAGGGGGAAAGTTTGTACTTAGCTTATCAAGGTAAAGCTGGTAAGATCTAATGCACTATGGAGGAAGGCTTAAAACAATGGGGCAGGAGGGCCTTTTCTATGCGGAAAGTGTATCATAAACAACTAAAGCAACCACATTTCCCCCAAACACACACCTGCGACCTCTGAAGCCAAGGAAGAAGCAAAAACATACTTGAGGAGCCCCTCTCCCCCACCGCTTCCTCCCGCTTCTCCAGACATCCCTTCCACCAGATTAAAAGGTGATTAATGTCCTTCTAATTTCCTATCGGTCACACAGAGGTATCACCGTGTGCATCAGCTGGCAGCCCAGATTCTAAATTGCATCTAAATAAATGGCATTAGGGATCCTTTCTGTTGCTGAACAGCGGATAAATCCTTTCTAATCACGACCTTTTATCAAGCCTTTTAAAAATAACAATGTGATTAAGCGTTAATTCATCCATGAGAATTGGTACTTAAAGGCTGATGGAAAACAAGTATCCATAGCTTTAAAAGTAGGCCAGACGGAAGAGACTGCAGCCTTTGGACAAACAAAACTAGCAGCATTGGAGTCAGTGGGATTACCTTGGAGGTGTGATAAAATACCACATACCAAACCAATATGGGTTCAAATATGACCCTGGGCATCCTTGGTGGTCTCCCATCCAAGTACTAAAGAGGGCTGACCTTACTTGGCTTCCAAGTTCTGACAAGGTCATAGAATCATAGGATTGAAAGGGACCTCCAGAGTCATCTAGTCCAACCCCCTGCACAATGCAGGAAATTCACAACTACCTTCCCCCCACCACACACACACACACACACTCCAGTGACCATTGGTCTATGTCCAGAGAGATGACAAAACACCATCAGGATCTCTGTCCAAACTGCCCTGGGGAAAATTGCTTCCTGATTCCAAAGTGGTGATTGGGCATGTAAGAAGGGGCCACAAGAACTAAGCCCTGATGTAACCTTTTCTGCCCTCCCTCTGCCCAGGTTCACAGACTCTCAGAAAAATGTGAGAGTATCACGAGAACAAGCTATCCAAAGAGACTATGCCATGAAAACTAAGTCAGATAACACACAAACTTTATATTAGGTATACTTGAATATAGAGCATAGGAAAATGGTCTTTACGGAACATTGATAATGCACCAGCACTTTAAATGTATGGTTCTGATATGGATACATGTTAAAACCTTTCAAGGGCAAAAGCCTGTATTAGGCTAGATATAAATTATTTTGTGGTAGGAACTAGTAGAAAGATAATACCTTTGCATAGATCAAAACACAGAATATGACCCTAATATAAAGTTTATTCATGTGTTATTGGGCTTAGTTTTCACGAGGTAGTCTCTTTGGACAGTAGGTTCACAGAATCAGCCTGGCCCATCCAGGTAATGGTAAACTGAGTTACGTCTTTCTGGGTCTGTCAAAGTCTGTGAAAAATGTAATTCTGCTTAGAACTGCACTGTCAGTATTGCGCAGGTAAAACTGCCTTTCCTCTCCTCTGATGCCAGAAATGCTCCCATACAGAACTGCCTTACACCAGAGGCCAGAATGAAAGCTGAAGGCCCTAAGCTTATACAAGGCAAAGGAGATTTTTCCTTAATTGGAATTCACCTTCAGGGGCCTTTGGAACATGCGTTTGTAAATGCGTTTTTGTGGCGCAGCAATCTCTTCCTGACAAATTGTTTTCGGTCCCAGGGGTGGGAAACTCTGAGCGATTGGATCAACGTTTCTATTACCCCTGTGCGCATTGGGCAGGCCCTTGGCCATGGCCCCAAATGAATTCATTCTGACATGTGCTAGCAAGCCGCTGTGGGAGGAAACAAGAATGTAATCCGTGTCATGTGAGATGCACTGCTCTGCCTCAAAATTAGAAACGTGTCGTGGCCTTTCCAGCAGGTTAATACTTGGGACACGATCCATCCACAGGTTTCCCACGGGTTTCAGTGGCAGATGTAAGCATATATTTAAATGTCTCAATTTGAAATCAGTGGGCATTTAAAATGTTGAGACTCGATCATGCCCTTTAGTCCTTTTCTCTTTGTGATCTTCTGTCCTTCGAAGGAAAAAGTTTCTTTCGAACTTCTACTTACATTGCATTGACCTCCCCTGCAAAAAAACAGCGTGTACAATGCTGATAATCATGAAGCCAACGGCAATCTGATATTTTCTTAATTGGGACCAACCAACATGTCACAAAATGGGTAGCAAGCTTTCAGGTTTTGCAGAACTCTTCATTAGACTGTTCGGTGTAAAAGAGGAGACTGTAAAAACCTTCCAGGGTGTGATGAATACCCAAATCTGTGTTTTGTAGGCTTCTTGAAACAGAGCACCCGGGGGGTGCTGCCAAATTAAATTAGGTGGTTTTGGATGAGCTCAAGAGGCAGTAGAAGGGTCCTGTGGTTACTGATGTTTTTAAAGCCCTGCCTTCCAGGTACCAAAGAGCTGGTAAACTTTCAAGGTGCCTTTTTGGACATGAGACTCAAAAAATTTGTGGAAGGGTATGAGCTTTCGTGAGCTGTAGTTATCTGAAGAAGTGAGCTGTGGCTCACGAAAGCTCATACCCTACCACCAGTTTTGTGAGTCTTAGAGGTGCTACTGGACTCTTGCTCTTTTCTACTGCTACAGACAAACACAGCGACCCAGCTTTTTTTTTTAATTTTAATTTTTGAATTTTTTTAACAATATGCAATAGTTAAAAAAACATAAATATATAACCATATAACTATATAAACAGTATGAATATAAACATGTGCTCGAGACAGCGTATCAGTTGCCTTGGCAGTATTTACAATATCTACAGTAAAGACAACGAAAGAACATGAAATTTAATAAATTGCTATAACTTTGAGATTGTCAGGTATTGACTGCAAGTATTTGTTTTGCTTTTCCGTATAGTCTAGAAAAGGCCACCATTTCTCATAGAAATTGGATCAGAAGTTCTGGTTCTCAGCGGTTGAGACGTGGTCTGTGATTTTCTCCATTGTGAGAAATTCCCATAATTTATTAATCCAAGGCTGTTTTGTGAGTGGGACTTTGGATTTCCATGATTTTGTGATTATGGCTTTGGCCGCACTGATCATAATTGAAATCAGATCTTTTCGGATTATGTGGATGTCCTCATTTCCCCACAAATTAAGAAAAACAAGTTCAGGACATGGTTGAATGACATAACCAGTTATTTTCCCAATAACTGGTTATTGGGAAAATAACTGACTTCCTTAACAGAAGCAAACTGATCTCCATATCAGAAGCTACTGTTTGCATCTACTTCTCCCCCCCCCTCTCCACCTATATATCTGACCAGTTTCTTCTTGCCCTCCATGCATCTGACGAAGAGAACTGTGATTCTCGAAAGCTTATGCTACAATAAAGTTGGTTAGTCTTAAAGGTGCTACTGGACTCTTTTTGATTTTCCCAATCATGTTGAAGATCAGGCTCCACACAGCAACCCATCTTGATCTTTTGGGGCATGGACATTTAATTTGGTAACCTCTCACCCGCCCCATCTTGAAACTACACCTTGCAGGCTGTGCTCACCCACAAGGGAGAAGGTGGATTCTCCCCCCCCCCAAAAAAAACCCCTGCAAATCAACCCTGAGAATCTGGAGGGGTAAATCTTCATGTAGTTTTGCTATTTAAAAAAAATTATCTCAAATGGATGCACTGGAAGACTAAGCAGCTATGCAAAGAGCATATTGCCACTCTTTGCACTGGTTTTGTATAGAAGATCTCATGGATTTCTTCTCATTAAAAAATTTAGTGATGAGGATGCTGAGAAGGAAGGCAGCAGGGTGTATAGTCTGATCTCGTCAAATCTCGGAAGCTAACCAGGGTCGGTGCTTGGATGGGCGACCACCAAGGAAGACTCTGCAGAGGAAGGCAATGGCAAACCACCTCTGCTTCTCATTTGCCTTGAGAACCCCTTGCTGGGCTCTCCATAAGTCAGTTGTGACTTGACAGCACATGCATACATATGAGAATGCCACTGCTCGGTAGAAGGACCCGTGCTTTGGAGGCCGAAGGGCCCATTTTCTGTCCTTAACACCTCCAGATAGTCTCAGGAAGTGGGTGTTTGAAAAGGCCCCTCTGCTGAGACCTTTCAGAGCTGCAACAAGTCTCATATTGAACTAGATGGCCCAATTCGGTAGTCACAGCCTCTCCAGGCGTTGATTGAACATGCAAGGAGGGAGAGTGGACATGAGCATGTTGGCCGCTCTGTGTGATCGCTAGCTCATGAGCTTGGCACATATGGGTAGAGACAGCAGCTGTGCATGCGCTTCTTCCCTGTGATCGACATTGTTTGGGAAGCAGCGATCCTAGTCACGAGGACGAAGAAAGCGTACGTAAGCACGCCGCCATGGTCATGAGCTACGCATAGGCACCGTGCTTACCAGCCAGTGAGCACGTGGAAGAGGGCAGCTCTTAACACTTTCCGTCAGCATACAGAGGGGTTGTTTGAAAAGGACTAGCGTAGAGCACCCTCACGTGCGCTGCAGGTCTCTTTTAAATCTCTTTTACCTCCTGCTGCCTGGTTCAAGTTCCCAGATTTCCCTGGGATGAAGGAATGATGGTTAATACAATTTATGCCTCCAGATTAGATTACTGTAACTCGCTCTACGCAGGGCTTCCCTTGGGCCTGACCCGGAAACTGCAGTGGGTCCAAAACGCTGCTGCTTGTGTCCTCCCGACAGGAATTTCTTTCAGGGCACATGTGACTCCAACTCTGCAGCAGCTGCATTGGCTCCGGATCAGGTTCAGGGTTCTGGTTCTGACCTATAAAGCCCTAAACGGACTGGGACCAGCATACCTGAGGGACCACCTCTCCCCATATGTACCTCAGAGAGCCCTTAGATCTGCAAGTAAGCATCTACTGGTGGTCCCTGGTCCCAGGGAGGCTCCGCTGGCCTCAACCTGGTGAAACTCTCAGTCGGAAGATACTCGGGCCCGCCAAGATCTTGTATCTTTTCGACGGGCCTGTAAGACAGAGATGTTCCGCCAGGCATATGGTTGAGGCCAGCACTGGATCCATCTAATTAGCCTCCCTGCCGGTCTCCTGTCAGTGGGGGTGGGGAGCATATGGTCCATCTGCCTCCCCATGCTTGAGGAGTTAGAGGTTCACCAACCCACACCTCCCACCCTTTTCTTCCCTTGTGTATGGTGGGCAGGGAAAGGGGGAAGGGTGCCCCATCTGGAATGTGGATATCCATGTTTGCACTGAGATGCTATTACTGGTTTTACCTATTGTATTTCATTTATGATTGTAACCCGCCCTGAGCCTGCTTGCAGGGAGGGTGGGCTAAAAATCCAGTAAATAAATAGAATAAATAAATGGATGTTCATTGCTTTTGAGCAATGGGAACAGCTTGGAATGGAGCTGATTAATTTGGAGAGCAGTGGATATCGACGAGCGGTACAGGATTGGACCTGTTTGGGATGTATCCCGGGGCAGGGGGTGTGCACCCCGGATTATTTTGGGTGCGCTTCCAGACTGAGATTTCTGTTGTGCAAATTCAGAGCACAATCTTCTGCCCGGCATAGTCATACAGCCCAAAGGAAGCAGATTATTGCTGTGATTAATATAGCAGGTGAATAGGTGAGGGACGGAGAGCTCAGCTGTTTTTGTTTTGAAGCGAATGTTCATCAAATAATTTTTTTTTTTAAAGAATAATATTGCTTTTTATCTCTTAAATTCTTAGAGGCGCAGGTTTCGGTGCCCTGCGCATAAGCAAGCAGATAAGGATATCCAGCCCTCTGCTGTGCTTTGGTTCATTAGCTGATAACATGGTTTTCTATTCTGGATAGCTGGGAGAAGCCAGCCCTCGGCCTGCTGCTGACAGATAGTGAAAAAGAACCCACTGTTTCCCTTATCATGTGGAAGGAGAACTTAGGATGTGTGATAAGCAACTTACCCTTAGGTGGCTGTAACATGGCTAAAGGGGGGGTCACTTTATTGCTCCAGGAAAGATAAATTCATGGAGGAGGTAGAACTTCAGCCCCCGATTCTCCCGAATCCAAGCCCAACTCCCTGACCAGTTGGTTCCACCGGTTCCCTGAATGTATGGTCATGTGGCCATCTTTCAGTCACCACGGTTTCTTTGCTAGCTACCCAATTTTCTTCGTTACCTCAGCCTCTACATTATATTTTATTTTAATATATATTTTTATATACCACAGCTGCTTAAATTTGGCTCCCCTAGTAACTCACGGGAATGATAATTTTTTTTTTTTTTTTAGAAAAAAAAATTAATCCGTTGTATTCAGACTTTTTTTTAAATGAAACCACCTTCTTAGCTCACTCAACTTTTTTGGACTCGCCTTGCAAAATAACTCCATGCCACTGTCTCCCGCCCCAGCACAAAAACGCAGAAATTTTGCGACAGTTAAAATTGAACAAGAAGCCCTTTTTAAATTTCCCTTGTTGACATTTATAAATATACAGCACTAGTTGAGCAACTGGCTGTATTTCGTGGCCGTTCTGCCTATTCTGCTGACGCAAACCCAAATTTGCTGTCAGTCCTCCCAGAATATCCTTTCACGGCTCAATCTGATTCCCCTCCAGGCCTCATAGCCCACTTTTGTGTCCCAACCCAAAGTCTGAGAATCACTGCATTAAATGTAGATACTCCTCTGGGTGGAGATTCTCAGCTAAGCCAGAAACAGGCATGGTGGGAGGGCAAAGGACACTTTCCAGGCGCAAAGGACACTTTCAGATATATACTTCTTGACATGAATTAACACACACAAATTACCCAAACCGCAGTTTCCCCAACTTGGGTGGGATGGTCTGCTGTTCCGCCTCTGAAATGTGGTTGCTTGACAGCTCTTTCTGGCATCCACATGTCGTGCTGTGCAGTTAGCCAATGACTTCCAGTTTTTCTCTTCTCCTGTTCCAGATGTCAACAGCTGGCTGCTTACATTCGGGTTTCAGCTACACAATGTTATCCCTGGATATCCTAAACCTGATGTGGAGGCTGTGGAGCCCTCTTATGAACTCACCCACACGCAGCTGAAAACCCAGGAATGGGACAATAGCAAGGTAACCCACCGGACTTTGCATGGACCCTTATGCTTCTGGGGCTTCAAGGAGACCTTCTCTTGGGGTTGTTGCTAGATTATGGAATATGAAATGTTGCCTTTTTTGGAGTCAGGACATCTCACCCCATATCGACAGCTCTAGCAAGCAGCTCTAGCAAGCAGCTCTCACCCCATATCGACAGCTCTAGCAAGCAGCATCTTTCCAGGGTCTGGGGAAGACAAAGTTCTTCCCCAGCACCTGCTACCTGAGATCCTTTATCTGAAGACACCAATGCTGACTGTGGGATCTTCTCCACGTTTTCTTTGTCAAGAACTCAGAGGGGTTTCTCAGGGTCGGAGTGGGGGTGTCGCAAAGGACTACTTGCTCCCAAGTTCAGAAGCTGCCACCAATTCCCCTACGAAGTCCTAGCCAGAAGCTGGGAACCAAGCTCCTGGCCTTACCAAACTATACCTGGTCATCAGCTGTATTAAGTCCCAGCCTCTTCAGATTGAGGCCACAAACCAGTAAAATGTGGTTGAGAGAGCCAATCAGGGCTGGCCTGGAGCTATCCTGCCTCTGGGCTGACTCCTCACTCCCAGTAACTTCTTCATTGGGAAAGGATCCAGGTCTGCTAGCTTACTAAACGTCTGTCTGTGACTGCTTCCGGGCCTCGTTGCATGTTTATCAGACTTGACCTCTTGCTTGCCTGTGTTGCTTGCCTTTGGCTTGGCCATGTCAGCTTCCTAGATGTGGAAGCTGGTCTGGCTGGAATCAGTTCTGTCTGACCCCGACACAGTAGCATGACGGCACTCTTTCCAGTCCGGAGGATTGGAGTGCTCTTTCCCTTATACAGTGTGGGCCTGTCACAGATGTTTCTTCTCAGTCAGCCTTTGAAAACCCAGAATCAGGGACCGGAAAGCAAGTGCAGTGGAGCAGAGTGTTGTTCTAAGCCCTGCAGTCAGACAAGAAGTTCTCTGGGTATCTTTGGGCTCATCACTTTCTCTCCCCTTCCTCAGAGGGCTGTTGTGAGGACAAACAAGAGGGCCAGTTTGGTGTAGTGGTTCAGAGCGGCAGGACCCTAATCTGGAGAGCCAGGTTTGATTCCCCACTCCTCCCCTTGAAAGCCAGCTGGGTGACCTTGGGTCAGTCACAGCTCTCTCAGCCCCACCCGCCTCACAGGGGGATCGTTGTGGGGATAATAGTGACCTACTTTGTAAACCGCTCTGAGTGGATGTTAAGTTGTCCTGAAGGGCGGTATATAAATCATATATTGTTGTTGTTGTTGTTGTTATGTTATTATATTGCATGCCATTGTGAACTCCTTAGAGGAAGGGGAGAATAAAAATGGATGAGTGGAACTTCATGGTTCTGACCTGTGGAGGAGTAGAATGAATTCATTGGGTTCTTCCAGAATAGCGGAGTAGGTTGTAGAAGCCTCAGAAGGGACAATGCACTCTGTGTCCCCAGACAGGCCTCCAGTCCAGTGCTGGTGGGCAGAGAATCTCTCTCTCTCTCTCACTGGTTCAGAAATGTAAGGCGCTGGGATTGGTAGGGAAGGCTGACTTCTTCCCCCTACCAAGGCTTAGAGATTCGACAGTGTTTTCTAAAACTGTCTAGCACTGGGACAAACGCGGAATGCAATAGCCCTGCCCGGTTGCCTGTTAATTGCTACAGCGAAAGACATTTGCAATGACCAAAGTGAGTTCAAGTGAGACTTTTGCAATAAGTAAAGTGAATCCAGAACTCGGCCAGATCTCGGTTTCAAATCTCCCAGAGCTGCTCTTTGCTAGACCGAGGCGCTCCTCACTTCTGATGTTGCGCCATCCTTCTTTATCTCAACGGTTTGCTGAAAGCCGCTGCATTATCAGAGGTCTGGAGTCTCTCTCTCTCTCTCCCTCTCTCTTTCCCTCCCCACTCAAATGGCATTTTCTATTTCTCTTCTTCACCAGTTCACTTAAGGGGAAATTCGTGATGGAAGATGAAACAGACTGGATAGAAAAATTTCAAAGGCAGGAGACACTCTCTCTTTGAACTCTGAATAATCTGTTTGCGGGTCTTCCTTTTTATTTTCACTGCCATGGAGCGCACGAGTTGTTTTTCATATGGAGAAGAAAGCACTCTTCCCCAATGCGTTGCTGTATTATTAAAAAGGGTGTATTCAGGGTCGTTAGATCTTAAAATTAAGCAGCTTTTCAAAGACACAGGACTTAGTTTTGTGATAACAGAGAATTTTTTAAATTATGGTTCTGGCAGTACTTGTGATAACATCCCACACTATCTGACTATCAGTCTAGTATCTTTTTATTCTGTCCTTCACCCGGGGAACTCAGACAGTGTGCGTGGCTTATTCGTAGCCATTTTATCACCAGCATTACCCTGCAAGTTAGGTTAGGCTGAGAGAAAGGAGTGAGTAACATCACTCAGCAGACTTTGTGGCAGAGTGGAGATCTGAACCCATGACCTAATGGCATCGACATTGGCTGTCATGGGTCTTTGGCTTTCTGGTATTCCTAGGTGGCCTTCGCTTGGATAGTCCGGACAAGCCTGATCTCATCAGATCTCAGAAGCTAAGCAGGGTCGGCCTTGGTTAGTAATTGGATGGGAGACCTCCAACGAAGACCAGGGTTGCAGAGGCAGGCAATGGTAAACCACCTCTGTTAGTCTCTTGCCTTGAAAACTGCAGCGGGGGGGGTCTCTATAAGTCAGCTGTGACTTGACAGCACTCTCTACCACCATTGCTAGGGGACAGTGTGTCAAAGAAGACTAAAGGGGTATCACCTTTTGAGCCTTGGAGAACATGTGACATGTCAATCACTTAGTACGACGGTAGGCCAGCCAGGATGAAAAGTATTTCTGATACGTTTATAAGCATTGCCATCAAATGTCTCATCACCCAAAGGCAAGAACATAGGCCTGAGAGCCAAAGGACTGGGGATACATTCCTTCCCAGCTGCCTTTCCTGAATAAAACATAGTGGGACGAGGATGTGTGGCAGCTCCTATAGCTGAAAGGGGCGTGGAGGGTGGAAGGGAAGTGGGTTACTATAGCACAAAGCTATAGTATCTCCTCCCTACAGTTCCAGCTCTCCGTTACATGCCGCTTGCATATAATGATATGATCTGGTCTGGTGCACAGATATTCTTGTCCACCTGAGTAAATAGCTATGCTGGTTTGTGAGACTGCAGGTGTGCAATGCACACGAAGACGGCGAGAGGTATCCTTATGCAGCAGGGAAGGCTACAGCAAGGTCATTCAGTGAACACGTTCTCCCTCTGCCCTGTTATTGCAGAGCCGCCAAACTAAGGGCCAAGCTACACATGACGAATGACACTTGAACGGCAAGTGGATTGAGTGGAGTGCAAGTGAACAGGGAGAAATACACTTGCTGTTCAAGTGTCATTCGTCATGTGTAGCTTGGCCCTAAGTATGTGCCTCCACATGGAAGGAGCTAGTAAGAATTGTGACTCACGATAGCTAGAGACGGATCTTTGTGCTAGAGGCAGTAGGTTGCTGATTACTAGATGTTGAAGACAATTAATAAAATAGCTCCCACCGTTGTCCACTGCAGTTAAGCCTCCCTTGGCATCTGATTGACATTGTAGGAGGCCGATTGATGGACTGCAGATAGACCTTTGGTCTGATCCAGCACGACAGTTCGTAGTGAAATGTATCTCTAAGAGCATGAAAAAAACGGCAGTAATGTAAGCACAACAGCATCCTATGGGAGGAAAAAGCTTAAAATAAGCTAAAAATGTATTTACAGAAATTATTCTCCATCCTTCTTAAAGGGCTGGGACGCATTAGTTGTCTTGCAGAAATATTACCTATGCCACCTATTGCTAATATCAGTTTCTCCCTTTCCTTCCTTTTTTCTCGCTGTCAGTCGATCTTGGGAGTACAGTGTGAAGTACAGAAACAACTGAAGTCTTTTGTCACCCTGGAACGCTTTGAACAGATCTACACCTCAAGCATTGCCGGATGCCGAGAGGTCAAGGAGAACAATAATTTTGCTTCAGGCGGCTCCGTCATCGGCAAGGGGGTCAAGTTTGCCATGAAAGACGGGCGGGTCACCACTGACATTATCAGCACGGCAAATGAGGACGGGCGGAGGATTGCAGCCATACTGAACAATGCTCATTACCTGGAGAACTTGCACTTCACCATCGAGGGCATGGACACGCATTATTTTGTCAAGCAAGGGCCATCAGACAGCGACTTGTCCATTCTGGGTCTCACGGGCGGGCGGAGAACCTTGGAGAATGGCGTCAATGTCACCGTCTCCCAAATCAACACAGTGCTTAATGGAAGGACTAGACGTTACACGGACATCCAGCTCCAGTACGGAGCACTGTGTCTAAACACCCGCTACGGGACCACTTTGGACGAGGAGAAGACCCGGGTGCTGGAGTTGGCCAGGCAACGTGCCATAGCTCAAGCCTGGGCACGGGAGCAGCAGAGACTGCGGGATGGGGAGGAAGGGACCCGCTCCTGGACAGAAGGGGAGAAACAGCAGTTGCTGAACACGGGGCGGGTTCAGGGCTACGATGGCTACTTTGTAATCTCCGTGGAGCAGTACCCCGAACTCTCGGACAGCGCTAACAACATCCATTTTATGAGACAGAGCGAGATGGGCAGAAGGTGACAGAGAGGGTTGATGCGTTGACTTCTTGCCAAAGACAGCTGCTCTTTTGTGGCCGCGTACCAGACTGTGTTGTACTCAGTCCTTTTTATAAAAACACAAACACACACACAAAAACGATAATGAACAAGGTTGGGGGATGGAGCGATAATACAGTTGCACTGTAACTCATGCAACATCATTTTGTTTTCTTTTTTGAAAATTTGGCCTTCTCGCCTTTTATCATTATTCCCCTTGCCCCGCTGAGGACCAGTACAGACAGTGGGATCCGTGTGTCCTTTTGTTTTTGTCCTTTCCCCGTTCAGAAAAATGGGGAAAAACAGGGAGTCTTTAGTTTACTTCATGCAACAAGAGAAGGGTTTCTGTACTGGGTTCCTACAGTCCCTTCACACTAGAGTTAAGGGTAGGGGGAATGGATTTTCGGTAAGGAACGGGGGGATATGAGCTCATGACTTTCTGCTGTGAAAACAGAGAAAAAAGAAGCTGGAGACTGTTCCAAACCTTCTTAACGCGATCCCTCTAGATAATTGTGAGCCTCTAAAAAGAGAACTTGTGGGTCATTTTCCCATTTCATACCCTTTCTGGGCAACCCTGCAGCTCGAGAAATGGCCAAACGAGGCAAAATAGCTGCCTCTTAAAGACTTGCGAGATGAGTCTTTTTCCGTCCCGAAACAGAATAATCTTTTTTTTTATTTTTTTAAAACGAGTCTTTTTTTACTACGATAGGCTATTTTGTTGTCCTGTTTTTCGTTTCTGTGAAAGAGCGACAGAATGTGTTTTCCTGCAGATTTTATTTCGTTGTCGTCGTTTGGTTTGAAACCCGGTTGGGCGGGGGGAAACTTCAGAAAAAGATTCACGCTCAGCTAGCATAACTTTCTCACATAACGTCTGGACGGAAAGCACCAGTGATGTATATTTGTCAATGTCATACCCTCCTTAAATATATAGTATTTCTGTACCCCAGGTCAAGTGACTTAAACGTCCTCTTTCTAGAATGCAAGCTCCCCCTTAACAGCAGGAGTGCCAGTATACCAGGCGTAGTCTTCTTGTTGGATTGATCAGAATGATTTCATAAGGATATATCTTAGCCGCAGGCAGATCGTTAATCTGTATATCCCAGGATGGTATCCTGTGATCGGTAGCAACTCCCCGTAATCTCAGGCATAACGTTTCCCTGCTCTGCTGAGATCTTTTAATTGGACATACTAAAAGTTGGAGTTTAGGCATTAAGCATGCAGAGCAGACACTCCACCATTGAGCCTTCCTGGAGCATCAGGGTAGATTCACACAACCCGGCGCACATTATACTGTCTGGCCAGATCTGTGGATACAGCCATTGATTCTTTGCAAAGAAAATCCATATTCTGCGCTATCGTGACCCCAGGAAATACAAGTTCTGCTTCCAGAATAAGTTACGCAGAATTTCCTACGCCTGCTAATTTTGTGCGCTTCATTTTGCCTCCGAAATGTGGATTTCTAAAGAATTTGGATTTCGTTGAGGGTTGTTTTTTTTTAACCACTTCGTGGAGTTGAACGCTATGTAGATCCAAAGCAGGGAAACTGGAGTGATGGAGGCAGGAGAAATAGTAACAATGAAGGGACGGGAATTGTTTGCCACATCCACAAGGCATGTTTGCATGCCCAGCCAAGGTGCCCCCCACTCAGCCTTGCAATTGGGTCAGTTCAACCTGAGTTCGAATTATGGCGCAAGATGTCCCCATGATTTTATTCCCCAGTTTTCCTATAGTGAGACGGTTCTGCAAAATCAAACTAACATTTCTTGAGAATTGCTAGTTCTGCTCAGTTGCACAGTTGCTAAAGACCAGCCTCTTACAGGAACGCCGCAACATCCCAAGAGTCTCTTATCAAGATGCAGTTCTGTAGGTGCAATGTGGAATCTGTGACCTCATGTCACCATGTGCATGCAAACTGCTATATGAATGCATAGTTTGGAAAACATCTTTAGCTGCAGCTCTTGCACACGGGCACCAATATGTACCCAAGAAGGCTGGGTTCAAGCCCGAGCAAGACATCCCTGGGCCACTTTGAGCTCACTGAGCCTCCTTCTTGAGATTCTTGGAAAGGGGTTAGGGCATATGCCTACCAGTACCATCCTGGCCCCTTCCTGGCCCCCGCTGCTGTTTCCTGCAGAGTCAGGAATAAGAGAGGGCAGGTTATTCTAGGAACTGCATTGGCTAGACGGGAAGGTGCTTTCTAGATGCCTTGCAAACTAGACACATTGTTTCCACGCAGTGGCAAAAGCGGCTTGTTGCGTCGTTCTAGGTGCACCTTTGCCTGCTTCTCCACTACGCAAGAGAGCAAGAGAGGAGGAGGCTGGTGCCTAGGAGAGAGAAATGAATGCAGCGCTGGAGGTCAAGTAGGGTGTGAGCAATGCACCTGGACGCAATGTGTCCAGACAGCAAGCCTCTCCCCGTGCCACATTTAGCAGGGAGGACCTTGTGGGGAAGGAGGGACTTTTATCAAGGTGAGCGATCTGGGGCGGGGGGGGGGAGGGTTTGAAGTAGCAGAGGACTCTTCCCTAAGGCCCCAGAAAACCCAGGATTAAGCACCACGTGGGCATTCTCACATTTGACCTTACTTGACCTTCTGCTGCATGCGCCGTTCACTGTGCAATAAGGCCAGCTAAAATATAAGCTGACTCTTACGGTCATAAAACATGCACATTCCTCAAGAGGTGTTTTTTCTGATCACTTTTACCGAAAAGGATTTTACAGTCTTTTGTTCGTCCTGAGCCTCTTTTTTATTTCCATGTGGCGCATTTGTGTATTTTCTATTTTTCCAACTGCAGGGGACGTTGGTGGCACTTCGTAGCATGTGTCTTCCTGAAATTGGAGGCTCCGCAAGCCCAAATAAGGACTTGGCTAGTATTTGGAGGGGAGACAGCTAGGAAAACCCATGCAGACCTTTCCATAAGAGCCTTGAAGAAAAGACATGCCAAGGCCGGGGTAGGGGGCGTTACAGCAGATGAGGAGGGCAGGATATTCACAATTGTGTGTGCAGATGGTGGCATGTGTAGACATGAAAATTGTTCTCGAAAAGCTGTTGAGTTGTGATCTACTGCACTGTCTATTACAGACTCCTAATAGGAAGGGATGCATTGGTTTCCAGACTTTCTATATCCAGGGAACCCTTTTCGCACTGATCTATCTGCCAAGAAATCCCTGACACACTGCCATGGAATCCACATGCACGGTACAAGATTCTGGCTCATGTTTGGATTCTGGGTCACATTCTATGATGCACAGTCTCAATTCTTGCGGGCTTCCGATCTGTGCTATAGGTCTTCCTCGTTGGCTGACATGAATTGACAATGCCTCTTAAAGCATCCACCTCGTCACACTCCTTTAGCTGTACGTTGTAGGAAAGGATCAGTTGCGGTGGACGAGTTATCTGATAGGAAGATCTGTCCACTGTTTCACGAGGAGCTCTCGATAATCCACCCAAAGAACTGTCAAACACAGTTTGATCAACCCCTGCGCTAACATGGGTTGAGAGTCTGACTGCAGTCTTGAGTGACACCCTTCTAAGCCTGTTCATTTCATTGGTCTTGGAACGGTATAATTCTGCTCAGGATTGCCCTGTGAAAAATTCTTACCAGCTTGACAACCAAGCTCCAAGTTTTCATTACAGTGGTGTGTCTGGCCTGTTTTTAGGACCAAAAGACTTCACCATTACTCAATTCCAAGTTAAGAGAACTAATTAAGAGGTGTTTTCCCCACACACACTAATTTAACAATCCTCAGCAAAGGAAAAGAGACGTACCAGCGGAGTGGTCAAACTGGAGTATATTTGAATGAAGTTCTCTGCAGCTTCGAAGGCTATTCCTTTTAGAAAGATTCCTTTTAGAATGCTGAATGCATTCACACGGAAGGTGAATTCAAACAACTATGAAAGTCGGGATTTTTCCTCTCTCTACACAATAGCCTGCCTCACTCATTGATTTCCAAAGGGTTGTGTGCTAACAACAAGGGTCCAGAATGAAATTTTGGCTGTGTCTTCCAGTGGCCTGGTATTGCCACCCCAAAACATACATCGATGCGTGCAGACTTAAGGCAATTGCTGAACATTGTTAATAACAACAATGCCACAAGTGTGCAGGGAGCCTTAATGGTCATGCAATGTATGTATAAGTCAATTAGATGAACTAAATTGTCATCTTTCATGGGCATGAAGAATACCGGAGGGCTGCACCAAACACAAGATAATGAAAAGTGGCAAAAGCCTACCAGTAGTAGCCTACTACAGTAGTAGAAGTAGTAGTAGTAGACGACTTCTGTTTTTTGCTGAAAGAAAAAGGAAAGAATTGCAGATTCCCGATAAAGCTATGTTTCAAAACACATAGGGAATGACTGACATTCTTCATTTACATCGTTGGCTGTTAACTCTTTGAATCCTTCATCCCTTGTAGGTGATACGTCCAACAGATTCATCCTACTTGTGATTTTGGAGGGCATAATCTTGTGTGTGCAATTTGGATTTCTAGTATGAGATTCCAGAAAAAAAACCTTGGTAGATGGAAAGAGAGAGCGCAAACTAGATGGGGTATCAAAAAGAAGGTGGAAATGGGAGAATGGGAATATAATAAACATACAGCCCAGGATGTATGAAACGTGTAATAACTGCTCCTGGACCTGATACGGTAGACACCGTATTGCATTATAGCTTTCTATTTCTCTCTAGCTGAGTATCTCGTTTGTTTACACAGTGGTGGAATCACTCCAGGGCATATTTGGGGGGCAACATTCCAAAAAAGAATTCTCTCTACAGTGAGTTGTGGCCACACGATGCCATCCAGAAAAATTTCCTTGGGCCCAAGCCCCATGGAAATCAATGGATATGAAGTGGGCTTCTCATCCCATTCATTTCAATGGAACTTGGTGGCATCTACTTTTGGACTGTGCCGTGCAATGTGAAGTGGACTGTTAGCCACCTAGGAAAGAGATGTCAGTGGAGATACACATAAGAGGCTAGATCCAGACTAATTTTCCAGTGGCAGAATGGAACTTTCCTTCCCCCCCCCCGCCCCACTGTAGCCCATTTATCACCATAAAATGCTACATCTGGGAGGGGGGATAGAGGACCTCAAGAAATGACATGTCCTGCAGCGGGAAGGGAGAATCGGTGGATATTGCCAATTTAGCCTGGATCCAACCCATGGAATAACATACATAGTTATACATATGTTGTTGTAACTGCTTGGTACATGTCTGAATTCACCCTCGCTGGTTAAGACCCCAGAATCTTTCTGAAAACATTCCTCACGTAATGGGAGCAATTTTGTTTCAGATAGTATAAGAAGCGATCCAGAACTCTTTCGGAAACTCTTGGTTTGAAATTCCATAATGCCGACTGTTTTCCCCATACAGTAAAAAAACAAAATCGTGCTAAAGATGAAGCTGTAAATTATGACACCGCTTCAGAGGTTACTGATGTTTACAAAGGAGAGTCCAAAACTCCCATGTGAACACACATGCACACACAATCACAAACCTCCCCATACCTTTCCAGCAAGGAATGGCTTAAGGTTAAGACACTTGTTATGGAAATAACCAAACACCTTATTTTCTACGGTCAGCAAAGAATTTAAAAATATGCTTTATATAATAGGAGAACTGCTGAACACGGCTACCACTTTTAGAAGGACTTTCGATCAAAGCCGTCCTTGAAATCCCAGCACTGGAAATTTTGTTCTCATTACTGCGTGTAATTTCCTGTTGTCTGGAACTAATTTTTTGAGAATTTTTTTTCTCTCAACACTTTTGTGTTTCTAACACTGTATTCTTGACTGTGTAAATAAGACCGGCTTGTAAATACATGCAGATGTAGATACCTTCTAGAAAACAAAAATCAAACAAAAAAAATCTCAGAACAAAAGTGACCGTGTGTAGCCTTCGGTGACAAATAAAAGAATATTTTGTGTTTAAAAAAAAATACTTGGGAGAGTTTTTGATGGCTTGGAATAGATAAAGAGTTGTTAACATTGACTCCAGATCCAAATGGAGATTTACAATATGGGTGTTCAACACAGGACCCATCCAACAGTGATGGTTTGGTGAAAAGATATACTTTAAGATCCTTTAAGGGAGAACTAGTAACATTTTGATCTTATTTGCTATTTATTATGGCTACAGTCCATCACAAAGTTAGCCTAAGAGCCAAGCTACAAGTGACACCTGACACAGGTTGGACACTTGTCAGCTTCCCTCAAGTTTTGATGGGAAATGTAGGTGTCCTGGTCTTGCAGCTTGGCTCTCCACTTAACTGAAGTTTACAGAGCAGCTATGGGAGGGAGAACATGTGGTTGGGAGGGAAGTGCAGGCATTGGGCTCTCGCCGGGCGCCCCCCTTCCCCTCTGCTGGGAGTGTGTGTGTGTGGGGGGGGGGGTGTTCTGTAAACTTCAACTAAATGGAGAGCCAAGCTGTAAGACCAGGATGCCTACATTTCCCATCAAAACTTGAGGGAAGCTGACAAGTGTCCAACCTGTGTCAGGCATCACTTGTAGCTTGGCTCTAAGTCTACAAGAACAGTTAACACTGGGGTATTGAAAACACAATGGCTTCTATTGACATCCATAGGATTATCTACAGTTTTTTGGTCCAGAAGGCCTACAGACTGTTGCTCCATCATCAAGCGATAATCGCATCACGTGAAATATCCCTAAACATTCCAGGGCAATGGATAAAAACAGAACGCTCCAGCTTAGTTAACCTCTCAGGTTAGGGTTCCCGCATAGGCAAATACTGGAAGATTTGGGGTGTTGGTGCCTGGGAAGGACAAGACTTCGGGCAAGGCGTGGTGTCAATTCCAGGTGATGCTCTAGGCTACCACCCCTGGTTTTTGCCATAAAGCAAAAAGGGAAATTCCTAGCGCATCACTATATGGAGGCTGTTTTTTCTCCTGTTCCGTTTCTTAGGGACAGGAAATTGGAGCTGGGGAATGTAATTCCCTGCCCCAGATGGGTAACCGAGAGACCTAACCCCAGTAGGCCCCAAAGAATATGTGTTTGTCTGGAATTTCACGGCAATGAGGGAGCCCCGATCTCTTGGGACCGTTTTACTACTTAAAACAAGAATGATTTTCAAAGCCAACTCTTTTCCTTTAGAAAAAGAACTGATCAAAGAGGAAGTATTGATCGCCACACAGCCTCTGGAAAATCCCCTGAGAACACAAACCTGTGGCGTACGTGGACACCAAAGGGCCTTTGAAGCCCGAGAGAAGATTGCCACCCCCAGAGAGATCCTGTCACATCCGAGCTCCTCCTAAACTTTCTCTTTGATGCTTTCTGAGAACTTGCCTGCCATCATCTTCGCACCGATTCAGGCACTCGTAAGATTTTTAACTCAGCTGGAGGTAATCACCGTCCCTTTTTTCACCAGTTTTTCACCTTAACGGAGGAACAGATGCTGACATCTCCAAATAAATCCGACTTGAGTGCATCACCTTGAACTCACTCACTCACACCTTACACGCAAAGCTCTAGTAATTAGGGCAAAACCGCAGAAAGACAACTGCACGTCCCTCCAGTCCATGCCTCAATAGAATTAGGCAGTCTGAAGCCTAAGGGACTCCATGGGCACCCCACCTGACCCCCGGCCTGGGTCCCACTCACAGAGACTCCACCCACCATTGTGCGCCCCTGCCCTTTCATCCCATGTGAGAGGACAGAAAGTTCTTTTAACCTTAACCCCACCATGTGAATGGCAACAGAGGATGTGAGAAAGCTGCACCTGTGTTATGCAGCTCCAGTCCCTTCTGGCAGGGCTTTTCAACCCATGCAAGTAGCATCTCATTGGACCCTTCTGTGCTACTTGGTAGCAAGAGAGGCCATGGTGGTGGGGGGAGTTAGAGGTGACAGGTAAAATGCACCAGAAAACTTTCCACTGAGTTAAAAACAAAAAGGCAAGTGGTTAAAAACAAAAAGGGAAGAGAAAGTACCCAATTTCATGACTTGGCTATTGGCCAGAGAGAGGTTTGGGGACAGGAATGGGGTGGGGGGGGGGGCTTCTGGAGAAAACCTGGAGATAAAACGAAGGAAAAAAGGCAAATGGTGTCTTTAATGTTTATATAATCCCTGCATATTTCACAACAGCTTCATCAGAGAATCTTCCAAATTCCTTTTAGTATCTATGGTTGTTGGGGGTTTTCCGGGCTGTATTGCCTTCGACAATACATCCTTTTAGTATCATTGCCGTGTACACACTATAGCAGAGTGGACCCAGAGCATGTACATGGGAATGATGCTAAAAGGAATTTGGAAGATCTCTCTGACAAAGCAGTTGTGAAATGAATAGGTTATATAAACATTAAAGACTCTTCCCTTTGCACCATTTTCCTTTTTTTCTTCATTTTGCTCGTGCGCCCCCCCCCCCTTCTTTTCTACTGAAAACCTAAAGGTGATGATGAGTAGCTCTAAGAATTGCCAGAAACTCTATGGTTTTCCCTGAAAGTGATGTCATGCTGGCACCCACTCACCACTGCTTGAAGTGGCAGTGGGCAATAACAGCTTGAGGTAAGGGGTTCCCTGGCCTGACCCAGGGCTTAGCAGCAGCCCTACTTGTCGACCACCAATGAGAGACAGTTTTGAGGTCCAGGATGCGGTCTGGATGCACAGTGTTGGAATGAGCCCAGAAATAGTAACACTACACCACCATGCCCCCTGGATTCCTATTTGATTTAGGAAATCCACTGAATTCTGCCTGATCCACTCACTGAATGAGCCAGCCCTGCTCCAGTAGTAAAACGGTTAAAAAGTGGCACAAGATAAGGGTTCCCAGCCGATTGCTGGTAACATATAACGTGAGAGTTTTGGGGAGGTGAACAACGTAATTGGTGCTGTGCCAATGCTGTGATGTCACTTCTGGTGCAAATGTGGAAGCGAATGTCACCAAGTCAGGGTGATGCTCTAGGATTCATTCGGGCACCACCCGTTAAAATATCCCAACATTTGCCTAGACAATTCTGGAAATCCTAGCTGCTCGCTCAGTTTGGAGATATTTTCTTATGGCGTTTCTATCCTGCCTTTCTCCAAAAGTATACACAGCAACTTATAACTTTAAAACATACAAAATAGAAACCCTCATAAAAACTCCAAGACACCCCAGAAGCCTAAAGCTATAAAACTTCAACCACATATAAAGTCACCGAAAGACAGCAATAAACCTTCAATGAAACCCAGTAACGTAGCAGATTTTTTTAAAAGAGAGAGAGAGAGAGAGAGAGAGAGAGAGAGAATAGCAGGGGAAATGAGATGTCTTTTTGGAGCTCTTCACAGTCCTGTTTCTATTTTACCATCCCAAATAACTTGGTCTCAGCCACGAATATGACCACTTCACTCCTCACCTGATTGCAAATCATTCATGAGCAGAAGATGAAAAGCACCAGTCCCTGGAGGACTCCGCTGTTTCTCTGTCTGCGTTCATGGTAAGAAATGTCCATGTGCTCCTACTCCCTGATTCCTGTTACTTGATCAGTTTCTAATCCAGAGTAAGTCCAATCCTCTAGGTCTAGGTCTGCTAGGCCTCCCACTACAGGCAGTAGGAAGAAAAAAAGGCATTGTTCTATGCACCAGGGAAAACCTGGAAGTGATGTCGAGTAGCTCTAGGAATTGCTGAAAACCCTATGGTGAAACCATAAGAGTTTCTGGCAATTCCTAGATCTACTCTATGCCACTTTTCCCTGGAAGTGACATAGCAGCACCTACAAACTGTCCCCGCCCTCAAAACTCCCTCTGGTTGCCACCCACAGTCTGGCAGTCCTGAAACTGTTAAGTTTACTCTGAAGTTTTTGGTGAAGGACTTTGTCAAAAGCTTTAGAGCCTAACGTCACCATATATTACCATTATTTTTTAGAATAATAACACAAAAGTAACATGCATGCAGCAGTTTGACATACTGACTGATTTCCTCCATTCTCTGAACGACCAGATACACAGGAGATCTGGACCTTTAGCAGCTGTGTAAAGGAAGGGATTGTTAACAGAACATCTGCTAATGTTCCTGCACGGCAAGCTGAACTTGAGAACATTTCTGTGATCTAGTAAAAGTCCAGAAGCTTTTTCATCCGGTCACCCGACGCTCTTCTAAAGTGTCAGACTAGGCCGTTCCACACAGGTCATTTGCCATGGATTTGACGCTTTTGGAAAGTGGGTTTTTCCCTCACTTCCACCACAGACACACGATGCATTCATGTGCTACTTGGGATTTCCACAGGTCTTTGCCAAATCTGCTCTACTGTGAAGTTTGGGGCAAAACTCCATAAGCCTCTTTCTTAGCAGAGAGGGGAAACACCCGGGGAAGAGACCTGAATTCAACCTGAATTCAAGCCCCTTCTTTGTCATGCAGCTTTGTTTTCTGACCTTAAGGCTGCTAGACATTTTTAGATTTGCATACTTGACAGGCTTGTTGTGAAGATAAAATGGAGGGGAGAACCTGGGCCCTTTTCACACTACATACCTGGGCCGATTCCGCACGGCTTACCTGAAGCCGGGACGTTGTGGAACATGCCAGAAAAAACGTGGAAGATCGTGTTTTCTTGCGTGAGTTTTGCGCGATGTTGCACAAAACTCCCGCAAGAAAACGTGATCTTCCGCGTTTTTTCCGGCATGTTCCACAACATTCCGGCTTCAGGTAAGCCGTGTGGAATCGGACCTGCTTTCAGAACATCGTGAAACGCAGCGCAAAAAACGTGGAAGATAGCATCTTCTCGTGAGAGTTTTGCACGACGTCGCACGAGTTTTGCGCGACATCGCGCAAAACTCTTGCAAGAAGATGCTATCTTCCGCGTTTTTTGCGCTGTGTTTCACGATGTTCTGGAAGCAGGTATGTAGTGTGAAAAGAGCCCTGTTCTCTTTAGAGAATGGACAGGATAAAAATGTGACAGGCAGGTAAATTAGAGGATCTCAGCACTAAATGAGGGCTTCAAAATGTCTTCTCACATGATGCTGATGAGAAATTTAATGTACACATTACAGACTGACAATGCCACCCTTGTGGAATCACATGATAGATGTCTCCTAGGATTGTACCTAGGGTTGCCAACTTCCAGGTGGTGGCTGGAGATCTCCCAGAATTACAACTGATCTCCAGGTGTGAGAGTTTGGTTCCCGTGGAGAAAATGGCTGCCTTGGAAGTATACCCTCACTAAGGTCCTTCACCCCCCAAATCTCCAGTAATTTCCCAGCCTGGAGCTGGTAACCCTAATTATACCACTTTGGACTGCAGTGCAAAAATTGCATCTTTGCTCTCCCAAGCAACAACAGCAACAACAAAACCCATACTACAAAGACCAGATTCGCGCTACAGGAAGATGGTTAGAAGCTTTATCCCAGTCTTTGACATGCTTTGTGAGGGAGTTTTACATTTAAAATAACGGTTAAAACCCCAACCGTGTGATTTGGCTGCGCACATAACTCAGATTCGGTTGCGTTGATGGTGCCATTACCCAGCCGCAACAGCCACTAAAGTTGTCCGTGTGGTTTCCAGTAAGACTTGGAGAGTCCAAAACAGTAAGTGAGCAACTCTCTGAGTTCTGGCAGCCATTTTATATTTGAGAAGCCTGTAACAACATATTGGAAGCATTAAGTCCTAGGCAGCCAGTGTAGTTCTTTCCTACCAATAAATCAGAATTATTTAGTAAGAGGGAAAATACATCACAATATTTATGGGGGCCTGTTAACAGCAAGGCTTGTGCACATGGCCACGTTAAAAGGGTGCATGGCTTTGTGAGAAAGAAAGAAGGGGAGGGTGAAATGAAAATATCTGGCCTTAGAAAATAATACACGTGAAACCCGGTGGGATTCAGTTTGATACTGGGCAAGGAAGCACATTCTCCAGCTGTGATTTGTTTGATGTAATATGTTCTGCTTTAAATCAAAAGCGGGTTGGGGGGAGCAAAGTCAGGACTGCGGAGTCCACACTGTATGGGGGATTTAGGATTATGTTATCTTCTGCGCTGCAATGTGGCAGGAACGTTGTGGAAGTGGTGATAGCGGGCCCGGGAGAGACAGGGGATTAGGGGGCGGTGGAGATAGCAAACTCTTTCCCTTCTGTTTTGCCTACCTTCCATTTTCCTTTTGCTTCTGATGATATGAGAATTAGTTTTGCGACGTCCCATGGAACAGCCATGACACAGCAACACAGAGATAAATGTGCACCACGGATACTGAATTATGTTTTCCTGTTGATCTCAGGTAACAAAGCCGAGAGAGATCTAGGGTTGGAAGTGTAATGATTATGTGTATCTGGATGGAGTAAATGCACATATTTAACTGACATAGGTTTTACACAAGCGTAAAGCCAGCAACCAGTGGGAAATTCATTGGGGGGCTCAGCGGTGACATAATGACATAGCTAACAACACGTAATGACAAAGCTATCAGTTTGGGTGTGGCCGGAAGTGACATCATCAAATCTCTGGGGATGCTCTTGCATTCAGCCAAAATGTTGGTGATCAACCCCTTTCCCCCATTTTTCAACCACCGCCTAGCTCACCAGCAGCAGGAACAGTTCATCGGACATGAGAGTTCCCTTACCCCACCAACCAGAAGAAGGCAACCCTAGAAACACCTCTGAGTGAGCTAGCAAACTAACCAGATCCTTTCCTCCGCATTTGGTGTGGGATTTTTCCTAATTCCTTCTAATGGATCGCAGGGACCCTTGCCAGAAGAGCTGTGATGTCACTGGCAATGTGTTGTTGTCACCTCTGGAAGTGATGTCATCATGTCGCTGGCACCACCAGAACCACTCTGGAATTTAGGTAATACTCAATGGTTTTTCAGGTCCCCCCAGCAACTGGTAGAAGGCAAGGAGGGGCTTGCTGGATCGCAAGGCCCTTTCCAGTGAAGTTGTGATGTCACCAGGAACATGCTGATGTCACTTCTGGAAGTGATGCCATCACATCACCAGCACTGCCAGAACCACTCTGGAATTCGGATAAAACACTGTGGTTTTGCCCGAATACCAGGGTTTCACCCAGTGATGTGATGTTGTTGCTTCCACGCATACAGGAAGTGACATCAGCACATCAGTGGTGATGTGATGACACATCTACACAGCTGTTAATTCCCCTCCGTTCTGCAACATATTTCCCCCCACTGGCCATTTGGGCAGCAGCAAGAAGCACCAGTTGGGGCAGAGGGGTCTAGCAACCCTACCTGCCTATCTTCATGTCTGAACTCTGTAGCACATCTCGTTACCATTCCTCTTCCACATGGGGACTTTTCCCTGTTGGAAAGGAGGAAGCCCCCACATTCAAAGGGGGAAATCCACATGACATCGTGCTCAGTCGAAGTATAAGGGTGCCAAGTCTAGCTTGGGATATTTGTGAAGTGTGGAGTTTCGGGAGGGTATGAGCTCATCCAGGGTGTGATGCCATAGAGTTCACCCATTGGAGCTGCCCTTTTCTCCAGGGGAACTGATCTCTGTAGCCTGGGCATCAGTCGTCATTCCAGGAGAACTCCAGCAATCCCCTGGAGGCCGGCAACCCTATCTCAGCATGACATGCGGCCTTCCAGGGGCGTTCTCTTTTAAACCAGATGAAAAGCACACCAGTTTTAATCTACCTCAAAGGGGAATCCACAGCTTAACCCTCTCCTCACTCCACCAGTTTCCCCTGCAAATTTCCCCCGAAGGCTTTTTCACCTCCAGAGTTTATTTTGGCCGCTTGTGCCAATTGGAAGGAAAGGCTTCTCGCAAAGAGATACTCCAGGGAGAATTAAAAGCTAGATTTTACCTTGTGTGGGATTTTACCCTTTGTGGACAGCGAGGAAGCACCTCCCGTGTTTGAGGTCATCCACAAGTTGTGCTCATTCTGGGCACAATTTATGTAAGTCTTCCATGTTTTTCCTTGATGAGCTAGATAAAAGAAAAACTTTCTTTTCCACCCAGCAACTCTTGCTTATAAATACCCCCACCCCAACATTTAGCTCAAAGTGCCAGCTCCCGATTGGACAATTCTTGTAGATTTAGGGGGTGGAACCTGGGGAGGGTGGAGTTTGGAGCATTACATCAGGAATGTGATGTCATAGATTCCACCCTCCAAAGCAGCCATTTTCTCCAGGGGAACTGATATCTGTCACCTGGAGTTCAGTTGTAATTCCAAGAGATCACCTGGAGGCTGGCAACCTTACGTGACAAGGAAGTTTACTTTTGGCTCATAAGTTAATAATAACAGTGTATTTTCACAAGAGTCCCATGGCACAGAGTGGTAAGCTGCAGTACTGCAGCCCAAGCTCTGCTCACGACCTGAGTTCGATCCTGGCAGAAGCCGGGTTCAGGTAGCTGGCTCAAGGTTGGCTCAGCCTTCCATCCTTCCAAGGTCGGTAAAATGAGTACCCAGTTTCCTGGAGGTAAAGTGTAGATGAATGGGGAAGGCAATGGCAAACCACCCTGTTAAAAGTCTGCTAAGAAAACGTCGTGATGCGACGTCCCACCATGGGTCAGTAATGACTCGATCCTTTACCTAACAGTGTATTGATATACCGCTCTGCTGGACAGATTAAGGTCCCACTCAGAAAGGTGAACAATGTTATATTAACAAATATCAAAGTGTTATTATCATCCCCACAACACAGCTGAGGAACGGGGGCTGAGAAGACTGGCTCACCCAAGGCCACCTGCTGAGTTTGTGGCAGTAGTGGAATTCAAACTAGCAGAGTGCTGACTCGCATCCCAACCCCATAACCACTATGCTACATCCCAGTAGAATTCCCATTTGGCCTCCTAGTTCCCACTGTCCCTGTTGTGCATGGTTTTTATCCATCTGAATCCCATGATCCTTTTCAGAGAGCCTTCCCTCTTTCATAAGGCTCCCAGCTCTGGCTCGGGAAATTTCTGCAGATATGGAGGCGGAGTCTGGGGTACGTGGAGTTCGGGGAGTCGGGGAGGGTAAGGAGCTCAGCAGGTATGTGATGCCAGAGTTCACCCTGATCTCTGTAGTCGGGAGATCAGTTGCAATTCCTGGAGGATGGTATCCCAATGAGTCTTTCACCAGTCGAAAAGCAGGCAGGATTCATCCCTATACAGATTTAGGGTTGGATCCTAATTGCAGTGAAGCTGAACCAGATAAATGGGAACTTTTCTCCTTCCTTCCACTGGTGCCACAGCCTGCAGTTCATCCATCCCCTATACCTGAAACGTGTCCACAGAGTTTGGTGTACCCCCATGAACGGTACGTGGAGTAAGTGAAGGTCTGCAGAAAGAGTGAGAATTCGCCACAAATCACGTTCCCCTTTTTCCTTGGCTGGAAGTATCTTTCCCAGTGGAAAGGGTGGATAGGCTCCAAGCTTTCGAGTTTCATAAATGCGGTATAAATTCCTGCAATGCCCTTATGTGCTCCCGTTTAGGCTAAAACGGATTATGCCTTGTTTTGATAAATGGAATATGTTTCCTTTAGCGACATCAGTGCGAAAGGTTCAATTCCTTTTAGAGCTTTCTGACTGCAAACGTACCTATTTTGTTGCTCGATTTCAAGAGGCCGCAGAGAAGTATCAAGGGGAGGTGTTTCGAGACATGGGTTCTATGTAAGTTTTCTTTTAGCCTTAGAGCCAAGCTACAAGTGACGCCTGACACAGGTGGGACACTTGTCAGCTCCCCTCAAGTTTTGATGGGAAATGTAGGCGTCCTGGTCTTGCAGCTGTAATGGAGAGCCAAGCTGTAAAACCAGGATGCCTACATTTCCCATCAAAACTTGAGGGAAGCTGACAAATGTCCAACCTGTGTAAGGTGTCACTTGTAGCTTGGCTCATAGTGTTCAAGACCTAGGTCCAAGAAAAGGGGTGGGGGGAGGAGGGGAAGGGGGAGATAACATTCAATTTATATACCACTCCTCAAAATGACTTAATACCTACTCAGAGCGGTTTACAAAGTATGCTATTATCCCCACAACAATCACCCTGTGAGGTAGGTGGGGCTAAAAGAGTGCTCGGAGAGAGCTGCGACTGACCCAAGGTCACCCAGCTGACTTCAAGCAGAGGAGTGAAAATCAAACCCGGTTCTCCAGATTAGAGTCCTGCCGCTCTTAACCACTGCACCAAGTTGGCTCTGCTTGAAAAAGAAGAATGCCGTATAAATAAATAAGAGGCTGACAATATATTTCTGGACTTTTCTTATATTCCAAATAATGCAATGATAAATAATGTTTTTAAGTGAGCACACCAGATTTTTATTAGGAAAGGGAATAGTTAAATCTCACCTAGAATCCCATAAATGTGGTTATTGACCTAGCCTCAGAACGGCTATAATTACCCTTGAGGGGTCAAGCCGGAGAAAGATAGCAGCCCTCACAAATTCCGAGCTATTAGTATTAGGCAAAGGAAAGGAAATAAAGGGTTATTTTCCCTGCCAGAGACGGTCTCGGGGCCCGTGATCTAATTATGGCTTTTGGAAATTATGAAAGTGTCTGAAATTACTCCAAACAAATCTCCGCACGCTAGGAAAACAGGAGAGTGAAATGTGAACTTTCGGTGCCGTTTCAGTTTGAAGGGCACCACACATATGGCATGAGTTACCTGGGAGATCTGAGCACAGGGCGAGTGTGTTTTTAAAATAATAGTAGTAATAGAAGAGCATAAATGGGTTCAAGAAAGAACAGGTGAGAAAACCCCACAGGCTAACGTAGAGCAGGACTCTGGCTGCTCTTTCTCACCCCAGGGATTTGCTTGCATGCTCTTACGTAAATGTTTTACTCTGCTCGCAATAACTGTTCAAAGACGTCCCTGAGCCGCCCTGCCAACTCTGATTTTCAGCACGATTTGCAACAGTGCTCCCCACATGTGCATATAGCTAAAGCCAAATTCTTGCCGGCGGAAAGGGGCTTTTCTTCGTAGCCGAAAGCCAAAGGAAAACAGCTGCGATAACGGACAGAGGGGTGTTTCTACAGATGGCCTTCATTGAAAAGGACCTCCCCTATTCTTTAGGGAATCTCCTTTGCCCCAGATCATTAAATCCCACTTGGAACATACGACACAAACGTGATGGGGGCCACCGAGACATAATAATACTGTTTGAAATACGCTTCTTAATCATGCAGAACTGGTCACTCTCTGTATGCTCCATAAGCATGCAGAGCAGTGTACTCTTTTTACGAACATTTATTTTCATTTATTTTATTGAGCATGTTTTGGTTCTGTCTTTCCTCCAATGAGTTTGGGGCATCTTATATTGTTCTCTCCTCCTCCATTTTACCATCACAACATCCTTGCAAAGTGGGAGAGGCTGAGACAGAGAGACTGGCTGAAAATCATCCAGTGAGCTTCATGGTAGAACGGAGATTTGAACCTGGGTCTCCCAGATCACGCTAAACTTGAATAACGTAAATAAATAAAAATGAACCGCGTATTGTATTGTCGAAGGCTTTCACGGCCGGAGAACGATGGATGTTGTGGGTTTTCCGGGCTGTATTGCCGTGGTCTTGGCATTGTAGTTCCTGACGTTTCGCCAGCAGCTGTGGCTGGCATCTTCAGAGGTGTAGCACCAAAAGACAGAGATCTCTCAGTGTCCGCGTATTCTTTATACTGATTTTGGAAGCTGTTGATGGTAGATAAGTGACGACCTTGGCCTTTGGTGCCAGTCATTACTCTAAGCCACCCTAAATACTGTCACCCTAAATACTGCCAGTTTGGTGTAGTGGTTAAGAGTGCGGGACTCTAATCTGGAGAACGGGGTTTGAATCCCCACTCCTCCGCTTGAAGCCAACTGGGTGACCTTGGGTCAGTCACAGCTCTCTCAGAGCTCTCTCAGCCCCACCTACCTCACAGGGTGTTTGTTGTGGTGATGATAATAACATACTTTGTAAACTGCTCTGAGTGGGCATTAAGTTGTCCTGAAGGGCGGTATATAAATCGAAAGTTGTTGTTGTTATATTTCACCTATACAAAAGGGAGCTGAGAAACCAGGGTTGCACAGAAAATCAGATGAGTTTGTACCTTGTTGGAAAAGTTTTCTAATAAAGGCAACTGAGTGAGTTTTATGGCGGAGGAAGGATTGAGCATAGGGTTGTCAGATCCCTTTACCCTCTCAGCAGGAGGAGGGAGACCTGGCACTCACCTTTGGGACCCTCCACTCCCACCATCCACCCTCCCACCATCCACCACTCATCTGGCCAGCAAGGGAGAGGCAGGGGAATAGGCCTCCTACGCATACTCCCAGGGCGCATACTCCCAGGGCAGTGTGATGATGTCACTTCCAGGAAGTGATGTCATCGCATAGAGGCTAGCAGCTCTCCTGCACTTCATAGCAGGCCGATTTGGGCCCCAAAGGGCCCATTGGCTCCGATCAGGTCTGATGCTATCACTCCCAGAAGTGATGTTGTGCTGCCCTTAGAGCACGCCCAGGAGGCCTATTCCCCCACCAAGTGGTGGCAGGGAGTGGAGGGTGGAGGATGGGAGTGGGGGATCCCTAGTGAACACTATACCACACTAGCCTCTTAAACAAGTGGTGGGTGCTGGACTGATGTTGCTGGTACTGTATGCATGTGCATATATGCTTGATTTTCATCTGCTCAACCTTTGTACATTTTTAAATAGGTACTGGGAGCCATGTCTAAAACTCCAAAATAAATGGAGGCTGAAATACGACACTCTGTTACCCAAATGACCACACATATCTATCCACTAGCCCTAAGAGGTGCCCCTCTGAGTAAGTTTAGAGTGTAGACTACAGATGGGCATGAACCAGGAAAACAGTGGTTTGTTGCAGTTTGTAGTTCATCATGTTTCACGAACCATGAACCGGCATGCCTGGTTCATGAACCAGTTCATTTGGTTCGTGAATACATCACTTCCAGGGCACTAGACGGTCTGCAGAAAGCCCACACCCTGTTGCCTAGGAAACTGATTGATCAGTGCCAGGCTGTCTGCAGTGACGAACCAAAAAACTAACCAAACAAACCAGCCTAAAAATTGTTGCGAGTTGTCAGAAATGCCGTCTGACGAACAGCCAGTTCATGAACCAAAATATGGCCCGGTTCGTGACGAACTTTGGTTCATATTTCAGTTCGTGCCGACCTCTAGTGCAGACCAGTACCAAAAAGGTTAATGCATAAATTGGGACCTGTTCCAATATATACTAGGGTCCCATGGATAGTAACAACTAGCAGTACAACCCAAAGACGAGAACTGAATAAGGGAGGGAGAAACAGGATGGAGTGCCCCCATTACTCTATCATGATCGTTTGGGGGACTCGATACTCAAGTATGACAATGGGGCTTTACTACTATCTCATAGACAAACAATGGAATCACTGCAAAGGCACAAACTAGAAAGAATACAACAAAAGACATATAACAAAACGAAGAGATAATCACTTGTACGCACACTCCGTATCATACATGGTTACAAATCATACACGGCCATAACTAACAGGATGTTACAGATTTCCTGATTGATTTACTGTTTCTATACATTCCTAAATATACTAGTGTATGTGTGAGTCTAGGCGCAATAATAAAGCATATGACCTGTCCTGAAGAGAGACCAATCTCAAGTAGAACGCTGAAAAAGTAGTTGGACAACATTTACTGGTCAAAAAGGTGCCTGATGTAAGGGCACGCAAAGTGCATAAGGCACTCTAGGGGTGTCTTAAAATTATACAAAAAGGATGCATGAAAAATACCGGAGGCATGGAAAACAAGCAAGCAGCACCTGTTGGGGTGCTGCCTTTTTTGACAGCCCAGGTGAGCCTGATCTCATCAGCTCTCAGAAGCTAAACGGTCGGCCTTGGTTAGTAATTGGATGGGAGACCTCCAACAAAGACCAGCATTGCAGAGGCAGGCAATGGCAAACCACCTCTGTTAGTCTCTTGCCATGAAAACCCCACCAGGGGTCGCCATAAGTCAACCATGACTTGAGGGCAGCATTTCATTCTTACAAGATGTAAATGGAGCTCACACTTGGTATACGCCTTCACTCAGATAAGGCAGTATGGACTAATTTGGGCTTGGAATAAAAGTTTGGCTCCTTGAGCATGCAGTGGGGAAACTAGAATGGGTTGTTTCTTTCTTTGTTTGTTTGTTTATTTGTTAATTAATTTATTTATTTTGATTTATACCCTGCCCTCCCCACAGATAGGCTCAGGGCGGCTGACAACATTCAAAAAATACATTAAAAGTCACAAAAACCATAAAGTCAATAATAATTTTTAAAATAGTCCAGGAGCTGGCTGTTTAAACAAATATTGGGAGTCCGTATATGAGCATAGCAGATGGCCGTGGGCAGCCCCATAAAAAGTGGTGGTCTTAGATGGAAGAAGGAGGACACCCACTAGCACTCAGCCAAAAGCCCGGCGGAACATCTCCGTTTTACAGGCCCTGCGGAACTGTGACAGGTCCCGCAGGGCCCAGATCTCCAGCGGGAGAGCGTTCCACCAGGCCGGGGCCAGGGCAGAAAAAGCCCTGGCCCTGGTTGAGGCCAGACAGATGTCTTTCGGGCTGGGGACCACCAGGAGTTGCTTGTCTGCAGAGCGCAACACCCTGCAGGGGACATAATGGAAGAGGCGGTCCCACAGGTACTAGAGTTGAGAGGAGACAGAAGTCTGGATACCTGGGGGGAAATGTTGGCAGACTCTCTTAATGCAGACCCTTGATTGCCAGTGACGGGGACTCTGCTAAACAAAATATTGGATACAACATCCTAAGCAGGTTCTAAGGGAAGGAAGTCTATACCTTGTCACAATTCAATATCCCTTTTTGTAGCTTTGATGTACAAAATAATTCAGAGCAATCCAGTACACATTGGCGTAAATTGCAAGGAATGTGATTCTTACCAAACTTGGAGATCTACTGGCCTCTTTGAGGGGTTGTATGGGAGCCTAACCTATTCAAGTGACTTAAAGTGACTTAGCGACTATTGTAATGCGCTATACATAGGTCTCCCATCCAAATTAACTAGGAGACTCCAACTGGTACAAACTGCTATCAGGAGCAAGCAGGAGCATGAACATCACCCCCATTCTGCAGTCACTCCATTGGCTACCTATCATCTACCATGCTCAGTTCAAGGTATTATCACATACAAAGCCCTTCACAGCCTTGGTCAAGCATACCTATGGGACTGCCTCCCTCCCTATGTTCCCCCACGGCAGCTTCAGTCATCTGAACAGGGTCTCCCGCAGGTGCCACCCTGCACATGGGCGAAATCAACAGCAGTCTGTACACGGGCTTTCTCTGTGGTGGCCCCTACCCTGTAGAACGGCCTGCCTGAGGAGGTGCCCCCACTCTCCTAGCTTTCCACAAACAATGCAAAACCAAATTATTCAAAAAGGCTTTTGTATTGTAGGGAGGGGCTCTCAGATGCTCCGCTAATGAGTTAAGGACCATAGACTTCACCACTATGTTGTCTTATGTACTACCTGCTGTCGTAAAACACTTATTCCAAGCTACGTTGTTCAAAGCAATGCCTTAGTATATTAACAATATGAATGCTGTGCCATTACATTGCATAAACCTAGGCGTACGTTGTAATGGACGGTGACTTTTACTTCCAAATAAACACTCTTAAGCTCAGCGGCGTGCCTTTTAACAATTAATTTAGTTGTTTAGTCTAAAACATCTATGCTGCTTTACGAAAAAGTCAGTAAACTCTTAGCCAGTTTCCCCGGTTCTCTCTTATTGGCTCTCTTCCCTGGCTGTGCGTTTTGATTTTAAGTCCATATTTTTAATTGTACGTTCAGATGCATTTTAAAAATATCTGTTTATATATGCATTTTAAATTACGTATCTTAATTATCTGTTGTTCACCACCTTGGAGACCCAATTTTGGATTGAAAGCATATAAATCTTTTAAATAAATAAATACAATATATTGATTTACATGAATTATATAAATATAAATTTATATAATTTAGATATAAAATGTATATAAATATTTTTAAAAAATAAAATAAAAATGCTCAGAGCAGTTGGCAAAAAACTGAAAATGCAGTTTTTGAAAGAATGAAATAAAACCTGCAAAACAATTAAGAGACAGTGGATTTCCATGCCTTGTCTCTGTGTAACAGCAGGTGTTGAGTCCAGTTCCACCTTAGAAACCAACAAGAGTTTCAGAGTGTAAGCTTTCAAGAGTCAGAGCTCCCTTCTTCAGACATGAGTTTCACTAGATTAGATCGGGTCTGCAGCACGGAGTTCTGTCTCTCTCAAAAGCATACAATATGAAGCTCTTGTTGATCTCAAAGGTGCCACTGGAATCAAATCCAGCTGTTCTACTGCAGACTAACACAGCTACCCACCTAAACTATCTCTGTGGACTTCCTTTGTGGGTATCCCATCCAAGTACTAACCAGGGTCAACCTGCGTAGCTTCCAAGGTTGGGCTAGCCCGGGCCTCCCAGGTCGGGGCCGAAAACTCCCTGCAATAAAAAGATTTGCACGTCAGGGAGATGGTTTCTCTCCTAGCCTTTTACATGCTGTTCTTATTTTCTAGTTACAAGGAATTACAAATGTAAAGACACTTTGAAAAAGTCATCTTTCACCTGCAGTCTGTTCTGCCACCTCATCTCTTTACCTGCAGGCAAGTGTGTAGTCCAGTTGATAATGGAATACTTATTTATATTTTCCCATTGAGACGGGACCCTATTTAGTTTAGCCATCTGTGCTTATCTTTAAGAAAGCTGATGAAGATAAGGCACCAGCGAAAGGGGACATTTCCTTAATTCAGAGTCCTACCCCTCCCTTCCCTTTTCATTAACTCCCCCTACTAGAGATACCAATTCAGATGGTTTCCAAATAGCTAGAAGTTGCAAGTTGTGTGTGTGTTTTCTTTTTTTTAAAAAAACCCCACATTTGTCAAGTTGAATGTACTGGAAGAGCCGCGGCAGCATGACCGTAATCTACCGAACCTTTACTATTAATCACTCTTTAATGAGAGTAAATTGAATTTCCAGGCACACATTAATAATGGATGTATGAATTAACTCTTAGGAACCAACTCATGATGGCTTCATGGTGCGGTGATCGTTCTAGAGTAGCAAACCGTGCCGTCTCTTCTTGAACATGCTGAGGAAGGAACACGCATGAAATGGAACGACACGTGCTGCGCGTCCATCGTCACATTAAGGACAGCTGTTGATGTACAGGAGCGCCGATGAAAAACAGATTGGGCTAGGATGTGGGATCCCCAAGTTCAAATCTCTGCTCTGCAAATCTCATTAGCCATGTGCACATGCTAAAGGGAACGCACATGGCTGTGTTCGGAAGGAGTGGGTTTCGGGATTGAGCTGCGCTGTCTGCAATCGCCTTTCCATGCAGCTTCAGGCTTTCTCCCACCCCCCTCGAGCTTCGACTCTGTTCCAAGCGTTTTTTTCTGCCGTCTGCAACTTTCTCCCTCCTTATTTGCCGGGTCCTTGTGAAGTATGCGCATAAGGGCCCAAAAAGCTGACCAAGGAGGGCATGCTTGGTGCCTCTCCTCACAGGGAGGGGCCCTGGTTCAGGGGAGAACATCTGTTTTGCATGCAGTAGTTCACCACTAGTTCAATCCCGGCATCTCCAGTTAAAGAAACTGGTGGCAGGTGATGGGAAAGACCTGAATAGACAAATGGTCTGACTCAGTATCATGTGATCACAGAGGCCTCCTTCCTTTCTTTTTCTGTGGTCAAGGAGGCCCCTTTCACAAGAGGGTGAAGGACCACCCCCCAACAGGTGAGGCTGGCTCCAAGAACACCCAGTCTCAACCCCCCCCCAATCTTGATCTCCCGTATCTTACTGTGGGCCAAGCTACACGTGACGAATGACACAGGTTGGACACTTGTCAGCTTCCCTCAAGTTTTGATGGGAAATGTTGGCATCCTGGTCTTGCAGCTTGGCTCTCCAACTGCTGTCCAATGGACTTTTCAACTGTCACTTGTCCAACATTCCGCCAAGCTGCCTACATTTCCCATCAAAACTTGAGGGAAGCTGGCAAGTGTCCAACCTGTGTCATTCGTCGCTTGTAGTTTGGCCCTGTGTTTGATCTAGGAACTACCTGAGGTTCAACATGCTCCAGTGTAGACTTGCCATTTACCAGGTAGAAGTGGGCAATGATGTAAGCCACTTTGGGTCCCTAGGTATAAATGAAGTAAACAAATAAATAAACATCCCCAAAAGGAATTATGTATCACATAATTGCTAACATATCACAGATAAAAATAGGGACTTGGTAAAGAATGATAAAGCCCCCTTTTCACACCAAATATCACTTTAGGAGGCTGACGGCTGCCCCTCTCTGTTTCACATTGTTGACAGCTCTTCAGGACCTTCTGTATGTAATATTTCTAGGGAGGCCGGGTCTCCCACTTTGGCAGGAGACCTCCTACCTACCCTCAGCTGTGTCTGCCTCCATTTACCTGGGCAGTGGGGGGAAATCCTGGGGGGGGGATGAGGGAAACAGCGGCTTGCTGGCATCATGATGTCACTTCCTGCATGATCCGGAAGTGACACAATTGCTTCGTAACACTGCCAGGTATGAAGGGAGGGTTGTGGGTGGGATCCGTGTCTTGGGAGAAAAATTAAAAAGAAAATAAGGCTTTGCTTACAGGAAGTTCTTATCCAGCAATTCCTAGAGCTGCCATGGTAAGATCGTCCAGCTTTTCTGTACAGTGTTTCCTAGAGCTACCCTTTGTTCCTTACAGAACATTTCACCACATGTGCCGCCTTTCCCCCCTGCTGGGCAACCTTATCTGAGACTTAACTTCTAGAGTTCTTCAGGAAAGGCCAAGATTCTATGTGTCTGGGACCCTCATATTTATGGGATCGCCTCTCCTGGTATAACCTCCCACGTGCCCTACGTTCCGCAACTCGGGGCCTGTTGGTGGTTCCTGTCCCTAGGGTTGTTTGACTCTCTTCGACCAGAGCGAGGGCTTTTACAGTTGTGGTTACCTCCCTCTTGAATGCACTAACAGAGGAGACTCATTCCGTCCAGGATTTGGTGAAATTCTGGATGGTCTGCAAAGCAGAGATGTTTCATCTGGCATTTGGAGGCTGTTAGCTTGACTCCATATGGTTTATTCAGGGCTCAGTGGGTTGCCCTCGGAGAAAATGGTCACATGGCTGATGGCTCCACCCTCTGATCTCCAGACAGAGGGGAGTGTAGATTGCCCTCCGCGCCGCTGAGCCACCAGCCATGTGACCATTTTCAAGAGACTCCGGAACTCCGTTCCACCGCGTTCCTGCTGAAAAAAAGCCCTGGATTTATTTATTATATACAATGGACATCAGTAGGATTTAGGGACGGCATTGTTCTTTTAAATGTTTAAATGTTAGATGCAAGGGTTTTAATATTGGTATTCTACTATGGGTTTTAATGTTTGTATTTTACTATGTTATTGCTTTTAATGTCTGTTTTCTATTTTAATATTGTATTACCAGTTTTACTGTTTGTATTTTATATGTTTGCTGTAAATCACCTTGAGCACCAGACATGGTGGAGAGGTGGTATATAAACTGGACGGATGGACGGACGGACAGAGGGAGACAGACAGACAGACTGACAGACTGCCTCCTCAGACATACATAAGAGGCCCTACTTTCTCTGAGGTAAGATGGGTAGCAACATAAGTCAGGGCCTTTTTTGTGGTGGCCTCTCAACTACAGAAGAACATCCCTACAGTGGTTTGCTTGGCTTCACTGTGAGCCTGTGGGTGCCTGAGAAAAATGACTTTATTTGTACAAACATTTGGTTAATCCAGTGCGTCGATTTTACCATTTTTGTGCTCTCCCTCCATTTTGTGGGCTTATTTGGGGCGTGTGTGCAGGGGGTGGGGGTTGTATTGCAAGCCACCATGAGTGATTTTACGGAGAGGGCTTGGATCCTGAGGGTCTTTGGAGTAAGGCAGATTTATAAATATTCTAAATAAATAATAAGAAAATAACACTGCCATTTTATATGGCAAATTCCCTTTCCTGACAATGTCTTTCAACCAAAAGCGAATTCTTACATTATCTTGGTCTTACAGGAGCAGTTTCTTGTTATTTTCTTCTTATGCTTTCCCTGTAAAGGTATGAAAACTAGATATCATGTTTTCTCCCCTTTCAGGTATTTGTACTCTTAAACAAATACATGATGCAAAGAAATTCAACAGATGCAGAATTCCTCCAAACAGAGCTGTGATGATCAGGGAAACCTTTCACCTGTTGAATTTCTGCCTGAGATGCAGGGTTCTTATTTCCCCCAGCTCCCATTTCAGTGCAGCAACTGGATAATTTTTTTAATGGCCACTGGACCAATGGTGTGACATCACTTTCAGGTAAAACACAGTGATGTCAATTCTTTCTAGGAAACACTGGAAACTGGTTTCACCATAGAGTTTTCGGCAATGCCTAGAGAGGCATGATATCACTCCAGGTTTTCCCAGAAGTCACGTCACACCATCACCAATTCCTGCCTCCTCATGTCTCCCCCCAGTCTCGTACTGCTTGCAGATCTTGCCTGGCAACCCTAGGAGATGCAGCTCCTAGAGCCCATCAACAGAAAAGACATAATCAGACTGGCACCTGTACCCATCTCCCTACAAGGGTAGCATGAAAGACCTGAAAACCTGAATAGATGCCGACAGTCAGAGTAACCATTATTGACCTTGATAGATCAATGTTCCGGCAGTATAAGGTAGTTTCATATGCTCTTGTCAAGGGGAGGAGCTGTGGCTGTGGTACAGCATCTGCCTTCCACGTAGAAGGTCCCAGATCCAACCCCCAGGATCTCCATTTGAAAAGATCTGGTTGTAGGTGCAGTGAAAGGCATCAGCCCGTGTCCCTGAAAAGCCACTGCTCGTCCAAGCAGGCAAGATTGACCTTAACAGACCTACAGTTCAGTCTCAGCAGAGTTACAGCCAAGTAAGTTCATTGAGGCGGAGTGCTTAAGGGTCAGCTTAGGACGGATGGAACTGCAGCAGTCCAACTCCGCAGGAGGCAGCTTCTTGGGAGTTCCTAGTTTCAAGGCGCTGTTCCTTATTTAGCGTTAATGGAAACTCTTATGGACGAGATACATCACGAGGGCAAGAGCAGCTTTAATACATTGCTGTATTCTAATAAAGTAGTGTTCATGTTCTCACACGCAGCATTTTCTTTCAGTCTCACGCCGCCTTCCTTAATGGGGAGCTCAGCAGGGTAAAGCTGCCAACCTCCAGGCAGGGCCTGCAGTTCTTTCAGAATTGCACCTGCTCCCCAGGATGCAGGCATCAGTTCCCCTGGAGAAAATAGCAGCTTTTGGGGGGGTGGGGGATGACAACATGGCATCATATTAGTGTTGCCAGGCAAAGCAATGCCTGGAAAGCAGCAGGAGCGCTGTGGTAGGGATATGGAGGAGCCACGATGCCAGCTGTAGCATCACATAACTTTCCATAAAAAAAGAAGAAGCCATAAAATAGGGTACCTCTAGGAATCACTGGAAATGCTATGGTTTTACCACAGAGTTTCTGGCAATTCCTAGAGCTACCCTACATCACTTCCTCTTTTTTTTTTAACCAAAAATGACACAATGCTGCAGTGAGACTGCAGGTTGATTTTTTTTGTTCTCCCACCACGGCTACGTGTGACGGTGGGCAATCCCTTCCCTTCCCTTTCATAATAAAACTCCACCCTTCCCAAGCTCCATTCCCAAACCCATTGGAAATGCTATGGTTTTACTACAGAGTTTCTGGCAATTCCTAGAGCTACCCTACATCACTTCCTCTTTTTTTTTTTTTACCAAAAACGACACAATGCTGCAGTGAGACTGCAGGTTAATTTTTTTTGTTCTCCCACCACGGCTCCGAGTGACGGTGGGCAATCCCTTCCCTTCCCTTTCATAATAAAACTCCACCCTTCCAAAGCTCCATTCCCAAGCCTCTTTCCCACCCCTAGGGTTGGCAACCTTGGGGCAGGGATGTGCAGGCCCAATCGTTCCAGAAATGCACATACTGCCACCACAACAGAGAAAAGGGAAAAGTGAGCGCACGGCCTGCGATTGCTGTTCCTGGCGGACCCTTCCAAATTTCTCCTAAGCCCTTGACTGCTGTCCAATGATGCTTACCATTGACACTGGCCCTGCCTAGTTTTGATAAACTTTGCTATGACTCTAAGGCTGATTCTGCACACGTTGGATAATGCACTTTCAATGCACTTTATCAATCATTTGAGGTGGATTTTTTGTTCCGCACATGAAAAAATCCATTCCAAATGATCCATAAAGAGGATTGGAAGTGCATTATCCAACGTGTGCGGAATCACTCCAAGAAAAGAATGATGGGGAACGGGCAGGAGAAAGTAGGGGAAAGATCGCTCATGCCTTGAGCTCGAGCGTCTCCACCATTAACTTAGAAATACATTACTTTGTGTTATGAAGCTGCGCCCCCTGGAGTTGGGAGGATGCACTAACAATTATCCTTTACTCTGTAGACCCAGACGACCCAAGAATTAAGCCTTGAGCTATCTTAAGCTATCTTATTTCAGATCTTAAGAAGGAAATGTTTCATACCTGTGCTTCACTGTGAAAACTGCTCCCAAAGTAAAAAAAAAAGCACCAATGTAACTTGATGCATAAAATAATTCGCTTGGGAACTCTCCGTTTTATAGTATTTTATACTTTATGAACATCAAAATGCTTTACCTGCAGAAGCCGTAAAATAATATTTTAAGGGGAAAGAGGAGGCTCGGCATAAATGTCCAATGAAGGCAGCAAGCGATGGCTTTACTTAGGAAAATAAAAGGGAACTTTATGGACGCGTGCTTTTCGCAGGAGCAATCCTGCAAAGATGGACGGCTGGAAAACATCACCTTTTGGATAGAAAAATGGTTTCTTTATTTTTTTAAAAATGAAAAACGCTAAGAGATAAAATGTCTTTTAGGAATAATCAAGCAAAAAAAAATCTTTTACTGTGCTATGCTGCCACCTCCTGGCCATATGTGCACATTGCTTCTCCAACTTCCCATTCTCATGAAAATGGGGAAAATGTGCGATTGTTTAGGCGTCTCACACGTCGGTGTGCATGCTACTGTGTATACAACAACACTGTCCAGGGATTCAGCTTTTTTACTATGCCTTAACAGGAGCCTGGCATTAAAATAATTATTGGCTGAAGTCTTTTCCTGGCTTGGAGATAAAACGATGGGGAAAGCTGTCTGCTTTTCCCGTGGCCAGTGAGTAGAGTTGCTAACTAACCAGGAAAAAACAGCCTGGTCTGCTCCTATGCCTTCCATAGATTTGCAGAAACCAGCAGGAGCTACTTTGCACAGCATGGAGAATAAACATTGTCATCTGCTACTGATGGCAGAGCAAGCTGCTGTTAAAGGCACATAAGCAGGAACCGTTACAACGTTGGCGCTACAAAGGATACAATTAAGGTCAGACCAATACAGTTCTAGCTAGGGAGCAGTCATACTTCCTTCCAGGGCAGTGTGTATTCTTGCAGTCTCTGGTGCTGAAATATCCCCAGGGTCCTTCTTAGCACAGCTGTTTGGGAAACGCACATTGCACCTGTCGCATACATACCTTTTTGCAAGATGCAACAATATATGGATCTGGCCATTGGCTTTGGAGCCAGATTATACGCCCCCAGCCTCGCCAGCTGCTGCATGCCAACTAGAATCCACTCCTGCTACTTGCTTGCTCTTTGCCCTCTAATCCCTGCTTCTAGTTTAGCAAATACTAGAAGGATGGATGGCAGATACATTGCCTGTTAAGCGCATGTAAAGGGTTTGCATACAACACAATTTGCTTCCAGGTTTTAAAAAATGCAGTGCAATTCATAATCAGACAAATGTTTTGTGGAACATTATGAAGAAGTAATTTAAACTGGACTAAAATTATCTGGGTTGTTCCTAAAGCCCTGATCGAGCTACGGTTATGCTTTGCTAGTAGTGACCCTAGAAGCACGTCTAGCTTTAGCATTCGATGAATCCATCGAGCAGGTGGAGGGGCAGAGCTGCCTACCTGCACATCCACATGGAGGTACATAAGTTACCTTTGCTAGACTACAGCCTGCTTTATGATGCCCTCATTTGGCAATGTGGCAAATAAACCACAAAAAGTTCTACAACCAGAAATTGTGGGACTTTTTTGTAAAATTAATCCCGGTCAGCTCTTGAGCATCATACCAAGCCAACAGGCAATCAACCAGATCCACCATAATCTCCTTTCCATCAGGTTGCAATTGATCAAAAGCGGAACATTGAGCCAGCAGGGTGATGCAACTGCAGAAAAGGCAAATGTGATTGTGAGAGGCATTCATAACACCACAGTGTTCAAGTCATGAGAAGTAGCGGGTCCGTTTCATGCTGGACTAGTCAGAGCCTAACTAGAGTACTGTTCCAGTTCTAGGCACCGGACTTTTAGAAAGTTGTAGACAGATTGGAGCAGTTCAGGGGAAGGCAACGAATATGGTCAGAGTTCCTGCTCAAATGTCCTATGAGGAAAGGTTGGCAGAACTGGGTAGGTTACTCCTAGCGAAGAGAAGGCTGAGGGCAGACATGACTGAGCTCTTCACAGGAAGGCATGTTCTCTGCTCTCCATTTCAGAGGGCAAAGCTGGATCAATGGGGCTTAAGTTACAGGAAGGACAGATTTGGGTTGAATATTAAGAAAAAAGTCCCAGCAGCGGACTTGGCAATGGCTCCAATTGCCAAGGTATGAGTGTTCTCTGCTTCTTCGGACAAAGGCTGGACGGCTACTGTCAGCTGGTGTAGTAGACTGGCCTCTGGACCCACAGAAGCCAGGTCTACCACCCATTCCATTACAGGACCAGTAGACCTGGCCTCCAAGTGGGGACTGACCGGAAGGAGAAGCACCCCTCAGGGTCCAAATCACAATCTAAAAAGTGGCAAAGACGGCCAAAAAGTCTCAAGTTAATCATATACTCAGGGGTCATTTCGTAGAAAAAGAGCTGGAGGAACTCATTAGCACAACTCATTAGCATAATTCATTAGCATATGCCACACCCCCTGACATCACCTATCCTGCGTGTTTTGGACCCAATCCTGGTCATTCAGGGCCGAAATTGGGCCCAAAATGGCAAAAAGGGGCTGAAAATGGCCAAAAAGGGAGCCAAAATGGTCAGGATCAGGCCGCTGCTGAGTGGGAGAGTAATCCACCACCTGTCAGAGGCCCAATCCAGGCTGTTTCAGCCCCAATCCAGACCAAAACAGGCCCAAAATGGCCGAGAGTCAGGTGGGTGGGGCCACCTGTCATGTGACCTCTTTGGGGAACTGCCAGAACTGTGTTCCTGCGCGTTCCCCCTCGAAATGAGCCCTGCATATACTCATATTTTTCTTTTTGCAGGTGTAGGAGAACGCCTGCAAAAAGGAAAAGGAAAATACGCGTATATGATTAACTTGGGACTTTTTCACTATTGTACTTTATTAGATATAAATAATTGTCTATTTTTATTGTGTATTCTTCTCCTCTCGATTGGGGGTTATCCACTCTTTATTTTTGTTTTAACCTCCAGCCTGGAGTTCTATTGGAATTACAACTCATTTCTGGACTACAGAGATCACTTTCCCTGTAGAAAACGGGCAGGTCCGGAGGGTAGATTCTATGACGTCACATCCCTGCTGGACTCTTTGCCCTCCTCAGGTTCCACCCACAAATCTCCAGGAATTTCCCAACCCAGAGTTGGCAACCCTACCTGTCGGAGATTATCTAGCTTTGGGTTTCTTGTATTGTGCAAGGAACTGGATTATTAGATGGTCTACAAAGACCCTTCCAACTCTAGGAGTTTCTGTAAATGGACATTATTGCTTGTCCTACATTCATTCAGTTGACAGGCGGTTTATTTATTCCATAGCCTTAACACTTTATTCTCTCCAGCTTCTCCCTCCTTCCCTTCTCTTTCCCTTCCTCCCTCCGTCTCCTCTCCAATGGTTCAGTGGTGGCTGATCAATAGCTCCGCTGTTTCTTTCACTTTGCGGCAGACATAAAGCACCCTGTAGATATTTTGTACATAACAGACCCATTTTGGGGCATTCGGCGAATGGCAGTTGTAATAGCCGGCAGAAAGCGTCTGACGCACGACCGCCAACCTCTTACTGTAATTCAATCCTAAATATAACGCTTCATGATTGCGGGTGTCAGCAACCGCACGGATAGAGACAAGGCCGTGCATGGAGTCCCTTTCAGAAATCAGGCAAGGGGCTGAATGCCGGCAATCTAATGCACTCGGCTGGTGCCTTGCTAATCAATAAAGGGGGAAAGAAAGGGCCATTTTCAGCGCTCGTGGGCTCTGTTTTTTGCTTAATCCCCGAGTATCACAAAGTAATGTTACCATTTTTCCCCAAGGACACACATGCACAGCTGCGGGGAGTTTTCTCCAGGCCTGAGAGAGACAAGTTCTTATTTGCTTTTTACATTCATTTTAATCTTGCCCTCCCTCCAAGGAGCTCAGGGACACATACGTCATTCCTGTCTCCTTAGGGTTGCCAGCCTCCAGGGGGTGGAGGAAAAACAAGTACACCAGGGAACCACTTATACAAATATTGTATATTCTGTATACCATATGAAAGTGCAAAAGTGCAATAGTGCAAAGTGTCCAATTATATAGTTAATAAATTCACAATACAAAAATACACAGTATAATCATATCCAGTACACATATCATTAGAGAGTCTTTGCAGTCCATACAGTTCATTCCATTCATTTAAAGTGCAAAGTGTCTATTTTAATAAAAAGCCGGAGGCGGAGAGTCGTGGAGAGGTGTTGTATCATTCACAGTCCAATAATTTAAATTAATTCAAAAAACGCCGACGGGGAAGTGCAGGCAAATGTCATTAGCCCGTTTCGTGAGTGGGAAACTCACTTCATCTTGGGCATGAAAAAATTCGGTCTGGACACACTGGATCCTCCTTTATCCCCTTCTTGAAGATGGGGACATTTGCCTGCCTCTGGCACTTTACCTGTTCCCCATGAATTCTCAAAGATGATAGACAGAGGCCTCCAGGGGGTAGCTGGATATCTCCTGGAATTACAACTGATCTCCAGCTGATAGACATCAGTTCCCCTGGAGAAAACGGCTGCTTTGGAGGGTGAACTTTACGGCATTATACTCTGCTGAGGTCCCTCCCCTCCCTAAACCCCACCCTCTGTAGGCTCCACCCCCAAAATCTCCTGGAATTGCCTGACCTGGAACTGGCAACCTACATCTCCTCCATTTTATCCTCCACTGATGTCGTTCAGGCTGAGACGTAGCGATGGGCTCAAGCTCACCCATACCCTGTCTATCTCCCCAACGGGGACCCAACGCAGCTTACGTCATTCTTGCATCCTCCATTTTGTCCACACAGCAATCTTGAGGGAGCGTGTGACTGGCCCAAGGTCACCTAGCAAGCTTCCACAGTGGAGTGGAGATTCAAATCTGGGTCTCTCTAATCTAGGGAACCCATTCCCCCAGTGGGAGGAGGGGATCCCCCACTTTCACCCTCTGCCCCCGCCACCACTTACCTGGCTGGCGGGGGAAGAATGTACGGGAACAGGCCTCCCAGCTATGCTCCCGAGGTGACACAACAATGTCACTGACATCATCGTCCCACCCTGGGAGCACTCCCATGCTTCACCGTGGGCCAATTTGGGTCCCAGATGGGCAGAACTGGGCCTGTTTGAGGCCCAAATCAGCCTGCAGTTAAGCGGGCACACCCCCTGTACCTGTGCGGCAACATCACCAGAAATGCCGTCGACGGAAGTGACATCACAGCCCAGCCGTGGGCAGGGTCGGATCGATGGGGGGGGCAAGGGGGTAGTCTGCCCCCGGTGCCGCCAAAGAGGGGGCCGCCAGGCGCAGCTGCCACCCACTGGGAGTGCAGTGCGGGCAGCTGAGTGGAGGGGGGGAGGCCGCCCATGCCATTCGCCCGCCCTGCAAGACAGGGAGCATGCAGCAAGCCGGCCACCCCCTCAGCAGGGCAGGTGAATGGCATGGGCGGCCTCCCAACCGCCCGCGCTGCCACTGCCAGCTCTGTGGCACACCATGCACTGGGGCAGCCGGCTTGCGCTGGCAGCACGCTCCGCCCTGCATGATGATGTCACAGAAATGACATCATCACGCAGCACTGGGAGTGTGCGTGTGCTGTGCGCGTGCATGGGAAGCCAGACTTGGGTTGCCCTGGGCGCCGGCAATCCTGGATCCGGCCCTGGCCGTGGGACCGTATGCGCTGCACATATGCAAGTAAAGAATAAAGAAGGCAAGAAGGCGGTAAGAGCAGTAAGGTGCCGGGAGGGTAAACGAACCTGGAAACCGTACTCCTAGTCCGACACACTGAACATTACACTCTGTTGTCTCTTCATATCATTACGGCTTTCTCATTTGCGCAAGGTCTTTCCCCAGTTTGTGAGATATCCTTTTCCAATACTTTTTCAATACTCTGGAAAATCTTTGTGGTCTTTAAGGTGCTACGGGACTTGAACCTTACTCGTCTACTGCTACGCACTTGGAACAACCTTTTTTTAAAATAAGAATTTTTTATTTTATTAGTAAGATTAAAAGCCCAATTAAAAAAGGCAAAGAAATAAAAGAAAAAAGTAAAGAAAAAAGAATACGAGAAAAGAAAGACGAAGATTAGAAATAACAAAGAATACGTTTCATTTTCCATTTTTCTCAACACGTCATATTTCAACAAACATTATACTTTTAGGGTTTTTTGATATCTCCAAAATGTACCTTTTCCAATACTGCCCCCCTTCCATTTATTTTTCCCAGATTTATCTTCTTAAAAATCAAATCCACAAACCATCAGTTTATTTTTCCTCGACTCACGCAGAAAATCAATAAGGGGTTTCCAGTTAAGCATAAAAACAGACAATGTTTTACCTCTGATCAGAGCTGTAAGTTTAGCCATCTCCGCTAACTTTCAATGGGAGACGCCAGGGATGGAGACCTTGGCCATTTCCAGACGGCTTACCTTCTGCCGCTCCATGCCGCAACGTCGCAGCTCGTGCTGGAGAAAACGCGAAATAGCGCGTTTTCTCGCACGAGTTTTGCGCAATTGCGCAAAACTCGCGCGAGAAAACACGCTATTTTGCGTTCGCCACAGCACGAGCCGCGGCGTTGTGGCATGGAGCGGCAGAAGGTAAGCCGTCTGGAAACGGCCCTTCTCCGTACAAGGTATGTGCTTTTCCACCACCTTTCTGTTAGGACATGTACCACCAGTGGGAAGCAGAAGTAGTCTAGGTTGGATTTTCATAACAATGGCTGGTTCCGCACACGTTGGATAATACACTTTCAATGCACTTTATCAATCATTTGAGTTGGATTTTTTGTTCTGCACAAAAAAAAAATCTGTTCCAGATGAAGCGCATTATCCAATGTGTGCGGAATCACTCAATGACTAAGAATTTGCTTTCCTTCAATCTTCTTGTCCACTTGCAAATATGAAAAGTAGGGATGTGCGTTTCGGCATTCAGAATGCCGAAAGAATGCCGAAACAAAAGTGTTTCGGCTTCTTTCGGGGAATGCCGAAACGTTTCGGGGAATGCCGAAACGTTTCGGGTAGCCGAAAGAAAAAAGCCGAAACGTTTCGGGATTCTTTCGGCTTTCCTATGGGAAAATGCCTCCGTCTTCCAGGACGCCTGGAGGAGGCATTTTCCCACCGAATAAGCCCAAAATTGGTGGGGACCTTCCTCTAACCCTTCTCTAACAACCACCCAAGTTTCAGACAGATTGGACTTTGGGGGGCCATGTTATGGCCCCCCAAAGCAGGTCCCCCCATCCTCCCATAAGAAAGCGAAGGAGCAGCATATTGTTAGCATGCTGCTGCTGATCTTTCTTCATTATTTCCTATGGGGAAAAAATGAAGAGGCAGGCTTCCTTTGCCAGGGGTGGCATTTTGCATGCAAAATGCCCCCCAGCCCTCAGGGGCCCTTCTCCCACCCCTCCTCCCACCCCCCACCAAGGCTCAGCCTGCTCCCACTTGGGGGGGCCATTTCATGGCCTCCCCAAGTAGGTGCTCTGCTCTCATCTCTACCACTGACAGCTGGGGGAGGCTTGTGTTGCCAGGGGTGGCATTTTGCATGCAAAATGCCCCCCAGCCCTCTGGGGCCCTTCTCCCACCCTTCCTCCCACCCCCCACCAAGGCTCAGACTGCTCCCACTTGGGGGGGCCATTTCATGGCATCCCCAAGTAGGTCCTCTCAGCCCCTAAAGTCCACCCCTTACAGCCCCACACAAACCCAATTCCCCCCCAGCTGCCACACACAGACCCAAATCCCCACATTAGCCCCTCACAGACCCAAATCCACCCCCACCTGCCCCACACCCATAACCCCAGGAACAGGCTGGCAAAGGCCAGCCCTCTCCCTTTGTTCCCTATGCTGGGAACTTCTAAACTCTCTTTCCCTGGGCAATTCTGCACAGCCCAGGGGTGCCACAATGGTGGGCACACTTCTGAGTGCCAGCTGGTCCCTGTGAAAGAGCACCTGAACCACAGACACCCTCCCTCAAATTCCCCCACCACCTACAGAGATGGCTGGCCAGCCAGCCCCATTGTTCCCTATGATGGGAACCAACTGCACAACAAAGAATAAAACAAGAACAACACAAAATAAAGTTTTAATTTTTTTTTCTCCCTTCCAAAGTACAAGTAGGCAAAGCATTATGACACATTACACCAGCAGTCCCCCACACAGAAAAATTAAAACAAAACTCACTTAACATCAGAGAATCACAAAGCATGATTCCTGTCAAAAACACTTTATTTCTTGAACAGCTTTAGGTTACACAGCAGGGGGGAACACCAAAGGGCATGGCAGCACTATCTTACACAAAAATAACACAACTCACTTAACATCAGAGAATCACAAAGCATGATTCCTGTCAAAAACACTTTATTTCTTGAACAGCTTTAGGTTACACAGCAGGGGGGAACACCAAAGGGCATGGCAGCACTATCTTACACAAAAATAACACAACTCACTTAACATCAGAGAATCACAAAAACACAATTCCTGTCAAAAACACTTTATTTCTTGAACAGCTTTAGGTTACACAGCAGGGGGGAACACCAAAGGGCATGGCAGCACTATCTTACACAAAAATAACACAACTCACTTAACATCAGAGAATCACAAAAGCACAATTCCTGTCAAAAACACTTTATTTCTTGAACAGCTTTAGGCTACACAGCAGGGGGGGGACACCAAAGGGCATGGAAGCAGTATCTTACACAAAAATAACACAACTCACTTCACATTAAAGAATCACCCCAAAAAATAGCTGTCAAAAGCACTTTATTTCTGTAACTGCTTTAGGTTACACAGTAGGAAGGCACCGCAGAGCAGGAAAGCAGTGTACTACGCAAAAATAACACAACTCACTTCACATCAGAGAATCACACAAACACAATTGCTGTCAAAAACGGTGAAGTGGGTTGTATTATTTTTTGTAGTACATTGCTATCATGCCCTGTTGTGCCCTCCTACTGTGTAACCTAAAGCTGTTCAAGAAATAAAGTGTTTTTGCCAGGATTTTGCCATCAAGTCGCCTCTGACCTATGGCGACCCTATGAATGAAAGACCTCCAAAATACAGTGAAGCCTCCCTCCATTAGCATTCCACACCCTGGGAAACTCTTACAGGATGACTCAGCTCAACCCCACCCCTCCTGAGTAGATACAAATGACCTACATCTTTTCCACACTGTGACACTGAGAGATCTCTGTCTTTTGGTGCTACACCTCTGAAGATGCCAGCCACAGCTGCTGGCGAAACGTCAGGAACTACAATGCCAAGACCACGGCAATACAGCCCGGAAAACCCCCAACAACCACTGAGCAAGTCTGTTAATGATAGGACATTTTGGAGGTCTTTCATTCATAGGGTCGCCATAGGTCAGAGGCGACTTGATGGCACATAACACACACTTTTGCTATACCGTATTCTGATGTCAATTATCTGTTAAATTCAAAAAGCAAATACAAGTTTTTTTTGGGGGGTGCAATATTGATGAATTCTCATCTTCTCTATTGCAAGCATCTGTTTGGCATACCAGTTACATAAACATGCCCTTAGCGTAGGGGGAAAAATGGCTTAGGAGGGCTCCCTAGATGTGACTTGGAATGGGTTCCAATGCAATTGTATTGTATTTTTTTCATTTATTTATTTAAAATATTTACTGCCCTCTTTTCTCCTTTCTGCTGTTATGATGCAAGTGCGCTAGACGACTCAAAGTAAAAACTTCCCTGCTGGGGTTCGTCCCAGTTGCATTTCCCTAGTTCTGGCTGTTGTCCAAGAGAATACAAAATTCTATATAATTCTTACTAAACTGGCAACTCTTTGCACGTGCGGAGAAACACTGTTTTAGCTGCAACCCAACGGAAATTAGTAAGAAGGGCCTCGGCTTCATGGATGGCTTTTAGGCAGATTTTACCTCCTCCTTCCCTTACTTGGTGAAGAAACTCCTGCATATACTCTCTTATACTTTCATATTTTTTTAAAACCACCAAAGTAAAAGTCACGTCTTTGTTTTTCTGCTCACTGTAGGGTTCTGCCTGTGTCTTTAATCTCTGAACCCACTTGGTTTCATAAAAGCTTTCCTGCTAGCAAGGAAAGGTTAAAAGTGAAGGATTTTGCACGTATTCTTTCTCTTTTCCAACAAGCAATTATTCTATATTTCCCCCCTTCTACTTTTACTTCCCTCCTCCCTGCTCGCACCACACGGTATTATGCAACTGGCCAAATACCAAGATATTTTTTTCAATTAAAGAACCACTGTGCAGATTGGTCTGCAGCTGTCTGGTGAGCTTTGTGAGATGAGAAAACGTCCTCCCGTGTATACCACAGGCTGAACCAGGCAGACAAATGGTGCAAAGCAAGGAACAAGCTTCCCCTGTCGAATTTCTGCTTGTAACTCCACTAAACGCCCAACCACGCTGCGAGAAAAACAAGATCTCTAGCCTCCGTTTTCCCAACCCAAGGGGCGTTAGCAAAAGGCCCCTTGGTTTGTGGGGGCTTGCCCCCCTAGCAACTCTGTGCATGATAAAAGAGAAGTCTGCCTCTTGGCTTTTAATTCAGTTCAGGACAGGCTGTTGCAGAATAAAATATCACAGTGCAGCAAAGCTTCTTGACTTCTTATGAACAGACCTACAAACAGGCTAAAGAAAATTATGACCGGCAGCGAGGCAAACATCTCCCCATATATTCCCCGGAGGACACTCCGATCAGGGGACAAACAGCTGTTGGTGGTCCCTGGCCCCAAGGAGGCCCGCCGAGCCTCGACTAGAGCCAGGGCCTTTTTGGTCCTGGCTCCAACCTGGTGGAACTCTCTGTCTGCTGAGATCAGGGCCCGGCAGGACCTACTATCCTTTCGCCAGGCCTGCAAGACAGAGTTGTTCCGCCAGGCATATGGCTGAGGCTGGGTCTCCGCTGGCCTGGAAAAATGGGGTGTATAAATCTTAACCCTCTCTGTGAAGGCTGTCCACCATCCTGTTCTAAATGTGTTGTTTTTAATGAACATGAATTTTTAATGGTATTTTTAATATGTTGTTATCCGCCCTGAGCCCGCTCACAGGGAGGGCGGAATACAAATTTGAAATAAATAAATAAAATAAATATTTGCTTTCAATTAGGTTGGGTGAGCTCAGTGCAACACAATAAAAGCAGCACGAAACGAAGCAGTTGCACACGTCTTTATAAAATAATAATGACAGCCAGTGTTGGCCTAGAGCTGGAAAGATCGCTGTTCAAATACCTACTCTGACACAAAGTTTGCTAGGTTATGGGAGGGCAGTTACTTACTCTCTGCCTAACCTGCCTCACAGGATTATTGTGAAGATTATGTGGAGAAAGAATAAAGGCTAGACTCTTATTTATTTATCTATTTATTAATTTATTTACTTATGGTCCTCTTTTCTCACCAAGACTCAAGGCGGATCACACAGAGCAGAACTATAAGTGACAAAAGGCACAGGTTGGACACTTGTCAGCTTCCCTCAAGTTTTGATGAGAAATGTAGGCGTCCTGGTCTTGCAGCTTGGCTCTCTGACTGCTGTCCAATGGACTTTTCAACTGTCACTTGTCCAACATTCTGCCAAGCTGCCTACATTTCCCATCAAAACTTGAGGGAAGCTGGCAAGTGTCCAATCTGTGCCTTTTGTCACTTGTAGTTCCGCTCACAGTCTCCACGATCAACAGTGGAACGTTCGATATAATACAGGGGGAGTGCATAGCAGAAACGTGAAAAGAAACATAAATACCGTACAGGAATATGGGGGTGAAAAGTTGTTGAAAACAAAATAAATAGAGCTGCCAGCTGCATGTAGGAAAATTATTGAAGATTTGGGGGGGGGTGGAGCCTGGAGGAGGCGGGGTTTAGAGAGGGGAGGGACTTCAGTGGGGTATAATGGCACAGAGTCCACCCTCCACTGCAACCATTTTCACCAGAGGAACTGATCTCGATGGCCTGGAGATCCATTGCAATTCCAGGAGGTCTGTAGCCACTACCTGGAGGTTGGCAACCTTATGAATGTTTGTTTCTTTCAATACAAGATCAGCTTTAAAAAGAATGCTTTAAAAAGAAACAACAGGACTGCCATACATAGTAGAAAGCAGGGCTTTTTTTCTAGGAAAAGAAGCGGTAGAACTCAGTGGGTTGCCAGCACAGGGGGTAACTCTTAGCGGGAGGTGGTGCCCCTGGTACCACATGCGCTCGCGCAAAGTGCACGCATGCTTCCAGGACCAATGATGTCACTTTGGGTCAGCTGGAACAAGGGGGGAGTTTTTAAAATTTTAAATCACTCTCGGTGAAAATGGTCACATGGCTGGTGGCCCCGGTCCCTGATCTCCAGACAGAGGGGAATTTAGATTGCCCTCTGTGCTGCTCCAGCAGCACGGAGGGTGATCTAAACTCCCCTCTGTCTGGATATCAGGGGGCGGGGCCACCAGCCACGTGACCATTTTCAAGAGGTTCCAGAACTCCGTTCCACTGCGTTCCTGCTGAAAAAAAGCCCTGGTAGAAAGGGCGTATATCTGCCATTATATTCAAGCACAAGCACTTTGAACATGACATATTAAACAACGTGGAAACTACCCAGCAAAAGAGCACATTGACATCAACAGGCAATATGCAGTAGTATAGTCTACAGTCCCTGTCCCTTTACCAGAGTATCTCTTTCAAGCATTTTCTTAAAGCACAGTCTTAATGCCTGAGTTTTTTTTTTAAAGCTCCTAAATAATTAAGTGTTGCATAGTTTGCACCCAATGTAACTGCATAGTCTACCTTTCTTCTCCCATGCAATCCAAGGCACCAGGCCATGATCTCCCATCCATGCACTGACTAAACCCAGATTTTTATGCTTTACTTTAAGCAAGGTTTCTATATCGTTGCATGTACCCACCCTGCTTTATAGTTTTGATTACAACCTGCCTTGAGTTGGTCTCTAAAAATACCAAGGGCAACCCCGGCACAAGGAAATCGAAAACAACAGACCAGGGCTCAAAACAATCAAAAACCAAAGTATAATCCAATTTCATATATTACAAAGTGCAGAAGTGCTATATATACATGCATACGTACATAATAGATTATACAATATCGTTCAAAAGTGCATAAATACAGAGTCCAATCATTAGCAAATACAAGGAGATTACAAATCTTCACTGTCCGGAACAAATCCACCAGTTAAAGTGCGAATGCCAAAATTAACAGAGAAGAATCGGCAGGTGGGGGCTTGTGCCAAATATTATTCATTAACAGTCCATGAAGTCAAAAACATGTGGAAAACAACGCCGACGGGGATTTGCAGGCAAATAACATTAACCCGTTTCGTGAGTACCACTCCTCACTTCCTCCAGGGCGTAAAACAGTTTGGACTGAACATATTATTTTGACTCTTTATTATGCTCTACTCCAAAGTTTTTCTGTCTGAACAGCTCACGGACCTCAACTTATACTAAACGCAAGGCAAGGCGGCGTGCACATTTCCCAAACAAACAAACAAACAAACAAACACTATTGAGAATATATTCTGGAGCTGAGGTCTGTTGTTGCTCTGCTTTCTATAAATTCCTCCCGCCCAGGTGGGGGCAAAATAATATCTGATTTACTGTTATGAAATATTTTAAATGGTTATTAACAAAACAAGACGGCATAATTTTATGGGATGGCTGCTATTATAGCTATTATTAGGAAATATTTATATATATGTAACTTTTAACCATGGATGTATATTGGCATCATATTTTAATCGTATATCGATTTTATACTTTTACATCATATTTTAGGGTAATGCAGTTTCCTGTTTCTGTGTTATGTTGGTCTTTGACTGTAATAAACAGAGGAAATATTTATTATATATTTTAACTTTGTCCGCGAAAATGTCTGGAATTTTTTTATTTAATATTTTATCTTGATGGATGTTTCTTTTTCTGTCTTGTACTGTTGCTACGGCTGTCTCGTAATGCAATAAAAATCGATCGATCGATCGATTTAAATCAATGACCTTCAGGTCACCAGCAAAGAACAGAGCCTGCGCTAGCTTGTGAACTACAAATCCCATAACACATTGCACCTGGGAGGGTCGGCCTTTTCACAACGAGCTCCTTTTCCGATTGGCTACTCTCTCCATCTGGCAATCGCTATTGGCTGAGAGGTGAATCACATGCGGGTGGACTGAAAAAGGAGGAAAGCGGAAGGCAGCAGCGTGGTTTGGCTATTTAAAGAGGATTTTTCCTTTTTTTTAGCTTTCTGGGGTGGGTAAGGATGGAGCTTGCTAAAAGGTTTCGTGGAAAGAAAGAGCGAAACGAGTTGGGGGTAGATAACTTGGGATTTGGCAGAGTTGGGTAGGGGTTTTGCATGCAATGCAATACAATGCAATGCAACGGGGGTTGTATGCAAGGTGGTCTCAAGTTGCACGAAAGGGCATCTTTGCAAAGGTATAAGGGGGTTGTAGAGGCTTTGGAGAGACTGGCAAGGGAAATTATAGGCATAGAAGGCGTTTCTCATGTGCATATGACCTGTACACCATTAGCTTTTGGATTGTGTGGTGTTTGCCTTGTGTGCTATTTTAAAACAGTTATTAAGTATTTTTTAAATCTTTTCCATGAAAATGTCTGGAATTTTTAAAATTATTATTTTATCTTGATGGATATTTGATTTTATCGTGTACTGTTCCTACGAGACTGTGCGAATGCAATAAAGAGATTGGTGGTGATGCCATACGTATTCATCTCGAGGCTGCTTAAAATTTGCAAGTTACTACGAATGCATCTACACTACAATAGATTAAAGTGTAGATGACTCGGGAAGGCAATGGCAAACCACCCCATAAATAGTCTGCCAAGAAAACGTTGTGATGTGATGTGACGTCCTTTACCTTTTATCTACAAATGCATGTACAAGCATAACTGTTCTGTATATATGGGCTGAATAATAACCATTCAATACATGTGCAGTTGAATATGCCTTTTAAGTCCCACATTTATCCAAGGGGTGTTAATGAAGCGTCCCTATTTCTTTTAGTCCTTGGTTAATATAATAAAACAGTAGTTTCAAGTGGGTAGCCATGTTGATCTGGAGTAGAAGAGCAAGATTTGGGTCCAGTAGCACCTTAGAGATCAACTAGATTTCCAGGGCGTGAGCTGTTTTTTACAAGCAGATGTAGGCATGTGTGTGTCAGTTGTCCATGCTTTCACTGTTATGTGTGTACAGGGCTTATCAGAAACTGTAGAAAAGGCAGACTGTACTGTTTTATGCTGCAGAGTTGGGGGGGGGCGGGTATTTAATGTTTTTGAATATTTGCCAAAATCTTTTTGGCACATGAAAGAGCATTCTCACAAGGAGCAGGTTGCTCTAGAGCAGTTCCCTGTTTTACTAGTTTTTCATTTGCAGGATGATTATAACAACAACATCATTTGATTTATATACTGCCCTTCAGGACAACTTAATGCCCACTCAGAGCCGTTTACAAAGTATGTTGTTGTTATCCCCACAACAACAATCACCCTGTGAGGTGGGTGGGGCTGAGAGAGCTCTGAGAGAGCTGTGACTGACCAAAGGTCACCCAGCTGGCTTTGAGTGGAGGAGTGGGGAATCAAACCCAGTTCTCCAAATTCCCGCACTCTTAACCACTACGCCAAACTGGCTCTAATTAATTAATAAAATCTTGTTAGTCTCTAAAGTGTTGCCAGATTCAAATCCTGCTGTTAATGAATTGATATAACCATGATCCACTTTTCTCCTTAAAAATGACTTACAGCGTTGCACTTCCCTTCTCTATTTTGTCCTCACAACAGCCTTGTGAGGTAGGTCAGGGTGAGGGTATATGACTGGCCTACAGTGAACTTCTGTGGCAGAGTAGAGGTTCAAACCTGAGCCTCTCCCATCCTAGCCCGACTCTAACCACTATACTGCACTGCCACCTAGCCCTCCAAAGTATTTATTTATTTACTGTTATACCCTACCCTTCTCCCCAACGGTGACCCAAAGTGGCTTACCTTATTCTCCTCAGCTCTATTTTATCCTCACAACAATCCTGTAAGGTAGGTTAGGCTGCCAGTGTTTGACTGGCCCAAGTTCATCCAACAAGTTTCCCTCCTTCCCCTCCACTCTCCACAAGCCTCTTTAAATGCAGTGTGACATGCGAGTTCCTCAACTCATGTGTGACTCTTTCTACAAGCATAAGCTTTCAAGAATCATAGCTCTCTTCATCAGGTGCATCTGATGAAGAGAGCTGTGGTTCTCAAAAGCTTATGCTACAATAAAGTTGGTTAGTCTTAAAGGTGCTACTGGACTCTTTACTATTTTGTAACTACAGGCTAGCAAAAGTGCTTGTGGAGCAGTCTAGCACCAAACGGTCTCAAAGAAAGAGCAGGTCCATGCGGGTTATCTTATCTACTTCAGTTCTTCCTTGTCTCCCATGTCTCAATTTTGCTCTCACAACAGTTTGGTGAGGTAGGCAGGGCTGAGAGAGAATAAGTAGCCCAAGGACTTGGCTGAGGTGGGTTTTGAAGCAAGTTTTTCTGGGCCTTTTCTGGCATTTTCAACACTGCACTACTCAGATTTTAGATTTATTGTCATTCGCCGTGGGCCATCACAAAATAAGAAGAACATCCTTCACCTAAAAACCATTCCATCCCACGTGAGTTAGAAAAAATTAAAATAAACTGTACGAGGAATCGTACCGGTCATAAAGACACCCCATTCGGAGAAGCCTTGCATCTGATATTCCGGGCTGCTAACGCAAACTGTGAAACTTTACAGGATGCGTGGCTCTTGCTGTCTGCTAACAGGAACATGGTTTTCTCAGTTTCTCATCTGTGGCTGTGACAGATAAAATTCTGCCAGGAATTTGATTCTGGGTGCATTATATAGCTGGCAGTATAATAAATAATGAGTAAGGTTCTCCATACTGTACTACTATGGCAAGCTCATGTGGCGAAAGACAGCCCCCTCAGATGTTCTGCTCCAAAGTTACGTTTATTACACAGTATTTAATAACAACTCTGTGCTTTTTAAATTTTTATTAAATTTCAAAAAGCAAATATGACAATACCAAACCAACACCAGTGTATATACAAATGTCTCCTTTGTACACATTCAATTAAAACATAACCATAAGAAACCAAAACTTAACCGTTTCTAAAGAGTTTTGTAAATCTAGAAATTCAACGGTTCTTGACAATGAATGTTAGAAGAAACAATTTCTTTTTCCTGCAAAAACTGCACAATAGGAAACCAAATTGCTTGAAATTTTTTTTATAAGCTTCCAAATTCTGAATGCCTATAAAGCGGTCCACTTTACGCAATATAAAATGGTTCCAGGTGGTACCAGTTTCGTAATGAGGGTCCTTTCTTATTTCTCCATTTCTTGGCCATCTCTGTCCTAGCAATTGCTAACAAAGTTGTTATTGTGACCAATTTGTTTTTATCTACTTATCTTAGCAAATCTATTTCTAAAAAAAATATTTTCTGTGTTTGTACTATGGGGTGGCATTTCAGCATTTGTGCAAAAACTGGCCATGCCCCTTTGATGTTTGAGCATTTCTCTTTCATCTGCAGGACGTGCCATTGCAATGAGACCTCGACTAAAAATGTTTGGGGCGCGTTGCGTACGCCTGGCGCTTCGACACTGTTCCTCTGCTCCGCGTGCTAAGCATGCTGCAGCTGCCAAGCTCCTCCGCGTTCAGGAAGCGCTGGCAGTCCAGAACCCAAATGATAACGACATTAAAGTCCAGGTAGGTGGAACAAGCGGGAAAGAGGGAGGCTTAAAGGATTTCTATTCTTCATATAGGATTTGAGTCCAGTGGCACCTTAGAGACGAGCAAGCAGGGTGGATTTGATTTAAATCGAGTCAATTGAAATCATGATTTAAATCACTATTTAAATCAGTAGTTGGTAAGACTAGATTTAAAATGGTTTTCTACATAAAGACTCCTCACACTTAGCTTCTTGTGCAGATCTATTCTACTCCCAACAATCTTCTATTCATGGAATTTTTTGAAACTTAGCACTTAAGAAGTAAGGGGTCAGTTCTGTGTACAAAGATTTGCAAAGGAACAACGGGATTAAGGTCTTTTTCTCAACTGTGTATGTCTATTTTATAACCTTTTTGCTGTGAAGAAGAGACATGTGATCTCTGCAGACACAAATTCACAGTTTTGAGAACTGTAAAACCAAGCGTCTGTGATAATATCTTCTAGATAGAAAAATTGCCCCATAATTTTACAGAAACCTCTGGAAGAGCGTGAAATTGTGAACGGATTAATGGAATTCGTTCACCAAAAAATTTAAACGTTGCGTGAATATACAGCCTCACACTACATAATTAGAAACTAATCCTTATTTCATGATGATAACCTTTGGACTATAATGTCTCTTAAACAGAAAACTATCTTTAGATAGATTTTTCCTCAAAAAAAATTCATTTAAAAAATCCGATTTAATTTTTTAAAAATCCAATTTAAATTAAAAAAACCTGATTTTAATTTTTTTTAAAAAATCATTGATTTTTAGCCACCCTGGCAACAAGATTTTCAGTGCAAGCTTTCGAGAGTCAATGCTCCCTTCTTCAGACGGTGTCTGAAGAAGGGAGCAGTGACTCTCGAAAGCTTACGGTCTGAAAATCTTGTTGGTCTCTAAGGTGCCAACGGACTCAAATCCTGCTGTTCTACTGCAGACCAGCACGGCTACCCACCCCAAACTGTTGTTCCTATAGTACGCCGCGTCCCTGCTCTTTTTTAAAGCACTGCTGTAGTTTAAGAAAATAAGGGCAGTTGGGTCTGAGTCCGGCCATCTTGTTCAGCATCCTGTTTCACAGTGGTCCGTCAGTTGTCCTGAAAGGTCTGTAAGCAAAGCTTCTCCTTCTTATTGCATCTCCCCCACAGCATTAGCATTCAGAGGGTTATCGACGAGTGATCAAACATCAGTTCATCTGATCCCCTTTTCGAAAGCAACTAAGCTGTAAGCCTTCACTGTATCCTGTAGCGATGAATGCCATAAATGTATTGATTCATTTAGCACCTATACCTCATGCTTTAAGGGGTTGAATAAGCCAAGGGACGTATCCCTGTCCCCCTCTCCAGGAATTATAACCTAAATTTTGATCAGGAATATGGGAGATAACAGGAGAAAGGGCGAGTTTGAAATTGGTTGGCAAACTAGTTCAGGGTATTGCCAGAAAAAAAAGGCGCTGGGTCACACAATGCATGATTAACTGGTGGAATTCCCTGCTGTAAGATATGATGGCTTTAAAAGAAGATTAGACACATTCTTGGAGGATAAGCCTGTTGAAGCAAGTGTGAGTTGAATTTCTGCTGGAGGACAGATGAAGCAACGAGAGGCTATAGCGTCTACTTATGGAATTCCCTAAGATATCTGGGTGCTCATGACTAAAAACAAGATGGAACCTGTTCCTCTGACCAAGTTGGACATGTGGTTGTCAACCTCCAAGTGTGGCCTGGAGATCTCCCAGAATTACAATTGATCTCCAAAATAGTAAAGAGTCCAGTTGCACCTTTAAGACTAACCAACTTTATTGTAGCATAAGCTTTTGAGAACCACAGCTCTCTTCATCTTATTGTAGCAAATGCTACAATAAAGTTGGTTAGTCTTAAAGGTGCTACTGGACTCTACTATTTTGCAATTTCAGACTAACTTGGATAACTCCTCTGGATCAGCTGATCTCCAGATACCAAAGATAAGTTCCCCTGGAGAAAATAGCTGCTTTGGACCTACTGAACTCTAGCCCGTCCCCAAACCCTGCCCTCTCCTGGTATCTCCCAACCTGGTGCTGGCAACCCTAGTAGGACAATTTCTTAGGCTTTCATCAACTTTCCATAAGTCCTTGTCTTTGTAACTTCTCCGAGATATTCCTCTTCATATAGCTGGGGAGAAGTTGACCTTCCAAAACCCAGGTTTTCTCCTTGATGCTTATAACACAACAGTGACGTCTCAGGGTGTTTTGCTTCCTGGTGTAGTGGCAACAACCACCTTCCCCCCCCCCCTTCCCTGCTGGTTCTCGCCACTCTCCACAAGCCTCTTTAAATGTAGTACGGCATGTCAGTTCCTGAACTCACGCAAGATGCTTTTTTTTTTATTTTTGCAAGAGTTCTCTTTAATATAATATAATAACATTCGATTTATATACCGCCCTTCAGGACAACTTAATGCCCACTCAGAGCAGTTTACAAAGTGTTATTATTACCCCACAACAATCACCCTGTGAGGTGGGTGGGGCTGAGAGAGCTCTGAGAGAGCTGTGACTGGCCCAAGGTCACCCAGCTGGCTTCAAGTGGAGGAGTGGGGAATCAAACCCGGCTCTCCAGATTAGAGTCCCGTGCTCTTAACCACTACACCAAACTGGCTCTACACCAAACTTGCCAGGGCTATCCAACTGGTGTTAGAAAGAAGTCGTCTTGTGAGAGTTCAGGAAGTCTTATAGGGGATGCGTGGCTCAACGTACTTTTCTTAAGACCAGAGAGGCGGCCAAGAGGTAAGGAAGGTTATCCCCTCCAGCTCCTGGGTGGAGACAACAGATGGGCAAGGTGGGGCGTTTCTGTTCCCCCAAAATCTGCTTCCTAAAAGAACTCCCTCAATTTGTCCCCTTGTAGATCTGCGTATTCCTGCCCCATGCAAAACCTTTTGCTGTTACCCATGCCACGAAGCAACTTTAGGGGAAAGCCTCCGTCTCGCTGCACTGTTGTTCACCCTCTTTAGTAACTGGTTGGCCACCGTGTGATGCTGGGCGAGATGAACCACTGGTCCGATCCAGCAGAGTTCTTGTTATGTTCTTAAGTTGAGATTGTACCTCAGTCCCTTTTGACCCATAAGGTCAAAGTTTGACTCCATTTCCTTCTTACTCTTCCGGTTTCTCTCTTCCCACTTTCAGGGTTGGGTTCGGTCCGTCCGGTCCCAGAAAGAAATCTTATTTCTGCACATCAATGATGGCTCCTCTTTGGAAAGCCTCCAAGTAGTAGCGGATCCCAGGTTGGAGCTCAGGTGGGCTGAACTGAATGAACGCAGACTGTACTGTTCCAGCAGCAAGCTGACTACATTAATCAATACGGACCAGACTAGAATGTATGCCTTTAGTTTTAAGAGAGGTGCATCTTGGGAGTTGTAATGCCTTACCCCACAGGTTCAGTCCCTGGGGCATTCAAAGCCTGCCAGAACTTGTTAAGGCCATTTCCTCTTTTGTTCATTCACACCTTAGCAGGGAGAGGAGCACGTCATCTCTCTTTTTTCACCACATTCACTGGGTCTACAAAGCTCCCATCAAGTGCCTTTATGCATGAAAGATGCACTCTCTCCTTTCGTTATTTAGAAGAATTGTGAGTAGAGATTCCTTATGTGTATGAAGAAGTTAAATAAAACCATTCAAGTTTGTAGCCAGTACGTGTGCGTTGACACTTGACGACAAAAGGTTGGGATTCCCTCCTCGCGTCGGAATACATACCTTGAGGGGCAACGTCATCCGGTCCCAAATGAGACATGTTGCTGTTTCCTTTGGTAGTCGGTGGTGACCGGCAGAAATTGCCTCTCTGATTACAGCCAGATTTCGATTCGAGGATGGCAAGTAAAGATGCATCTCCGTGTGGCTTTTCACGGGTTCGCCAACTGGTTTAAACTGTATGGCAATTGGTGCAAAGTTGCTACATGTGCTTAGTTTAGCACAGTATCTCCGGGACTGCGGCTCTCTCATGTGCGAACTGAATATGTGAAGCCCCTTTGCATGAGATGTTACAGAGCTTATGTGAGATCCTGAACCCGTGCCAGGTTGCAAGGAGCAGCTGTATTCCAGAGTTCCCCACCATGTGGGTGCCATAGTGCCTGCCAACACCTTCCTGATGAGTGCCAAGCGTTTTTAGAAAGTAGGTGAGGCCTGGTGTGGCTTTTGCCCAGTAGGGCTTCTGACTGTCTGTGCAGTTTTTTAAAAAGTGGGTTCGGCAGCAGCTGCCGCCATGGCTCAAGAATCTTCCCTGTGTGACTGAAGGTAAACAGTGTGTGCAAGAAAATATTTTTAACAATTATTTAAAAAGGCCTTGTGTTATGCCGCCCTTCTACCTGAAATGTTGAAGAATTGCTATTAGAGTTATGCTTCATCTCACTCTTTGATGTTTTGTGGTTGGCTCCGCCCCTTGCGGCAGCCATTTTGTGATTGCGCCCACCACCCTGTGTCAGAATTCCAAAGGTGCTGAAAAACAACGGACACCCCTGTTCTATTCCTTGCCAGTGTCACACTGAAATCATCTTCATGCTTGATAGTATTTTTTTATTATTATTTATTTCAAATTTGTATTCTGCCCTCCCTGCAAGCGGGTTCAGGGCGGATAACAACATATTAAAAATACAATGAAAATTCATGTTCATAACAAACAACACATTTAAAACAGGATGGTGACTAGCCTTCACAGGGAGGGTTAATATTTATACACCCCTTTTTTCCAGGCCGGCAGAGGCCCAGCCTCAGCCGTATGCCTGGCGGAACAACTCTGTCTTGCAGGCCAGGCGAAAAGATAGTAGGTCCTGCCGGGCCCTGATCTCAGCAGACAGAGCATTCCGCCAGGTGGGAGCCCGGGACCGAAAAGGCCCTGGCTCTAGTCAAGGCTCAGCGGGCCTCCTTGGGGCCAGGGACCACCAACAACTGTTTGTCCCCTGATCGGAGTGTCCTCTGGGGAATATATGGGGAGAGACAGTCCCGTAGACGGTCCCGTAGTAATGGTGGTGATTGCATGGAGGAGTATAGATATAAAAGAGCCAGTTTGGTGTAGTGGTTAAAAGCAGCAAGACTCTAATCTGGAGAGCCAGGTTTGATTCCCCACTCCTCCGCTTGAAGTCAGCTGGGTGACCTTGGGTCAGTCACAGCTCTCTCAGAGCTCTCTCAGCCTCGCCTACCTCACAGGGTGATCATCGTGAGGATAATAACAACACACTTTGTAAACCGCTCCGAGTGGACGTTGTTGTTCTGAAGGGCGGTATATAAATCAAACGTAATCATTATTATTGTTATTTTTAAAAAGACTAGGGCTTGGTTCCTACGCCATATGTCTGTTTGTGCCCTTTTTTGCCCGTTGCAAAGGTGGCTCTCTGCTTATGCAGCAGCAGCATCTGGCGCTAGCTATTTTACGCCAAATTGAAAGAGGTTGGTCTTGCATGAGTGGAAGCTCCCTGTGTGCTAGGAGCAGGGCTTTGAGGGGGAACATTCAGGAACACAGTTCCAGCAGTTCTCCAAAGAGGTCACATGTCAGTTGGCCCTGCCCACCTGACTCTCGGCCATTTTGGGCCCGTTTCAGCCTGGATTGGGGCCGAAACAGCCCGGATCGGGCCTCTGACAGGTGGTGGATCACTCTCCCACTTAGCAGTCGCCCGATCCTGACCATTTTGGGCCCCTTTTTGCCATTTTCAGCCCCTTGTTGCCATTTTGGGCCCAATTTTGGCCCTGAATGGTCAGGATTGGGTCCCAAACAGTCAGGATAGGTGATGTCAGGGGGTGTGGCGTATGCAGATCAGTTATGCCAATGACACACTTCCGGCGATGGCAAGGGGTGTGGCATATGCTAATGAGTTATGCTAATGAGTACCCCCAGCTCTTTTTCTGCAAAATGACCCCTGGCTAGGAGCATGCTCTGCAGTGGAGGACTGCCCCTGTGACATAACAGAAGGGAAGATTAAGATATGAGCCTAGCATTTCGTACAATCCAAACTTCTGGATTTAAATAGAAAGCCACCATTTGATAAGATTCTCTATGGGCATATGTTGTGGAAAATCATCACTCACTCCAGGTTAAATAGTGTTGCCAAGTCGAGAGCCAGTTTGGTGTAGTGGTTAAGAGCACAGGACTCTAATGTGAGGAACCAGATTTGATTCCCCACTCCTCCACTTGAAGCCAGCTGGGTGACCTTGGGTCAGTCACAGCTCTCTCAGAGCTCTCTCAGCCCCACCCACCTCACAGGGTGATTATTGTTGTGGGGATAATAATGGCATACTCTGTAAACCGCTCTGAGTGGGTGTTAAGTCATCCTGAAGGGCGGTATATAAATCAAACGTTGTTGTTGTTACTGGGAAATTCCTGGAGATTTGGGGGTGGAGCCTGGAGAGGGCAGGGTTTGGGGAGGGGAAGGGGCTTCAGTGGGGTATAATGCCTTAGAGTTCACCCTTCAGAGCAGCCATTTTCTCCAGGGGAACTGGTCTCTGATGCCTGGAGATCAGTTGTCATTCCAGGAGATCTCCAGCTACCACCTGGAGGCTGGCAACCCTAGGGTTAAAAGAAGCTATGACCCTTTATTTAAGTTGCGGCTGTTCCACCAAAATGGAGACCTATAGTTACGGCGCAGTTATCTTTTGTATTTTACAGAACAAAGAAGCAAAAATTCATTGGTTTATCAAAGTAGGGAGGCAGATCTTGTTAATACACGGTCGGTTCCTTCATAGGAAAGTAAACTTCATTGGCAGCATATACTTTTGACACCTGCTTACGGGCAGCTTAATACTTTGTCACAAGAGAAACACAAAAAGGGGAAAACGGCAACACCATCCCTGCTTACCTCCAACTTTCTCATACTGCAGTCTATGCAACTTTCTCTCTTTCGTTCCCATAAAAGGGCTATTTTCTAATAAGTTGGAAAAATGATTTCTGCACTTGTGAAGCGGCCTTCATCTCGTTGGTTCATCTCGTTCGGAATGGGCTATGTAGTTGTATCGCCGTGCTCTCTGGCAGGAAAAGATCTTTTCTGACACCTTTTCCTGAGATCTCAAAAGTGGGACAATACCTGAGGTCCGACCTGAGATCTTCTGGTTGCAATGCAAGCGACTGTCCCCTCTCAATAACACCAATATTGTTTCACAGCTGGCATTTCAATGGTGGAAGCCCCATCTGTTTTGCTTTGGTGATTAGAATTGCAAATGTTCCCATCAGTGTGCAGTGTGCAACTCAGGAGCGCAACTGAGACCGTGCGCTCCCTTCTCCCCCTCACCCGGTTGATGAGACCTCTTGAGTGTTGCTTCTGTCTCTTAACCAGACTAAGATCTGTGCGGCGCTTGGATTGCTGGGGCTTGTAGAGCTGCTTCATTAACTGTACATAATTATGTTCCGGATAAAAATTCCCCTCCGCAATTATGCAAAAGTTCTTAATTACCGTCTCCGCGGTTTGATTTGCAGCCTCCGCAGATGCACTTTAGGACACAGAAAAATGTCAGAGACTGACAAATTACAGATCGGTGTTTTGTGTGGACTGGCCCTGATTCATCCTTTTGCACCAAGTTGTCCCTGGGGAGGGGCCGTGGCTCAGTGGTGGAGCATTTGCTTGGCATGTAGAAGGTCCCAGGTTCAATCCCTAGTATCTCCAGCTGAAGGGATCGGGTAATAGGTGACGTGGAAGACCTCTGCCTGAGACCCTGGAAAGAGAAGTCTGACTTTGAAGCACCAAGGGTCTTAGGCAGTCTTGGGGGACTTCCACACTGCCAATATAAACAGTTTTGGCTGCCGGTTGTTAATGGACTTTTTTGCCATTTCAGACGTACCCATTTGTTGTCCTGTTTACGATGCTGTGCTGAGCTTTTTTCCCTCCTGAAAACCCTTTTCTCTGTTCTCCATTCTCAGTTCTTTTATTAATACAGACCAACGGGTCATAAGCAAACCTGAAGAAATACAAAAATCAGGGCTTTTTTTCAGTGGGAACGCGGTGGAATGGAGTTCCGGCACCTCTTAAAAATGGTCACATGGCTGGTGGTCCCACCCCCTGATCTCGAGACAGAGGGGAGCTTAGATTGCCCTCTGTGCTGTTGGAGCAGCACGGAGGGCAATCTAAACTCTCCTCTGTCTGGAGATCAGGGGGCGGGGCCACCGGCCATGTGACCATTTTTGCCCAGGGCAATTTAAACTTTAAAAAATTCCCCCCTTGTTCCAGCTGACCCAAAGTGATGTCATGGTGCGGTCTTGAGTTCCACCACCTCTTTTCCCAGAAAAAAAGCCCTGACAAAAATAAATCAATATGCAAACAATGTAAAGACACAAATACATAATTTTACGTTAAGAAATAATACCATTAAATGCCATAGTCAAAAATTTTGCAAGTGCAAGAGTTGCGTTTGGATCCGCTAATAATTTAGCTACGATCTCTTGTTTTGCGACAACACTCCATTTTTGGATACGCATTTTAATCCATTTGTTACGAGCCAAATTAAATTTGTAACAATCAATAAAGAAATGCCAGAGAGTGTCAACATCTTCGGATTTGCAATAACAAAGCTGCTCCGTTGTTAAGTGTCTGTTGTGCTTCTGAAGCTCTGCAGAGTAATGTTTGAAAGGTCTGCGCTGCTTTTGAAAGTGGTACCTTTAGATTTTACACCCATTTCCTAAGCATTTCTTGCTTCCTCCACATTTTTGTTGGTTTTTTAAAAACTGGTACAGATTTTTGATACAGTCTAGAATGAAGTAGGTTCTATTCTCATAAGCTCAACAATGGTTTGCCTCTTCCTTTGGAGGAAGTGCCGAATTATGCTTCCGAATTCTACATTATTGCTGATTCCGCAGATGTTGAATAATGCACTTTCAATGCACTTTATCAAGCGTTTGAGGTGGATTTTTTGTTCCGCGCACAAAAAAATCCGTTCCAAATTATCTATAAAGAGGATTGGAAGTGCATTATCCAACATGTGCAGAATCACTCATTGGATGGGAAAGCTGGCAAAACTACCATAGGAGCTTTCAGGGAGACCTTAGACCAGTTCCATACCCTCTTCTAAACCTACCTCGTAGGGTTGTTGTGAGGAAGAAATGGAAGAGAGGAGAATAATGTAAGTTGCTTTGGTTCCCCGTTGAGGAGGAAGGCAGGGTATAAATGAAGTAAAATAAATTTTAAAAATAGTTGTGTGTTTTAAGTGAACTTCTTAAGGCCTTTGGGAAAGGGAGAAGAACAAAAAGCAACTTAAGAGTCATTAAGGTGTAGGGCCTACATTATTGACTTTGGACTAGAGTGTCCTGGGTTCTAATCCTTGCCCAATCACAAAACTTAGTAGGTAGTCCTCAGCAAGGCCTTAGTTTTCGGCCTAAACCACCTCATGGGGTTCTCGGGTGGGTTAAACGGGATAAATCTTCTGGCTAAGGGTAAGATGCAAATGTGGTGATTTCTTTCTTGTGTGAATGCAGGGAGCTAACGTTTGGAAGTTCCGTAGAAGTGCAAGGGAAGTTGCTCAGAAGCCCCCACAAAGGGCAAAACGTGGAGCTGGCAGCAGAAAGCATTCGCGTCGTGGGACCTTGCGATGTGCTGGTAAGTGCTCATGTTTGCCAGAGGAGACCGAGTGGAATCTAATACCGCTAAACCTGTTCAGTTGGGACCATGGTTGGCTCAGTACAAGAACGAATCTTTCAAAATCATTGGAGCGCTTGCAAATGCTTTCCTCCTTGCTTTTATACTTGGCTCCGATATTGAGGATTTCCTGGTTTCTCTCCCAACCACAGTTAGTTGTAATGTCTACATTCGCCATAATAAAAAACTTGAGCATTGTTCTTTGTCTACATACTAGGGGTTGGGTCCCACTTACTGGAGCTACTTTCCTGTAGTAGAAGGTTTTTCTGGGCCTTTTGGGCCGGGAGAAGATTCCTTCCGCTGGAGGAAAGCACCACTGCTTGTGGAACACATCCACGGAATTCAGCTCTATCATTCCAAATCACATCCTGGTATAGAATACTGATTTCTAGGCAAGGAAGTATCTATAGGTAGCTATCTGGGCATGATTTGGATATTATGACAAGCTGTGGCTTCTCAGAAAACAGGAAACCTTCAGCGTCTGTTGTGGGAGAGGGTGTGTGTACCCAACGAATTCAGTGGCTTATTCTCCTAAAATGGACAATCCATGGGTTGTCTATTACTTCTGAAATGTAAATGTACAACTAAACTGTGCTAGGAACTGGGAATTCTACCTGTCTATTTTTTTTTAATTGAGAGTTTTATATTATTGAAGAACAATCCTAAAAACTGCAATTTCACAAAAAGCTAATAAAAGAACAACAGTCAACTAGCCAACATACAAAAATAACACTAATAATACCAAGAAACAACAACAACCACCCCCAAACTACATAGATTAAAAGGGCTTCTGATTTTTTCCCGCAACAAATCATCTTCAAATTTACACTTACTCTAAGAAATCCTTATTCTGGAAGGTGGACTCTGTGGTATTAGCCAGTTTGGTGTAGTGGTTAAGAGCAGCAGGACTCTAATCTGGAGAGCCAGGTTTGATTCCCCACTCCTCCACTTGAAGCCAGCTGGGTGACCATGGGCTACTCACAGCTCTCTCAGAGCTCCTTCAGCCCCACCCACCTCACAGGGTGTTTTATTGTGGGGATAATAATAACATTCTTTGTAAACCGCTCTGAACGGGCATTAAGCTGTCCTGAAGGGCAATATATAAATCGAATGTCATCACTGTATGATGATGATGATGATGATGATGGTGATGATGATGATGATTATACCCCACTGAAATCCTCCCCTCCCCAAACTCCACCATCCCAGTACCCCCTCCAGAATCTCTAGGAATTTTCCAACCTGGAGTTGGTAACTATTATCTGACAAAGCTAGCTAGAAGTAGGTCCTGCTGAGGTTGCGTGAAGAGGAAGCTCTCTCTGGGCAAATCTTGGTCTGTCTAGGCTTCCTCAGCTGTTGTGGGGATAATAATGGCGTACTTTGTAAACCACTCTGAGTGGGCGTTAAGTTGTTCTGAAGGGCGGTATATAAATCAAATGTTATTATTATTGAAGGAAAATAAAGCTTTCTCACCAGTAGAAGCCCCGAAAGCTGTCTTTCCCATAAGCCTACCAGCTGCTCTCCGCTCCACAAACGTCTTTGGCGTGAGGAAGCGCACAGATTTCATCCCAGCAAAATTATCAGGAAGTCTTTGAAGCTACATCGTACCTAATATTGGTTTTGACTTCATTTATACTAGCTCTGTTCTCGATAACATGCAATAGCTGATTGTGACAATGTCAGAATACTGTTTTTATGGGTTTTTTAAGATATGTTTATGGTTTTAATTGTATGTTATATGTTGTTAGCTGCCCTGAGCCCATTTGCGGGGAAGGCAGGGGTATAAATTTGATAGAATAAAAATAAATACCAAGTTTGAGCTCGTTAGCAAATATTTTTCATGGTAATTTAATTTAACTTAATTTATTCAATTTATACTCAGCTCTCCCCACATCAGCAGGCTCAGGGCGGATCACAACAAAGCTTAAAAACACATTTCACAGTTCAGGCCGTTAAGACCATTAAAAGCATAAAATACTTACATACCGTAGTTTAAAATACCATATCTCTATAAATATAGAAACGATAGCATAGCAATCTGAACAGCCACCTTTTCGCCATCTCCAAAGCGTTTTTTACCAGGAAAATATGTGGGAGATGGAAGGTTTCACTGGAAGGGAGGGCATATACTTGTATTCTATGTATCTAAAGATGGTGAAGGGGCTCCAGGCTAAATTGAATCCGGCCGAATATAAAATGAAACCATCCGCCCACCTTTGAACGCTGTTGGGGTGCTTGATTTTAAATCTGTCTCTGTGGTTCTTTTCCCATCCCCTTATCTCCTCTTTTGGAGTTTAGACATTTCCACTGAAATACAAAACACGTCACCCGCTCGAATACCTGCGGCAATTCCCCCACGTCCGGTGTAGAAGCAATGCTTTGAGTGCGCTCCTGAGGATACGCAGTGAAGCCACAGCCGCAATCCATTCCTTTTTCCAGGTACCCTCCTTTTCCCACTCGAATGGAATTCAGTAAATAGGGTTGTCTTTGAAAGCCCGACTCTAGAATAATGTAGTGGCTAGAGTGTCAGTGTAGGATCTGAGAGACCCAGGTTCGAATCCCCACTCGGCCATGGAAGCTTGCTGGGTGACCTTGGGCCAGTTGCGCTCTTTTTGCCTAACCTATCTCACAAGGTTGTTATGAAGATAAAGTAGAGATGGGGGAAACAGTGTTGTAAGCTGCTTCGGGTCTCTATTGAAGAGAGAAGCAGGGTATAAATAAATAAAATGAGATCATAATGTATCAGAAATCTAAAACGAGGAGTCGCAATTGTTTTATTTAAACCTACCAGTCGGTGGTGTGGCTGGAGAACTGAGAGAGGTTTTTGTTTTTCTCTTTTGCTTCCTCCTTGTGTAAATGAGGCACCTGAAGAACGGTTGAGACAGTTATTTCAAACTCTTCCCATGGCTGCTCAATACGTTTTGCTGCCTGAGGTCACTGCCCCCCTACTGCCCCCCCCCACTCCCGGGATGCAGAAGAGTGAATACATACCCCTTCTTTTCTCTTCCAACTCTTGCTAAAGCTGGAACAGCTGTTGCACTGTTGTACTGACACAACTCAACAAATGGCTGAACTCTCGCAGTGGCAAGGAGTTTTGCAACAGTTCAGGGGGCGTTTTCCCATCTTTACAGGAGTAGATGTAACGCCAGCCAGTTCGGGGAGATGCCAAATTAATTTCCAGCTTAAAATTACGAATGGCTTTTTCGGGGCTGTTGTTGAAAGCAGGGACCTTCTGTGCCCAGGGCTTTAGTTTTGGCTTATAACCTCTCCAGTGCAGCAGAACCAAGCATTCTGAAGTCTGAATTATGGCTTGGCTTTCTTTGTGTAGCACTCATGGATTTTTGCAGCCTGTTCCGTATCCTTCAGGTAATCATTAGGGATGTGCACCTGAAAAATATTCGGGTTTACCCGAAGCGGGAAAACACTTCGGGATAACCGCTTCAGGATTTGGGTGTTTAAATGCTTCAGTATGTGCTGTAAAGATTTGGGAATCTTTACGGAGCACACCGAAGCTCAAGGCATCACTTTTCTTGTTCTTTGCAAATGGCAAGAAAAGTGTTGCTTTCAAATGTCATCTGCTTTACAGCTGATGGGAGGGGGATCCTCCATCAGCTGAAAAAAGTGGAGGGCATTTAAAAGGCCTTTTTCAGCTGATGAGAGGGGAATCCCCTCCCATCAGCTGTAAAGTGGCTGGCGTTTTGAAAGCAACACTTTTCTTACCATTTACAAGCAGCAAGAAAAGTGTTGCTCTTTGCCCAAAAGTTCCCAAAGTGATACAGATAGCTTTGGGAAGCTTTGCTTTGGGATTTCCTAAGCTTTTGCTTTGGGAAACCCGAATCGGAAACCCAAAGCGCACACCCCTAGTTATCACCATGATTTTTTAGTTATCACCATGATGGGAAAGATTTTTTCAAAATAGGAATATTCAGTCTCTTACCACTAGATGGGAGTATAGGCATTCATATATTTTCATGAAGAAACTGAAGAGAGGCTAGGAACAAATCAGGGCCTAACTTAGGGTGAAAGTAAATATTATTTTTTAATAAATTGTGTTCACTTTCCCCATAGCCAAATAACAGCTGGTAGAGGTTTTGAATTTCAGATGTTTCTAGTATTTTCGCAAGGCATATGTGCGCTAAGGTTGCTGTAGGCAGGACTTTTTTTCTGGGAAAAGAGGTGGTGGAACTCTCAAGAGGAAAATGAGGGAGAAACACACAGGCCCCCTTACAAAACAGCCCCCTTACAAATCTCTCTGTCTGGAGATCAGGGGGGCTGGGCCACCGGTCCCAAGAGGTGCCGGAACTCTGTTCCACTGCATTCCTGCTGAAAAAAAAGCCCTGGCTGTAGTGTATAATTTATTGTTGCATATTTTGTTTTAGTTCTGCATGTAATATATAATTTGTATTTTTCTAATAATAAAAAAGCCAAAATGCAACCAGGCATTCTGTTCCTTGTGGCTGGGCTCTGTGCCAGCTCTCCCACTGATCCCTTCTGCTGCCTTGTAAGCTGAGGGGACGGTGTGTGGGGGAAAAAACTCAGTTGTGTCAATGATTTGATGTCATTTCCTAGCCAAACCCAAAAGTGATGGCATCCCGCTCTAGGATTCAGCAGAAACTCTATGGTAAAATGGTAGCATTTCCACAGACTCCTACAGCGTTATGCCATTGCTTCTGGATTTGCCCCCGAAATGACATCATGCCATCAACATGATGGTGCCCTCCTGAATTCCCACCAGATGCCAGCCTCTGGAAAGCAACCCTAATTACGATACGTCCATCTGTGCTGTGACTGCAGTGGAGAAAAGATCATAGCCTAAATCTTTATTTTTCAAAAAAAGTATATTGCCTCATTCGATCGCTTGAGTCAAGTGACAGCGATTGTTATCAACATTTCTTCAGAAGGAAATAAAAACCAAATTAGGACATGAACAAAAACAGCGGGGGCGGTAGGGGGGAGGTACGTTCAATGTGTTTTTGATTTTCTTCTTAAAACTCGGGTAAGAGGGCCATAGCAAGAATTCCTCTGCCACCTGATTTTCTACATACCTGGGGGAACCAGAGAGCACTGCTTCTTCCCATGGATCTTTCGACATAATTATAGCCTTGCTGAATCATACCAGTAGTCCATCTAGTCCAACATACTGTTAGCCATTCTGGCAAACAACATTCCCCTAGGATGTGAAGACAGAATCCTTTCCCACCTTTACTTCCTCCAGCAACTGGTATTCGGGAGACGCATTGCCACTGAATATGGAGATTCCATTTAGCTGTCACAGATAATAGCTATCTACTGAGCTATGGTAGTGGAGCCCTGTGGCGCAGAGTGGTAAGCGGCAGTACTGCAGCCCAAGCTCTGCTCACAACAAGCCGGGTTCAGGTAGCCGGCTCAAGGTTGACTCAGCCTTCCATCCTTCCGAGGTTGGTAAAATGAGTACCCAGTTTCCTGGGGGTAAAGTATAGATGACTGGGGAAAGCAATGGCAAACCACCCCGTAACAAAAAGTCTGCCAAGAAAACGTCGTGATGCGACATCCCTCCATGGGTCAGTAATGACTCGGTGCTTGCACAGGGGACTACCTTTACCTTACCTACAGAGCTATACTTTAATTTAAAGGGTTTCTTCCTGCTTAAGGTAATAGCCGTATGAGCAATGATAGATAGAGTGGCTTTCAGACCTAGTTCTCCATGAGGTGATAAATCTCAGATTTGGTTCTGATGTTTTAGCATTCTTCCATTTAAAAAAATGCCCTTCATGGAGAAAGCTAGAGTTTTGGGGAGAAATCTAGACTAGTGCCCTTTACTTTGACATGCTGGTGTTTATTTATTTACACGGTTTCCATCCGATGGACATGGAGTTCTAGGGTGGTGTCTCAGGAGTTTTTAGGAAGTCTCCAATACACGTGCTAACTAGACTCAGAGCTGAGCTACAAGAGACGAATTACACGAAGAGTTGCACGTGAAGGGGGTCGCGATGTTAACCAGGAAGCTGAGTTTTAAAAGAGATTAGAAGACTTTGTTAATTTCTCCTCTCTACAGAGCCAGGGAGATCCCTGCTCAGAGGGTTCGTTAATTTCCTCTTTGCCTCTTAGAAGGGGAGGTGAAACGGACAGAGCCTTTGGGAGGCAAAGAGGAAATTAAGAAACCTTCTGAGCAGGATCTCCCTGGCTCTGCAGAGAGGGGAAATTTAAAAAGCCTTCTGATCTCTTTTAAAACTCAGTTTCCAACATTGAGACTCCCTTCACGTGCTCCTCCTCGTGTAATTTATCTCTTGTAGCTTGGCTGTCAGAGAAAGAGGGGAGGGGCTCAGTGAGTAGAGCATCCACTTTGCATGTAGAAGGCCCCAGGTTTGATCCCCAGGATCTTTAGTTAAAAGGATCAGGTAATAGGCGATGTGAATGACTTCTGCACAGGACCCTGGAGAGCTACTGCCAGTCTGAGTAGACAAGACAGACCCTGATGGACCAAAGGTCTAGTCCAGTATAAGACAGATTGGTAGCTTCAGACTTCCTTAGCAACGTACCATATATCACAGGGACATCACTTTGTACAAAGAGGAAACATTCAACAACTCCTTTGAGCTGCTGTTTGAAATCTGAAGAGGTACACCCCTGACTTAGTTTCCCCACTTCACTGTGTGCCGAACCAGATACAGAAGGGAAGACCCTGTAATCGGGTCGCTTGGCCCTTTTGGGTTTTTTGCCTAGGCAGCCATGGGCAGGGAGCAAACAGAATTGCTCTAATGATACTGAAAGTGGAGAACTGAAAAGTCTTCCTGATCTAAATGGTCTCCCCCGGCTGCTGCAGGAGGAGAAAGATAGGTGATTTTTACTGTTACTTGTAAGCCTGACCTAGTGTGTGTAAAGTGCTGTCAAGTCACAACTGACTTAAGGCGACCCCTGCTGGGGCTTTCTAGGCAAGTGAGAAGCAGAGGTGGTTTGCCATTGCCTTCCTCTACAGTGTCTTTCTTGGTGGTCTCCTATCCAAGAACCGATCCTGCTTAGCTCCCAAGAACTGAGTATGCCATGCTGCCTTTAAATACCATTAAATACAGCTGCTTTTAAATACCATTAAAAAAAATGGGAATATCTGATCATGGGCCTCCCACATCGTTGTGTGTTTAGGGTTGTGCCTGGCAGCTGGCAGAAGTTTTAGGGGCAGGTACATGGTGAGCACAGCACTGTCTGCTCAGAGATATCACTTCTGGGGAAAATCCAGAAATGACGTCAGATAGCTCTAGGAATCTCCAGGAACAATAAGGTTTTACCATAGAGTTTCCAGTGATTCCTAGAGCTACCCACCATTATTTCTGGGTTTTCATGGAAGTGATGTCAGGGCACACACAACACTAGTCGTTCTTAAAAAATTTTCCCACCGTCTCTTGGAGTGGCAGCAGGCAACGAGGGCTGCTGGCGGGAGGCTTCATGTCATAGCTGGAGGCTTGGCAGCCTTATGTCCAGTTGACCATGAGAACTAGGCCTCAGTCAGACCTGACTGGAAGTCATTTACAGTTGGGTGTTGGGGATTCACTGATAAGCTGTCTGAGACTCTCTCTAGACGAGACACCTTGGCTTGTGTTCGTCAAGTGCAGGGAGACACAATGTTAGCCGGGAAGCATACTTTAAAAACACAGAGCCAACAAAGATCACTCCTCAGAGTGTTTGTTAATTTCATCTTTGCCTCCCTGAAGGCTCTGTCAGTTTTGCCTCTACCATCTAAAACTGTGTGGGATCACAACCAGAGGGCAGCGAGGAATGAAAATGGGCCGCAGCTGCCGTCCAGAACCAGACTTGGAACTGGAGAGGTTATAATGGGCTGAAGTTTCCCTTGTGGCATTTCACAGCCCCTTCACACAGCTCCAGTGTATAGCAGAGCCTTACCCTGCCGCCTGCTCTGTCTTTTTAAACTACCCTTCCTGGCTACCATTGCATCTCCCGACACGTGTTCTTTACGTATCAGATTCTCTGGTAGAGAGACTCTGAGATATGACCCGGCATGGTATAGTGGTTAGAGACCCAGGTTTCAATACCCCCCCCCCTTTACCATGAAGCTCACTGGGTGGGCTGGGGCCAAGCAGTTCCGCTTAGCTACAACAGAGCATATGTGCTCTGTAGTGCCCCCCCCCACCCAAGTTGTGCTTGGTGGGAAAATGGTCTTCCTTTCAGAATAATCCACAGGGGAAGGGAAGGAACAGAACAGGGGGTAGCATCTCTGCTCACCCACCCACCCAGGGCTTGCAAACAGTCTCTCCCCAAAGATTTCCTTCTACGAGGCAACTTTCCTTTTAAGCTTCCAGGGGCTGGAGGTGGTAGGTTTGGAAGGAGAGTGGATGAGACGATCCCAAAGTCCCGCAGTGAGACACATTGCCGAGTGAGGATTTAAATCTTGGATTTCCAGCCGCAGATCAGTACAGTCAAAATTAAAGACAGGGCACACCGGATTCGAGACGGCAACCACAACAAAGAAATTACCGGTGTATAAGAACTACAAGGCTCTACCAGCTTCTAAATTAATTTTACTATTTATAAACCTTTAAAGTGCAAAGTGCTCAGTATAGTGTATACCTTAAATAAACCCGTATAGAACAATGATACAACTAGTATCAGACACGTACATCTAAGTCCAACTGGTCAAGTTCGAAAGTTCATGAGTCAATGAGGAAAATATTTCTTCCAATATATTGCACAATGGCCCGAAGGTGGCCTCCAGACCCAAAAGACAACGCTGGTGCTGTAGCTGAGCACTTTCAGCTACAGCACCAATGCTGTCTTTTGGATCTGGAGGCCACCTTCGGGTGGCCTATACGGGTTTATTTATGGTTTGTTCTATACGGGTTTATTTATGGTATACACTATACTGAGCGCTTTGCACTTTGAAGGTTTATAAATAGTAAAATTAATTTAGAAGCTGGTAGAACCTTGTCGTTCTTATACACCGGTAATTTCTTTGTTGTGGTTGCTGCAGATCAGTACAGTAGCTGCTACCCTCCCACTGGCTCTTTTCGACTCGACGCTTGATTCTTTGGGTGGTTCACTCTTTTGAAAACGTGTGCCGCCAGAATCCCAGCTCCATGCAACTCTCAAAGTAACAACAATACAAAGAAATCATTTTTAAAAACCACATAAGAATTAGCAATAAGGAAAGCCATAAAAACACCTTACCTTGGGCGTTGTGGAAAGTGGGGTGGGGTTCTAAAGACTTTAGAAAAGAGTCCAGTAGCACCTTTAAGCCTAACCGACTTGACTGTAGCACAAGCTTTTGAGAATCACCGTTCTCTTCGTCAGCTGCCTCTGACGAAGAGATCTGTGGTTCTCGAAAGCTTATGCTACAATAAAGTTGGTGAGCCTTAAACGTGCTACTGGACTCTTTTCTATTTTGCCACTACAGACTAACACGGCTAACTCCTCTGGATCTAAAGACTTTAGAGAAACAAACCAGGGGAGGAAACAAACATACAACAAGATTCCATAGGCTAAAATTCTATTCACAAATTAGTCCTCAGGGTAGAAGCTTGTCTTCATTTCCCCTCTCTTTCCCCCCTCTCTTTTTTTAAAAAGGATAATGGATACCTGCATGTTCATACGCCAATAATCACTTCAAACGACTGCGAAGGTGGGAGTGACGTCTTTCAAGTAGAGGTAAGGTAACTAAGCAACTTGGTCATTGGCTGTTTAAATGCCACCGACTTGCTTCCTCCAAAGGCTTTTCGTTCGCGGGCTTTGTGTTCTTTGTTATATTTTATGGTAATAGTGGAAGGAAATTTGGGGCATATCTCACTGGGGAGGAAAGGGGGGGGAATCTCCTATCACATCCAGCTTCCCATTCATTTCTTTTGATTTTTCTAACTCGTCCAAATCCACAGACCTGACTAGATTGTTTTGTAGGCCATTCTTGGCCCTTTGTAGTTGTCTTTTTGTTATATTCCACTTTCTTTCTCTTGTTCTGTCTTTTAACTTTTCTGCAATAAAAATAAAAAATAAATTTAAAAAACCACAGACTTAACATCATTAAGTATATCTTAAGAGAAGGGGGGGGGGAGTCTGTTCTGGACCGTAGCAATAAATTTTCTTTTATTCCCAACTTTAGACTTTGCCTAATATCAGATAGAACAACCTATCAAACCATCTTCGTTCCGTTCATCTTTTCCTGTTTGAGAGGCTAAAATTAACTACGTTCTGATTTCAAACCATTGACTGCTAGTCAGGATCTCAAAAAGTGCCAGTAATAATAATAATAACAATAACATTCTATTTATATACTGCCCTTCAGGACAACTTAATGCCCACTCAGAGCGGTTTACAAAGTATGTCATTATTATCCCCACAACAATAATCACCCTGTGAGGTGGGTGGGGCTGAGAGAGCTCTGAGAGAGCTGTGACTGACCCAAGGTCACCAATTTGGCTTCAGGTGGAGGAGTGGGGAATCAAACCCCGCTCTCCAGATTAGAGTCCCGCGCTCTTAACCACTACACCAAACTGGCTCTGGTAGATGCCTCTGCCCAGTGGGCCCTCGCTGGCTCCCCTTTGGGAAGGTGCTGTGGCTGCAAGGTAAAGCATCTACTTAGCATACGGAAGGCCCCAGATTCAATTCCCAGCATCTCCAGTTAAAGAATCTGGCAGTAGGTGATGTGAAAGATCTCAGCTTGAGATTCCAGAGAGCTGCTGCCAGTCAGAGTAGACAACATTGACTTTGATGGACCAATGGTCTGATTGAGTGTAAGGCAATGTATGTGCTTTCTGACTGCAAAGTGGAGAGCCCAGAATAGTGACTCATGCAGAGCTACAACAGGCAACCTCATTTGCAGGTGGGTAATTTTGCTACACATCTGAAGTGAGCCTAATTGGATGATATATCCCCAAATACGACAATACTGACTATGATGAACCAGTGGTCTGATTCAGTATAAAGCCGCTCATAAAATCAAGATGTCGGCAATACTGTATGAAATATCAGAACTTACAGTTAAAATTGTATTGAGATTAATTAGAAGACTGGGAGAACTATAATGTTGATCTAAGCAAGCCTACTGAAATTGTACTGAAAACTTTCTTGCTCCTTTTATCTTACACTTATCTTCTTTTCTATCTGGAAAAATAATTTTAAAAGTATATTTTTTAAAAAATCAAGATGATGTCAGGTCTGATAAGATTACAGAAAGACGGGCTTTGTTTATAACATCATGGAACTATGGTTAATGAGGAGTTGTCTCTTTTTGTGTTTTTTGAAACCTTGTAGTGAGTGGTGGGTTTTTTTGTGATTTTCCTACCTTTCCCCCTTTTTTGTTTACCAATTTGAAAAAAAAATAAAAAGAAGAATAGATCAATGGACTTCAACTTTTCTAGAGCTGGAACCCACCTTTAACCCTCCCCAGCTGTCACATGGGATCGAGTGGTCTGTGAGCGGCAGATATCACCATCATGTGAAGAAAAAGAGGAGGCAGAATTAGGATCTGACTAGAGTCAAGGCCGGGAGTGGCCAGCAGATCAAGAGAGGCAGAAACGATGTATTGTCGAAGGCTTTCACGGCCGGAGAACGATGGTTGTTGTGGATTTTCCGGGCTGTATCGCCGTGGTCTTGGCATTGTAGTTCCTGACGTTTCGCCAGCAGCTGTGACTGGCATCTTCAGAGGTGTAGCACTGAGAGATCCCTGTCTTTCGGTGCTACACCTCTGAAGATGCCAGCCACAGCTGCTGGCGAAACGTCAGGAACTACAATGCCAAGACCACGGCGATACAGCCCGGAAAATCCACAACAACCAGAGGCAGGAACAGTAGACATGAAGCAAGTATCAGGAGAGTGTATATTAGTGAGGAAGAAGCCATGGGATGGAGCCCTGGCAGAATCCTCTCTGCCACTGATTGACCTCACTGTCTTGCTCCTTTTAGCGCCTCTACTACAAGAGGTAGGACGATGTGGCACCCTTCCATAAGGCAATGAAAAACAGTAGCTCTAAGGGGACTTGTGACCCAGAAGATGGGCCTTCATAACCCCCGTGAGTGTTCGTCTAGAGTTGTTAACCTCTAGGTGGGGCCTGGAGACCTCCTGGAATTACATCTCACCTCCAGACAATAGAAATCAGCCCCCCTGGAGAAAATGGGCACTTTGTTGGTTGGACTTTATGGCATTATGTCCTGCTGAGGTCTGTCTCCTCCCCAAAAACCTCCCCTCCCCAGATCCATCCCAACATCTCCAGGAATTTCCCAACCTGCAGCTGGCTGTTCTTTGTTCTTCTGAACCATGAGGCTGAAGGTCGCTGGAGAAGACGGTACTGAGCTAGATGGATTTGTACCCGTTGAAGGCACCTTTGTGTGTTTGCATGATCGGACACTTTGCGCAACGAGTCAATGTGTAGTTCTGCCCATAGTTCCAGCAAGAAGAAAGGTTTAAACGGTAGTTGTGTTACTTAAGCATTTGTTTGCTCTAAAGCTAACCGGTTCCTGGGAGCTTAAAGAAAAGAATAAATAAAGGCAAGCATCAAAGCAAGTCATTGTGAGATTGTTTAAAGGGATGAACAAAAGGAGTATTCCTGGTTCTTCTTTATCTCTGACGTTAGGCTACAGAGTTGTTTGAAACCTTTAAAACGCGGTCTATTGACAGTGCCTTCATCCCATGAAGTTGGAGCATTATTTAGCCGAGCCCTTTCTGTGTTAAAAAAACAATATTGTTCATTCCCCCTTTGAGCAGACAGTGGAACGAACTTGAAAACAAACATTTTTACTACGGGATAAATCTACCGTTGATTAAACAATACATTTAAAACAGAAGCTTGTTAAACAAACACACCTTATCTTTACCCAGAAGTCTCTCTTGATGTTTTAGATAAAATATGTACAGCGTTCATCTTCAACTCAATGTTTTCATTTTTGGACAAGGAACAATAACATGGTGTATCGGGTCATTTCGTAGAAAAAGAGCTGGAGGAACTCATTAGCATAACTCATTAGCATATGCCATGCCTCTTGCCATCACTGGAAGTGTGTCATTAGCATAATGGATTTGCATATGCCACACCCCCTGACATCATTATTCTGGCTGTTTTGGACCCAATACTGGCCATTCAGGGTCAAAATTGGGCCCAAAATTGCAAAAAGGGGATGAAAATGGCTGAAAAGGGGCCCAAAATGGTCAGGTTCGGGCCGCTGCTGAGTGGGAGAGTGATCCACCACACGTCATAGGCCCGATCCAGGCCGTTTCAGCCCCAATCCAGGCTGAAACGGGCCCAAAATGGCCGAGTGTCAGGTGGGCGAGGCCACCTGCCATGTGACCTCTTTGGGGAACTGCTGAAACTGCGTTCCTGTGCATTCCTCCTCAAAATGAGCCCTGTGATGTATGTATATAAAGTGTCATCGAGTCCAATCGACTTACAGCAACACCATAGGATTTTTAAAAAATACAATTTCTTATTTGGGTTATGCTTGATAAACAGTTACAAATATAATAAAGCTAATTTTCATACAGTAATATTGTTGATACAACTATAGACATATCAAATGAGTATTCCTTATAGTAGGTTATTTAATTGTCATGATACAGTCTTCAGATTTTAATTAAGGGCCAATATCTATAAACCTTCAAAAAATAATTTTTTCCTGTTTGTTATCTAAAGACTTGACATTTTTATTGAGAAATCCCTGTGTGAGTATAGTTTGATAGAACAGTTTGGGAGCTGTATTTCTTTTTTGTGGTAATCAGGTTATTGAGTCCACTAACGATATAAGAGATGGTATTTAGGGTTTGATTCTGTATAGAAGTGGTTTTAGACTCAATTCTTTTATCTATAACAAAGATGAATTTTCTATAATAAATAAAGTTGTTATAATGTCAAATCTTTAGTAGCTTTAGTTTCAGATAGTAATAGGAAAACCGATGATTTTGGAACAATTATCACAACTCTTGCTGCAATCGTCCCTCCTCCTCTTTTTTCTCTTCCCCCCTTCCCTTTATTCTCACTTCTTCCCCTTGATGCTAATATCAAGGTTCATTGGTTAGTAGGTATTTTTATTTAATTGATTAATAAACTATTAGCTATTGTCAATATAGTCTGGATTAAGTTAAATTTAGAGTCTAATTCTTCCCCATACGGTGTTCAAGACGTTGCCTGCCTCTGTGTAACAGCCATGGACTTCCTTGATGATTTCCCATCCAAGTACCAACCAGGATCAACCTTGCTTAGCTTCCAAGACCTGATGAGATCGGGCTAGCCTCGACAAACCAGCATGGTTTCTAGCTTGGACTTTGGCTAAAACTACACGATTACTGGTTACGTGAACTGTCTGGGCATGGGCTGTGTAAACACACGAAAGTGCTAGCTAATAGCATGGTGTGTGTTACAGTCAACTTATGGTGACTGCATAGAGTTTTCAAGGCAAAAGATGTTCAGAGATGGTTTGCCGTTGCCTGCCTCTGCATAGCGACCCTGGCCTTCTTAGTGGTCTCCCATCCAAGTATTGATCAGGGTTGACCCTGCTTAGCTTCTGAGATCTGACAAGATCAGGCTACCTAGGCCATCTGGTTCAGGGTAAATAGAGTGGTAGGAAGAGAACAAAAGTTTGGTTCAGACATCACATGAAACCATGGTTTGTTTAAACTCTGATTAGCATGAATGTTTGAACATGGGCCATTAACTACGGTTAACATAAATGTTTAAACATGGGCCATTAACTGGATATCGTTAGTATTTCAAAGCAGATTTAAAAATCTGGTGTCTAACAACAGTCTTAACTATGGTTTTGGTAGGGTTGCCAGCCCTGGTTTGGGAAATTCCTGGAGATTTGGGTGGTGGAGCTTGGAGTGGGTGGAGCTTGGAAGGGGAGGGGTGTCAGCAGGGTATAATACCATAGAGTACACCTCCCAAAGCAGCCATTTTCTCCAAGGGAACTGAAACCGAAATTAAGAAAGAAAGAAAGAGAGAGAAACCAGAAGACAACTGTAGTGCGAGGCTCATCGGGGTACAAGGAAGGGCTTGTCCCTCCAACTCCCCCTCCCTCCTATTCTCCGGCGAGAAGTGTTTTCTGCTGGCAGGCACGAGGGAGATCTCCAGCCTCCAGGACATCTCCAACCCTAGGCTCTGGTGGTGTTTGAGCACAGACATCCTACCTTGTTCCCAAGCACTACTCTTGTTTGCTTGTCCACAGGCATGCTTGGCCAGCTTTTGCTAAAGCAATCCAGGATTTGAGTGCTCATCTGAATTCTGATTTCACAAAGCATCCATAGTTAAATTAAAGCAAGGTTCTGTGTAACGGCTGAACCAAGGCAGTGTCAGATTAACTGTTGGGGCAGTAGGTGTGTTATGGGCCCTGGCCTGGATAGCTCCAACAATCTCGTCAGATCTGGGAAGCTAAGCAGGGTTGGCCTTGGTTATTTACTGGATGGGAGACCTTCAACAAAGACCAGGAATGCAGAAGCAGGCAATGACGAACCACTTCTGTTAGTCTCTTGCCATGAAAACCCCATCAGGGGTTGCCATAAGTCCGCTGTGACTTGAGGGCACTCTCCACCACCAAGTATGTTATGGTTAGGGAGGTGTGATGCTAATGGAGGAGCTGTCAGGCCCTGCCAGTTCGATCCCCAGTTACTTCACTGCAGACACTCCAAGAGTCCAGTTAAAGTTTCTTTATTAGAGATCCATCCGTAGCAGTGCGCTCAGACAGTAGTATTGGCAGAAGTGACATAAAGGGGAAAAGCAATGTTAGTCATAGGGCAGGGTTCCCGCCCTGGGATAAGGACCGTTAGAATTTAGGCTCGCAGGACCTAGGAGGTTGGAGGGGGGAGGGGAGGGGAAGACGAGGATGAGCTCATTTCATGTCTCAGGGAGATACGGCTCCAGCAGGCACTTCGAGGACACTTGTCCATGCCCGTCGAGAAACTGAAAGCAGCCACCTGCAAGATAAGCGACTCATGGCTACACAGACAACTACACAGATAGTTCTTTACACATTCTCAGAGGCCCCAAATACCGAACAGAGAATAATAGGCCCACCTGGCAGATAAGCGAGGTGCAGATAAGCAGGCACTGAACATTACTTGAGACACCAGACTGCCACCAAAAACGGCACCCTGCATCAAATGCACTAAAGTTGTTGTGCCGTGCCCCTTGGCTACATCTTTAGTCAGCATGGGCAGAGACACACACAATGTTGTAACTCCGGTGCACAGAATAAGTGGCATGTGATATCGAGGGAAGGTCTTGATGAGGCAGCCAAGTTTGGGCGCAGCACTGTGTCTCTCTTTCATTTACAAGTACGGCAGCTTACAAAAACAATAAAATAACAAATGAAATAAAAACAACAAAACTAAAATAATAAACAGGGTAGAAAAATATAGGAAACACATGACGGTAGGAAAAGAGGTGGTTAAAAGTGCCCCCGCAGCCCATCCTGGCCTTGCTTTAAAATCCTGGAATCGTTGAAAGCAATCGCAGTAAACATGACAAAAACAGCAGCATCGATTAAAGAGCAAAAATGTGTTAGGGAAAACCAGTCATCTTTGGGGAGACAGGTTTTTTTTTAATGTGTTAGGGGGAAACAGTCAGGGAAACAGACGGGTTTTTTTAAACGCTTAGCTCCAACGTGGCACCGTGATAAAAGGGTAGAATCGAGATCATTGTAAGCATTAGAAACTACATCTCTTGTTGACAATCCTGTGTGCACAGTGCAAGCGTCAATGACCGGTCGGTTGGTAGCTCCTGTGAACGGAAGGCTAGCAGCAGAAGACAACAACCTGGATATAGGATACAACCCTCAGGCTGGTTGTTGTAGGAGAGAGAACACTGTTTGCTTTCATATTAATCTCAGTGAACCAATGAGATGGCAGTCCTAATCCTATATTTCTTTTGAAATTTCAGTGTTCAAGTGGAGTGTGCGTACACGTGCATCTAGTTTCTTAAAATGGCATCGATTAGAACAGTTTGAGATTTCTGTTCTGTTTATTCATTTGCTCCGAGCCACTTGCCAGTGTTTTCTAATACTTCATGTCTCCTTCCTTCCTTCCTTCCTTCCTTTCTTTCTGAAATTCTAACGTTCAAGTGGAGTGTGTGTACACGTGCATTTAGTTTCTTAAAATGGCTTTGATTAGAACAGTATGAGATTAACGTTTATTCATTTGCTGCGAGCAATTTATTAGTGTTTTCTAATGCTTCATGAGAACTAGAATCTTCTTTGAAAACTGGATTTTTAAAAAGTAGTTCTCAGTCCATTAAGGTTCAGTAACGTGCAAACTTCCCTCCTGTCTCCTTGTTCGTTCGTTCGTTCGTTCGTTCGTTCGTTCGTTCGTTCGTTCGTTCGTTCGTTCGTTCGTTCGTTCGTTCTTTTTTTCTTTCTTTCTTTCTTTCTTTCTTTCTTTCTTTCTTTCTTTCTTTCTTTCTTTCTTTCTTTCTTTCTTTCTTGTTCTCCCATGCATCTAACACAAAGCATGGAATTATTGGGCAATACCCTGATCTTTGCGAGTGTAGAGACCCAGGGCTGCAGCCGATGATAATGGTCTCCAGGCATTCCCCAACATGTGGCTTTACCAGGGAAACTGTCTGTAATGGGTTGCATGTGATGGATTGTCCATGCATGTAGTAGACCCTGTTCGAATTAGGGTGCCAACCTGCAGGTGGTGGCTGGAGATCTGCCAGAATTACAACTGATCTCCAGGCCACTGGGATCAGCTCCCCTGGAGAAAATGGCTGCTTTGGTGGGTGGTCTCTATGGCATTATACCCTGTTGAGGTCCCTCTCCAAACTCCGTCCTCACCAGGTTCCACCCCAGAATCTCTAGGAATTTGCCAACCTGGAGGTGGCAACCCTTATTGGAATGCTATGCCTCCATGTGGCTGATGGTGGATATAAGACAGGCGAGTTGAGAGGTGGCAATGCATGCTCTATTCCCCACTCTCCACCACATCAGAACAGTTATGGCTTGTGTTTTTTTAAAAAAGCTCTGATTTTTGTAGCTGGCTTCTCCCTTTGTCTAGTTTACTTTCTGCCTCTCCTTTTTTTCTTTTGTTGCAAGCCTCATTTCACAAGAAAAGGAGTGTATGTCTGATGGTTCCCCCCCCTTCTCTATCTCTTGGAAGAGTAAGGGGCGTGGTAGGATTGCCGGTTTTGTTCACTTCAGCAAGTGGATCACCAAAAAAAAGCAGAGCGATTCTTTTCTCTGTTCAGTTCTTTTCTTTGCATCCCTAGCAGACAGTATTGTCTTGTCGCTTTGAGGCAGGGCATTCAAAGAAGTCAAAGAATCTTCTTTTTTTCCCCCTATCTGAAATACTTCTGCACTGCTTGAAGAAAGCGTTTAGGTGCTTGAATCTCCCCCAGTCCTTAAATGCAGGACAAAATGTCCTCCTAAAACTGGAGCAGTCGAGGATGTTGATTCTTGTTTTCATGTAACAATATTTTCTTAACTTGCCAGTTGGCTTCCTTGCCAAGTCGACTGCAAACATTTCACTGGTGATTTCAGAGCTGGTGCATTAAGCAGAAAGTTGGACTAGGATGAGGGAGACACGAGTTCAAATTCCTACTCAGCTGGAGCAGTAGAAAAGAGCAAGAGTCTGGTAGCACCTATAAGACTAACAAAGTTCGTGGTTGGGTCAAAATTTGTGGGCAGGTATGAGCTTTTGTGAGTCACAGCTACCAAAATCTGAAGCAGTGAGCTGTGATTCACGAAAGCTCATACCTGCCCACAAATTTTGTCAGTCTTATAGGTGCTACTGGACTCTTGCTCTTTTCTACTGCCACAGACAGATTAACATGGCTATTAGAGATGGGTATGAACCAAAGTATGAACCAAAGTTTGTCACAAACCAGGCTGTTTTTGGTTCACGAACCGGTGGTTTGTCGGACGGCCTTTCTGATGAACCGTGACAAACCGCTTTGATTTTTAGGCCGGTTTGTTTGGTTTGTTATTCGGTTTGTCACTGCACACAGCCTGGCACTGCTCAGTCAGTTTTCCAAGGCAACAGGGGGGATGGGCCTTCTGCAGACCTTCTGCTGCCCTGGAAGTGACAAATTCATGAACCAAACAAACCAGTTCATGAACTGGGAAATTTCATGCTGGTTCGTGGTTCGTGAAAAAGGATGAACCATGAACCACAACGAACCGCCATTTTCCTGGTTTGTGCCCACCTCTAATGGCTATCCATCTTGATCTACTCAGCTGTGAAATTCAGTGGGTATCCTAGGCCCAGTCTCGCTCTCTCTCTCTCTCTTTCAGTATAACTACCTAACAGGGTTGTTGTGAAGCTAAAATGAAAGACATGTACATGCTGCCCTGAGCTACTTTGGAGGAAGAGTGGTGTAAAAAATAAAATGAATGCGTCCTGTCTGATAATGCATTTGTGGCTTTTTAAAAGAGTCTCCCTGCCTCCCAACTGAGTTCACATGCTGTTTTGAGTGTCTTATTTGAGAGCAACTGAACGTGAAGCTGCCTTATACTGAGTCAGACAACTTCTCCATCTAGGTCAGTATTGTCTACTCAGAGTCAAGCTACAAGTGAGGCCTGACACAGGTTGGACACTTGTCAGCTTCTCTCAAGTTTTGATGGGAAATGTAGGCGTCCTGGTCTTGCAGCTTGGCTCTCCGCCTGCTGTCCAATGGACTTTTCAACTGTCACTTGTCCAACATTCCGCCAAGCTGCCTACATTTCCCGCCAAAACTTGAGGGAAGCTGACAAGTGTCCAACCTGTGTCAGGCATCACTTGTAGCTTGGCTCTCAGACTGGCAGCCACTCTCCAGGGTTTCAGAAAGAGGTCTTTCACATCGCCTACCAGCTGATTCCTTTTAACTGGCGATGCCGGGAATTGAACTTGGCTTCTGCATGCCAAACAGATGCTCTGCCTCTGAGCCGTGGCCCATCCCTGAAGAAATTTCGTGAGACAGAGAGCATATTAATCCACCATAATAACATGTTCATGTCTGGCAGTTCCTATGCTGAGTAACTCCCCCAAGTTTAGTTAGGGGTAACATCCTTCTCTTTGGTTGAAAAACTCTGTGAAAGTTTCCACTGAACTTGCAGAAATGTAGGAAATGTGGGCAGCCCACAGTTCTGCCTGAATGTACCCATGCACAGTTCATGCTGCCTGCAGACACATGGAAGCCACAACAGGCACAAGTCTGTGGTGCATCGAGAGAATTTGCTCCGCAGGCAAGCACTGTTATTGCGGCCATCCTTTTGGTAAATGATTATTTTCCTCCCTTTCATTTGCTGTCTCCCCCACTTTATATTCTTACCCCTCTTAGGTGAGGTAGACCCCTATCTGGCCCTGCCTCTTCTTTTATACCAGCTCTGACTTAATGTATTTATTTTGAGGATTTCGTGTGTTTCCTGCATGCACGATGCTTTCTAGGTTAGGAAAATATGTATCGCCTCTGAAGCAGCCGTTGTGCGGTACATAAAATTTTATAAATAGATTTAATCTGAGCGATACCTCAACATGACTATTTAAACGCTCTTTACCACATTCAACAGGAGCAAATGCGGCACGAAAATAGCAGGCAGTATAAATAGCGCGGAGAGGAATTACGTTTTAAAAAGCCAGGATAAATCCAAAATTTTAACCCTCACGATAGGAAGAGAAGGCATGAAAGAGTTCTCCAACAGCCAAGAGAGAAGGGCTTTAATTCTTGCCAGATTAGTGGCAGGCCAAGAGGCGTGTCCTGTTGACTCCCTGGCTGACATATAGGGGAGGCTTGGCTTTGCTTTTTGTTGATGTGGATTCTACCATGGGGTGGATGTTAACCTGTAGAGGCTGATAACTTTTCTCCTCCTTATTCAGCTTCCAGAGGGTTGGATCCTCTTGATCTGCTTTACTAATGGTTCTGGTGCAATGAATCTTTCTTCGATGCCAGAGACTTCTGTGGTAGGGAAGGCTGTTCATACTGAACGAGATCACTACCCATAGTGGAAGAGATCCAACCTTTTCTTCCTTCTTATTTTAACTGCTGGGGTCTGTTGGCACTTGGCCGGTTTATGGATTCTTTCTTTCTTTCTTTCTTTCTTTCTGAGTGTGTGTACACGTGCATTTAGTTTCTTAAAATGGCATTGATTAGAATAGTTTGAAATTAATTTTTATTCATTTGCTCCGAGCCATTTATCAGTATTTTCTAATGCTTCATGAGAACTAGAATCTTCTTTGAAAACTGGGTTTTTAAAAAGTAGTTCTCAATCCACTACAGTAATGTCCAAACTGCTCTCCTGTCTCCTCTTTCTTTCTTTCTTTCCTTCTTTCTTTCTTTCTTTCTTTCTTTCTTTCTTTCTTTCTTCTTTCTTTCTTTCTTTCTTTCTTTCTTTCTTTCTTTCTTTCTTTCTTTCTTCTCTCTCTCTCTCTCTCTCTCTCTCTCTCTCTCTCTCTCTCTCTCTCGCTCTTCTTTCTTTCTTTCTTTCTTTCTTTCTTTTCTTTCTTTCTTTCTTTCTTTCTTTCTTTCTTTCTTCTTTCTTTCTTTCTTTCTTTCTTTCTTTCTTCCTTCCTTCCTTCCTTCCTTCCTTCCTTCCTTCCTTCCTTCCTTCCTTCCTTCCTTCCTTCTCTTTCTGGATGGATTTCAGTCAGGTTTGTTTCTTGACTCATATGAGGATTGTATTTATATAAAAAGGTTCTCCTTGGGTTTCTGTATGTTGACGTAAGCTGCTTTTGTGAGTATTCCATACTGAAGGGTTAAATATTTTGTGTGAGATCAACACAGCTGTTCAATTGCTAGACAGATACAGGAGAAATTATCGTATTTACACATCCCTTAAAACAACTTGCTATTTAAAAAAAAAAACATGGTTTGTTCCTAGTTCCCTTGACTGGTTTTCAAGCACAAACCATAGTTGTTTGTTTGGATGTAATCACAGACTCCGGTTTGCTGAAAACCTGCTTTGTCACTCAACTAGTAACTAAGTTGTGGAATTCACTGAGGATGTCAAGATGACCACTAGCACAAACGGCTTTAGGAGATTAGACAGATTTATGGAGGATAGATAGGTCCATCAATTTCTGCTAGCCACGGAGACTAAAGGACCCTCCATATCTGTAGGCAGTAAGTCTCTGAATAACAGTGCTAGGAGAGCACATCTAGGGGGAACCCTTGGCCTCTACAATCCATTTGTTAGCTCTCTATTTATTGACAGACGGCCAGTTAGATGTCACCCCAGATTCCTTGGCTCAAGGTTTGGAGGCCATGGCGGGATGGTTACATCAGAGTCACTTGAAGCTGAATCCTTTGAAGACGGAAGTTCTGTACCTGGTTCGTGGGACGATGGATGTGAGGCCCCAGCTCCCAGCCCTTGACAGCGTGCCATTACAGCTGTCGCCAGTGGTGAAGAGCCTGGGCGTGTTCCTGGATGCTACACTTTCTATGGAGGCCCAGGTCACGGCTGTTGCCAGATCTGCCTTTTTTCATCTTTGGCAAGTCAGGCAATTGGCATCTTATCTCTCACTCTCAGTAATCCATGCAATGGGCACCTCCAGGTTGGATTACTGTAACTCACGTTATGCTGGGCTGCCTTTGGGCTTGACCCGGAAGTTACAACTGGTTCAGAATGTGGCGGCCTGCATCCTTATGGGGATGCCATTTGGGGGCACATATCCATCCTGTGCTGTGCCAACTGCACTCACTGACTTCCAGTTCAGTTCTGGATCCAGTTAAAAGTGTTGATTTTAGTGCGGGACCGCCTCTCCCACTATCTCCCCCGCAGAGCCTTGCACTCTGCGGATAAGCAGCTCCTGGTGGTCCCTAGCCCACGGGACATTCGTTTGGCCTCAACCAGGGCCAGGGCCAGGGCCAGGAACATTTCGGCCCTGGCTCTGGCCTTATGCAACACAATCTCAGTTGAGATACAGGCCCTGTGGGACCTGTTACAGTTCCGCAGGGCTTGTAAAACAGAGATATTTCGCTGGGCCTTTGGTTGAGAGCCAGCGAATTGTCCCCTTCCTTTTTGCCACATTCCGTGCTCCACTGGCAGCCGCTCTGGGCTGTGCCGCCACTATGTCCATGGTTTTTTAGATATTTATTACAGCCTGAATTGATTAGGGCACTGGTTGTTTTATATTGTTTTTATGGTTTTTAGATATGTATATGGTTGTAATTTTATAATATATGTTGTTAGCTGCCCTAAGCCCGTTCGTGGAGGGGGTGGGGTATAAATTTGATTAAATAAATAGATAAGGCAGCTGGAACAATGTTGGTCTGTTATTTTTTTTAATTTAAAGCATTCATTAGCTGCCTTTCCTCCACAGGTGCTCAAGGCAGGTTATAACGTAAAATATAAACATAAAATATCAAAAAACAAGAGTTAAAATCCAGCCTACATTAAAATGCTACCTGCCATCACTTCCAGGTTTTCCCTAGAAGCCACGTTGTCTCGCTTGCAATGGTTATCTTTCCGTGTTCAAAGTGCAAAGTGCTTCTAAGAAATAGGACAAAATACATGCAATAAACAGCTTAAATACAAATTACATAAATAACATCCATACATTTTCTCAATATCATCTACTGCATCATACCATTTAATAAATCACATCAGTACAATCGGTGTCAAGGGGCAAGGCTTGTTATAGGGGAAGCCCTGGCAGCTCGAGAAGAACAATCCCCCGCCAGCTCTTTTTTAGCAGATTTGGTTATGGAAAAAAATTCTTCCAATACAAAACAGACTTTTATTTCCAAATAAAAGGAGTGGTGATGGGGGTGCCCATTGGCACCTTCCATTGCCAACCTGTACATGCAGAGGCTGGAAAGGTTGAGTATCATGAATGGGGAAGCTGACCCTTTCCTCAATCATATTGTGTATTATCGGTGCTTTATTGATGATATTTTTAATTGATTTTGGTCAATTCTGAGGTAGCTAGTGATCTAACCAGATGGATAAACAACCTGGATCCATGTATTACATTCACCGTTGAGATTGATAAATAGAGAGAGTGGGAGATTTTTTTCCTGTGGCTTAGCAGCGTTATCTCCTTTGGGGGAGCTTCTGGGTTTAGTACAGTTGCTTGTGATGGTTCCCAAGTGGCAGGCAATGAGAGCTCAGGGTGGGGAATCTCCCAATCCTGTAGGGAGCATGGCAGCCCTCCCAGGAAGAAATGGCATAGAGGGGTGCAGGGACTGACAAAGGAAACCAGGATCTCTGCTGTGCATATCCAAATTAAATCCTAATCAAGCTCATAGGTCAAAAAGTATGTGATGTTTATCAAGCACAGTTGCAGCTGAACTGTTGGTCTACATGTGCCAAAAGTAAATACCCTGGAGCAATGTCTTGTTTCACTAAGTTCTTAGACTTTATTTGGAGTGTCAGTTTCTCCCTGATAAGATGGGCCCGTTTCCTGCTGTGCCAAGATTTAATAGGAGGGTAGATTTGATCTTCCTCCAGTATTTAGCGATGTCTATCCTGGGAACAGTCAAAAGAGAGATAAAATCCTTGTACGATATCTTGGCGTGTTCCTCGTAAAACGCTTGGCTCAGTTTGTCCTCACAAATACTGAATTTTCATTTCGTCTCCAGTAATTGGGTATTTCACATGCCTCCTATGTCATGTCGTTTTTTTTTGAACGGGGTCCCTCATAAAACGAGTATATTATTGTCCTAATATTTTTGTGTTTGACTCAAAATACAAAAGAAGTAAGTTAGAACGGAAACAGATAGTTCAAACACCTCAAGCATTTCTGCAGGCCCAGTCCAGACTTGTAACCTTGCCCCCCATAACCCTGTTCACATAACTCCTCTGTGAATTATTGTTTATTTATTTGATTTGATTTATACCGTGCCCTCCCCACAAATGGGCTCAGGGCAGCTCACAACATTCATAAAATACAATAAATTAATCATAAAACTATAAAATCAATAATAATCTTAAAACAGTCATTAAAATAGTCCAAATGACGTATCCATAGGCTAGTTAAATAAACAGTCGGGAGTCCGTATATAGGTATACATATGGGCATAGCACATGGCTGAGGACAGTCCCCAAAAAAGTGGTGGTCTTAGGTGGAAGAGGGGGGACACCCTCTGGTCCTCAGCCAAAGGCCCGGTAGAATATCTCCATTTTACAGGCCCTGCGGAACTGTAACAGGTCCTGCAGGGCCCGAATCTCCAGTGGGAGAGCGTTCCACCAGGCTGGGGCCAAGCCGGAAAAAGCCCTGGCCCTAGTCGAGGCCAGACGGATGTCCTTCGGGCTGGGGACCACTAGGAGTTGCTTGTCTGCAGAGTGCAACGCCGTGCAGGGAACATAATGGGAATGTGCAAAGAATGCACATTAATGGAATGTGCAAAGAAGGAGGGCAGGTGTGAGTGCACTGGCTCCACCTCCTGTTGCTATATGGCCGCCCGCTCTTCAGCAGAGCACCTACATGAGGAGGAAGCACCCACATGTATGCTAAGGTTTACCAGGTCTTCCACGATGACAGGGGGGCTCCTGCTTTTAAGCCTTGTTGCCCACTGAAAAGAGAGAAAAAATAAATAGTGGCATCTGCTAAATCATTTGCAAGTACAGCCCAGAAGTGGCAAAAGGTAGTTCTAAGAATTGCTGGAAACTCTATGGCAGCCGTAGAGTTTCCAGCAATTCCTAGAGCTATTCTTTGTCACTTCTGGGTTTTACCCACAAGTGGAGTTGTGACATCAACAATATCATACCTCCTCCCCATGTCCCCGCCTCCAATCCAGTTTCCAGCCTTGGCCTGGCAACCCTATGTACGTTCCCTCCTCATGATTTAGAAATCCCTTAAAACATCTTTTCTGCTGTTTTTGGAAAGACCTAGTGCTAACTGGGCCGGTGCAGAGAGCAATACCTGCCTTGCTTTGCGCACACACACAGAGGGGTTAGGAGGACATCAAGGCAACGTTACTCAGTGTTGGAGAAGATTTCTCAATGGCTCTGGGCACTCATTCTGGGAATAGCTCCTGGTGCTCAGCTGGTCCCCTGTTCACAATCCTTGACTCTAGGGAGCTCAAAACTCTGGCTCCTCCTTTTTCTGTCGCATGACCCCGATGTAAGATGCTTGCAGCTAATTGTTCTTTTCCATCAAGTGTAGAGTTTGCTTATCTCACCTACTGGAGGCAGGTTCTGTATTCTGTTTGGTTATTACACAAAAGTACAACATGCATTGCTGAATGTTTTATGAGTCTTTAACAATTAAAAGTCCCGTCGTGTTGAGCCCCTTTGCAAACCATACCCTGTACATACGTTTATCTGTTGTAAGTGGTGGTGATTGGCCCTTTTCAAAAGGACAGGTTTGAGACAGTATTGTATAGTGGTTAGAGTGTTGGGCAGGCATTTGGAAGACCAAGGGTCCAGAAATTTTGGACACAAATATAATTATTAATTCAGAAGATTTTAAAGGCTAATATGCAACTAAAACCAGTTTTTTTCTTTTGGCTGTGATGGATTCTCAGCTAGAAAAAAGTTACGGAATTTTTTTTTTATATGTGATTACGGCAGCGAGACTATTATATGCCCAAAATTGGAAGAGTCCAGCATTGCCTGCAGTAGAGGAATGGTTGGTAAAGGTGTTGGAATTAGCAAGGATGGCAAAACATTGATTAGAGAAAAGACAATTAGTTTGGTTATAGTTGTATGGAAACCCCTTATAGACTTTTTGCGTGAATTAGATAATTATGATTTGATGATTTGTGAGTTTAATGAATAAGGATTTTGGACATCAGGGGAAAAATGCTTTTCTTTGTAACATAAGAGTAATTTGAAACTTATACTTAAATTTGTCACAGAGAAAATCAGAAGCCTTCTTTTGGCCAGTTCGGTGTAGTGGTTAAGAGCATGGGACTCTAATCTGGAGAGCCAGGTTTGATTCCCCACTCCTCCACTTGAAGCCAGCTGGGTGACCTTGGGCTAGTCACGGCTCTCTGGAGCTTTCTCAGCACCACCCACCTCACAGGGTGTTTCCTGTTATGGGGATAATAATGACATACTTTGTAAACCGCTCTGAGTGGGCATTAAGTTGTCCTGAAGGGTGGTATATAAATCGAATGTTATTATTATTATTAATCCAGAGGAGTTAGCCGTGTTAGTCTGTAGTAGCAAAATCAAAAAGAGTCCAGTAGCACCTTTAAGACTAACCAATTTTATTGTAGCATAAGCTTTTGAGAATCAAGTTCTCTTCGTCAGATGCATGATACAAACTGGTCAAATACAGAAGAGGAGGAGGGAGAGGGGAGAGAAGGGGACATATATCAGAAGGGGACAAGATGCAATTAGCGGGGAGGCAACCAAAACATTCCTTTGCTAGTAAATGTAAACATCTCCTTTTGGTGTGGAGTCAGTTTGCCGTGTTAGTTTGCAGCAGTAAAAGCATCCAATTCCTATGTAGTATAAGCCTTCGATAACCAAGGCTTATACTACATAGGAATTGGATGCTTTTACTGCTGCAAACTAACACGGCAAACTGACTCCACACCAAAAAGGAATGTTTTGGTTGCCTCCCCGCTAATTGCATCTTGTCCCTCCTCTCCTTCTCTCCCCTCTCCCCCCTCCTCTTCTGTATTTGACCAGTTTGTATCATGCATCTGACGAAGAGAACTTGATTCTCGAAAGCTTATGCTACAATAAAATTGGTTAGTCTTAAAGGTGCTACTGGACTCTTTTTGATTTTATTATTATTAATGTTATTAGTATTTAGTTTATATAGCATTTTGTTTTGTCTGTTTCTTTTGTTATTATTTTTGTTTGTTGTTATTTTCTACTTGGCTATTGTATGTATAGTTGTCTTGATGTATTGTCGAAGGCTTTCACGGCCAGAGAACGATGGTTGTTGTGGGTTTTCCGGGCTGTATTGCCGTGGTCTTGGCATTGTAGTTCCTGACGTTTTGCCAGTCACTGTGACACTGAGAGATCCCTGTCTTTCGGTGCTACACCTCTGAAGATGCCAGCCACAGCTGCTGGCGAAACGTCAGGAACTACAATGCCAAGACCACGGCAATACAGCCCGGAAAACCCACAACAACCAACTATAGTTGTCTTCTTTATCAATTTGTCATTTTTTCATATAAAACTCTTAATAAATAAAAACAGTTAAAAAAAAAAGAAGACCCAGGTTCAAGCCCCTACTTGACCAGGAATTGGGTCAGCCACTCTCTCTCTCACTTCTCAGCCCAACCTATAACAACAACAGCAACAACCGTCAATTTATATACTGCCTTTCAGGACAAATTAACGCCCACTCAGAGGAGCTCCAGAGAGCTGTGACTGACCCAAGGTCACCCAGCTGGCTTCAAGTGGAGGAGTGGGGAATCAAACCTGGCTCTCCAGATTAGAGTCCTGCCGCTCTTAAGTGATTGTCCCAAGGTCACCCAGCTGCCTTCAAGTGGAGGAGTGGGGAATCAAACCTGGCTCTCCAGATTAGAGTCCTGCCGCTCTTAACCACTACACCAAACTGTTGTGAGGATAAAATGGAGAAAAGGAGAGCCATGCATACTTCTCTGAGTTTCCTGGAAGAAGGACAGGATAAACATGTGGCAAATAATTGTGGCATTGAAATCTTGTAATCAATAATTGCTTATAGGTGTGTCCTCTCTGTGTCCTTTGCAGCCTGAGAATAAAGTTGAGGAGCCTGGAGAAAACCCCCATTTCTTCAACGTTCCCGCCTTTCTAACAGTCTCTGGTCAACTCCATTTGGAAGTGATGGCTGGGTAGGCATTTTTACGTTTCTATTTCTTCTTCTTTTTTACATTTGAGAGAAAAGTATAACACTTGTACATATGGCCCCATGTGAGCCAGGAAACTGAGATGATTAAAAGGCCCGGACGACTTAACATGGAGACCAGGACAGAAATTCAACAGGGTAGGGCAGTAGTACCAGAAAGATGAACCAGAGCAACAGTAATGCAGCGAATGGAAGGTGGAATGCACAGGTGAAAATGTGAGTTCAGATCCAAGTGAGTATTCAGCAGGCAAATCCGAAGCAGTGGTCTTAAGGGCCTGCTGGAAATGCAGGAGGAAAACCAGTGTGGTATTAGTGGTGAGACTGGTGGCTAGGATCTGGGAGACGCAGGTTTTAATCTCCAATCTGCCACGAAGTTCACAGCTTGATCTTGGACCAGTCTTTGTCTAATCAGCCTTAGCTCACAGGGCTGTTGTGGGGATAAAATAGGGGTGCCAGGTTCCCTTACCCTCTGGGCGGGAGGCGGAAAACCTTTTTTGATGTCTTTGCATGCATGCAAGTTGCGCACACAGGCTCCTGGGCTGCACGATGATGTCACTTCCAGGAAGTGACGTCATGGCACAGACCTCGCGCTGCCCCTGGAAGTGCTCCTGCACTCTGCAGTGGGCCGATTGCAGCCCGTTTGGGGCGAATTGGGCCAATTTCGGGGCAATATTGGCCCGCTGTGGAGCACGGGAGTGCTGCCGGGGTGGCGTGATGGGCGCTGGAGTGCTCCTGTGATCTGCAGCGGGCCAAATCTGGCCCATTTGGGGTCGGAATCAGCCTGCTGCAGAGCGTGGGAGTGCTGGCAGGGTGGCACGATGGGCCCTGGAGATCTCCTGCATTTTGCAGCAGGCTGATTTTGACCTCAAATGCGGAGCGCAGGAGCGCTGGCAGATCCTGCACTTCAAAGCAGGCTAATTTAGGCCCCAAATAGGCCTGATCCGGCTCATTTAGGGCCCAAATCAGCCCACCGCAGAGCATGGGAGCACACCGCCACCACACGAGAACTCGCCTCAGGAGGTGCACTCCCTGGCCTTTCCCCCCGTCGGCCAGGTAAGCGGGTGTGGAGGGTGAGAGCGGGGGAGCTCCTTTGGAGGAAAGGCAGGATGAAAATGCATAAGTAGAAGGATTTATTGGGAAATGTAAGAAGTACTGCAAGAGTAAAGGCATCGAGCAGATTAGATTCAGGCCATTAAGACTCCGTCATGCTCCTACGCCCACCAGTTTGGCCCATTTTAGGTTCACCGGTATGAAGTCAGTCATTCAGGAAGCTCTTGAGACGCATCCAGACGTGAATTGAGTGGATCTGTTTGCATGATCGCAAGTAGCTTTTCGGGCACAAGTAAAAAGAGTCGAAACTTAGTGTGTGCCTTTGGCGTCGACTCATGAACATGTGATCAAGGGTGATTGCGCAGGTGCGAACTGTAGGCAATACGTTGCCAACGTCGGTCACTTGAAAGACTGCGTCGTACCATGTACACGCAGATGGCAGGTGATTCTGCACTTAACCATACGAGTAGGTAACGTTAGTGTCCCAACCATGACTCCGTGGGAAATGTGCTTCGATTGCAAAAGTTTAGTTCCCGGATGGGGAAAAAGCAGTCACAGGCTGCAGTGCACAGACATAAAACGATTCAGACTGCAGCAACAACCATGGAGATGATGTGATCAGGAGTTAATCTCATGTGCCGTTGAGGGAGCTGAATAAAGCAGGTAGTTCAGGGTTCCTCAGTCTTTTTGAGCCTGTGGACACTTTTGGAATTTTGAAAATGGAGAGTGATACTGCCTACCGGCACCCACTGTTGGTCCCTGGCCCCAGGGAAGCTCGATTGGCCTCAACCAGGGCCAGGGCCTTTTCGGTCCTGGCCCCAACCCGGTGGAACTCTCTGTCTGAGGACACCCAGGCCCGCCAAGATCTTGTCTCCTTCAGGTGGGCCTGTAAGACGGAGATGTTCCGCCAGGTGTATGGTTGAGGCCATCAGGGTTTCCACCAAATGAGCCTCTCTCCCGGTCTCCTCTATATCTGTAGGGGGTATTGACCATCTACCCCCCCATATATGAGTGACCACGCATGGTTAAGCCACACCTCCACCTCCGTCAGATGCTATATGGTTTTTATAGGGTGAGCAGGTGTTTTATTAGAAAGCTGTGTTAATTGATTGTGATTTTATTTTGTATATTTTATCTTCCGTTGTGACCCGCCCTGAGCCCACTTGCAGGGAGGGCGGGATATAACAACAACAACAACAACAATAATACAAAGATAGTTTCAGGTGGGTAGCCATGTTGATCTGTAGTGGAAGAGAGATTTGGGTCCGGTAGCACCTGGGAGTTCGACTAGATTTCCAAGTTACGAACTTTCGAGAATTCGACTCTCGAAAGCTCATACCCTTGGAAATCTAGCTGGTCTTTCAGGTGCTACTGGACCAAAATGTTGCTCCACTGCTACGAAATATCTGCCACAATGGATGATCACAAAATGACTACCATGTGTCTCTGGGTCCACTTAAAATTTTTTGCAGCTAACTGCTAGCAAGCTGTCCTTTTCTATACAGCATGGAGAATAGAGTTATTTTTCCATGCTAGTTTTGTGGAAAGTTCTGTGCAGTGTAGCAGCTTCTGTGCTTTCTCTACCCACTGCAGTGGACTTCAAAAAAAGGTATCAAATTACCATGTTTGTATTTTTCCCACGAATCGTCATCGCTCCTCGGTGCCAGCAATTTAGTAAAAATGCAGGATCTTTTCTTCAAAACAACGACTTTCACAATGTCATTAATTTTTTTCCCCCCTGCATCAGCTATAAAATAAAAATCCAGAACTCCTCTGTGTACAGAACACAATGTTACTATTTCACACTCTGTTCTTTAATAACATGTTTCTCCTTTATTTGAAAAAAAAATACACACAGAGAGACAGGCATTTTAAGTGGATCAAATGCAAACTAAATTTAGACAAGTTATATTTATCCCTAGTGAGAAACGCTTGTTCTTTCGAGCCAAAATGGCATTCCAAACTTCCAGTCTTCAGAAGTTTTAACAGGCAGATCTTAAACAGATTACGAGGAAACAAGAGTTTATTTCTGACAATACTTTTAAAGAACAAATCTTGACTCAGATTTGAAGATCTAAGTCTTTGAAGCAATTCGGGCGGCTGCTTTGTTCCTGTTGTGTAGCTGTGTTGTATAATTAATGGGATGAAGGCAGTTATCGTTTCATAATAGAATACGTAGCTTGCAGTGGATTCAGATCCTAATGTTATCATTGATAGAGTCAGCTATCACATAATATAAAGAGTTTGATTATCAGTCCATCTAGCTCAGTATTTTCTGCTGTGATGGGCAGCTGTTCTCCAGGACCTCTGGCATAAACGGGATTTATACCAACACCAGAAATTGAGCCTGGGGTTTTCTATAGGGGAGCCTAAATATATACAGCTGTATAAGATGGGAGACCTCCAATGAAGACCAGGGTCGCAGAGGCAGGCAATGGCAAACCACCTCTCTTAGTCTCTTGTCATTAAAATCCCACCAAGGGTCGCCATAAGTCAACTATGACTTGAGGGCATTTTTCATATACGAAATTAATAAGTAAGTAAAGATTCCAGTAATCCTAATGCATGCCCATCCTCAGTAAACAACATATGAAATTGCCTTATGCTGAGATAGACTTTGGTTTCCAGTAGCTCAGCACCGTGTACTTTGGCTGGCCGAATCAATATCTAACCCAAATCACGCCCATTCTTTTGTGATAGTTAATTTATTTTATTATTTAACAATTTCCAGAATTTGATAACAATAGGAAACACTCTGGTATCTTTCATTCTGGCGTCTTGCTGTCTGATTTCAGTTTCCTGAACAGCAGGAAAGATGACAAGGGAAGGAGAGAGTGATGCTGTAGATATGTGCCTGACAAGGACATTGTCCAACCAAAACAGTTAACTTATGTTCCTGTCAAATAGGATCATCTTGATTTATTGTTTCTGGGCACACCATTGCCACTTGCTACCCACTGTTCCCTCAACAAAGTGGCTGGGGGAAGGGGTCCTCTCAATTCTGTATCAGCACATCTTGTTTGTATGAGCTGGTTCATTATCTAGGGTCCACTTGCTAAGTAGAGACAAAGCTTTTTAAGGAATTCAGGCAGGAACTTACTGACAGAGGTGGTGATAGTGGTAGAAGTCTGGGCTTTGTGCTTTCCTGTGACTGACAACACACCTGCCATGCAAGATACAACAGATGCAAATGCTTTGTTTATACTCGCTGGCAGAACTTCATAAATGGAGGAATCAGAAGAGGCAGAAGCAAAGGATTTACCCTCTCAACAAATTTTTAAAAACTCAAATTTTGCTAAGTTGTATTGGTTGATTACCACGTAGAAAGACAAGTGAACCATTATTTTTAATAAGTCCTCAGTAATTTGGACGGACGGACACCATGTCCCTCTACTCTTTCCCTAACTTTAAGCCTGGTCTCCTTTGTGGGAGGTAACATTTGTCAGGTTGGCTCACCGAGCAATGTATGCCCATGCTGTCTCCTGCCACAGGGCTTGGCTCAGACCTGGCTGGCTGTGGCATGGATCCAGGAAGCAATATCCATCACTTGCCACTCCACCAATGGCTAGCAGCAAGCATTGGTGCCTGCCTCATTGTGTCATCCTGGCCAAGAGCACCGACTGGTGGGACGTCCAGGCGGGACTCGGTGTTTTCATAACAGTTACTGAGAGTTCACTTGCCCACGATCTCTTTGAGTTAGTCATAGCAATAAAATTTATTCTCATTAATGCTATTGCAAATTTTTGTGTCCTTAAAACTTACCGTAAATTATAAATGTAATAACATATATGTGCCTGACAAAGACATTGTCCAACCAGAACAGTTAACAGATGTTCCTGTAAAATAGGATCATCTTGATTTATTGTTTCTGGGCATACCGTTGCCACTTGTCACCCACTGCTTCCTCAACCAAGTGCGACAACTGGTGGGATGTTGAAGTTGTCCAGGTGGGACTCAGCATTTTCATAACAATTACTAAGAATTTGCTCACCCACTATCCCTTTGAGTTAGTCATAGCAGTAAAATTTATTCTCATTAATGCTATTGCAATTTTCTTATGTCCTTGAAAATTACCATAAATTATAAATGTAATAACAGAATGCCAGTAAAGATATCAATGTCCTTCTCAGAAAAAAATGGACTTTTTGTTTCTATCATGGCAGCTTCCAGGTTCTTTGATAGAGTGATAGAGGGGAACAAAACGTTGAGAACTGCTGGCCAGGACAACTGGCTGTGCATGGACAAGTGGACCCTTTTTAGTTCAGTGCAGAACATTTGCACGGCTTCATGCATAATACTTTACTTTGGATTCCAGTCACATGTTTGAACTGTGAATCAGGCCAGCAGTTAGAAACCAAGCAGGGATGCGTATATCTGTGAACCAGCCCTATAAATTTCTGCCCTCCTTTGTGCCCTAACAGTGGATCCATGCATGGTATAGACATAGAGCAGAACCACAAGTGACAAAAGGCACAGATTGGACACTTGTCAGCTTCCCTCAAGTTTTGATGGGAAATGTAGGCATCCTGGTCTCGCAGCTTGGCTCTCCGACTGCTGTCCAATGGACTTTTCAACTGTCGCTTGTCCAACATTCCGCCAAGCTGCCTACATTTCCCGCCAAAACTTGAGGGAAGCAGACAAGTGTCCAATCTGTGCCTTTTGTCACTTGTGGTTCTGCTCTAAAAGAGAGGGGAAATCACAGAATCATGTCCCCATTCTTTCTGACAGTTTGGAATCAGAACTCTGTGGTCAGCCAATACCGGAAACCTCCTTTCCCATGAGCGTAATACAAATGCTCAGGTCACAGACCTTCATGGGTCATGAGAAACCATTGCAGAATTGCAGAGGTGGGCTCTTGAGGTAGAAAGATACCAATTCAGCACGCCAAATGCATGTGGTAAGTCTTACAAATGAAGAGAAATGTCACATGAAGTCACAAATATCTCCATGATGTCTGTGTCTAGACCTTAGAGCCAAGCTAGAAGTGACACCTGACACAGGTGGGACACTTGTCAGCTTACCTCAAGTTTTGATGGGAAATGTAGGCATCCTGGTCTTACAGCTTGGCTCTCCATTTAATTGAAGTTTACAGAACCTCCCCCCCCCACACACACACAGCAGAGGGGAAGGGGGGCGCCTGGCGAGAGCCCAACACCTGCACTTCCCTCCCAACCACATGTTCTCCCTCCCAAAGACTGCCGCTCTGTAAACTTCAATTAAATGAAGAGCCAGGCTGCAAGACCAGGACACCTACATTTCCCATCAGAACTTCAGGGAATCTGACAAGTGTCCAACCGGTGTCAGGTGTCACTTGTAGCTTAGCTCTCAGTGAGCTTAACTGAATGGGAAAGGTACCGGCTGGATATTAGGAAAAACTTTTTCACGGTCCGAGTAGTTCCAAGGTGGCATCAGCTGCCTAGGGTGAGCTCCCCTTCACTGGCAGTTTTCAAGAAGAGGCTGGGTGGATATTGGTCAGGGACGCTTTAGGCTTATCCTGCATTGGGCAGGGGGTTGGACTAGAAGGTGGCCCCTTCCAACTCTGTGATTCTGTGAAGTAGGTTTACCATTTCCCCAGTCGGGATCGAGAATCTCCTTCCTCCAACTAAGGTTTCTCAGATGGCTGATGGGGTGGGGGGAAATGTCAGTGTCCTGATGCACTTATGTCACTTCCCATGCTCCTGGAAATGCAAGACAGGGAACACATTAACATTCGGGGAAAACTCTATGGTTTAACCATAGAGCATCTCCCAGTGACGTGCTTAAGCCACTTCCAGGCATAAAGGAAGTGATGTCAGTGTCTTGGGACGCTGGCAACATTCCCCTCTATTCCTACCATTTTTTCTCCCCTCTATGACGCAGTAAGTTCCCCACATCTTCCTCCGGTTGCTGGGAGGAGATGGCAACCCCGATGGGAGGTGAGGAATGAAACTCAAATACTGGTGAAAGATTTTAAAGACAGCATTCGGTGTCTCAAGACAGTGTCACAAGTCCCATCTTGGTCTCTGTGATTCCCTGTGGCAATTGGCAAAGAGTCCAGTAGCACCTTTAAGACTAACCAACTTTATTGTAGCATAAGCTTTCGAGAGCCACAGCTGTCTTCATCGGATGCACGCAACCAATACAGTTGGTTAGTCTTAAAGGTGCTACTGGACTCTTTGCCATTTTGCTACTGCAAACTAACACAGCTAACTCCTCTGGACCTGTGTCAGTTAAGTTCCCCAAACAGACGATCCCTTTGAGCAGCCTCTCTAGGAAGCATGGAAACAGGCCAGCCAACAACAGAGCTCCACAGAAACGGACGTGGCTCCTTCTCCAAGAAGGGATCCCTTGATTGGCTTAGGATCATCTGAAGTGGGAAAAGAGCACCCATCCATAAGAGGCGGCATGATCATACAAAAAAACGATAAAACCCTGAAGGGAGAGTTCCTATTAACCTTTTCCAGGAGCAAGCAAAGGAGGAGGTGGTCCGGCCGGTTAGGCTCACTTTAGGCCAATGTAGCTCAGGTTCTGTAAGCAAGGGAACCAGTTTGTTCAGGTTGTGTTAGCTTTTTGTGTCGTTCTTCTTGTTTTGGGTTCTCCTGTATGAAATCCTACCATTGTCTTTATTTCTCACCTGCACATAATTACACCCACCCACCCTTTTTATTCTATTTTAATAACAACAACAACAACATTCGGTTTATATACCCCCCTTCAGGACAACTTAATGCCCACTCAGAGCGGTTTACAAAGTATGTTATTATTATTATCCCCACAACAAAACACCCTGCGAGGTGGGTGGGGCTGAGAGAGCTTAAAGAAGCTGTGACTGTCCCAAGGTTACCCAGCTGGCTTCAAGCAGAGGAGTGGGGAATCAAACCCGGCTCTCCAGATTAGAGTCCCACGCTCTTAACCACTACACCAAACTGGCTCTCTTAAGCAAAATTAGAACTCATTTAACAATGCAGGCCTAAGTAGAGTTACTCTAGTCTAAGCCCATTGATTTCAGTGGGCTTACGCTGGAGTAACTCTGTTTAGGATTGCTCTGTGTCATCCACACACTCGGGTATGTGTGTGGGCTGTTTTTTCAGGGGCGAGCAATAGCCAACTGGGTCAAGGAGGCTGGGGAAGTAAGAGTCTCCATCTCTGGTTTCTCCCCTGCCTTTCCTTTTTTAAAAAATTAAATTTCATTTAAAAAACTTTAGAGCCCAAAAGAGAAAAAACTAACAAAAAATTGAAAAAGGAAAGAAGGTAGAAATACAAAGCTGAAGAAAATAAAGACATTCAGAAATATAAAGAAGTGACTTCTGATTTTCTCTACGACAAACACAAGTAAAATCACAAACTTAGCACTCTATAATTACAAAAAAGAAGGATCTCCTTTTTCTGTTACCCAATTTCTCCTCATCCCCCACCCCCAATCATCAAATCCACAGATCCTCAGCTCATTTTTTCCCCATTTCATGCAAAAAGTCTATAAGGGGATTCCAGTCAGCAATAAATGTAGATAATGTCTTTTCTGTCATTAGAGAAGCAAGTTTATCCATCTCTGCAAGTTCCATCATCTTCACCAACTGTTCCTCTGTTTGGGGTAATGTCAGACTTTCCCATTTTTGTGCATATAATAATCTCGCTGCCGCTGCCATATATAAAATCCCCTTCCTTTCCTCAGGGGCTTGTGACAGACGGTTAAACAAAGGTTGAAAAGAACACAATGCAGAGATCTCTGAGGACTGTGGATGACTCACTAGCAGAGGCAGAATGCTGGGAACATCTCTCGAGTTGGATTATTTAATGTTGGGGTGCACAACTTTTGGTCCGCAGGCCATATGCAGCCAGAAAGGTGTATGCTTTGTGGCCCACAGCCCTCACACCCATAATCTACCTCCTTCCAACTGTAGTGTCCCAGATCAGCTGCAATGGAGAACTTGGATGTCTCGTGCGAGGAGGGCTTTTTCTGAGAGATATCTGGGCTTCCCACTGCAGTCGCCTGGGACTCTGCTCTTGCTGTGGTGACTGTACCACCTTGGCTTTGTGGAGAGGCACTGATTTCAAGAAAAAATAGGTACCTTTCAGCCACCCCCAGTTGCTTTACCAAGAATATATACTACTACTACTAATAATAATAATAACAACAGTTTTTTGCATACCGCCCTTCTAGACAGAATAGTGCCCACTCAGAACAGTGAAAAAAGTCAGTGTTATTATTATCCCCACAATACGGCTGGGGAGCTGGGGCTGAGATGAGTGGCTTACCCAAGGCCACCTGCTGAGCTCATGGCAGTAGTGGGATTCGAACCAGCAGAATGCTGACTTGCAACCCAATCACTTAACCGTTATGCTACAGCAGCTCCTATAATAATAACTGTGCTTATATATTGTTCTTCTAGACAGATTAGTGCCCCACTCTGAGCAGTGAACAAAGTCACTGTTATTATCTTCCCCACAATACAACTGGGAGGTGGGGCTGAGACGAGTGGCTTACCCAAGGCCATCTGCTAAGCTCACGGCACTAGTGGGAGTCGAACCAGCAGAATGCTGACTTGCAATCCAATCACTTAACCGTTATGCTACAGCAGCTCCTATAATAATAACTGTGCTTATATATTGTTCTTCTAGACAGATTAGTGCCCCACTGTGAGCGGTGAACAAAGTCACTGTTATTATCTTCCCCACAATACAACTGGGAGGTGGGGCTGAGACGAGTGGCTTACCCAAGGCCATCTGCTAAGCTCACGGCACTAGTGGGAGTCGAACCAGCAGAGTGCTGACTTGCAACCCAATCACTTAACCGTTATGCTACAGCAGCTCCTATAATAATAACTGTGCTTATATATTGTTCTTCTAGACAGATTAGTGCCCCACTGTGAGCGGTGAACAAAGTCACTGTTATTATCTTCCCCACAATACAACTGGGAGGTGGGGCTGAGACAAGTGGCTTACCCAAGGCCATCTGCTAAGCTCACGGCACTAGTGGGATTCGAACCAGCAGAATGCTGACTTGCAACCCAATCACTTAACCATTATGCTACAGCAGCTCCTATAATAATAACTGTGCTTATATATTGTTCTTCTAGACAGATTAGTGCCCCACTCTGAGCGGTGAACAAAGTCACTGTTATTATCTTCCCCACAATACAACTGGGAGGTGGGGCTGAAAGGAGTGGCTTGGCCAAGGCCATCTGCTAAACTCACGGCAGTAGTGGGAGTTGAACCAGCAGAGTGCTGACTCTGCTGGTGCCCCACTCAAAGCGCTGAACAAAGTCAGTGTTATTATCTTCCCCACAATACAACTAGGGGGGTGGGGCTGAAAGGAGTGGCTTGCCCAAGGCCATCTGCTAAGCTCACGGCAATAGTGGGAGTCGAACCAGCAGAGTGCTGACTCGCAACCCAACCACTTACCCATTTTGCAACAGCAGCTCCTATAACAATAACTGTGCTTATATACTGTTCTTCTAGACATATTAGAGCAGTGAACAAAGTCAGTGTTATTATCATCTCCTGGGGAGCAGGGCTGAGAGTAGTGGCTTCCCCAAGGCCACCTGCTGAACTCAGGGTAATAGTGTGAGTCAAACCAGCAGAGTGCTGATGCTCAGCCCAACCACTTAACCACTTTGCTACAGCAGCTCTCAGCCCTGGTGTTGTGGGAATCCTTTGCTTCCTTTGAAATTTAGCAAGGCTCCTCCATAAGAAGCAGAAGAATGACAGACAAAAATTCACTCAGAGACCACTTGGCCACAACGACCAATGTTCTTTTGCAATGCACCGTGGCAGGGAAACATGGGACGTCTTTCAGAACATTCTCACAGAGCAGCAGTGACTCGGCAGGCTTGACCGTCACCCCAAGTGAACTGCTTATGCCCTAGAATCTGCCCTGGAAGGGGTTCTGTGGCAGGTATTCCAGGGTTCCTCTGCAGCGGGGAACAGGGTCCGTCAGAAGGGACCAAGTTTGACTGGGTCAATACGATCCCTGTTGATTTGCACTTGAGTTCTGGCCACTGAGAAAAGGAGAGTATCACGGTACCGTACCCAACCAACAAAGAAACTACGCCGTGATAAACTTGCTAGAAAAATATTTAGTATTACAGTTAAAGGTTTGTATAACTCTTTTCAAGGGTCTCAAATGTAGAAATACCATCAAACAAGTAGTACATATATTAGAATATGGTTACATAGAGAAGGCAAAGCATCTTATAAAAGTTGAAAGTCACTTTAACAGCGGCGAATACAAAGTGACAGGTACAAAGGTAAACGTCACAAATTTCCTATACAGATAACAAAGTGCCTGTGCCTGTAACTGACAACAATATTGTCTAACAAGTAACCATAATACTGTACAAAATCAATCTCGTTATTGACGGTGCAGATAAATACGATTCAAATTTTCTGTATAACAACAACAACATTTGATTTATATATCACCCTTCAGGACAACTTAATGCCCACTCAGAGTGGTTTACAAAGTATGTTGTTGTTATCCCCACAACAAAACATCCTGTGAGGTGGGTGGGGCTGAGAGAGCTCTGAGAGAGCTGTGACTAGCCCAAGGTCACCCAGCTGGCTTCAAGCAGAGGAGTGGGAAATCAAACCCGGTTTTACAGATTACAATCCTGCCGCTATTAAGTGACTGACCCAAGGTCACCCAGCTGGCTTCAAGCGAAAGAACAGGGAATCAAACCTGATTCTCCAGATTACAATCCTGCCACTCTTAAGCGACTGACCCAAGTGGAGGAGTGGGGAATCAAACCCGGCTCTCCAGATTAGAGTCCCGCGCTCTTAACCACTACACCAAGGTAACAATTGTGAGTGGTGATAATTCTGAAGCCAGCAAATCGACCTGTTTCAAATCTTTATCTTGGCAGTCATTATAATAAAGATTGATCAAATACAAGTACAATCAAACATTTCATTTCTCTCAAAAGCTGTCAGCAGCCGTCCTCCATTATAGGCGTATCCCTGTTGATTTGCAGTTGAGGTCAGGCCAAGAATTCGGCATTATTTTCCTGTGGGAAATTCCAGTTTGCTTGGGACATGAGAAAGATGTCTTAAAATGCGTCTGTGTGTTGGGAGTTGTTGTTTTTCGCCAGCAGAATTGGCATTGGGTCATTACGGTGACCTTAATGTTTACTCACTTTTTTAAAAAAAAAGATGAAGCCGATGATGGAGGAGAAGGGGAAAAGCTATGTGCAATGTGGTTTGAAAAGAGGCTGCCGTGCAGTTTCTGGCTTAGAAAAACCACTGCGGCTGCAAGATAGTTCCCCATGCATAACTCTTCCAGACATTTCCTTATCTTTCCCATACAGATACACAGAGATCTTTTCGTGTTTAATTAGTGTTTGGAAAGCATGTTCAGCTCCAGTGTTGGGTGCTAAGCCTACATCAGGGCAACGCGAAGTGTTCCCAGCCTCGCTGCACCTGCGGGAGGGAGGCACGCCACGTACTGTTCTGTCTATTCTCTGCTCCAGAATGTGCAGGGTACATGAGAATTGGCGGCTGGGGCAAACCTGAACTTACATTAAGGAAAGACGAGCTGTTCGTCTCTTGCTTGGCTGCAAGCCACGGGAAATGCAGCCTCAATCCATTCAGGAAACTGAAATTAACTGTGTGTGTTCAGCGCTGACGTCCGCAACTGGGGGAGAGAAATGCCCATGTCGAGCATATTTGGCATACATTAAATTAGTCCCTTCTTTCTTTCTCTTTCCCCGTCCCCAATACTTACTTTGTTCCTGTCATCCCATTAAAAAGAGAGTTGGATAAATGGCGTGCGTTTTATTTGATTTTTAAAATTGCCCAGTAATTTAATATTAATCATGATGATATTTCTGTCCGTCACCACCCTTACGTAGCCACTCTTCCTCCAGGGATCAGCATCTCTTACCAGCCAGGCAAAGCATTTTCTAAAGCAACTCAGCAGATTAAGCAGGAGGAGTTAGCCGTGTTAGTCTGTAGTTGCAAAATAGTAAAGAGTCCAGTAGCACCTTTAAGACTAACCAACTTTATTGTAGCGTAAGCTTCCGAGAACCACAGCTCTCTTCGTCAGATGCATCTTTTCTATTTTGAGCTGATCAAGGGGGGTAAGTAAGTTCTTGGGGCTTTGGGACGCAGCGTGTCCACGAGTCCTTCCATTGTAGCTCTTCCATCCCAGTTCCTGTCCCTTAATGATAATGATAACAGTAATAATATTTGATTTATATACCGCCCTTCAGGACAACTTAACGCCCACTCAGAGCAGTTTACAAAGTATGTTGTTACTTTCCCTGCGACAATCACCCTGTGAGGTGGGTAGGGCTGAGAGAGTGCCTAGAAGCTGTGACTGACCCAAGGTCAGCCAGCTGGCTTCAAGTGGACAAGTGGGGAATCAAACCTGGTTCTCCAGATTAGAGTCCCATCGCTCTTAACCACTACACCAAACTGGCTCAAACGGGTTCCCTTCTCTGCCCACAATTGTGGTTTCCCCCACCAGGAAATCTGAATTACGCAAGGGCTGTCTGGAAAAGCCAGAAGAGCACTCAGTTCTCTTGTACTCTGTTTGTGCTACTGCTGTGAAGCTCTGGTGGGCTTTCCAACAGACATGCGCCCAACTATGTTGATCCCATTGCGCCTGCTGGAACGTGTTGTCAGTGCTGTGTCCCTTCTGAAAAAGTTGGGGTTTTTTTGTTTTGCTTCTGTGCCCTGTTTGTGGGCCATATCAGGACCACCTGGTTGGCCACTGTGTGAAAGAAGGCACTGGATTCGATAGATAAAGTGTCACATTGGTATCTGGGAGAACCAGGTTCGAATCCCTGCTCTGCCATGGAAGCTTACTGGGTGACCTTGGGGCAGTTGCACACTCTCAGCCTAACCTACCTCGCAAGGTTGTTGTGAGAATAAAATGGAGGAGAGGAGAAATATTTCAGCCACCTTGGGTCCCCATTGTGGAGAAAGGTGGAGTATCAACCAACCACCCAACCACCAACCGCTGGTCTGGTCTAGGGAGACTCTTAGAAATCATAACCGACTATGCCTAGATGGCTGAACAGACATCTTTGATCAGGGAAAAGACGTTAGATAAATATTTGGCTACCTGGATACCCCTTATAAGCTTTTTCCGAGAAATAAAAAGAAATGAATTAATGATCTGTGCTTTTGAAGATTAGGGAAAGAGCATCCAGACGTAAAGGAGAAATATTCCGTTTTGGTCATTTTAGAGTTAGTATATAATATGTAATATTTGTATACCTTTTCAAAGAGAAAATTGGTATGTATTCCTATTTAACATTCTTTTACATATTCTTCTTTCTTTTTTTACTTTATCTTTCAGAACTATCTCCAGTTTTCCTTTGTATTTTTAATCCATCTTAAATTTACATGAAAAAAAGAAAAAGAAATAAAAGACGGCCCAATGATTAACCAGTTTTTGTTGATTCTAGACCAATTTTGTTAATTCTGATTGTTTTATTCAATGAATTATGTTGAGGTTACAATCCTAGTTCCAAACACGGCAGGGAGAGAGTCGGGAAGGAATGATACGTAGATGCACATTTGCAAAAGAGGTGGGGTGGTAGTCATCTTAACCAGAGCGGTCAGCCCCCCCCCCCCCAGCTTAACCTGTGGTTTCCATACTCTCTGAAATAGCTCTTTGGTAAAACAAAGAAAAATCCCCACCGAAGTGCTGAGAAGAATAGAGGTAAGCAGGTCACCCCCATGGAGAAAACTTGCATTTGTTGGAAGCCCTGCTCAGTGTTTGGAACCTTTTGAGGTTTGTTTCCAAAGCAGAATCATCACAGGTGGCCCCCTACCTTGACATGGCTACCTGGATCTGGCTACTTGGATTCATACAACAGAAGCATCAGGACTAGACTACTGTAATGCATTCTGCATAGGTCTCCCCTCAAAGTCAACTGGTACAGAATACTGTAGCTCAGTTATTAACAGGAGCTGGGCAGAGCATGCATAATATTTCCATTTTGCAATCAATCCATTAACTGGCCTCAATTCAAGGTCACGATTATGACATTCAAAGCCCTTCATGGCCTTGGCCCCTCATATCTGCAGGAACACCTCTTTCAGTCGTCTGAGCAGGGCCTTCTGTGGATGGCACCCTGCAAATGGGCAAAACCAACAGCTGCCCGTACCTGCACGTTCTTTGTTGTGGCCCCACATTTTGGAATGGTCTGCCTGAAGAGATCGGGAAAGTTCCCGAACTCTTGAATTCCAGCAAATTGTACAAAACTGAAGTATTCAGTAGGGCTCTTTTATTCAAGCAGTAAGGCTATGATGAAAGGAAATGGTTCAGAGAGATGATTTGGTAAAGGGACAGGGACTGTAGACTATGCTACTGGGTAGTGTCTGCTTATATAGATATGTTCCTACTGGGTAGTTTCCACGTCGTTTAATTTGTTTCAGCAATGTGTTTCGTGCTGTTTATATTGCTGAATTGTATGCTTTTTATGGTTTTTAAATGGAAATTTTGATGTTAGATTTAAACTTCGTTGTCATCTGCTCTGAGTCTGCTTGTGGGGAAAGTGGACTATAAGTTAAATCCGGGGTCATTTCGTAGAAAAAGAGCTGGAGGAACTTATTAGCATAACTCATTAGCATATGCCACACCTCTTGCCATCACCGGAAGTGTGTCATTAGTATAACTGATTTGCATGTGCCACACCCCCTGATGTCACCTATCCTGGCTGTTTTGGACCCAATCCTGGTCATTCAGGGCTGGAATTGGGCCCAAAATGGCAAAAGGGGGCTGAAATTGGCTGAAAAGGGGCCCCAAATGGTCAGGATCAGGCCGCTGCTGAGTGGGAGAGTGATCCACCACTTGTCAGAGGCCTGATCCGGGCCGTTTCGGCCCCGATCTAGGCTGAAATGGGCCCAAAATGGCTGAGTGTCAGGTGGGCGGGGCCACCTGACATGTGACCTCTTTGGGGAACTGCCGGAACTGCGTTCCTGCACGTTCCCCCTTGAAATAAATGAATAAATAAATAAATAAACAAACAAACAACAGCAGCAGCAACAACAACAATAATAATGTTCCATCTCTGTATTTCGTTATTGGAATTTAAGCTTCTTTTCAAATTTCTGCAATGGGTTGTTTTGTTCATTGAATGTCCCAGCAGTTGATCACATTGACTTACACTATGTAATCCGCCTTGAGTGTCAGTGAGAGAGGCGGACTATAAATAACGTAAATAAATAAGTAAGTAAATGATGGAACTCCTCTGTGAGTAAAGTCTCAGGACCTAGCCAATACTTGCATGTGGCAAGCCGAAACAAAGTGGGAGGAAAGTGGCGTTGATCCTATTCTTAAATGCTTCAGAAACTCATTGGAGCACCCTTCTCATTCGATCTCCTTACAGAGAATAATTGGCTTTTGTTTGATTTGGTCTGAGAACCAGAAAAACAGGTTATTTCCACCCCCCACCCCCCCAGGTCATGCTTGAACTGAAAAATTTAAAATTATCTGTGTTTTGAGAGCAACAAACACTCTGAAAATGTTCTGTTTGTTTCCACTCTCTCCTGGGTGGACATGACTGAAGATGCAGAGGAGTTAGCCGTGTTAGGGCCAAGCTACAAGTGACGAATGGCACTTGAACGGCAAGTGTATTTCTCCCTGTTCACTTGCCCTCCACTCAATCCACTTGCCGTTCAAGTGTCATTTGTCACTTGTAGCTTAGCCCTTAGTCTGTAGTGGCAAAATCAAAAAGAGTCCAGTAGCACCTTTAAGACTAACCAACTTTATTGTAGCATAAGCTTTCGAGAATCACAGTTCTCTTCGTCAGATGCATGGAGGGCAAGAAGAAACTGGTCAGATATATAGGTAGAGAGGGGAGGGAGGAGTAGATGCAGACAGTAGCTTCTGATAATGGAGATCAGTTTGCTTCTGTTAAGGAAGTCAGTTGCTTCTGATAATGAGATAGCCATTCACAGTCTCTATTCAATCCCAGCTTGTCTGAGTCAAATTTACATAGACGATATCTCCATCAAGGCTGGGAGACCCTTCTGCACCAGTCCTTATTCCTCACCTCCCTCCAATTGAGATCAAATGTTTCGTCTTTCCACCCCCTTCACGGTAGATCACAAGTGACAACTCTGCATAAACAATTCACGCCGGCTGATAATGTGCGTGTGTGTGTGGTCTTTTGGAAAGCAGAAGTGTTTCGGTGGGCTGTTGCTTTCTTTGGAAGCGGCCAGTCGGGGCGAAGCGTTCTGCATCTGTTTTGAGTAGCGTGTGTTGATGTGAGATTGCAGAACCATAGCTTGGCAGCTGCATGGTACTGTTTTGGCATAAGAAAACTTTCTGAGTTTCTTTTCTCCTCTTTGAGAGCTCTTGGTGCAAATATTGATGGATGTTAAAACACCTGCAGCTTCCGTTGACCTGAACTAGAGCAGTTCTTTTCTTGTGGACACCAGAATAGTTCCCCTTTGTAACATCCCTTCACTCTTGCTCTCTGTCTCTGTCTCTCTGTGTGTGCGTGTGTGTGTAATCTGACTATAGGGTCCCAGATCCAGCACTCACCTGTCTTCTCTTCTTCATGCATGAGCTTCGGGGCATGCACGATGATGTCACTTCCAGGAAATGACATCATCGCACAGGCCTGGGAGTGCACGTGCACTTTGCCCTGGGCCAATTTGGGCCCCAAATCAGGCAATGCAATGACATCACTCCTGGGAGTGATGTCCGTGCGCCACCCTGGAAGCGTGCCCGGGGAGGCCTGTTCCCTCACCTTTCCCCCCTGCCAGCCAGGTGAGTGGGGGCAGGGGGGCAGAGGGTGGGAGTAGAGGATCCCCTGCCTCCACTAGGGGGGCAGCAACTCTGTCTTTAGGAAATAGTTTGTTAGATAACTTTGAAAAATATAACTAGCAGTTCATGCTTCTGCTTGGGGTAAGAGTGGACAGTAAACTGAATATGAGCAGTCAGTGTGATGCGGTGGCAAAAAAGGCTAATTCAATCCTGGGTTGTATCAAAGGGGCCATAGCGTCGAAATCACAGGAGGTCATAGCCCCTCTCTATACTGCCTTGGTCAGGCCACACCTGGAGTACTGTGTGCAGTTCTGGAGGCCTCACTTCAAAAAGGATGTGGACAAAATCGAGAGGGTGCAGAGGAGAGCGACGAGGATGATCAGGGGTCTGGAGACTGAGCCCTACAAGGAAAGGCTGAGGGCCTTGGGAATGTTTAGTTTGGAGAAGAGGAGATTGAGGGGGGACATGATTGCTCTCTTTAAATATTTGAAAGGCTGTCATTTGAAGGAGGGCAAGGAGCTGTTCCAGTTGGCAGCAGAGGGTAGGACCCAAAGCAATGGGCTTAAGTTACATGCAGAAAGGTACCGGCTGGATACTAGGAAAAACTTTTTCACGGTCAGAGTAGTTCCAAGGTGGAACCAGCTGCCTAGGGAGGTGGTGAGCTCCCGCTCACTGGCAGTTTTCAAGAAGAGGCTGGATGAATATTTGTCAGGGATGCTTTAGACTGATCCTGCACTGGGCAGGGGGTTGGACTAGATGGTCTGTATGGCCCCTTCCAACTCTATGATTCTAAGCACCCCTTACAAATATCCACATTTTCTCATTGGGTGGTGTGTGTCTATGTAAGGTGGCATCAAGTTGCAGCCAACGTACGGTGACCCCGTAGGGATTTCAGGGCAAGAGATGAACAGAGGTGGTCTCCCATTGCCTGCCTCTGCATAGCAACCCTGGACTTCCTTAATGGTCTCCCAGCCAAGTACTAAGCTGACCCTGCTTAGCTTCCAAGCTCGGACAAGGGAGGGCTAGCCTGGGCCACCCGGGTCAGGGGCAATTTGGTGGTAGTGCAACTGAATTTGATGCAGTGTGTTCTGGTTAAAGGAAAACTTGAGAGTATGGAGCCCTCTGCCTGAAAGAGTATTTTTCAAACTACGACTTAGCCCCTAGGACACGCTCGTTTGCTGCCCAAAAAGCACCCAGATGCAGGAGGATGCCTAATGCATCTCTGTATGATTTCCTACTCTGGCCTTGCCCTCTTCAAGCCAGCTTCCACTGGGGCTGGATAATTCTGCCTGCAGTGAACATCAACTGATCATTCCCTTGTTTCCAAAGCAGAGATGCAGCGGAGATACAAAGCCGCAGGGGAGGCTGCCGGTCATACACCTGCATGAATCATTAATCTGGATTTCCTCTCGGTACTGACCGGCCCCAGGCCTGATTAGCTTCACAACATGGCTACCTCAGGTGCCCTTAGATCGTAGCCTGGGTCCGTCTGCCTAGTCCATTTTAATCCCACGCTTCTTCCAGGGAACTCATAATAGGTACATGATTCCTCTCTTTATCCTTACAACAGCTCATTGGGGGAGATCAGGATGGGTAGCCGTGTTAGTCTGTCAATAGCCGGAGGAAAGAGCAAGAGCCTAGTAGCACCTGTAAGAGTAACAACATTTGTGGTAGGGTGTGAGCTTTTGTGAGTCACAGCTCTCTGAAGAAGCGAGCTGTGACTCACGAAAGCTCGTACCCTACCATAAATTTTGTTAATCTTATGGGTGCAACTGGACTCTTTCATCTCCAAGACTGTGGCTGCTCAGGGTTACCAGGCAAGCTTGGCATTGTGAGGATTTGAACCCAGGTCTCCCAGATTCTAGCACACTAATACCACGCTGGTTCATGGTGTTTTTATGCAGTCATGTACATAGATCTTGATCTACAGAGTGGCACATGGTCTGGGGGTAGGGTTGCCAACTTTGGGTTGGAAAATTTCTGGAGATTTGGGGGTGGAGCCTGGTGTGGGTGGAGTTTGGAGAGGAGAGGGCGCTCAGCAGGGTATAATGCCATCGATTCCACCTTCCAGAGCTGCCATTTTCCCCAGGGAAACTAATCTCTGTAGTCTGGAGATCAGTTGAAATTCTGGGAGATCTCCAGGTTCCACCTGGAGATTGGCAATCCTATCTAGGCCCAGGTTTCTCAAGGACGACCGTCTCCCATGTGACCATCCATAAGCACTGTGGAAATCATCTTGCTGCCCTGACCTTCTTCAGTAGTTAAGTGAACGACTATTGTGGAGCAGGGCCTTTTTAGTGGTAGCACCCCAGCTTCAGAATTCGCTTCTCAGGACAATTAACTTGGACCACAAAATGCTGGTGCAAAGCAGGGTCCACCCTGTGCTCTCAGTCTGCTTTTCCTTGTCTTTTCTGTGCTTTTTATGCTGCTGGTTTCCTATTTTATTTGACTTATTTTTATTTGATTTATTTTTGTTGATTTTAGATGACTTGTAATTTTTTGTAATGCATGTTTGATACCGCTTTGAATATTCTCTTAGGAGACTATTGATGCAATCCTAAACAGAGTTACTCCAGTCTAAGCCCATTGAAATCAACAGGCTTAGACTGGAGTAACTCTGCTTAGGATTGCACTGTATGTCTAATAAGTTGTTGCAGACCACAATAAGGAAAGGAGGAAAAAATATATTTGTTTCTGTTTTCGGGTGCTATACCCCTTATCCCTTTGATGTCTGTTTTCCTTTTCCTCTGGGCAGGGCATTTACCAAAGTATTCACCTTTGGTCCTACATTTCGTGCGGAAAATTCTCTGGGCCGCAGGCACCTGGCAGAGTTTTACATGGTGGAAGCAGAACTGGCTTTTGTTGAAAACCTTCAGGATATCATGCAGGTGAGGAGACTGTTTGGAAGAGAGTGATCGCAGGAGCTGGTTCACTTGTTACAGTTGTCAGTTTGTAAACCTGGCCTCTTCTGCGCCTGGTGGGGTTGACCGGAGATTAGATTGGAAAGACAGAAGAATAAGTAGATAATCAGATTTGTCGTTTCTGCTAGGCTGTTTGGAACAGGTAAGAAAGCTTTTTCTGCCACCCCCAATCTGTGGAATTCCTTCCCCCTGGAGTTGGGGTCCCTGCATGCCTTCTAAAGGCAACTTGAAGTATTTTCTTTTAAGGACAGAATTGGAGGAAATTTGGGCAGCACGTACATTCTTTATTCCTCTGGCTTGTAAAGATAATTTTACATTAATTTTATATTGATTTTATAATTAAATGTGTGATTTTCACCTGTTGGTGAACTGCTCTGAGGTCCCCCAGGTGGAAAGGTGATCTAGAAATAAAATAAGTACTGCAAATGTTCTTAGCTCACACTCGTATAGCGGCGGAATACGGTTTTTTATATGTTTCTAACGGTTTGGGGGTGTATGTTCCTGAGAGTCAGAGGGCTAATTTGATGCGGTTAGAGTATCAGATTAGGGCTGAGGAGAGCTGGGTTCAAATCCCCACTCTGCCACAAAGCTAATTGGGGTGGCCTGTCATACACATGATCTCTCAGTCTGACCTACCTTGCAAGGTTGATGTGATGATAAAACCGGAGGAGGGGAGAACAATTTTCTCTGCCCTGAACTCCTTATCTATGTAGATATTTATACCCCACTTTTCTCCCAAGCAGGGGAACCAAAGGAGTTTACAAAATTGTTCTTCTCTCATCCATCTTATCCACATAACACCCCTGCGAGGTAGGTTAGGCAAACAATATGTGACTGGCCCAATGTCACTCAGCGACCTTCCATGATAGAGTGGGGATTTTAATCTGGATCTCCAGTAGTCTATTCCAACACTAACCGCTACGCGCCGTGCCGGCTTTGTTGGAGGAAGAGAGGGATAAAACTTTGATCTCTGGGAAGCAGCAAGAAAGTGGAAAGGGGAAATCCTTCCGTGTCAGCGTGGCGAGGGTATGGCTTGGGGTCAACAGAAAACGATCCCCATTCACGGCCCGCTGACATGGTAAATTGCATCTTTGGCTTTCCGGAACTCAGTACGGATATTTCCAATCCTTTTGTTCTTTTGAGGGAGGAACGTTTTTATGTTTCGTTTTCTGGTTTTTCTGCTGCTGCTAATTTCTTTGAAAGTCCAGGGCGACTTTTGGAGCTATTTTTATCCACGTTGCACAATGATTTTCAGAAACAGGAACTTCTTCTTCCGAATAAGACCTTCACAAGAATGAGCACATCGCATGGGGAGGCTGGTCCCGCAGCATCCTGCTGAACCGAAAAAAAGAATTGCTGGATGACTTCAGCAGTTTCGGGGTCCTCTGTGCCCCGCCTCCCCAGTCAGTGACTTCTTAATACTGATTTCGTGCACAATCCATCTCTTACGGCCCTGCTGCTGTGGAATGTCCACTCGATTAGAGAGACAGCTCCTATTGCGTTGTTTATTGCGTGTCCTATCCTGTTGATTGTATTGACATACACTGTGTAATTAGGATTCCCCACTCCTGTGGTTTTGCATCCTTGCCCGCCAATCTGCCAGCAATCGGCAGGAGGTAGCAAGCCCCCAGAGGTTGCCTGCCACCAGTAGGCACCCCAGGTTGATGTGCAGTATGCACACCCCCAGGGGCATGATGATGTCTCTCCCAGAAGAGATGTTGTTGCACCGGCTGCAGAAGCGCTCCCGGGCTTCGTTTGGGGCTGTTTTTGGTTCCAAACGGGCCAGATTGGAGTCACACAGAGCGCTGGAGCATTCCCAACAACGTCCCTTCCGAGAGTGACATCATTGTGAGGTTGCTGGAGTGTGCACATGCACACCACCAGCACGAGGTAAATGCCAGGGTTTCCCCCCCACCACCACTAGGAAAGTATAGGGACCTGGCAACTCTATGTGTAATCCGTCTTGCACCTTACTGAGAAAGGCAGACTACAAATAACGTTAATAAATGTCCGTTTTGCACATTATGCAGAGGCAAGTCCAAATTTGCCATCGAGTCTTTTTTCTGAGGTTATCCCGTTTCACCTCTTCCCTCCTGTCCTTGCGCCCCACCTTCGAAGACCTTCTTTTTTGATCCTGCCCCATAATTTGAGAGCTATTGTACTGAATGTTTGCAGTGACTCTGCGCCTCTCATTAGCCACATTGCATTTTGTTTGACGTTTGCACTCCAGCCTGGCTTCTGCTCTTGTTTCTAGGAGAGAAGGAAAATGCAAAAAAAATTGCAATTTAGAGGCCTGCAAGCCAAAATCTTGGCTGGTAATACCAATGAGGGAAGATAGCAGGGTATAATCTGATCTCTTCTGATCTTGGAAGCTAAGCAGGGTTGATACTTGCATGGCGAACCACCAAGGAAGACTCTGCAGAGGAAGGCAGTGGAAAACCACCTCTAGGGTTCCCAAACTCCCAGGGATTTACCCCCTTGTCCACCAATCGCTCAGTGATCGGCAGGAGGGGGCAAACTCCCGGAGCTTGCCCACCACCGGCAGGCACTTCATGAGCATGCACACGGCGTGCACTCCCACCTGGCACAGCGACGTCACTTCCGTAAGTGACATCATCGCATCAGCCACAGGCGCTTCCCTGCGCTCCGTTTGGGGGTGATTTGTGCCCCAAGCTGGCTGGATCTAAGCCATGTGGAGCACGGGAGGGCTCCCACAGCCAGCACAACAACGTCACTTACAGAAGTGACGCTGCCGCGTGCACGGCATGGTGACATCACTTACGGAAGTGACATCATCTTGCATACGTGCCATCATCTTATGGAAGTGACGTCATCTTGCAGAAGTGATGTAATCACACCGCTGCAGGAGCGCATGCACGTGAAGCTTTTAACTCAGCCAGAGAAAGGCAAGTGCCAGGTCGTAACCCTCCCGCCAGGAGGCTAGAGGGACCTGGCAAACCTAACCACCTCTGCTCCTCACTTGCCTTGAAAGCCCCTTGCCGGAGTCGCCATAAGTTGGTTGAAACTTGACAGCACATCTGTTGAAAATATGCAATGCATTCTGCACCCCCTTCCGGAAATGTATCTGTGCAAACCAACAAACCCATGGAAGAATATAATGCACAGAAACCTCTTTCCCTTTCCCCACTTTTTCACTTCTCTTTCCTGTTTCCACCCATTTCTGTTTCCTTTATCACTTTCTCTCCCTGTCTTCTCATCTCTCCCACCTCATGTGTGTGTGTTTTTTTTTAAAAAAATGTGTAAAGTGGCTCTAAACTCCTCCAGCACACTAAACTAGAAGGCCTTGCATGCAGTCCCCACCTGTGGTGTTTTGCTTAAGCAGAGGTCCGGTATGCAGCACAAAACAAAACTTCCTCTTTCTAGGAAACTAAAATCTTATTTTGGCTTTTCCAGAACAGACTGCAAGTGCTACAACATCTTTGGCATGAACTCATGCAACCATAGCAGCTTTCCATTCGGTGGGGAAAAGGAGGTGGCAGGAAATTTTTTTACTGGCTCCCGGTGAAGTGTGGCCTAGTGAAGCCCTGAAAGGACATATTTTTGTTACCTCTTGTTGGCCCCCTTCAAGGTCTTAAGCTGGGAAGGCCTGGATTCTGAGCCGGCCCTTTAAGGGATCTTGTAGCTTACACCGTCTTGGCCCTACCCAACACTAATTTTATTAGATGCCATTAGCTGGACAGAGAGTTTCTTTAGTAAGAACCGGGTAGTATAATAATATTTTTGCCTGAGTTGATCATGGTGCCAGTTGTTTTGTATTGTTTTGAATGGTTTTTAGAGATGTATATGGTTTTAATTATATAATACATGTTCTTAGTGGCCCTGAGCCTGTTCACAGTCAGGGCAGGGTATAAATTTGATAAAATAAAATAAATTGATGGGATAAACAGTAGACGGGAGCCAGTTTGGTGTAGTGGTTAAGTGCAGCAGGACTCTGGAGAACCGAGTTTGATGCCCCACTCCTGTGCTTGAAGCCAGCTGGGTGACCTTGGGTCAGTCACAGCTTCTCGGAGGTCTCTCAGCCCCACCTACCTCACAAAGTGATTGTTGTGGGGATAATAACAACATACTTTGTGAACCGCTTTGAGTGGGTGTTAAGTATATAAATTGAGTGTTGTTGTTGTTATAAATAAAATAGATAGCTAAATAGAGGAGCTGACTCACCAGTGGCTGCTACTGCGTGTCACGGTATTGGCCTCATATTTTCCCCTCAAGATCCGCAAACTGATCTGGTTGGAATCTGAATTTTGTGTCAGGGTCTGGAGCCAGAAGGCGGACAAGAAAATGGCTGAACTTGGCCTTTCCTTGAGTAATTTATCAACATCGGGGTTAAATAGAGCTCGAAGAATTGGGTTGGCCATTTCTTGTAACCAATGCTAAGTGATATATTGTCGAAGGCTTTCACGGCCAGAGAATGATGGTTGTTGTGGGTTTTCCGGGCTGTATTGCCATGGTCTTGGTATTGTAATTCCTGACGTTTTGCCAGCAGCTGTGACTGGCATCTTCAGAGGTGTGGCACCGAAAGACCGGGATCTCTCAGTGTCAAACTGTGGAGGAGATGTTTGCAGGTGATTTATATCTACTCTGAAAGATGGGTTGGGTTGTGTCATCCTGTGTGTGTGAAATGCTAATGGAGCGCTAATGCTTCACTGTATCTTGAGGAGGTTCTTTTGCATATGGATTGGTGCTTGATGTGCTAATCTTCTCTGCAGGGCTATTGTCGGGTATAGAGTGTTTTGTTAGCCTGGTGTTTTTCAGAACTGGAAACCATGCTCTGTTCATTCTTAAGGTTTCTTCTTTCCTGTTGAAGTTTTGCTTATGCTTGTGAATTTCAATGGCTTCCCTGTGCAGTCTGACAAAGTACCCTGCAGCTGTGGACAAGTTTACATCGGGACCACACAGCGCAGCATCCAGACAAGAATAAAAGAAAGACACTGCAAACTTGGCCAACCGGAAAAATCAGCAGTGGCTGAACATAGCCTAACTCAAACAGGGCACAGTATCTTATTCCAGGACACCAAAATACTGGAGAACACTTCCAACTACTTTGTCAGACTGCACAGGGAAGCCATTGAAATTCACAAGCATAAGCAAAACTTCAACAGGAAAGAAGAAACCTTAAGAATGAACAGAGCATGGGCTCCAGTTCTGAAAAACACCAGGCTAACAAAACACTCTATACCCGACAATAGCCCTGCAGAGAAGATTAGCTCATCAAGCACCAATCCATATGCAAAAGAACCTCCTCAGGATACAGTGAAGCATTAGCACTCCATTAGCATTCCACACCCTGGAAAACTCTTACAGGATGACTCAGCTCAACCCCACCCCTCCTGAGTAGATACAAATGACCTACATCTTTTCCACACTGTGACACTGAGAGATCTCTGTCTTTTGGTGCTACACCTCTGAAGATGCCAGCCACAGCTGCTGGCGAAACGTCAGGAACTACAATGCCAAGACCACAGCAATACAGCCCAGAAAACCCACAACAACCAATGCTAAGTGAATTTGTTCCCCTAAGCGCAAGGGGCTTTTGGCCTTTGTTTCCCCTTCCTTGTAATAAATATTTATTCTATCTCATGGTCCCTGTTTATTGCAAGGTTTTTTGTTAGCCATATTAAGGCGCTCCCTTTTGTGGAGTTAGCAGGTAGGTTTAGGGTAATTCATCAAAATGATGTCCTTGTGGAACTCACACCTCCGAATCTATTGTATGTTTTTTTTTTTGTTTTCTTGTAAGTTGTGTGCTAAGCTAAGAGCTAATGTGGTAGTTCCTCTTATGGTCAACTTTCCAGAGGTCTCTGCTGATCATTACTTACTAAATCTTTTAGGGAACAATAGAAGGCTTACAGAAACGGTAAGTAGTCACTGTTTTTTTTTAGGTTTCGTTTTTCTTTTTCATATGACGTTAAAGTTTCAAGCTCCCTTACATGTAAAGGGAATAAGTACAAAACATCCCAATTAACTAATGGTGTAGAGATGGCATTATGGTTGCTTTAGAGGAGATGGCTTGTTGCTTTGAGTAGAATATAGCATAATAGCTTTGACAGAGCATGAAAAGTAGAGCAAGTCGTTTTTTTCTAGGGGAGCAGAAGATTTAAAGGATTTAAGCAGTAGGCCTCTATGAAAATTCCCAGTTAACAATGGCGTTTGGAAAAGGGGGTGGCGAAAAAGCCTAATAAGACCGGAGCACAATCATCTCGGCTGCCAGCTATTTCGACAAGTTGTAAATTGAAGCGTGATACAGAGCAAAGCAAAGCAAATTATCTGTCTCTTTTAAAAAAAAATTCACTGTGGCAGGCGGTTGCTGATGCGCTGCATTATGTTGAACTCTATTCCCTGAAACCAAGCTTTCGAGCTCCTTCTTTGCATTTACAACAGTTTGCCGAAGGCTCTGTTTATTCCAAGGATGGTGTGTGTGTTTGTGCTGTGGCGTGTAGGAAGAGGGTAGATTTGTGATAGCAAGCTGCTGTGCATCCGTGCAGGTCTTTGAGGGATATTTAGTGTGCCTATATTGAGTCTTCAAGCCATAAGCTTAGATGATTTTGACTTTCAAAAGGATTACATGAATATCTAGGAGTATCTCCAGTCTTAAGCAGCCTTTAAGTTAGATGAAAAATCAAACTTCTCCTTTCCCAGGGTCAAATCCTAATCCAGCCCTAAGATCTGATTGTTGTAATGGTTAAAGTGTTGGACTAGAATCAAGGAACCTGTGTTTAAATCCCCATTCTACTGTGAAGTTTACCAGCCAGATCTTCAGGCAGTCAATCTCTCTCAACCACACCTACCTTGCAGGATCGTTGTGAAGATAAAATGGAGGAGGAGGGGGGGGAACTCCATGTACAATCATGCTCTGAATTCTTTGAAGCAAGGGCTAGATAAAAATGCCCTGAAAATATCAGTCAATGTTAGCCCTTCTGTAGCTGGGTTTTTTTGCAGCTAAATTGGACAATGAAGAAAGCAGGCACATTTGAAATGTGGTGTTTGAGTAGAGTTTTAGAGATATTGTGGATGGCCAGAAAACAAATAAGTGGGTTCTAGACCCAGTCGAGACTAAATTCTCCCTAGAAGCTAAATTAACGAAACTGAGGCTATCGTACTTTGGTCACATCATGTGAAGGCAAGATTCGCTGGGAAAGACAATAATGCTAGGAAAGGTGGAAGGCAGTAGGAAAAGAGGAAGACTCAACGTGAAATGGATCAGCTCTGTAAATGAAGCCATGACCTTCAGTTTGCAAGACCTAAACAAGTCGGTTGATGATAGGACTTTTTGGAGGTTTTGATTCATAGGGTTACCCATAAGTCAGAAGTGACTCGAAGATGCGTAACACACACAAAATAGCCCTCTAAGGGATACACTCATGGACCCCTAGAATAACATATGAAGCCTGCATGTTGAAGAGAAACTTTTACCTCTCTTCCAGCATTCTTAAGGCCTACTGATGAAAAGCTGCGACGAGAACTGCAAGGATTTCCTATTAAACAATTTTGATGCCTGCTTGAAATGACGTATTAGGATGGTGGGATATGTGGAATTATTCCTTCAGCTAACCTTTGTTTTCCCGCTATTGTGATCTGGTGTGGTGTAGTGGTAATGCGTGTGAGTTGTGAATTAGGAAATCCCTGGGTTGAATTTTGCCTCCCCCATAATCTCGCTAAACAACCTTTGGCAAGCGTCAGTTCCACCATCTGCAATAGTAGGAAACGGTGCAGCTCTTCCTTATTTGTGTGTCAGAAAGGTTAAGGTTGATCACTTGAATAAAGCAGAATAGAAATATTTGAATACATAATTTTGTTGTTTGTGAAAACCCTGCAGTGCTATGTAGTGTTGCTAATTGTAAACCATCTTCAGCCCAAGGTGAGGAATAAATTTAATAACAGAAACTTGTCTGCGTATAAGTGCTTTGTGTTTCCCTTTTGCTTAGGTGATGGAGGATCTTTTCAAGAAAGTGACAGACGGGCTGCTTTCCAAATGCCTTCACGATGTTGGACTTTTTCATAAGCATGTAGCCCCTGGACAGGAGGTACAAATAATTGACGTTCTGTAGCTTACTCGCTTTGTAAAGGATGCAGTCTGATTTTCAGTAGAAACCAACGCACTGTGTTCCGTGAAATTCTGGTGTGACCAAAAAATAGAATCCGGGGTGGGGTGTTGTGGATTACGAGGTCCGGTTATGTAAATAGGAGTCATTAGAGAGAGGGAGAAGGTCCCAATGCGAGAGATGCCCCTTGTTAATCTCAGAGCTAAGCTACAGGAGACAAATTACATGAGGAGGAGCTCGTGAAAGATGTCGCAATGTTAGCTGGGAAGCTGAGTTTTAAAAGAGATCGAACGGCTTAATTTCCTCTCTCTACAGAGCCAGGGAGATCTCTGCTCAGAGGGTTTGTTTATTTCCTCTTCACCTCTTAGAAGGGAGAGGTGAAATTGACAGAGACTTAAGGAGGCAAAGCGGAAATTAACAAACCCTCTGATCAGCGATTTCCCAGGCTTGATATAGATGGGAAATTAACAAAGCCTTCAGATCTCTTTTAAAACTCAACTTTCTGGCTAACATTGCGACTCCCTTCATGTGCTCGTCCTTGTGTAATCGTCTCTTGTAGCTTGGCTCTCAGTCAACATTATTGGACCACATCAATACTGCACATCAAAGTTGGTTTTAAGGTGCAATAACTGTCATGGCTTCCTACATAGAATCCTGGGAAGTGTAGTTCAGGGAAACAATTGGGAATTCTTTCTTGCGAACTGATAGTTACAATAAGTAGAAATGACATCTCCACATGCAGAGACCATTTTCTCTGATTATCAGATGCTGAGAACAGTTCTCAAGATCATACCCTGTAGACAGTCTCTACCGGAGCATCTGGTTTGGCATAAAATGGCATAGAATGCTGAAATAGATTTTTGCTGCTACTCATTCTACAAGAATTATGTCTGAAGTACGGTTTGCTAGACTGGATCACATTCATATAAGATGGCGAAGTAACCCCGTGTTCCAGATGCAAAAGCTTATTGGGCTGAAATGTCCTGTTTTGCATTTGAAAAGGAAGATCTCTTCCTAACTAGCCTGAGTAAGAGTACAGTGCTAAGCAGAGTTGCACACTTCTAAATCCATTGACGTTAATGTGTTTAGAATGGTGTAACTTTTTGTCGGATTGCATCATAGGTAAAAGGTTGAAGATGCCGAGAAGTAGCATAGCTTTGACAGTGTGCACAATACACGCCATCTAGGATTTCTGTATGCGTCTAACCTGGCCCCGTAAAGTTGACAATTCTGTTGTTAAATGATTCTGGAAAATACATGTGAACTTGTCTTTTTCTTAATTCTTTCTGTTTGCGCGATTGACATTTTTCATTTCTTCCCCACATTAAGGGCAAGTTAGAACAGATATTGAAGAACCAATTTATAATGTAAGCAAATGTTTTCTTTCCCCCTATAATACTTGCATTGGAATCTGCTCAATGTCGCTGTTAGAGTTGTAAGCAGGGTTTTTTTTCAGCTGGAACGCAGCGGAACGGAGTTCCGGCACCTCTTGAAAATGGTCACGTGGCTGGTGGCCCCGCCCCCTGATCTCCAGACAGAGGGGAGTTTGGATTGCCTTCCGCGCCGCTCCAGCCAGAGTTTAGATTGCCGCTCCAGCGGTGCGGAGAGCAATCTGAACTCCCCTCTGTCTGGAGATCAGGGGGCGGGTCCACCAGCCATGTGACCATTTTCACTGAGGGCGATGTAAACTTTTAAAAACTCCCCCCTTGTTCCAGCTGACCCAAAATGACATCATTGTGTGGTCCTGGGAGCATGTGCACACTTTGCGCATGTGGTACCAGGGGCACTACCTCCTGCCAAGAGTTGCCCTCTGTGCTGGCAACTCACTGAGAGCCAAGCTACAAGTGACGCCTTACACAGGTTGGACACTTGTCAGCTTCCCTCACGTTTTGATGGGAAATGTAGGTGTCCTGGTTTTACAGCATGGCTCTCCATTACAGCTGCAAGACCAGGATGCCTACATTTCCCATCAAAACTTGAGGGAAGCTGACAAGTGTTCAACCTGTGTCAGGCGTCACTTGTAGCTTGGCTCTGAGTTCCGCCACCTCTTTTCCCCCCCAAAAAACCCTGGTTGTAAGAATTAAACTCCTAGGAGAGCTGTTCTTGCTTTTCTGGCTCTCGGATGAAGTTGTTTCACTGAATTGGCTGACCTGGCTAGAAACCCTGTATTCCTCCTCTCTTCCTTTATCGACTTGACAATATCACCCATGTTCATAACGCAAGATTGCCAAGAGAGAACAGCATATTGAATTGCTGTGCCATGGCACCGAAAACCGAGTCCTGTGTGTTTTCCAGGAGTGCTGCAAGACGTTTATTTTATTGGCTTGTATTGAACAGGAATGAAGCAACACTTAATTCTGATCCTCAGCATTGATTTCTTAATCGGTATTTTACATCCAGGTTTTATTGTGCTTGGGTGTTCGAATCGTTATCTTCGTCTGTGTCAGCAAGATGGAACAGGGGAGAAGTTTAGCTAAGTAATTAGGGATATCCATGTAAAAGCCAGTTCCAAATAGTTCATTCCATTCTAGTGTGATCAAATAAGGCTGCGTTGTTAGGACAGGCTTTATTCTTTATGGCTGGGTTAGGCCTACTAGGCCCTCTGCTATGACAGGAGGCCTCTCACCAATTTTTGCTGTTATCCACCACTGCTCCAAGCAGTGGCAGGGGAAAAATAAAAATGCTGCCAGCCACTGTGCCAGTACAAGTAGCTCCAGGAAACTCTATGGTAAAACCATAAATTTTCTGGCAATTCCTAGAGCTACCTATTGTCACTTCTGGATTGTACCTGAAAGAGCTGTAGTAACAGTTTGGTGTAGTGGTTAAGAGCACAGGACTTTAATCTGGAGAGCCAGGTTTGATTCCCCACTCCTCCACTTGAAGCCAGCTGGGTGACCTTGGGCGAGTCACAGTTCTCTGGAGCTCTCTCAGCCCCACCCACCTCACAGGGTGATTGTTGTGGGGTAATAATAACACTTTGTAAACCGCTCTGAGTGGGCATTAAGTTGTCCTGAAGGGCAGAATATAAATCGAATGTTATTATGTTATTATTATTAACATCGCCATCACACAAATTTCATGTTCCCACCCCTCCAACCCTCTCTCTGGTTGCCAGTTGTACCCCTACTTTCCCTTGTGTAGGAAGAAGATATAAGGCTGCATCCACACACCAATGGCTATTATTCTGTCATTGTGCTATTAGTCCACTCATTCACAATTTGGTGTAGGGGTTAAGAGCGGCAGGACTCTAATCTGGAGAGCCAGGTTTGATTCCCCACTCCGCTTGAAGCCAGCTGGGTGACTTTGGGTCAATCACAGCTCTCTCAGCCCTACCCACCTCACAGGGTGATTGTTGTGAGAATAACAACTCGCTTTGCAAACCGCTCTGAGAGTGGCATTAAGTCGTCCTGAAGGGTGGTATATAAATCGAATGTTGTTGTTGTTGTTACTAGATTTCTCTTGTAAACAAAAAAAAGTTATAAACAGCAGTCTCGATCCACATAAAATCCAGAAAAAGAAACAAAATTCATGTAATAATTTTTATTAAGTGACAAGTGATATTGGGATCTTTTGAAAAAAGGTAAAGGTAGTCCCCTGTGCAAGTACCGAGTCATTACTGACCCATGGGGGGAACGTCGCATCATGACATTTTCTTGACAGACTTTTATTACAGGGTGGTTTGCCATTGCCTTCCCCAGTCATCTACACTTTACCCCCAGGAAACTGGGCACTCATTTTACCGACCTCGGAAGGATGGAAGGCTGAGTCAACCTTGAGCCGGCTACCTGAACCCGGCTTCCGCCAGGATCAAACTCAGGTCATGAGCAGAGCTTGGGCTGCAGTACTGCAAATTACCAGTCTGCACCACGGGACTCCTCTCTTTTGACCTTTATTTGGATCTTACTGGACTGCATTTTTTTTCAATGAGATGACCTCTCCTCTCTATGCTTTGCTTCTACTTCCCTGACTGTAGATGCTGGAGTTTAAAACCTTCAGAAATGAAACCATAAGCCTGTCAGCATCTAACACCAGTGACTAATAGGCAGGGCTCATTTCGAGGGGTAATGTGCAGGAACGCAGTTCTGGAAGTTCCCCAAAGAGGTCACATGTCAGGTGGCCCCGCCCACCTGACTCTCTGCCATTTTGGGCCTGTTTCAGCCTGGATTGGGGCTGAAATGGCCCGGATCGGGCCTCTGACGTGTGGTGGATCACTCTCCCACTCAGCAGTGGCCCGATCCTGACCATTTTGAGCCCCTTTTCGGCCATTTTCAGCCCCTTTTTGCCATTTTGGGCCCAATTTCGGCCCTGAATGGCCAAGATTGGGTCCAAAACAGCCAGGATAGGTGATGTCAGGAGGTGTGCCATACGCAAATCAGTTAAGCTAATGACACACTTCTGGGGATGTCAAGGGGTGTGGCATATGCTAATGAGTTATGCTAATGAATTCCTCCCACTTTTTTTCTACGAAATGACCCCTGCTGATAGGACAGGTTCTTAAGATCTTAACCTGGAAAAATCTGCTTTTTCTCCCTCCTTCATTACTTAATTTTTATAAGACCTAGCCTGCCGAAGAGTTCTGATGAGCTTAGAAGCTTGCACAGCGTTTTTTGTCAATTTGGTTGGCCGTAATTTTTTTTTAAAAAAACGTATTACATGAGTTTTGTTTGGTGTAAACAGGCCATTTGTTTTCAACTGGAGTGGCCCACTGAGCGCACACGTTTCATGTAGAAGGCCCAAGATCTGGTCTCTGGCATCTGCCGCTAAAAGATTTTTGTGTAACGGTTCTGCCAAAAAGTCTGTGGCTGAGGCCTCAGAGACCAGTCAGGAAAGCAATACTGGGTGGACGGGTCCGATTTGGTATAAGCCAGATATTCGTACAAGTAAAAGAAAGTTGCATTCTGCAAGCATTTAACCGTGCGGAGTACCGTTCTAGCTAGTATGGTTTGCTATGCGCTGGAATGCTGACCTTTGTTCTGAGGTAAACTTCATGCCCTGTATTTTGATTGTGAGGCACAATAAAGTCCTCTTTCCAGCCTTTTCTAGTAAACAATATCTCTTTGGGCTCTTTATGTGCCGAATTCCAGTTTTCTGGGCGGCCGGGAAATAACCCGTTTTTTTGTCGTTCTCTTTGAGCTTCCCTTTCTGAGAGCGAACTGTGCAAACATTTCCCCTCTTCAGATTTTGATAGCCCATTTAGTCCGTTGGTGAGGCCTGAGTGTTTTATATAATACACACAACTTTTTATGTATGAATTGATACATAAAATGTTTTTGAGGGGAATGACTCAACCCCTTTGAAGTGGTACATTTTCAGCAACGGTTTTGCTGTGGAATTTGTGGAATTTTTTGTCTAGACTGGGCCTCGCAGAACAATTGTGAGAAGAAAGGAGGGCATACTTGAACATTACTTGCAAATATAATTGATAGCTTTTTAAAAAAAAACTCTGGGAGGAAGAAATTTAAAGCAGAGGGGGGCAGGTGGTTTAAGCAACCTGTCCTCTTCCAGCCACTTCACCATTCATTGCAAACCTATACAACCTTACTCCAGGCTAAGTGCATTGAAATCAACAGGCTTAGGCTGAAGTAACTCTGCGTAGGATTGCACTGTAAATCATTCGCTGTCTTCCGGGTTTTCTTTAAGGAAGAAAATAGCTATCTGGGTTTTATTGCACACAATTGCATGTACCATGTCGTTAGCTCTGAGAGAACACTTGGTTGCTTTGAAAAGCACACTTGGAAAGCTGATAATCCGTATCCTCTTAGCACTTCAGTTTCTTGGTCCGAAATGTTCCCAGTCTACGACTGTACAGCCGTAATGTTCCTTTTTTTAATTTAAACCCACTGAGAGTATTGTTGGTTGAGTTTCTTTTTGTAAAGACCAATTTGTGCCTTCCCCCAGAGTAACACAACTGTTTCTCAGGATAGCCAAACTATACTAAACATTTTCTCAAATCCGTGGCTGTGCCCCCCAGGACAGGATGGTGGAATTTTTAGAGGGAGTTAGGGCCAATGAGTCCATATCCCTCCATGAAGATCTTAATATTCAAATGTATGTCTGTAGCAAAGGAGACCAAACTCTTAACTGGTTTTTCCTATTCTAGAATGTCATACACTGAAGCCATAGAGATCTTAAAGCGGGCTCCCCATGTTTTCACTTACAAACCAGAGGTGAGTATTGTGTGTTTGTGTCAGTAGGATTTCCTCACAAAGCCTGAGATAGTTTCCTCTATAGATCTCCAGAACTACAGAAGGACGAATAGATGATTCTAGCCCTCTTTAAGCCATTGTGGAAACTGCTAAGATCGTCAAATCCTAGCATTAAAAGCTTAAAGAATATTAAGGCCTAATTCTACTATATAAAAGGCTAAGCATATTCAAGACAACTCACTTCCTATCCTGGTGCACCTCCAGAGGACACCAGGGTAGGAAGTGAGTTGTCTTGAATACGCTTAGCCTTTTATATAGCTGTGGAGGAAAGCCCAGCGGCTGTGGAGGGAAGCTCAGATGAGGAGAGCGCGCCACAGCAGGAAGCCCAGGCCAGGATCAGGTGTGGAGCAAGCGGCAATGCCTGCCCCCCGCCATCACCCAGCTGGGATCAGGAGCAAAGCAGGTGGCAATGCCCTTTCCTCCCTTCACCCTGCTGGGATCAGGAGGGTAGCAGGTGGCTATGCCTGGCCTCCCTTTACTCAGCTGGGATCAGGAGTAGAGCAGGTGGCAATACCCGCCTGCCAACTTAACCCAGCTGGGATCAGGCACAGAGCAGGTGGCAATGCCAACTCACCCTTTACCCAGCTGGGATCAGGTGCAGAGCAGGGGCAATACTGCCCCCCACCTTCACCCAGCTGGGATGAGGAGCAAAGCAGGTGGCAGTGGCCACCTTCCACCTTCACCCAGCTGGTATAGGAGCGGAGCAGGTGATAATGTCCCTCCCCCCTTTACCCAGCCAGGATCAGCTGCAGAGCAGGAGGAAATGCCCACGCCCTCTCTTCAAACAGCCAGGATCAAAAGCGGAACAGGATGCAATGCCCACCCCTGTTCAACCTGCTGTAATCAGGCGCGGAGCAGGCAGCAATGCCCCCCCTTCACCCAGCCGGAATCAGGTGCAGAGTAGGAAGCAATGCCCATCTCTTCTTCACCCAGCTGGGATCAGGTGCAGAGCAGGTGGCAATGCCCACCCCCCTTCACCCAGCCAGGATCAGGTGACAATGCCTGCTCCCCATCTTCACCCAGCTGGGATCAGGAGCAGAGAGGGGGCAATGCCCGGCCTTGCCTTCATCCAGCTGGGATCAGGAATGGAGCAGGTGGCAATGCCACTTCCCACCTTCACCCAGCTGGGATCAGGAGCAAAGCAGGTAGCAATGCCCGCCCCCTCTTCACTCAGCCAGGATCAGGTGCAGAGGAGGTGGTCATACCCGTCCCCCTTGCCTTCATCCGGCTGGGATCAGTGATGGAGGAGGAGGGAATGCCCACCTGCCCACCCTTCCCTTTCTAGAGCCCACTGTATTTTTCCCACAATGCGCTTTGTTGCTAGTTCTCACATATTTTTTAGGACTGCATCACCCTTGATGGCAGCAGTACAGCTGAGAAACACCTTGTCTCCTCCTTGCCCCCAAGCAAAGATTCCCTCACATCAGCCAGACCCCTGCTCATGTCATATTAAAAACACGACTTGCCTGATGTCATGGGCCCCCACGGTGATCGGGTCCAGAATTTTGTTCCCCTACCAACAGCCCCAGAGGCCCTAGGTGGCAGCCCCTTCTAATTGCTTCAGAAGTGCACAGACCCACATTGAGCTCCCGGCCAATTCATGGAGGTTCTTTTTTTGCAAACTGGCACTTCCCATGCTGATAATATGTACATGTCTACTTCAGTGTCCATGATGGTGATAGCCCTTAGCAGGATTTTGAATGAACGGAATTTGATTTTGGTGTAGTGGTTAAGAGCGGCAGGACTCTGGAGAGCCGGGTTTGATTCTCCACTCCTCCGCTTGAAGCCAGCTGGGTGACCTTGGGTCAGTCACAGTTCTCAGAGCTCTCTTAGCCCCACCTACCTCACAGGATGATTGACATGAGGATAATAAACCACTCGTGAGTGTGCATTAAATGGGCATTTATATACCCTGAAGGGAGGTATATAAATCAAAAGTTGTTGTTGTTATTATTTTCCCCCTTCAATCTGCCTTGTCTTTTTTCTAGTGGGGTCATGATCTCCAGCGCGAGCACGAAAAATACTTGGTGCAGCATTGTGGCGAAATCCCTGTATTTGTATTTAACTATCCATATGACGTCAAACCGTTCTATATGCGGGACAATGAAGAGGGAACCCATCGTACAGTAAGATTAAAAATTTCCCTTTGCCATTTTTTCTTGTTCAAACCTTTGGAATGAAATGAGCCTTATCCTAGGTCTAGCTGATGCTATTGGTCTGTTTCTGCAGGCAAATAGAGACCTTGGGTTCAAATCCCCACACAGCCATAAGCTCACTGGGTGACCTTGTGAACTTGTGTCTCCCCTTTTTACTGATATTGTGGTGGCTGGGGTACTCAGAAGGAAAGGAGAGGCCAGAACACAGGGGGTAATGAAACTGCATTCAGTCTGAAGAGCCGCTGTAGCCTAGTGGTTAAGTGTTTGGACTGCGAATCAGCAATCTGCTGGTTCAAATCCCACTACTGCCATGAGCTCAACAGGTAGCCTTGGGTAAGCCAGCTCCCTAGCTGCGTTGTGGGAAAAATAACAACACTGACTTTTTTCACCACTCTGAGTGGGGCACTAATTTGTCTAAAAAAGTGGTAGATAAGCACAGTTATTATTATTATTAAAGAAGCAGTTTATCTCAGAGGTCTCCCTGCTTATTTCTCCCATCTCATCCTTTCCCCATCACAACAGGATGGCACCAAAACTTAATATCAGTGGTAACTAACTGAGGCAGTCACAATATATTTTAAAATGAGATGACAGTAGAGATGGGCCTGAACCAGAAAAAAATGAACTATGCGGTCTGTGGTTCGTCGTGTTTCACAGACTTTCATGAACCTGCCCCAGTTTCGTGAACCGGTTCGTTTGGTTCATGAAAACGTCACTTCTGGGTCAGCAAATCATCACTTCCACGTCAGCAGAAGATTGCTTCCAGGCCAGCAGAAGGCCACTTCCAAATCAGCAGGTCTGCAGAAAGCTCATCCCCTGTTACCTAGAAAATTGATCGATTGGCACCAGGCTGTCTGCAGTGACGAACCGAAAAACGAACCAAACGAACCAACCTAAAGTTTGTGTTTGTTGGTCAGAAATGGACTCTGATGAATCGCTGGTTCGCAAACCACGAACCAGCCTGGTTTGTGCCGAACTTTGGTTCGTATTTCGGTTCGTGCCCATCTCTAGATGACAGCCATCACAGAAGGACAATTCCACAATCGTGGAATTCCATACATGACCACTCTGTCCTTTTACTTAGAAGCACAATTCAAAGAGAACCTGTGATTTTGCTTCTTTTTAAGGTGGCTGCAGTTGATCTTCTGGTACCAGGCATTGGGGAGCTTTGCGGAGGCAGTTTAAGAGAAGACCGCCAGGATTTATTACAGTCCCGCCTACAGAGGTATAGAGGATTCCTGCATTGGGCTTATTGGCATGGAAATAAAGTAGCTTGACATTTGGTCAAATGCAGGTTTATTAAGGTTACTGATATTTAAAGGATAGAGACGGATAAGCGTTCAGACAGAACAGATGCTCCTTTTGAGATGGTATTCCAGTCTTGGTAATCCGTCACTTTATCTATTAAGGAAAATATATTACATGTCTCCTAGAAATTTCCTTGGGTCTTCATGCAAGAGTCAGTATCCTAATATAATCCTGGCTTTCCAAGGAATGCAGCGGGAAAGACAGACAAATTGTCTGAAATTGATCAGACAGGTTTCTATGCTTTTAGTTCTAAGTTCACTTAAGTACCTATTTATTTATTTATTTTTTAAAAGCCCTCTGTCTAAATTAACTCAAGAGAGAAACACAGGATTAGGCCGTGATGGGGAAAGGTTGCAGCGGTGGGACTGAGATGAGCTGAGCCACATCTTTTGCTTGTAGGAGAAAGAAAATACAAACCCAGCATTGTCACTAGCCAATAGGTCCTCGCGGGGAAAAGTCCTGCAAACTATTACCTAGACTCTATGCATCAGTAAAATCCAATTGGTAATGGGTATCTACATAATGCTTTTCTTAAATGTTCAAAGTGCTTCGAATGCATTATTCATCTTCTCTGCACCTAGTAGTTCTATCCCTTACACCCAGTAGTAAGTATCAAGACATGCTAGTGTGCCCTGAAAGAACCGCAGTTTGCTGTGAGAAATGTAATGGAAGGCTCCGGAAGTACCAGCCCAAAGAAGATACTTCCTGCTGTATCTGTGCAATATTCACTGCTCTGAGCTTGTCATCCTTTGCTACGAGTCCTTAAAGCATTGCATGTGAGTTGGATCCACCAGTCCCTGCGCAAGTGCTCATGGAGGTGGCATACTTTGCCTGTGGCATATTGCTTAATACTGCAGGTGGAGGACTCACATGATTGACTGGCCCGGCACCTAGAAAACTAGCATCTCAAGGGAAAGGGTTCAGAAAAGTAGCATCTCAGGAAGAAGGGTTCCTGGCATCTAGCTTTCTAAGTGCAGGGATTTTTCTTTCGTGAGCCCACATCTGTGGTCTGAAGTGGTACTGCCCAGATGGGTTTGCCACCTTAATAAGAAGTAAGCTGGAAATGATGTGGAACTGACAGCCCAGAAAAATGACTTGTGCAGAAACGTAGAAAGTAGACTTGTCTTTGCTGGGATAGTTCTTAACTCTGACACATTCTAAGAGTGATGTGATTGAGGTATGCCATGAATTTAAATTTAATAGGAATGGGCCTTGGCTGTCAAGAGTCTAGGACCACTGCTGTACTCATATTTTGCAAAGGGAAGCCTGTGTTACATACTGGGCGAGGGCAGTTATGCCCAGGGCTTTTTTTCTGGGGAAAGAGGTGGTGGAACTCAGTGGGTTGCCCTAGGAGAAAATGGTCACATGGCTGGTGGCCCCGCCCCCTGATCTCCAGACAGAGGGGAGTTGAGATTGCCTTCCGCGCCGCCGAGCGGCGCGGACGGCGATCTAAACTCCCCTCTGTCTGGAGATCAGGGGGCGGGGCCACCAGCCATGTGACCATTTTCAAGAGGTTCCGGAACTCCATTCTACCGCGTTCCAGCTGAAAAAAAGCCCTCGTAATGCCCAATGTGTTTAGAGTTGGGGTGAGTCTTAAATCAGGGCCTGCCAATCCCACAGCTGTTAACTCACACAAGGACGGAGAGGAAGTTGTGGCACGACGGATCATATTTTCTGGCAACTGCACAGACCGCACCCAGTCTGGGATGCTCTAGAACAAAATGCCATCCGTTCCTGATTTTAAGACAATAAGAGGGCAGCCCTGAGCATTTTTGCCTAGTTTGTAGCCCTTGCTGCTCATTTTTTGCATGAATTATTTTTTTTTGTGGGGAGGGGGGAATGACAAATTCTGCTGCCTGTCTGAGGACTTCACAAAACCTTGTTCTTATATGGGGTCCTAAACTGCAGTGTGCATGCTAATGTTGCTGAGCAGACCTTTATTTTGATGTACCATAAGAATAATAAACATGCTGTGGAAGGCCAGAGGGTGCTTCATTGGCTGCTTGGGATGAAGCAGGCATCTGACAACAAGGTGCTACGCCCGTGCAAGCTTAAGCCATCCTAGATTTACGGGTCTTGACAGTAGTACGGGACTTTCGGTCTGTTGCAGCATGAATGACGAAGAGAGCTAACTCTCTAGAATCTGTCACTGTAGCTGATGTATTGAGACGAATTTCTTGTGTTGGTTCCATAGGACGGGACAGGAAGACACCTACCAATGGTAAGGCACAGCACAGCATGCAACGTTACGTGTCATTTGTTGTGGATGTGTGCGTGAGAGAGACGGAGACAGATAGAATGAACAAATCCAATCTTGCTGTAAGATGGACCAGTTGGGTACTGGTACCCAAGTACCTCTTTCTGCATGGTCTTCAACGTGCCCAAAAGGTGGAGTGAGCAGACAGTGGGCCTGTTGTGTCAAGTTTAGTAAAGAATTTGCAGAATTTAATAAAAGTGACAGAAAGCAAACAAAAGTGGGTTCAGAAAGCCAAGAGTAGATGGTGTTTATTTGGGGGATGTGGGCAATTGCAGCTGTCATTTCTCTCAAACGTTGAGAATAAAAATGCAAGTAGGTTATCTGAAGAATTCTGATAAGTGACGGCACCCGTTGTCCCATACGGGCAAAGTAAGCCGTAGAAAGGAGATGTGTGAATGGTCTCCTTATTGATGGTTGTTGTGGGTTTTCCGGGCTGTATAGCCGTGGTCTTGGCGTTGTAGTTCCTGATGTTTCGCCAGCAGCTGTGACTGGCATCTTTAGAGGGTTGACACTGAGAGATCTCTGTCTTTTGGTGCTACACCTCTGAAGATGCCAGCCACAGCTGCTGGCGAAACGTCAGGAACTACAACGCCAAGACCACGGCTATACAGCCCGGAAAATCCACAACAACCATCATTCTCCGGCCGTGAAAGCCTTCGACAATACGGTCTCCTTATTCTTTTTTTAAAAATTCCATGGTGCAGAGTGGTAAGCTGCAGTACTGCAGCCCAAGCTCTGCTCACGACCTGAGTTCGATCCTGGCAGAAGTTGGGTTCAGATAGTTGGCTCAAGGTTGACTTAGCCTTCCATCCTTCCGAGGTCGGTAAAATGAGTACCCAGTTTCCTGAGGGTAAAGTGTAGAGGACTGGGAAGGCAATGGCAAACCACCCCATAACAAAAAGTCTGCCAAGAAAACGTCGTGATGCGACGTCCCCCCATGGGTCAGTAATGACTCGGTGCTTCCCTACCTTTATCTTTTTTTACACAGTGGGTGAAAGGCAGAGTAAAGAAGCTGTGTAATCCTCCCCCTGCCACATTTTTCTGCTCAGAATCATTCTAAACGTTAGTTCGTACAACTAATTTGAGTAGACCCTCATACATTCAGAATCCCCACCTGCCTGTAGTAGTTACTGGTTCCAACAGGTGGTTAGAGTTGCCAGCCTCACGGTAGCAGCTGGAGATCTCCTAGAATTACAGTTGATCTACAGGCCACAGAGATCAGTTCCCCTGGAGAAAATGGCTGCTGTGGAGGGTGGACTTTATGGCGTTATAGCCTGCTGAGGTCACTTCCTCTCCAGGCTCCACCCTTAAAATCTCCAGGAATTTCTAGCCTAGAGCTGGCAGTCTTATATAGGGAACCATCCTGAACATGTCTGTGTGAAAGTAGACCCCATTTTATTCAGTGGGGCTTACTTCTCAGGATGGTAGCTGCAGTCAGATCATAAGCTAACTAACAGCCAAAACAAGACGACTCACCTGACACGTGGAGGACACAAGTCGGTTTCCCACAAGGTTCCACATGAAGTGTAGTGAGAACCTTGCAGGAAACCAACTCGTGTCCTCCACGTGTCAGGCAAATTGTCTGGTTTGGCTGTAAGAGCAACGTTTTAGAGACAGTGGCCTGTTCAAAAATTAAACAAACAGGAAGTTCTGGAGTTGGTGTTTCAGTAGGGAGGGATTTACAGCAAACAGGAGATATAGTAAGTGTAACGGTTTGCTCTCCAGGTACCTGGAGCTGCGTCAGTTTGGAACCACCCCACATGGAGGCTTCGGAATGGGGTTTGAGCGTTACCTCCAATGCGTCCTGGGAGTCGAGAACATCAAAGACGTCATTCCTTTCCCAAGGTTTCCTCGCTCGTGTGTTTTGTAGCACTTCCCCTCCTTTACTGAGAACGTGTCTCTTCTGCATATCTGTGGCCTGCCTGGATGATAAAAGGGAGCATTCTTGGAAAGAAGAGTGGACCCCCTCAATTTTCGTGTACCAGATAATCTTAGAGACTTTGAAAGCATGACTTCTGGAAAGTCGAAGCGAGCTTGTATTCATATACGGTACATTGAAATCTACAAAGCCGTTTGCATAGCGTTAATGCATATGCTCCGAAATCCAGATAGCTGCAATCTAGTCTCAGCTAGAATAAATAAAACAACATTTTGCTGGAAATTAATGTGCAAGAATGGATGCGGCTGAACTCGGGCGTCTGAGCTAGAAAAGACAGGAAGCTAAACTAGGCAGAGGCGCCGTGGCTTACGGATTTGAAGAGTTATGAAAACTGCTATTCTATTGCTATTCCTGTGATGAGCAAACCACCTCCTACTTCTACAAGCCTGCACTGACATTGGAAAGGACACACTAATTAGCTAAATATCGGGGTGAACGTCAATGTATTCCCAAAAATGTTAGTAGCCATTTTTCTGAATTAAAATTGGAGGGACAACTCATTCTTGCGCCCACGAAGGCTTTACTTTTGGAATGTGTGAAGAGTATGAATTACCTGCCTACTCTACTGCAATTCAGCATGAGTCACAGTTCTGGGTACGCCTCATGATTGGAAAGAGGCCAGCCCGGAGCAGGACTCGTGCAGGGGAGCAATTGGGCAGCCTCCTTTTGAAGGTGGGTAGTTTGGGTTCATCTTTTCACGAAGGTCGTTTCAGGTGGGTAGTTGCGTTTGTCTGTAACAATAGAACAAAATTCAAGTCTGTAGCACTTTAAAGACCAACAGGAATGTGCAAGGGATAAGCTTTCATGAGTTCGGGTAACTGCCATTATCTTTTGTATTTTACAAAGGGAGCTTTGATTTACTTATACCCTGGAAAAAATTTTTGGTCTTTAAGGTACAACTGGACTTGAATTCTGTTCACGAAGGATGATTGATGCAGAGAGATGGGGGTGGCCTGGAAATATTCTAAGTAAATAAGATGGCGGAATCACCTCCCCCAACAGAAGCTGATTGGACGGAGAAAAGGCCAGAGCTGTGGTTCATACAGAGATACAGCAGGCAGCCTCCCCTGTCAGCTGAAACTTCAGGCTTAGAAGAACCTTCAATTGATTGATTTATTGTGATGTTTTAATGGTTCTCTTGTGGAATACTAGCTTAGGGATGACTGCGATAGGTGGCCATGCCACATCTGACCAAAGTGATTTCTTCATTCTGAGCACATGCTCTACCAGTGAGCCATTGCTATCAGGAAGGAGGGGGGCAGGAGAGGAGAGAGCCAGGGCTGCTTGCTGGCACAGTGAGAAAGCCCTGCTCCAAACAGATGAACTGTCGGCCTTTCCCACTTGTCCTCCATCAAGACTCTGCGGGGATGAGAAGGAAGGGACATCAGGTTCCCCCTTCAGTTGGGCAGCTGACTCCAATTTGCGTTTGTTAGCTGTGCTGAATTTTAACATAACATAGTAAAGAGTCCAGTCGCACCTTTATTGTAGCATAAGCTTTTGAGAACCACAGCTCTCTTTGTCAGATGCATCTGTTGAAGAGAGCTGTGGTTCTTGAAAGCTTATGCTACTATGAAGTTGGTTAGTCTTAAAGGTGCTACTGGACTCTTTTTGATTTTGCTACTACAGACTAACACGGCTAACTCCTCTTAATCTATAACATAACATTTGATTTATATACCCCCCTTCAGGATAACTTAACGCCCACTCAGAGTGGTTTACAAAGTGTGTTGTTATTATCCCCACGACAATCACCCTGTGAGGTGGGTGGGGTTGAGAGATGTGGCAGGTTCTGTTTTTTTTGAGGCTGGACTGCAGCCTGGAAGATCCCCTTCTTTATTTTCATTTCTGAATCAGATGAGGCAGCCCTGGATTCCCCCTCCCACCCCCAGCTCATTTTCTTTAACCTTCCCCTGCTTGGCTGTCAAAGGCAAGGGAAGTAAATTAAAGTTCTGGTGAAAGAACAATCAATGGAAGCACTCCTCTCTTGTGTCTAGATTTAATTGCAAAACTTCCACGTTATAACCTAGTAGACCTTTCAGTGCTAAAAGGGAATGGATTCACTCTGGAAGAACATGCCCATCTTAGGAGTGGTTCAGGGAGTCCTGCCCTGTACTATAAACTTTGGGGATGTGTTCTAGAATAATGGCAAGCGAGTTTAACTTCTTTTTTTGTTTTAATGGATGCTGGAGTCCAGGCCTGTGTGAGAACCCTGGCAAGAAGGAACCCCAGCTTCTGCGGATATGATGAGCTACAATTAGAGGTGGGCATGAACTGAAATATGAACCAAAGTTCATCACAAACCGGACCGTTATTTTGGTTCATGAACTGGTAGTTCGTCGGAGGGCATTTCTGACAAACTGTAATGATGTTTGGGCCACTCGTTCGGTTCGTTTTTTGGTTCGTCACTGCAGTCAGCCTGGCGCCGATCAATTAGTTTCCTAGGCAACAGGGGGGGATGAGCTTTCTGCAGATCTTCTGCTGCCCCGGAAGTGACGTATTCACGAACCAAACGAACCAGTTTGTGAATCCGGGCAATTTCATGTTGGTTCACGGTTCGTGAAACACAACGAACCACAAACCGCAGTTTTCCTGGTTCGTGCCCATCTCTATCTCCAATGTGATCTGCAGGGAGTGAATGACACTCTGTACATGCTCAGTGGAAAAGAGCAAGAGTCCAATATCGCCTATAAGACAAACTAAATAATTGGTAGAGTATGAGCTTTCAAAAGCCACAACTCACTTCTTCAGATACCATCTTGAGCTGTGTACATGCTCAGAGTTACTTTGTTCTAATATGTCAGATCTCCTTCAACGAAAGGCCATAGATTTTTTTTAAAAAGTAGTGCATAGATTTTTAAAAATGGTGCAAAAAAAGTGGTCCCTCTCAGCCTCACTTTTTTGAACTGTCAAAATGTACAGCAGCGCCATACAGTTTTCAAGCCAAGAGACTTCAGAGGTGGTTTGCCGTTGCCTTCATCTATGTAGCAACCTTGCACTTCCTTGGTCATCTATCCAAGTACTAACCAGGGCCAAACTGATAGCCAACCATCCTTAGCGTCTGAGATCTGACGAGATCTGACCCGCCTGTGCTACGCAGGTCAGGGCATCTCACCTTCCTAAAGGGATAAAAATCAACCACGCCAACCCATATTTCCCGCCCCCTCGTTATACCTCCAGCTGCTTCTCTGCTTCCATCTTGGCGTCAGCATCCTGAAGACGCCGCCAGGTGTTTGGTGTCAGCCAATCATGTGATGTGACTTGGTTCTAAACGCCGCAATAGTTTGACTCTCAGAATCTCCCCCGAAGCGAGAGGGAACATAAACAGAGAGGATGAAGAAATCAGTCTGACTATTGCAAGCATTTTAGCCTTTGATTCAGAACATTGAGATAGTTTTTAAAAATGCTGTCAAACTGATGGGGAATTATCTGTCGCGGCTTGGGATTTTTTAAAAAAACAGCCGGCAGGTTGCGCTGGAATCCAGCGCTTTGCAGCTAACGGGGCTTCTGCCATAGGCATATCCATGCGCTCATTCATATACCCTGAGCACATTCCGCAACACATTCCCATTCATTCCCAATATGCCACAGGCAGAGGCCTTCATTCTTGGCGCTGGATGCTGACATGCTCTGGAAATTGGGACAGTTGCTTAACACCGATTGCTGTCTTCAGTTTCCCAATTTGCGTTGTTAAGGTAATGATTCCTTGATGTAAGACACTGTTTGTAGAACTTAATTAGGAGGCTATTTGTGCAAGCTTGGCCTGTTCAGTGATTTGCAAGGCGCACTGATCAGTCTTGAGTAGCACCAACGTAGGTGGTGGGAGGGGAACTTCCAAGATGGATACCAGAAAATGGATTCCTCGCTCGCTCTCGTTGCCAAGTTACAACCGGGAGATGCTTTGTATGCCTTCATGAAGCACCAAGAAGAGCAGAGGTCTCCGGCTTTTCCTCCTTTAACTACCATCACCTCCAGGAGCAACATGGGGCTCACCAAGCTGCTAGCCACGTAACTGGACAAGGCGGGAGCTAGGGCATTACCTCACCAGTGCAAGAGGACTGGGAATAGGAAATGAGAGCTGTTTACTAGGTGGTGTATCATAGCAAGAGCCAAAGCAAGGGTAAGAGCTATGCAAGAATCTACTCCACCATTGAGTGATCTCATCTCACCGTCTTGCTTGCTTACCTTTCTGCATGCAAGGACGAGTGGAGGGGGGATGTATAGGGGCTCACAGGTTCCCACCCATGAGTTGGAGACTACTGGACCTGAAGGAAGAGCTGTGGGGTCTCCCATCTTCCTCCTGCCGCTTTCCCCACCTGCTCTTCTTGTGTGCTATAGCGAGCAGGACTCCAGCTCTGCCCCATACTAGGCAGAACAGCAAAGTGGATGAAATGAAGGAGAAGGAGGAACTGGCGGCTACATCATCAGCTGTTTCCTTGGCAATGTTAAAGGTATATCCAGCCTCTCCTGATGGCAGACTGGCAATTCTAAACCAGGGCTATGTGTTTACTCTGAGCGGAAGGAAAAATTTGCATTCTGCATCAAGCTGATCCAAGGGTACATTTTGCTACATCTGTAAATTAGATCGATTTGCATAATCTTCTTTTGCATAACCATTTTGCCTTTTAAAAAAAAACAATTTTGCATAAGAGATCTTAGTTTTGCAAGAAGCCGCTGCTTGGCTGCAACGAAAAATCTGCATCCGCCTCTTCTGCTTATAAAAGTCTGTGACTCATTGCCAGAGATGCTGGATTCAGTCCCTGGCACCTCCAGTTAAAGGATTTCAGGTAGCAGGTGTGGAGACAGACCTTTCTCAACCTGAAACCTTGGAGAGTTGTTGACAAAACTGAATTCAGCTGGACCCACGGTCTGACTCAGCAGCATAAAGCAGCGTCTTATTTCATCAGGTGCTTTCAAGCATGTATTTGCCAACAGAAGGACTAGAAACTTGCTATTTTATTTATTTATTCTCTTTACTTAATTTATGCCCCACCTTTCTCCCCAACGGGCACCCAAGGTGGCTTTCATCATTCCCCCCTTCTCCCTTTTATCCAGTTTTGTGTAGTGGTTAAGAGCGGCAGGACTCTAATCTGGAGAGGCAGGTTTGATTCCCCACTCCTCCGCTTGAAGCCAGCTGGGTGACCTTGGGTCGGTCACGGCTCTTTCAGAGCTTTTTCAGCACCACCCACCTCACAGAGTGATTGTTGTGAGGATAATAATAACACACTTTGTAAACTGCTCTGAGTGGGCCTGAAGGGCGGTATATAAATCAAATGTTGTTGTTGTTATCCTTATAACAACTCTGTAAATTAGGCTAGGCTGAGAGTATATGACTGGCCCCAGATCACCCAGGATGCTTCCATGGCAGAGTGGGGTTCGAAACTGGGTCTCCCAAATCCTAGTCTGACACTAACCATTACACCACTCTAGCTCTAAGAAAGAAGAGATTCACGGGAAGCTGAATTCTGTGTCCGTTACTAAAACTTGCAAACCTCATGCAGAATAAATCTTAGTGTGCAGTCGGCCCTTCTCTGAGCTTTCTATTTAAAGAAGAGCTGTTCACCCATCATAGAGCCAGAAGTGCTAGTTCTGCTATGCCAGCCTTCCACCAGATGGTGGCACAGACTCTTAGTTTTTAATTTCCAGACTTCGCAGATATTTTGCTTGTGTGTCATCTTCAGTTTAGGTGTGTTCAAAACATCACCGCACGTTCCATCTAATAAGCACTTTTAACAGGTTTGACCTATTTCTGACACGTGGATCCATTCAAATTTGGCTCACGGTATTTTCCATCCCCTAACTCATACGGAGTGATCTGTTAGGAATGTGACAGGTATGGGGCGGTGTTCCCTTTGGGCTGCAGGATGGCCCAGTCCAAAGTGTTTGAACAGGAAGTTCTGTCTCGAAACCCATTCAGACTCGGGGGGGGGGAGGGAATGCAGAGTCTGCAGCAGCGGCAACACAGAGAAAGAAGGGGGGATGCCCCGGTGAATTCTGGCAAAATTTGACAACATAATTTTGGAGGTAGGAAAACGCCTATGATCACTACACCCAGGGGTCATTTCGTAAAAAAAGAGCTGGAGGAACTCATTAGCATAGCTCATTAGCATGTGCCATGCCCCCTTGCCATCGCTGGAAGTGTGTCATTAGCATAACTGATTTGCATGTGCCACACCCCCTGACCTCACCTATCCTGGCTGGTTTGGACCCAATCCTGGCCATTCAGGGCCGAAATTGGGCCCAAAATGGCAAAAAGGAGCTGAAAATGGCCGAAAAGGGGCCCAAAATGGTCAGGATCGGACCACTGCTGAGTGGGAAAGTGATCCACCACCTGTCAGAGGCCCAATCCGGGCTGTTTCAGCCCCAATCCAGGCTGAAATGGGCCCAAAATGGCTGAGAGTCAAATGGGCGGGGCCACCTGTCATGTGACCTCTTTGGGGAACTGCTGGAACTGCATTCCTGCGCATTCCCCCTCGAAACGAGCCCTGACTGCATCTCACTGCCTAGCCCTGTGCAGGAGAGAGAATTTGGCAGGTCCAGTTTATCCCATCGCTCGCTCAGAAATTGAATTTATTGATGCCATACGCTTGGACTTTAGAAATGTTTCTGACGTGATTTCATGTGATGTGCTCCTAAACCATTGAAGGTTGTTACATTATTAATCCTGTCCATCCCTATGAGATGTTATAGATTATTCTCCTTTCTGCAATGCGCTGATCTTGTGCCTTTTGATCAGCACATTGAAATGCAGAAATTAAGCTTTACAGAGACGAAGTAATAATACTTAGGATTTCTATGGTATTTGTCGAAGATGTGCCTGTTGATTCTCAAGAGACTTGCAATGAAGGAACTGGAGGGTTGGGGTTTGGAGTTGAAAAGAGGTTGAAAACTCGATGTATTTTCGAAGGCTTTCACAGCCGGAGAACGATGGTTGTTGTGGGTTTTCCGGGCTGTATTGCCGTGGTCTTGGCATTGTAGTTCCTGACGTTTCGCCAGCAGCTGTGGCTGGCATCTTCAGAGGTGTAGCACCAAAAGACTGTCTTTTGGTGCTACACCTCTGAAGATGCCAGCCACAGCTGCTGGCGAAACGTCAGGAACTACAATGCCAAGACCACGGCAATACAGCCGGGAAAACCCACAACAACCAAGGTTGAAAACTCCTTTGCAGAAAGTAATTGTGAGCGGTCAGCATCTTCCTGGATCGCACACTGCAATGCTATTCAATATGTTTATTGTTTTAAAACTGAGGTAAAGATAAAGGTGCAAGCACTGGGTCATTACTGACCCATGGGGGGACGTCGCATCATGACGTTTTCTTGGCAGACTTTTTGTTACGGGGTGGTTTGCCATTGCTGTCCCCAGTCCTCTACACTTGACTCATTGTACCAACCTTGGAAGGATGGAAGGCTGAGTCAACCTTGAGCCAGCTACCTGAACTTGGCTTCTGCCAGGATCGAACTCAGATCATGAGCACAGGGCCGGATCGAGGGGGGGCAGGGGGGTAGTCTGCCCCGGCGCCTCCAGGGAGGAGGCGCCAGGAGCAGCTGCCAGCTGCCGGAGTGCACAGGCAGCAGTGCGGGCAACCTCGCAGCCCCCCACGCTGCCTTTCGCCTGCCCCGCGGGACAGGGGGCGTCCGTCTTGCTGCGCAACCCCTGTCCTGCAGGGAAGGCAAAAGGCAGCGCGAGGGGCTGCGAGGCCACCCGCGCCATTCGCCTGCGGGAAGGCGAATGGCACGGGTGGCTTCCCAGCCCCGCACACTGCTTCCGCTGCCCTACGTGATGACATCACCAAAATGACATAATCATGCTGCGCCGGGAGCTCGCGCGCGAGGTCGGACTAGGGTTGCCCCGGGCGCCAGCAACCCTAGATCCGGCCCTGCATGAGCAGAGCTTGGGCTGCAGTATTGCAGCTTACCACTCTGCGCTGCGGGGCTCTTTTAAAACTGCGAATTGTATGGGAAATGGGCATATTTCAGAGACATCACAGCGAATGTGCATTTACAAACAAGAACATTGTCTACTCGAGATGTATATCCTCGTAGTGCCATTGCATGTGAGGATCTCACATGGCGACTGGTAAAGGCATACAGTGTCCTTAATTGGAGAATATGCTCAATAATATGCCCCCCCCTTATCATTTGAGGCCCGGCACGTTGAGCAAAGGGTGTGCAAAATCCCTTGTTTATGCTGCTCTTCCGTGCATGTTCTCCACAGCAGCTGGTTGATGTGCACAGAGGCCAGTGTTTATGCGCATTCTCCATTAAATGAACGTAAGGGAAGAAAGAATGCAAACCCCACTTCTAACATTTACAGAGGATAGCCAACGAAGAGCAAGTTCGAGAGGGATTATGAAATAAATCAAAACGACTGCAACGGACGGAAAAGAATAGAAATGAGTAAAAGGGCAGAGCGGAACAAACGTTGGCATCTGATCTCGTGCAGCCCGATGAAATTACTAACTGGAAAATAGCAAGATTCGAGTCCAGTAGCGGCTTAAAGATCAACAAGATTTCCAGGGTATAAGCTTTTAAGAGTCAAAACTCCCATCGACTATCTGATGAAAGGAACTTTTGAAAGCTTATCGCTTGGAAACTCTTGTTGGTCTCAAAGCTGCTCCAGGGCTCGAACCTTGCCCTTTTGACTCTCAAAAGCTTACATCCTGGAAAATCTTGGGGGTTTTTTAGGTGCTGCTGGACTTGAATTTTGTTCTACTGCAGGCCGACACAGCTACCCACCTGAAACTTACTGGGGACTGTATTCTAGGGATATTCTGAAATGATGTCTTTTTCTCTGCCTCCTTTCTTTCTGACTGTACACGACCCAATGTTTGTTTGTTTGTTTGTTTGTTTGTTGTAGAGGGAGGGAGGTTGAGATCACATCTTCCTGCCCCACCCATGACCTTCATTCTGGCTGCAGAGGGCCTGTGAGCATGTGTTGTTGTATACGTGCTCAGGTTGTGCAATCTGGGCAGTAGTATATGTGAAAGGGATCTTGGGGTAAGAGTGGACTGAAAACTAAATATGAGCAGTCAGTGTGATGCGGTGGCAAAAAAGGCTAATTCAATCTTGGGTTGTATCAAAGGGGCCATAGCGTTGAAATCGCAGGAGGTCATAGCCCCTCTCTATACTGCCTTGGTCAGGCCGCACCTGGAGTATTGTGTGCAGTTCTGGAGGCCTCACTTCAAAAAAGGATGTGTACAAAATCAAGAGGGTGCAGAGGAGAGCGACGAGGATGATCAGGGGTCTGGAGACTGAGCCCTACGAGGAAAGGCTGAGGGCCTTGGGAATGTTTAGTTTGGAGGAGAAGAAATTGAGGGGGGCATAATCACTCTCTTTAAATATCTGAAAGGCTGTCATTAGGAGGAGGGCAGGGAGCTGTTCCAGTTGGCAGCAGAGGGTAGGACCCGAAGCAATGGGCTTAAATTACATGCACAAAGGTACTGGCTAGACATTAGGAAGAACTTTTTCACGGTCAGAATAGTTCAAAAGTGGAATCAGCTGCCTAGGGAGGTGGTGAGCTCCCCTTCACTGACAATTTTCAAGAAGAGGCTGGATGAATACTTGTCAGGGATGCTTTAGGCTGATCCTGCACTGGGCAGGGGATTGAACTAGAAGGTCTGTATGGCTCCTTCCAACTCTGATTCTATGATCTGTACATTGTGTAGAAGATGTTGATTGTATCTTCATAACCCAATCTCATTGAGATGGACGCGTGGAAATCCTGTCTCCCTCTTCCACTCAACTTCATCACTTACAATGAATTGAACCTTTGCACAGAGAAGTCTACTCAGGAGGTATATCCTTGGAGTGACGTTGCGTGCGTGTGAGGATTTCACGCACTCACCCATTTCTTGACACCTTTCTTCAATCAAGTTGGGCAATTGTAAGGCTGATGAGCCACCAGGAAGTGACTTTTCACGGATGGAAAAACTGGAGGTAAAAGTGTATCGAGACTTCCTCTGCACACACAGTGGAAACTGCAACTGGCTTTTGAACTCTGGCATGAAGGTAGTAAAAATATCATTTCCCCCATTCCTAAAGCATCTTGTAAGTAAATACTATTTCCACAGACTGAGCAGGAGTTGCTCTTAACCTGATGGCCTCCACTTGCTGACCCTCTTAATAGACGAGAACTGTGAAAATCTAATTAACCAGGAGCTGGAACTGAAACTCTGCCTCCCAGTTTCACGCCGCTTGCTCACCTTTCTCCGAGATCAGTGATGGTACTGTACTAAGAAGTTCAGAGAATCACAAGGTTGGAAGGGACCTCTAGGGTCAGCTAGTCAAACCTCCTGCAAAATGCAGGAAATTCCCAAATACCCTTCCCCCCCCCCCCACACACACACAGAGTGACCCTTACTCCATGCCCAGGAAATGGCAGAACTCAATCAGGATCCCTAGCCAAAATTGCCTTCGGAAAATTGCTACTTGACCCCAAAGTGGTGATCCGGCATTACCCTGGGCGTGTAAGAAGGGGCCACGAGAACTAAGCACTGATGTAACCCTTCCTGCCCTCCCTCTCATAATCTGCCCAGGTTCACAGGATCAGCATTGCTGTCAGGTGGCCACATAGTCTCTGCTTAAAAACCTCCAAAGAAGGAGAGCCCAACACCTCCTGAGGAAGCCTGTTCCACAGATGGACTGCTCTGTCAGAAGTGAGGTTGCTTAAGTAGGTAAGAGACCAACTGAAAGCTTTTTACCTTCTCACTTGTCTAAATAATTAACCCAGACACTGGCTACTTTGATAATACTAACAACAACAACAACATTCGGTGTCTATACCACCCTACAGGACAACTTAATGCCTACTCTGAGCAGTTTACAAAGTATATTATTATTACCCCACAACAATCACCCTGTGAGGTGGGTGGGGCTGAGAGAGCTCTGAAAGAGCTGTGACTGACCCAAGGTCACCCAGCTGGCTTCAAGCGGAGGAGTGGGGAATCAAACCCGGTTCTCCAGATTAGAGTCCTGCCGCTCTTAACCACTACACCAAACTGGCTCCCAGTTTGGGGGACCCATTTTGCCATTTGGATTTGTTTTGTTTTGTTGCCCAGAGGAACGTTATGTTTATACAGTGCCATACACACTGCAGGATCTTCTAAATAATAATAGCAATAGTACTTTGTTTTTCAGGAGAAACAATGACTGAGTTCTCCTCGAAGAAGAGGCAGACAGACACTGCAATCTTAACCAAAGTTACTCCATTCGAAGTCCATCGAAATCAATTGGCTTAGACTGGAATAATTGCATAGGATTGCACTGAAAATCTCTGGGGCTTGGATGCCCTCTTGGTTTCTCGTGTAGGTTATACAGGAACAGGGATAGCAACTAAAAGAATGATTGAATCATTTTTGCTCCTAGCTATGGTGCGAAGGGGGGCAAGGAAAGCCAAGAGGCTTTTCTCAAAAACTTCCAGAGAGACTGTTTCCTTCCATTGCTGATTGCATGTCAAGAGAAACAGCTCTTGAAGCAACACTCTTTCCCCCTGATCACTTTCCCCTTCTTTGGTCTTGCCCCTTAAAAGTGACACCCAGTATTGTAACACAAAGATGCCTCTGAGCTTGTACAGAGTCCTAAGTGATTGTAAGCCATCTTTATGCATTTCCAATGAAAGAGCAGGGCTTCCTTCCAAGGAAGGGGCAGGGCTGCCCAAGACCCGGTGCCTCTCCTTTTCAAAACAATTCTGCGCTGCCTACATCTGTCTTGAATGCATTTCTGCGTCATCGCAAATCCTGAAACGGCTGCCTTACCTAATGAAGCTGCTGGTCCCGAACAGCCTTCGAGTGCTTTCTGTAATGCTTACTACGATCTACCTTTGCAAATGTGCAGACTCATCGGGTTGGGTCTGCTAATGGATCCGGTGCTTTTCTTTCGTGTAAGGAGCCGAGCGCTGCTGCTAATGGAATGGAACCATAGGATCCAACCCATTAGTTCTTTCCAGGGAAGCTGTGCATGTTGTTCCTGCTCTGGAATGCTGCTCTTTTTAAAAAAAAACATTTTATTTAAAGAAATGAAAGTAAGACAAAAACAGAGTAAAGGAAGTGCATAATATAATGCTTCTATAATATGTTTCTGCTCGGGAACGCTTCTGTGTATTATTATTTTTTTATTTTGTATATTCTGCGACAGTTCAGGTGAGTCCCAGCACAAGACATTTGGTCGCTCAGGTCAATACAATTTTTTCTGTAATGCTCTTTCGTGACCCTGGGTGCATTAAACCCAGCAATGTGTGTTTGCATGCGTGTGCGCACACACAGAAATATATTGTTCGTATGTATGTATGTATGTATTTATGACATTTATAGTCCACCTTTCTCACTGAGACTCAAGGCGGATTACATAGCGTGAGATTAGTACAATCAGTACCAAAGGACATTTCCAAACAGTGTCAAGGACGTTTCCATAGGCAATGCCATAGGATAAATAAAAACAAGTTTACAAAGACACAGCGTTAGCAAGGATCCAATACAGAGTTGAAGAATTGCGGAAATAGAACACGATTAATTCTGGGACTGACATTAGACAACATGAAGCACAGGTAGCACATAGGAGTACAAATTTAAAGCAACAGGTAATACGTAAGGCAAAACATGGTGAAGTCTATGGTCCCTAACTCATTGGCGAAGCATCTGAGACCCCCTCCAGACCGCCCTCCTATCAGAGTAAAAAGCCTTAGTTTGTAACTAATGTGCCCAGTGTTTTAGGGAGCTTCCTGCCACTCAACCACAGAATGAGGCTTGACACACACACGCAGTAGATATGTAATAGTATCCAGAAATGCTAAAGTGGAATGTACCACTTTTGATCGTAGGTGTGGAGGGCACCATTTTTAATTACCGGCCTGATGAGCACCAAGCATACTCCAGAAGGGACAGGACGTTGATAGCAGCTGAGTTTAAGGGGGGGGGGAATGAGGAGGGTGGGTGGAAGAAGTGAAGTTGCTTAAGCAGAAAAACCTGGATAGGGCGACTTGGGGAAGTGAGTTGGAATTTCCAAATTGTCCATCTAACTCTACTACAGCCACCCTCACTATTCCTTTGAACTTTTCACTCTAACAGTAAAGCAGTTGGCTTGCATCAATTACAAAAGCAGCACAATTTGGGTTGCCAGCTCCAGGTTGGGAAATTGCTGGAGATTTGGGGGAGAAGCCTGACTTCGGGGAGGAGAGGACCTGCGTGGAGTATAATGTGATGGAGTTCACCCTTCGGAGCTGCCATCTTCTCCAAGGGAACTGATCCCTGTAGTCTGGAGATTATTCTGAGGTCTCCAGGCTTTGCCTGGAGGTTGGCAAATGTAGGAAGGAGGGACTGCGTAACTCCCACCCTCTCGATTCATCTTTGCAAATATGTGTAATATGCTGATTTTGTTTGGGCCTGGCCGATGGGTGCTTGACCATCACAGTGTTTAGATGCCTCAGGCAGAAAACCCACAATTTCCTGATCTCATCGCCCGCTACCTGAGACATGCCAAACTAGCACTTGCCAAACAACCACAGCAAGTCTGTGCAGTGTTTGGCTGAGGATGGCCTAAGTTACAGTCTCCAACTGGGCGTAGAAACTGCCGGGGTGGCTTTGCACAGGTCTGGCCTACCTCGCAGGGTTGTTGGGAAGGCAAAATGGAAAAGGCCAGACCCATGTGTGTCCTGAGCTCCTTGGGAAAACGGCAGAGCAAAAATTAGAAGCAGTGCACAGGTATGCCCACTTACTCAAATATCCCAAAATGACGAACTGGTTTTAGGTGAGTAGCCATGTTGGCCTGCAGTGGCACCTTAGAGACCAACAAGGTTTCCAGGTTGTAAGCTTTTGAGAGTCAAAGCTCCCTTCATCAGATATAAGTAGGAATGGAGAGCCCTTTATATCCCATTCAGAAATCTGGAGTGGTGCTGTGGTTGGGATTGCCAAATTAGAGCTCATTCACAAATTCAGATCAATGGAGTCCTCCACCCAGAGACACAGGATTCTTATGTCACTACTACTACTAACAACAACATTCAATTTATATACCGCCCTTCAGGCGAACGTAATGCCCCCTCAGAGCGGTTTACAAAGTATGTCATTATTATCCCCACAACAAAACACCCTGTGAGGTGGGTGGGGCTGAGAGAGCTTCAGAGAGCTGTGACTAGCCCAAGGTCACCCAGCTGGCTTCTAGTGGAGGAGGTGGGACTCAAACCCAGTTCTCCAGATTAGAGTCCCAGGCTCTTAACCACTACACCAAATCGGCTACACCAAACTACAGATGCTAATTTCTGCCCCATTGCACCACTGCACCTTTGCATCCTGACACCCTTCCTTCCAACACCTCTCCCACCTTCTGGCTGGGATAGAAAGGCTCAGGAATCTCTAGTCGTGCTTGTATCTGAAGAAGGGAGCTTGACTCCAAAGTGTACCCTCTGACAATCTTGTTGAGCGCTAAGAAATCAAATCCTGCATCACAAGGACTTGCAATGACACCAGCGATCCTAGGCACACCGGCCTTACTCAGGAGTAAATAATGAGCGGGGAGTCGCGTTCCCCTCCCTCTCAGCCTTAACCCCCTGGCTGCCGCTGCGCTCAAGTTTTGATTGCTTTAAACCTATGTGCAGATTCTTTCCCAAAGGAGCGAGCCTGGCTGTTTGCGCTTCGCGAGCCGGCGAGGTAGGCGTGGTGTCAGGGGGGGGAGTGTGTTTGTGTGTCTGTGCGCGTTCAAGCCGAGTTTCCTGCTCTCTGGCTCCGAACAGTTGGGGCGATCGGAAAGTGCGCGCCAGCCCACGGCGAGGCTGCGAGCGGAGCGGCCGTTCCCCGGCAAGGAGGGCAAGAGCGAGCTGTGCGGCCAAACGGAGCGGCTGGGGGGAGCCGCGGCCGAGGGGCGGATGGCCCGGCGCCCGAGGGGCGAGGCGGCCGGGGGCTGCTGCTGAATGGCGCGGGGGGAAGTGCCCGGGCGGCGGCGGCAGCGGAGGGAGAGGGAGCCCGAGCGCTGCCTCCGGGCCCCGGGAAGGCGGGCGGGCGGGCGCCGGCCCTGGTGGTGAGCGGATGCCGCGCCGGGGCGCCGGGCGAGCGGGGCGCCTCCTTTAGCCGGCCGCCTCGCCTCGCCTCGCCTCGCCTCCTCGCAGGATGAGCGGCGGCGGAGAGGTCGTCTGCTCGGGCTGGCTGCGCAAGTCTCCCCCGGAGAAGAAGTTGCGGAGATACGTAAGTCCCAAACGCCTTCGCTGTATTATCATTATTATTATTATTATTAAATCTGGTGCGCCAAAGTCAGGGCGCGCAATTGTCAGGGCGCTGTTGTTGTTGTTGTTAAAAGGAAATCGGATGGGCCAAAGTCAGGGTACATAATTGTCAGGGTATTACTATTACTGTTATTATTATTATTAATCATAATACTACTGTTGTTGCAGCTGCGACTGCTACTATTATCATCATTATTGAAGGAAATCGGGTGCGCCAAAGTCAGGGTGGAATTGTCAGATTATCATCATCACCACCACCACCGTTATCATTATTACCATTATCATTGTTATTATTTTATTATTTAGGAAATCTGGTGCGGCAAAGTTGGTGGAATTGTCAGCTTATCATCATCAATACCACCACCACCACCACTATTGTTATTTATTTATTTATTTATTTATTTATTTATTTATTTATTTAGGAAATCTGGTGCGGCAAAGTCAGGGTGCATAATTGTCAGGATATTCCAAATAGGCATCTTCTCGTCTGCCCCCCCTCCCGCCCATGGCATATCCTCTCTCCCCCCCCCCCATAGCTTGTCCTTAGCTGAAGGTTACTTAACGGTGAGTAGGATGGAGGGGGGTGCTCTTGTTGGATCTCTTTGGCTGCTTGAATGCAAGAGCAAGTGGATCGATCTCTTCCGGCGTCTGTTTTTCCTCGCTCTTTATAACTCCCCCCCCTCGCAAATTTTCCACTATTAATAGCACCGTTTCGAAAGCAGGAAGACGCAAGCTGGGCCGGGAGGGGGACACCTTTAAGGCCGCTTTGCGTGCCCCCTTTCCGCAAAGAGGCGAGTAGTTTACCCGCGGTTTGACGTGGGGGGGATCGGTCTGAGTAACCCCGTTGGGTTTGATGGGCTTACTCGGGGGGAGCAGGCGGGGACAAGAAACACGCTTAACCGTTGGATCCGAAGCAGCTGGCATGGTCTCATACCATGGCTCCGCAAGCCCGATCGGTGCCGTCTGGGTTGGGTTGCCAACCTCCAGGTGGTGGCTGGAGATCTCCCGGAATGACCATTGCGCTCCGCGCGTCAGAGATCAGTTCGCCTGGAGAACGTGGGTGTTCGGGAAGGCGGACTCTGGAATTATACCCCAGAGTTTCCTCCCCAAGCTTCTGTTGCTGGGTCTGGAGGGCCGGGAAAGAATATGGTGTGCCAACAAACATTTGGGACAGGGGTTGTCCAGCTGGGAGGCCCGAACTGGATTGCACCGATCCGGACTCCGGATGGCCTGACAACTGGTAAAGAAGGCGGTGCGGAGCCGGTGGCCTTTTGCGCGGGGAGAGGGGCGGGTTGCAACCGGTGCGTGAAGGTTGGGCAGGTGCACGAGAGAGGGAAAAAAGGGGAAAAACAATAAAAGTTGAAGCGTGGCCGCTTTGGCAGGGAGGCGCGGCCGGCTGCGAACCTCCGGCCCGGGCGTGATCAAACGATAGTGCCGCGACTGGGGCGCGGCGTTGTTGGACCGGCTGCTACAGGTGCCGGAGGGGAGTGGCTTGGGGGCGGTTTGGCTGCGCCTGGCCGCCTCCTCCCTCCCCTCTAGCGGCCTCTGCGGGAAGCGCACGCGGTGGGAAGCGCTGCGCAGGCGAGACAGCGGCGCGCTCGCTCCGGAGAGGCGTTCTGCACACAACGCGGCAAACGCGGGTCAGAAGCGGAGCAGGATGAAGTGGAACTGGCCCCCCCTAGATTGCAAGGAGGGAGGAGGTGGTTCACAGCTCGAGTTGAGGATGAGCCTCAGTGGCTGCTTAGGGTGGCTAGGAGCGTTGCCAACCTCCAGGTGGGGGCTGGAGATCTCCCTGGTGTGACAACTGATCTCCGGGCCACAGAGATCAGTTCCCCTGGTGAAAATGGCTCCTTTGGAGAGTGGATTCGACATTCCATTCCATTGAGATATATACCCTTCCCCAAATCCTGCCCTCGCCAGGCTCCACCCACAATATCTCCAGAAATTTCCCAGCTTGGAGGTGGCAAACTTAGTGGCCGGCTCCAGGTTGGGAAAATCCTGGAAATTTCAGGGGGTAGCATTTGGGGGGGGGGACCTCAGTAGGGTATAATGCCATTTAGCCCACCCTCTAAAGCAGCTATTTTCTTTAGGGGAATTGATCTCTGTGGCCTGGAGATCAGCTGTAATTCCAGGAACTCTCCAGCCACCACCTGGAAATGCTGATCTTGATAGAACCGTAGCCTGACTCAGTAGAAGGAGGTTTGGGGTGTTTATATGAAGCCCGTTTTTAAATTTTCAGGAATGCTTATTAGCTGTCCCACCCTATTGATTTGCACTTTTACATTGTGTAATCCACCTTGAATCGCAGTGAGAAAGGCAGACTATAAACAATGGAAATAAATGAATGAGTTTTGCGGATACCGTGGACAGCTAAAAAGACCAACAAGTGGGTGCTAGATCAAATCAAGCCGGAATTCTCCCTAGAAACTAAAATGACAAAACTGAGGCTGTCGTACTTTGGCCACATCATGAGAAGACAAGATTCTCTGGAAAAGTCACATGCTAGGAAAAGTGGAAGGCAGCAGGAAAAGAGATGGCTGGACTCAATAAAAGAAGCCACGTTCTCCGGTTTGCAGGATCTGAGCAAGTCTGTTAATGATAGGATGTTTTGGAGGTCTTTCAGGTGGATGGCTATGTTAGTCTGTAGGACTAACAGGGTTGCCATAGGTCAAAGGCGAGTTAACGGCACATAACACATAAACACAAATGAATGAAATATATAAATAAATAATACCTGCAGGGGGTCTGGAAATGTGGCTCTTCTCCCCCCCCCCCCAGTCTGAGTTGGGGCAGCCCATTCCACCATCTCGGAATCCCCGTGCCGCTCTGCTGTGTGCACAGACCCAATCCTGGTCCAGTGATGTGAACGTTCAATGGTGCTGATTGACTAAGATGTGTGAAAAGTGCTGTCAAGTCATAGCTGATTTATGGCAGCCTCTCAAAGCAACTTTTTGAGAGGAGATAATCAGAGGTGGTTTGCCATTGCCCGCCTCCGTGTAGCGACTATGGTCAAGTTCCTCGGTGGTCTCCCATCTAACGAATGACCAGAACCGACCCTGTTTAGCTTCTGAGATCTGACAAGATTGGGCTAGCCTGGTTCGTGCAAGAGGAGACCCTTAGAATGTGTATGTTCACATTGGCATACTGGTATCTGGCAAAGAGAGCTCTGACTCTCAAAAGTTTACACCCTGGAAATCTAGTTGGCCCCTATGGTGTTACTGCCCCCAAATTTTGCTCTTCTCCTACAAACTAACATAGCTACCCACCTGAAACCATCGATATTGGCTCTGTCATTCTGTCCTGACTGCAGCATCAAGCACTGTCCTGCGAACGTGCCACAAAAGAGGACCACAATGTGCCACATTGGATGAAATTCTCATATAGTTACAGATCATCTTCTAAAGTTGCCAATCCCATCTTGGGAAATTTCTGGAGATTTGGGTACTTTAGGAAGGTGAAGTTTGGGGAGAGAAAGGGACTCAGTGGAGATGTGATACCATAGAGTCCGCCTTCCAAAGCTTTTATTTCCTCCGACGGAATTGATCTCTGTAGTCTGGAAGTCAGCCGTAATTCCAGGAGAACTCCAGGCCCTGCCTTGAGGTTGGTAACCCACATCACCTCAAAAGACAAAGCTTTTCAGCCAAAACTTCACACAGTCAAATGCCAGTTGCCTAGTCAACAGATCTCATTGTGTACACACATGTATGGAACAAGTTCTGTGTTTATTCCGTTTACCCTGGAATAAGGTTTCCGATTTACATCTTTTCTCCCTGATCAGCTAATAATTTTCAAGATAGCTTTTGACAGGGGGGAAGCAATACTGTGACTCCCTTTAACTGCCTTCTGATATGGTACGTTCCATTCTTCCACCTCATTCCCCAGCATACGTAGGCCAGACCTAGGTTTGTGTCCTTTAGAGGGGAGAACAATGTTGTCTTCTGTATTCCCCCCCCTTCCAGTCCTGACTGCTATAAGAGGTTTTTTGAGGTGTGGAAGCGAGATTAAAGTTGATCTGATATGCCACCATTTTCTGGCTCTAATTGCCCCCCCAGTAGGATATGGGGGTGGTGGAATTAGATGTCTGCTGGACTTTGAGGATGTGGCTCCCACGATAGATGAATTCTTTGGGATCCAACTTAAACATTTTCTCGGATATTCTAAGCAGCCTGCGTTCTCTATATCGAGATCGAATGGGGCGCTGACCTTGCCCAGTGCTCACCGTAAAGGGGGCATCGTCTGCCTCTCCAGACTTGAATAACTTCTATCTTTTGAATGGGAGCAAGGGCATTTTGTAGACCTGCATCCAAGGGAGGCATTTGAGGATGTAAAGAACGCAGAAGGAGGCGACGAGTACAGAAATCTTTTTAAAGTGAGTTATGAATCAGCAGTCTCTGAAACCCGATTTCCGGTTGGCACGGCTCCACTGGCAGTGGTGAAATTGCACCAGCTTGGGTGATGGATGAAGGCGCTGCGTCAGCGATACAATTTGTCAAGAGGCTTGGCTGGCCGTGTCGGGAGTGCCTGATGCAGGTGCCCGGGGCTGGATCCATTGCGGGGTGGGGGAGCCTCCGAAACCCTCCCTATGAGAGCTGCCCACCACTGTTCTTAAGCTGCTGCTATGTTCAACTGCGCTGTTGCACTATTTGTAATTAACGGTATTGCCGCCATCAAGAAAAAGAGTGCTGCTATTTTTTTTTATATTTTGTACAATGCTTTTAAATGTTTTATATGAAATGTTTTAAATGTTTTAATGCTGTTATCTGCCCTGAGCCTGCTTGCAGGGAGGGCGGAATATAAATATGATATAAATAAATAAAACACGATTTTCATGGTATAAGCTTTCAAGATACCTGAATCAAAAAGAGTCCAGTAGCACCTTTAAGAGTAACCAACTTTATTGTAGCATAAGCTTTCGAGAATCACAGTTCTCTTCGTCACATGCCTGAAAAAGAGATATCAGAAGAAGGGAGCTTTGACTATTGAAAGCTTATACCCTGAAAATCTTGTTGGTCTCTGAGGTGCTACTGGACTCCCTTCTTCTGAGGTGCTATTGGACTCAAATCCTGCTGTTCTACCAACACAGCCACCTACCTGAAACTGGTTCGGTGATGGTTAGTGTAGCTAGGAAGCAACTTTGGGCTTTCCCCTCCGCACATTCTCTCTCTGCCAGACAGGTCAGGGCTTTTTTTCTGTCGGAACACTCCGAAAGGGGTTCTGGCCAAAAGAGGCTCAAAATGGCTGAAACGGCCAGGATCGGGCCTGAAATGGCCAGGACCGGGCCTCTGCCGGGCAAGGAAACACTCCCCCGCCCAGCAGCGGCCCAATCCTGGCTGTTTCGGGCCTGAATTGGACCCAAGATGGCCGAAAGGGGCCCAAAATGGCCAAAATGGGCCCGAAACAACTAGGATCGGGCCTGAAACAGTCCAGATTAGGCCTGAAATGGCAAGAGCCAGGCCTCTGCTTAGCGAGGAAATACTCCCCCACCTGGCAGTGGCCCGATCCTGGCCGTTTCAGGCCCAAAATGGGCCCAAAGTGGCTGAAACAGGCCCCAAATGGCCAGTCTTGGGCCCAGATAGGCCTGGGGCAGGGAGGTGAGTGGACTCGAATCACGGAAATGCTCCTAAGGGTGGCTTTGCCCTGTGCAATGATGTCACTTCCGAAGTGACGTTACCGTGTGGTGCCGGGAGTGCGTGTGAGCTTTGCGTGCGAACATATGGTACCACTCTGTTCCACCGCCTCTTTTCTCAGAAAAAAAGCCCTGGGACAAGTTATCCTAATTTTGTAGGGCTCTCAACCGTTTACAAGGAGGTGGGGGAAAGGAACGTATGTCCTTGAGAAGCATAAGGAAGAGAATGTTCTGAGGCCACCCTCGCCCCCGAGGCGATGACCTTTCTTGAGTGTTTCAGGTTTTTAGGCATAAAGCTCCTGTACAAAGTCAGACCACAAGTGTACTCAGCAGGACACTGGCTCTCTTTGGTCATGGACAGAGAGAGGTCTCTTTCCCAAAAGATCTGTCCTTGAAGTGGGGTTATCTTGGATCTCCCGCATGCAAATCATGCGCTCTGCAAGTGAACGATGGGTCCTTCCTAACTTACGTCAAAAAGAGCTTGATATGTATTCGTGTATTTAACAGTGCAAATTCCACGGGGGATCTCTGTTGCTGTCAGAAACGTCACAAGTACATCAGAGATGCCTTGTGATATCTGCCTCAGGCCACAATCCTAAGAACCGTTTCGTGGGGGAAAGCCCCATTGACTGCAACGGCATTTTCTTCAAAGTAGAACCACTTAGAGTCTCTCTACACAAGACATCTTACACGGGGACGCTCAAGTATAGAGAGATGCAGTGTTAGCCGGGAAGTGTAGTTTAAAAAGACAGAGCTGGCAGAGATCGCTCCTCAGAGGGTTTGTTCATTTCATCTTCACATGGGGAAGGCTCTGTCAATTTCACCTCCCCTTTGGGGAGGCGAAGATGAAATGAACAAACCCTCTGAGGAGCAATCTCCACCTCCTCTGTCTTTTTAAACTACCTTCCTGTAGAGAGGTGAAATTGACAGTGCCTTTGGCACTTGAGCATTCCCGTGTAAGATGTCTCATGTAGAGAGAGACTAGTTCTGCTGCCTCAAATGGTTACCGTTTTAGGCTACCCTTCCTCTGAAGAGCTTGGGGTGATATCAAATAGCTCGCTTCCCGGCCTTCTTTTTATCCTTGCAACAAGTCTCTGCAGTAGGTTAGCCTGAGAAAGATGGGATTGGTGGGTTCAGTGAGTTTTGTGATTGAGTGAGGATTCGAACCCAGGTCTGATACTGGAATTGCTACGCCACAGCGGCTTTCCCCTTCAGTAGCTGGAGAGGAACGGCTCTGCATATTGCCAATGTTCCCCAGTGGTGGCATGAATGCTGGATTTCCCACTAATGGTGGTACGATCCAAAGGACACGGGACGTCTTATTGCTTCATCTTAGGCAGTTGAACTATGGCTTAACCATAGAAGCAGCATACAAATCCAACATTCTGTCACGACAAAATCCGAGGGAAAGAGAATTCATCTCCCGAACAGTTCACAACGTTATCCGAACGCGTGGTGGTTTGCAGAAGTTTTAATGAGTCAATGTTTGTTTTTGTATATTGGTGTTTTTCTGTATATCGCAAGGCGGTGTTGCTGCAGACAGTAAACCGACGATGTCTCTGACACAAAGGCACTTCTCAGCTTTTGTACATCTGTGGAAAACTGACTCTCGGAGTGATACATTTTTCTGATGCGTAATCATGACAGACATAATTTCCCTGCAGTTTGTTTACATTTGTGATCAATGTGCTGCATGCACCCAGGAGTTAAATAGCAGCCCAAGGCTGATTCTGCACACGTTGGATAATGCACTTTCAATGCACTTTATCAATCGTTTGAGGTGGATTTTTTGTTCCGCACACAAAAAAATCCGTTACAAATGATCTATAAAGAGGATTGGAAGTGCATTATCCAGCGTGTGCGGAATCAACCCTAGTGAGGTGTGTGTGATGGTTGTAGTATGAGGGCTGGATTCCCAGTAATAATGACAGCAAAGACCCCTGCTCCGAAATCCTTTTCTTTGGAACAGGGCCAAATGATCAAGTATGAGATCCAGCAGTCTGGTGTAGTGGGTAGAGTGTCAGACAAAAGTCTGGTTTCAAATGCATCCGCTCAGCCATGTAGTTGCTGGTTAACCTTGGGCTGCTCACCCTCTCTCAACCAAACATACTCCACAAGCTTGTTGTGAAGACAAAATCGAGGGGTGGTCCGTATAATGCCACTGTGAGCTCTTGGGGGGAAAGGGCAGGATAAAATCGTTGACAGATACATTGAGGCTGACTTTGTATGAGGGAGAAAATATTTATTTATTTATTTATTTATTTATTTATTTATTTATTTATTTATTTATTTATTTATTTATTTATTTATTTATAGCCCGCTTTTCTCACTGAGACTCAAGGCGGATCACGTAGTGAGAGATTAGTACAGTCAATATCCGGAACATTTCTGTAAACAAATAGATACAAATTCACATAGACACAGCCAGTTTGGTGTAGTGGTTAAGAGCACGGGACTCTAATCTGGAGAGCCGGGTTTGATTCCCCACTCCTCCACAAAGCCAGCTGGGTGACCTTGGGTGAGTCACAGTTCTCTTGAGCTCTCTTAGCCCCACCCACCTCACAGGGTGATTGTTGTGGGGTAATAATAACACTTTATAAACCGCTCTGAGTGGGCATTAAGTTGTCCTGAAGGGCCGTATATAAATCGAATGTTATTATTATTATTATTATCATTAGCAGGAATCCAGTACAACGTAGTGGTGAAGTCTATGGTTCCTAACTCATTAGCAGATCATCTGAGATCCCCTTGCTACAGTACAGTCCTCCTATACAGCCCTCCTATCTGAGTAAAAAGCCTTCAGTTTTGCATATACTTTGTCTGTCAACAAATGACCCCACAGCTATCCAGGGTTGAGGGGACAATCATACAAGGGCCGGAAGATTAATCCTTATTATACCTGTAGATAGCTCCCCCCACCCCACAATTTCCCCTTCTTTTGGACTAGTCTGATTGGCAGAGGGGCAGAATTGTACAGTGGTTAGAGTGCCAGAATAGGATCTGGGAGACCCAGGTTCGAATCTCCGCTCTGCCATGGAAGCTCACTGGATGACGTTTGGCCAGTCACACTCTCTTGGCCTAACTTACCTCACAGGGTTGTTGTAGGGACAAAGTAAAATGGAGGCCAAAGAACGACGTGAACCAGTTTGGGTCCCCTCGGGGAGAAAGGTATACATGAAGTAAGTAAATACAAGTTTTAAAACAGGGCGGGAGGTGAAAAGCAGTAGGTGGGCGAAGGATTAACTCCCCCCATCCCAGGAAGTCTTCTCCATCTTTTGCACTGAAATTACCAGGTGAACATACAAAGAAAAAGACCAGTAAGTGGGTTTGAGATCAAGTCAAGCCTGATTTATCCTTAGAAGCTAAAATGACCAAACTGAGGCTATCATTACTTTGGACACATCATGCGAAGACAAGACTCTCTGGAAAAGTCGATAATGCTAGGAAAAGTGGAAAGCAGTAGGAAAAGAGGAAGTCCTAAAACGAGATGGCTTGACTCACGTCCTCCAGTTTGCAAGATCTAAGCAAGTCTGTTAACGATAGGACATTTTGGAGGTCTTTTGTTGATAGGGTTGCCACCATTGGTCGGAGGTAACTTTACGGCACTTAACGCGCACCCAGTTCTGTGTCAATTCTGTTTTCGTTTTCATTATTTTAAAATAGGTTTACAGCCCCGAAGAGAGACCACAGTGTGTTTCGCTTGGGTTGATGATCCTTGCCTCCCGATGGATTGGGAAGGGACTGGAATTTATCCAAGGGCTGGGAATTGGCCTTTGCAATTAGCTCCATTAAGGAAATGAACAAGGATTTCTTGGCTAGCGGGTGTCAGAGAATGACTGAGTCCGGTTGAATTTGCAGGCGTGTGGGAGAGTGGGATTGCATAATTGGCTTCCACGCCGGTCTAGCCAAGCGAAGTAATTACTTCTCTGCAGTTCCCTCCAATGACTTTGCAAAGTGTGGTTTTTTCCCCTGTCTCTCTCTCTCTCTCCCCGCCCCCCTTTCTTGTTTTACCCTTTGATCGTTTCCTTTTTAATCACTCTCCCTTTTCTAAAACACCTTTGCCCTAATAGCTTGGCTGTGGAGGAGGAGGAGGAACCGGTTTTGGTCCCCCCCCTCTTTTTTGGAGTGCTTCTGTCATTACCGTTAATTATTTAATGCCTATTGAACGCTTTGAAGGGCTCTCAAAGCGCTCATGTTACAGGCCGGCCGGGTTCAGAACACTGTCTGGAATCCCATAAGCCAAGGCCCAGACTGCACCTTTTGATAATCATTGTTCCAAACCGTGCAATAGGTCCCATTTTTCACATTGTACAGCTGAGCCCCCACAAAGGTATAAATGGAAGGGTCTGGATTCTGGAAGGACGAACTGAGATCCAGGAATATTGACTTTCTAGCTCTGTTCTGAGGAAGCTTTTTCCCCACAGGCTGTTTGACTCTTGAAATGCAAAATTCTCTTTCTTGGGTGAGGCCTAGGGTAGCCACCCTCCAGGTGGAGCCTGGAGATCTCCTGGAATTATAACTGATTTCCAGGCCATAGAAATCGGTTCCCCTGGAGAAAATGGCTGCTTTGGAGGGTGGGCTGTATGGCGTTATACCCCGCTGAGGTCCCCAAGCCCTGCCTTTCCCAGGCTTCACATTCAAGATCTCCAGAAATTCCCAATTTGGAAAGGGTTGCCAATTCTGGGTTGGGAAATTCCTGGAGATTTTGAAGGTGGAGTTTGTGGAGGGGTGGGACATCAGCATGGTATGATGCCATAGAGTCCAACCTCCAAAGCAGCCATTTTATTCATGGAAACTGTTCTCTGTCACTTGGATATCAGTTGTAATTCTGGGAGATCTCCAGCCACCACCTGGAGGTTGGGAACCTTAATAGGCTTGCCAGGTCTCTATACACTCCCAGCAGGAGGGGGGCACCTGGCACTTATCTTGTGTCTCTTGTATGCTTGTTTTCACACACACCAAAGCTTGTGTGATGACATCATTTCTGGGAAGTGACATCACGCTGGTCATCATCATCTGGGAAGTGACATCATCATGCTGGTGTGCTCCCACACTTTGCACAGGGCTAATTCTGGTCCATTTGGGGCCCAAATTGGCCACAGGAAAGCACGGGAGCACACCCACCTCCAGCATGACAATGTTGTTGCATCCCACTAGGAGCGCACCCAATGGGTGCTTTCCTAGGTTGCCTGCCAGTGGTGGGCGATCTCTGGGGGGTTTGCCACCACCTACCAATAACGGGCAAATCCCTGGGAGATTGTCTGCTACTGGTAGGCAACTGGGAAGCCTACCCCAGAAGGATCCACCAGGCTTGCATGGGGGGGGCTCAGAGTTGGTCTCGTGTGGGAGGACGGGGGGGAAATTGTATAAGAAAGGAAAGGAGATTTATTATACAACTTTTTTTAATCAGTTTAACTCTGTTTTAAATGTAGCGCTTGTTTAAGTTATAATTTAATTTCAAAGGTATTATTTGTATACGTTAGTATGTCTTGAATTAATTTCAACTACTGCCTGTATAAGCTTTATTATGCACTTTCTATTGTTATATCCTATCTTTTCTTTTAAATAAAAAATTCAAAAAAAAAAAAGGTGGAGGACAAGGACTTAGAGGGTAGGACTGAAGGCCGATCATGGGCAGGCCCCCTCTGAGATCCCGAAAGGCCCAGGCCCCTCTTCTAGCTTTTGAGACTTCTTTTAAAAAGCGACTAAATGGTTAAATTTTCAGCTCTAAGCTGATGAGTGTTGTTGACTTGTCACATTTGAGTCCAGTGGGCATGCAAAACCCAATACTTGCAATACTTACTTTAAAAAACCTCGGTTATTTATTCGTTTACTTTATTTGGTTGCCTTTCTCTCTAAGGATCAACACAGATTGCAGGGATTAACTAGTGTCTACATTTGAGGCCCACCCAGGCCAAGTGGCCCCTCTTCTCCTGCCCCCTCCCAACTGGCTCTGGATGAAGCCTCTGTATATTGGGTCTGTTCCAGGGACAGAGTCAAGCATTTTGGAGCGGCTTCAAGGGCGGATCTCGATGCAAAGCGATCGATTTACCCAAGAAGTGTAGGTGAAAGAAGAACTAAAGAGAACAAAACTTGGCTTTATTTTTGACTGCGTGTTCTTGCTCGATTGGCAAACAGACTCCTCAGTGGCAAGATCAGCGGTAGGAAACCAGGATCCCTTCAGGAGAATTCAAGGCTCTTCAGGAGAATTCTCCCTTGGCACTTCATAGCCGGGAGGGCAGCTGCTTGCCTCTGTTTTCGGAACTCCCCAAGTACCTGTTTGATGCCTTGTGTAAATTAAGATTTTGTCCATAATTTTGTCTTCATTGTGGCAATAATCCTTAGAGCTAAACTACAGGAGACGAATTACACGAGGATGTGCTCGTGAAGGGAGTCACAATGTTAGCCGGGAAGCTGAGTTTTAAAAGACAGATCGACAGGCTTTGTCAATTTCCCCTCTCTACAGAGTTGGGGGGGGGATGACTGCTCAGAAAGTTTGTTAATTTCCTCTTTGCCTCTTAGAAGGGGAGGTGAAACTGGCAGAGCCTTCTGGAGGCAAAGAGGAAATTAACAAACCCTCTGTACAACAAACATTGCAACTCCCTTCACATGCCCCTCTTCGTGTATTTCATCGCTTGTAGCTTGGCTCTTTGCTGCACCATTTGAGGGGCAGGGCCTCACATGATGCAACACTCTCCATTCATCCATCCCTCCATCCATCCATCCATCCATCCATCCATCCATCCATCCATCCATCCATCCATCCATCCATCCATCCATCCATCCATCCATTCATTCATTCATTCATTCATTCACAGACACTGTTCTTGGCTTACCAGGTCCCCTTCCCTTCCCAGTGGGAGGGCAGGGACTCAGCGCTTACATTCTTGGTGCTCCTGTGATCTTCCTTGCACGCACTGGCATGATGATGTCACTTCCAGGAAGTGATGTCATCACGCAAGGCTGAGGAGTGTGCCTGGGAGGTCCATTCCCCACCTTTCTCCCCAGCCAGCCAGGTAAGCAGTGGCAGGGGGTAAAATGTCAGAGTGGGGGATCCCACACCGTCACCGGGGGAATGAGATCCCTAGGAGCTGGGGCTGAGAGGGGTGGCTTACCCAAGGCCACCTGCTGAGCTCATGGAAGTAGTGGGATTCGAACCAGCAGAGTGCTGATTTGCAGCCAAGCCACTGAACCACTAGGCCACAGTAGCTATGCCTTTACAGTGTCCCCGTCCACTTCCCTGGAGCCAGGGTTACCAGTGGGCCTGAAGGAAATTATCCTGCCCCTTTAGTGTGTGGAAATGGGCAGTGGAAGATTTCCATGGCATGGAGAAGAACATCTGTTTAACATCTGTGAAAGGGACAGGATAATATCTCCAGCTGGATGGCAACCCTACCTGGAACATATGACAGGGGCCAAGGGAAGTGTTTGCAGGCTTCCTGGTGCCTGCAGGCTCGACACTGGAGAAACCTGGACTAGTATCTTGGAAACTCAAGTTTAACAACAGCAACAACTACATTTGATTTATATACTGCCCTTCAGGACAACTTAATGCCCACTCAGAGCAGTTTTCAAAATCAATGTCGTTATTATCGCCACAAACAGACACCCTTTTGGGGAATCAAACCCAGCTCTCCAGATTAGAGTCCCGCTGCTCTTAACTACACCACTACACCAAACTGGCTCATAGTTAAATCCCCACTCTACCCTGGGTGTTCACTGGGTGGCCTTATACAGAGAAAGGGGAGACTGTTGCTTTGGATCTCCATTTGGGAGAAAAGCAGGGTATAAATACCGGAATAAAAATCACATGGCTTGCCCCCAGGGTGACCAGCCTTCCCCTGGAATTTGGACCCCCGTCTTGGCAACCCTGCTCCCCCTACAGAAGCACCACATTGCCTACTACCCAATCCTTTTTAAATGGAGATTAGAGGTGGGCACGAACCGGGAAAAAAACGAACCGTGTGGTTCGTGGTTCATCCTGTTTCACGAACCAGGAACTTTCACGAACTTGCTCCAGTTTGTGAACCAGTTCGTGGGGTTTAAATACCCCTTTCTGTGCTGTTGTGAAGCAGCACAGAAAGGGGCATTTCACCACCTCTGGCTTGGATCAGTTGCTTGTTGGGGATCTCCCCGACAAGCAGCTGATCTGGGGTTTAAATGCCCCTTTCTGTGCTGCTTCGCAGCGGCAGGGAAAGGGGCATGTCATCCCCCACTGGCTTGGATCAGCTGCTTGTTGGGGAGATCCCTGACAAGCAGCTGATCTGGGGTTTAAATGCCCCTTTCTATGCTGCTTTGCAGCGGCAGAGAAAAGGGCATTTCACCCCCACTGGCTTGGATCAGCTGCTTGTCGGGGAGATCCCCAACAAACAGCTGATTGGGGAGTTTAAACGCCCCTTTCTGTGCTGCTTTGCAGCAGCAAGGAAAGGGGCATTTCATCCCCCACTGGCTTGGATCAGCTGCTTGTCGGGGAGATCCCTGACAAGCAGCTGATTGGGGGGTTTAAATGCCCCTTTCCATGCTGCTTCCCTGCAACAAGGAAAGGGATATTGGGCTTTTACACAAACCAACAAACTAGCAGACCAGTTTGTGGAAGTTCCTGGAAAATGGGCTTCCATGAACCGCTGGTTCGCAATGCACAAACTGGCCCAGTTCGTGACGAACTTTAGTTTGTCTTGCATTTTGTGCCCATCTCTAATGGAGATGCCAGGGACTGAACCTAGAATCTTCTGTGTACCAAGCAGATGCCCTTCTGCTGAGCTGCAGCCCCATCCCATAAAATCTCGGGGAAGGTGAAACAAATGCTGGAAACTAGGGTTGCCAACCTCTAGATGGAGGGCCTGGAGTTCTCCTGGAATTACAGCTGCTCCGGACAACAGGGATCAGTACAAGTTTCAAGAAGGTCCTCCATCAGTTATCAACCATGACGCTTCTTCCCTTTTCACTATAACCTCTTTTAAGTGATTGCACCAATCTTGCTAGACTTGCAAAATAAGGACCATGCATGTTTACTCTGAAGCAAGCCCCATTGCATCCATCAAGATTTAGCCCCCTAGAAAAGGGCGCAAGATTGCTAGTCTCTCTTCTGAGCCCACGTTTGCGTAACAATACAAAAATCTTAACTTTTCTTGGTTTCAGAGAATGGAAAGAAATCATAGCTGAATTTTTAAAAGGTGTATGTGTGGGTGTCTCCCTTTTTAAGAAAATGCTAAAAGTTACTAGCAAAGACATTCAGTTTGAAAACCTTCAATCCTCAACTGTTTACCTGTCAGCTTCTGAAATCAAACAGTTTGCAAAACACTACTTTAGTTGACTTTTATGTAAATGGCTTGTCTTGGATGGTTGGGTTTATGCAAAAACGTCTTTTGTGGGTCTCTCGCAAGGACAGGATGTTAAATGTTCCAGGAGTTCATGTTTTGCATGAAAGGAGCAGGCCGGCTTTTGCTCTGTTCTTTGTTTCAAAATCTGAAAGAGATTTTTTTATTTTTATTCTTTCGGTCAGGAGGGCGCAGAAATCAATGACAGATACGTTTCCACATAATGACGTTGTCCTCTCGCAAAGGGCAAATTGGCAGGTGTAAGAAAAGCTGGGTGGATAGAGGCACTGAAAGGTGAAAGGGGGTATTAAATCATGACAAAGGAAAACATGTTTGGTTCTGAGTGATGGATGCTGCTTTTTGCAAGGCGTAACAAGAAGTCAACCTGCCCCCTGCTTCCTCTTCTCTTGCTCTGGTTCCAATCCGCCCCCCCCTCACCTTTTCCCTTCCCCTTTGCCAATCCCACCCCCTGCCTGCCTCCTTCCCACCTGCCTGCCCGTCTGGTCTTCCCTGGCCACCCCTCACTTATGTTTTCACAAAAAAAGAAACGGGCCTGTTACCTGAATTGGTCTCCTTGCGAGTAAGAGAATTGTGGGGGGAATTAGCAAGCAAGGAAGACAGCTATGCTAGAGGCCGGTAACTACGGGATCTTTTTCATCAATGTCTAAGGGGTCTCTTCCCAAATTACCAAACAAGGCTGGTGCTTAAATTTCAAAGAGTAATATTTTGTTGAAAGAGGAAAATGCACGCACGTACACACAGGGTAAATGGTAAAAATGGTTACACATGCACAGAGTCCTGGGAAGCTAGGCAGAAGTTGGGATAGCATGAGGGAGGGCAAAGTACATCTACCTATCCTGAAGAGTAGTCCAGTCCACGGGGAAGAGGGCAGCTTCAAACGCCAGCGTTCTCGGCCAGGAGAGCAAGAGGCTTAGGGCAAACCTCAAGGGAACAGCACTTTGGATCCAGTAAGCGTGTACAATTTGAATGGGGCCAGGGCACTTACTCTTAAAGGGTAAAACATGCCCTGAAGTGGGATAGCCCACCTAGCTGTTAGAACAAATACTCCAACGGTCAGTTCCTGTGAGTAACAAAAGGTTTGATTACCTTGATTGGTAGCTGCCGGGGCATGTGAAAGAGAATGCAAAACTTGTCCTGGCTCTGCACAAAAGGGCAGTTTGTTAATGAAGTCCGCCACAGCTAAGTTTTTGAATTTAGTTGAAGAATGTACCTTCCCATGAATGAATTATAAATACTTATGAATGCTAGTTGATGTTTTCCTCAATCATGGACAGGAGATCTCATCATGGAAGGAGGGAAAGGAATGTGAGACCTTTGTTGCTCTGGATTCCTTTAGGGACTGTGGAGACTGCAAAACTAATCACCGCTTGTCTCTCCGCATTTGCATGTGGCATTCCATTCATGCCTGGGTCTCCCGGGGGGGACTCAGTAACTGTCAGCCAGAATTCCCCTGGCTGCAGACCAAACTGCCATATTAAATCCAGGGGCCTTGTGATATTTAATATCACAGGTAGCCATATTAAATGGCCATTAAAGATGGTGGAGGCCGGGTCAACTGCTTATAGGCCAGGGTATGTTTGCCAGCTCTGAGTCGGGAAATTCCTTGATATTTGGAGGCGGAGCTTGCAGAGGGCAGAACTGGGGGAAGGGAAGGCACTTGGTAGCAAAGTGATGTCATAGAATCCACTCTCTAAGGCAGACATTTTCTCCAGGTGAACTAATCTCTGAAGTCTGGAGATTGGTTGTAATTCTAGGAGATTGCCAGGTCCCACTTGGACATTGGCTAGGCAGAATGAGGTTTTTTTTGGGGGGGGGGTATCAGTGGACCATGTTTTTTCTCAGAACTGGCTCTGGGTTTTTTGGTTTTATTTCTATAGTCAGCTTTCCTACCCGGTAAAGCAAAGATGGTGGAGTTTCTAAATGGAGTTCCATCTCTCTTTGGCAGTGGTTGAGTCAGACGGTGTGGATACAGGCATCCCCATATAAGCAACGGTGATCCCGTTTTGTTTTTGAGTGACAGTGCAGCAGAGCCAGATCAACAGGGGGGCGGGGGGGTAGTCTGCCCCCGGCACCATCAAAGAAGGGGTGCCGGGTGCAGCTGCCAGGCACTGGGAGCACGCGAGCGGCTGAGCAGAAAGCTGGGAGCCTGCCCGCGCTATTCGCCTGCCCCGAGGGCAAGGGGCACACGGCAAGCAGGCCGCCCCCTCAGTGGGGCAGGCGAATGGCACGGGCAGCCTCCCAGCCACCCATGCTGCTGCCACCAGCTCTGCGGCGCGCTCCACCCTGTGTGATGATGTCATCATGCAGCGCCGGGACCGCGCACACCATGCAGTGCAGTAGAAAGATGACTTAAGCAGTTTCACTCTGACCGCATCTGCAGTGGTTCAGACAACATACTTGCACGGAGAATAGAAGGTATCTAATGGCACGCTGGGCTGCAACTGACTCGGAAGCCGAACTGTGTAGCATAGTCCATTTGTAACGGACTCTCTTATCCGCACCTTACTAAAGATCCTACTAGCTCAAAAGAAAGATTTATCTTTTACTTTTTGATAGCTTCCAGCAATTAGTAAGGCCTGTCAAACAGGACTGTTCTTGGAACAATTTCTGTTTATCAGGACTTTATATATATAGTCCTTTTTGCAATGCTTGTTCTCATCAAAGTACACAGACGCCTTTCTAGAGTTTATTTATTTCTTTTATTGAAATCACACTCTAGTTTTTTTAACAAAGCAAGATATCAAAAGATATGTGGCTTTTAATATAAATCCTACAAAAACAGAACACAGTAAGGCAGTAAGTGTTAGGTTTGCTAACTTTTCCTAATAAACCGTTAAGTTTAAAACAATCCAAGTTTCTATGAAATGCATTAAGATTCCCATAGCATATCATGCAAAGATAAGATTCCCGCCTAAATTCTCATGAGATTTCTTCCAATCAGAACTCTTAACACACTATCTGAATTTGCATGTTGTATAGGTTATTTTATGCAAATATCTAAGGTCTTTTTCATGGGATAGCATAAACAAACTATGATAGGTTTGATGCTTCATTAAATATTCATAATTTCTTTTGTATAGCCTTCTAATGAGCCAAAATGACGTTATATCCAACTTGCAAAACAAAACTATAAATCCATGGCAAATGACAGAAAGAGTCAAGTTGGTAGATCAGTCGCTCTTGGTCTATTCTCTGATAAAAGAACATTAATCTAGATAGAGTCCACTGTTTTTAATTGGCTGTCAAACATGAAAGCACACCTGTTTTAGTTACCTAACATTCTGGGGAAATAAACCACAGACAGTTCGTGCAAAGTGCAGAAGTTCACCTAGAATACTAGTATATTGCTTTATACTGCCTAGTATTGCTTACTGCAATGTGCTTTAATCTGTATAACTGCAACACATTGTTTTGGGTAAAGCAAGTTCCCAGATCTCATCACTGCAAAGAAAAGTCTTGGAAATCTCAGCCACCCCTTTTGCTGTGTTGTCCTCTTCCATGCCCCCAAATACCAGGCATGGAAGAGGACAACACAGCAAAAGGGGTGGCTGAGATTTCCAAGACTTTTCTTTGCAGTGTGTATACATATCTTTTTGCAGACTGGCTTGCCAGATTCTTGCATTTGCTGCTCATGAATCTTTCCTGAAAAATTCACATAGCAGGTTTTTTTTTTAAAAAAAAGTTCCAACTTGACATTTTCCATGTGAACTCCCACGTATCTTCTTCCACAAAAACAATTTCTAAAGCTCGCCCGTGGAGGAAAACAATTGGAACGGGTCCCTGGACATACTGCGTTCGACGTGATTGACATTTTTTGTGCATCTTGCTTTCTTACGATATTTTGAGCAGGTTTTTGGCGTCTGCTGGTGAATAGCAACCAAGATCTGCAGGAAGCTGGGAGGGGAAACATCACTTTCGAACGGTACGGTGGATAGTTCCCCAGTTTTTTCTCACCATTCTGTTCCCTGGTTTCCCTTCTGTGCATAGCGTCAGATATGAATGACCAGTGGGAAGAGCACAGGATGATACCCCAATGAAAGAAACCCATTGTTCCCCAGGTCAAAGGTCAGGGCTATGATGTCAGGGAGGAAAACGAGCAGCTGCATTCCGTCTTCTGCAGCACTGTGGATTTGCAGTGTTCAGACTGTTGCTTCGGATACCGCCCAGTGGTTTTCAGTCTTGTTTAAGAACGCTTTCCACCTTGCCCTGTCTGCTAAGGCACCTTTTCCAGTCTCACTAACCGCAGCTGGGAGCATGGAAGCCACTGAGCAGGAAGTCATACGGCAGGAAGCCGCGTATGACATGCGCCGTGGAGCAGGAAGAGGAGGAGCCAGCATCTCTGAACCTGCCTGTGCCAAAGAAGAACCCTCTTCTCTGCAGAAGAACCTCTGCAGAATAACCTCATGTGATCCAAGAGAGGCAGGGTGCGTGGTGACAACGCTGCCTAGGTATATACACTAGCCAAAAGATATGTCATGACGTACTCACTAAACAATAGATCAATTTTCCAATATAAATGTCTTATTATTTGCAATAAATATATTTTCTTATACACACAAACTGCCTTCAGTATATGTTATTACACACAGACTTCCCACCACAATGGCTGTACGAAAAGTGCTAGTGCATACGTAAACATAAAGTGCTATGAACAATCATTAAAGCGCTAATAAGGCAAGATGAGGCATATTCAGCAGCAATTCAAAGCATAAAGTTCATAGGAGAAATGCCAGGCACAGCACAAAGGGTGTAGATGGAAGGACCGTCGGACGGGCGGACCGGTTCACTTTTTTAATCCCGTTTCTGTTCTTTATCAAGGATGGTTGAAGAGCCGATGTCAATTTCAAGTTCTAAAAGCAAGCCATTCATGTATTGATAATACAGGCGTCAAGAGGTGCTTGAACGGAAACGGGATTAAGAAAGTGAAACCGTCCGCCCGTCAGATGGTCCTTCCATCTACACCCTTTGTGCTGTGCCTGGCATTTCTCCTATGAACTTCATGCTTTGAATTGCTGCTGAATATGCCTTATGTTGCCTTATTAGCACTTTAATGATTGTTCATAGCACTTTATGTTTATGTATGCACTAGCACTTCCCGTACAGCCATTGTGGTGGGAAGTTTGCGTGTAATAATACATATTGAAGGCAGTTTGTGTGTATAAGAAAAAAATTATTACAAATAATAAGACATTTATATTGGAAAATTGATCTATTGTTTAGTTAGTATGCCAAGATATATCTTTTGGCTATTGACTCTCGTGATTCTCTCTGTATGGGTATGTACACTAGCAGCAGGTTGTTTTATAAAGCAGAAAAAATAGCAGTTCTGTAGGGGCCCACCACCCTGACCTGGATAGCCCAGGCAAGCCCGATTTTGTCAGATCTAGAGAGCTGAGCAGGGTCGGCCTTGGTTAGTAATTGGATGGGAGACCTCCATGAAGATGAAGGCTGCAGAGGCAGGCAATGGCAAACCACCTCTGTTAGTCTCTTGCCATGAAAACCCCGCCAGGGGTCGTCATAAGTCGGCTCTGACTTGAGGGCACTCTCCACCACCTGGGGCCCACCATCCAGCAGAGAGGAATCCATAATGTGCCTCTAATCCTGACCCATGGTGGGTTAAAGATCACTGACTTAAGGCATGCTTTGTTCATGAAGGACACGGGCCAAGTCCCTCAGTGGAAGGTTCTACCCCTTACTCTCTTACAGTAGCTTGTAGCAAGGAAAGATCAACAGTGATGGACAATTTGTCTTTCATGGAAGCAGCTCTGCCTGGGCGGGCACGGTAGGATACCTACGGAGGTTTCCAGTCGCTGAGGGCCCACTCCTAGATGGAGATGCTGGGTAACCTTCCCCTTTCCAATGGGAGATATGCTTGTAGGTAATAAAGAAGGCGAGAGAATTGCGTCTGGTACAACAACAAGAACAACAACGTTCGATTTAGATGCTGCTCTTCAGAGAAACGTAATGCCACTCTGAACGGTTTACAAAGTGTGTTATTATTATCCTCATGACAATCATCCTGTGAGGAGGGTGGGGCTGAGAGAGCTCTGAGAGAGCTGTGACTGATCCAAGGTCACCCAGCTGGCTTCAAGTGGAGGTGGGGAATCAAACCCGGCTCTCCAGATTAGAGTCCTACTGCTCTTAACCACTATAACAAACTGGCTCTCTTGATGTCCCTTCTTCTGATGTCCCTTCTAAACTGACCAGGGAGTCCTGTGACTTCACAGTGATATTTTTTGGCTCTCTTAAACCTGCCGGTATGATGGGGCTAAAATAGGGTTCCCAACTTTGGATTGGGAGATTCCTGGTGATTTGGAGGGGTTGGATCCTGGGGAAGGCAGAGCTTGGGGAGGGGAGGAACTTAAGCACGGTATATAATGCCATAGAATCCATCCTCTGACACAGCCATTTTCTGTGGGGGAACTGATCTCTTTAGTTTAGAGATCCGCTGTAATCCCAGGAAGTTGGCAACCCTAGGCTAAAAGGAGTTCTAGGGAGTCGTGATCTGTTACTTCCAGTATAGCTACAATGGAAGGGTGGAGGAGGGAGCTGTGGCGGCAAGGGAGGGAGCTACAGTGTGGGAGAAGGTAGCTGTGATGTCTGGGCTAATATTAATAACATTTGTTTTATATACCGCCCTCCAGGACAACTTAACGCCCACTCAGAGCAGTTTACAAAGTGTGTTATTATTATCCTCACAACAATCACCCTGTGAGGTGGGTGGGGCTGAGAGAGCTCTGAGAGAGCTGTGGCTGGCCCAAAGGTCACCCAGCTGGCTTCAAGCGGAGAAGTGGGGAATCAAACCTGGCTCTCCAGATTAGAGTCCTGCCGCTCTAAACCACTACACCAAACCAGCCACCAGTTCTGTTCTCCATCGTTACCCATACCCATCACTGTGTGCCTGCCAATACATTTTTCTAGTTTGGAAAACCCTTTCAATATAGGTAGGGTTTCTTGGAAACTTGTTGGGCGTTCTTCTGTGCGGAGCCCAATACTGGTGTGCACGTTTTTTGCTAAGATGACTTGCTCGCCCATTCTAGTCATTCCCTGAACTGCAGAGCCACAGTAGGATACGCCCTGTTGGTTCAGGTGGAGTGATTGTGTCTGGTTGGTTACCCTGTGTGAACAGTGACCCTTCCGCAATATACTCATGGGAGACGTCACTTCAAAAAAAAAAAAAAAACTACTTGATTTACTTTATTTCATTTTTACAAAATTAAATCTATGCTGATAGCCAGTTTGGGCTGAGAGCCATTTTCGTGTACGGGTTAGGAGCAGCAGGACTCTAATCTGGAGAGCCAGGTTTGATTCCCCACTCTTCTGCTTGAAGCCAGCTGGGTGACCTTGGGGTCAGTCACAGCTCTCTCAGAGCTCTCTCAGCCCCACCCTCCTCACAGGGTGATTGTCGTGAGGATAATAATAACACACTTTGTAAACCGCTCTGAGTGGGCGTTAAGTTGTCCTGAAGGGCAGTATATAAATCGAATGTTGTTGTTGTTGTTGTTGTTCCTTTACATATACAATACCAAATGAAAAATCTTTTAAAACTAAGCTAAAGATCAGTCTGGAATCGGAGGTAATCGTGGGAAGGATCTCAATCACATCCCAAAAGTTCAGGCAGTGTAGACAGACTGGGCCTAAACGGCAGCAGGCAAAGCGCTTGGCAGGTCTTTCTTTGAGGAGGGCAGCCACAGAAGACGGTAAAGAGGACCTTGCCCTCTGCCTCTTTATCCCTGTCTTCCATCAAGGAGTTTGGGGTTCCATGCGTGTTTCTCCCTCCCTCCATTTTCCCTTCACAACAACCCTTTGGCAAAGGTGACATTGAGAAGAGAATGACTGAACCAAAGTCACTCAGGGAGCATCGTGGTGATTCGAACCCAGTTCTTCCAGATCCTATTCCCAATACTCTGACCGTTACACTACTCTTACTTTCAGAATGTGGGATATCTAGAGTATCTCATTGGGTGATGATTTCAGCTGGCAGGACCCTTTGAGCATGGCAGAAAACTGATTCCTGGTCTAGGAGAGTTTAGGGCGTTGAAGAACAAAACCAGAACTGTGGGTTGTGTTGGGAAATAACATGCAATGCATGGTAGGTTTTAACTCAGGCGGGAAGAGTTTCTTGCATGTAAAGAGTAGGAAAACTTGCTTTCCTATTGCCAGATGACTGTCGCTTTGAGGGGCAGGGGGAGGTGGTGGTAGTGGATCGGTCCTACTCCTTGTATCCAGAGTAAATAATATTATTCTGCTTTATCAGACTGTCTGTGTAAATGTGTAACAGCCTCATTCAGAGCGAGAGCAGCTCCTGATTTAGGGGGTCATGGGAGAGCTGCTAGTCCCACCACCACCACCTTTGCCACCAGCACCCAATCCCATAATGGTACATACACATGTGCATGCTGCCACTGGAAAATTAATGATATCTCAAACTCGTTTGGCACCAGCAAGAGTAGAAAGATGGCAGAAGAATCTTTGTGTACTCTTTCCAGGCACAAAATAGCATGAAATAGAAGATTTCCTTAAAGGCTGTTGCAAAACTTCTGGGGCTTCTGGGGCAGCCTCTCATTTGTATGGTGAGTCAATAGTCCAAGTGTCTGTGGTTGGTTCTGGACCCTGGCAGTTGTCCTGCCATGCAGACCCTTCATAGTGAACCTACACGAAGCTGCCGTATACCAAATCAGTCCGTTGATCCATCAAGGGCTGGCAGCAGCTTTCTAGGGTCCCACACAGAGGTCTTCCACATCAGTTCCTACCTTGTCCTTTTAACTGGAGATGCTGGGAATTGAACCTAGGATGTTCTGCATGCAAAGCAGAGGGTTTTCCACTGAGCTGCAGCCCTTTTCCTTAAAAATCCTAAACTCAGGATTTTTTTTTAAATTGTGATTTGCGTTGCTGATGGGCTTGTTCGACTTCGTTGGTCGCGAGCTGCGTGACCCGGTATGAGTGGCGACTTAACACACAACTGTTCTGGAGTTCCAAATTACCTGTATTTAATCCAAATTGAACTTTCCTTCTAAAGTGCCATGAAATTTGGAAGCGATGTAGAGTCTCATGACTGAAATGAGCAGTTGACAGGGTGCCAGATTTGCGGGTTTCGCTGCATGTTTGTGTTGTTCTGCGATGTGCCGGAAAAAAAGAGCTCCCTAAGTGGTCTCTGCCACGTTCACAGCCGCTTGTCCTTAAATGTCTTCTTAGCGGCACAACAAGGACTCCTAAGGAGGATACATCATTTATGTTCAGCACGGAGTGATGCATCCAGAGCTAAAAATGAACATGACTTTCCGAGAGTGTGAACCATACTCGGGGACAGAAGTGGATTCCATGTTTAGCAGTGTGATCTTTTGCAGGCTACTAGAATATCTCAGCAGGGCTTTCCGGCTTCTGCCCCGTCGGCAGCAAGTTTCTTAATTAGCGTGGTACTACGGCCATCATGTGCTGCTAGCAGTACTAAATCGTAATCCGTGCAATGTTTTGATGCCGCACAGAGAGATGGGGGAGGCAAGAAATGTAACTTTTCCACTGCTGGCAAAAAAAAATGTACATCTTCCTTCGCTGGGTTAAGCTCCCCTAAAAAAAGATATGTCTCTGGTTTTTTCAGAGTGGTGGAACTTGACCGTGGAAATCCAGCTGTGATGGAACAGGGGGGGGGGGGGTCCTCAAATTCAGTCATCCAGGAAATTGCCCCTTCCCAGCCTTGGGACAGGACTGTGTCCCAGTGCCAGAATATCTGTTTCTCATGCAGAAGGTCTCGGGTTCATTGCTTGGCATCTCTCATGAAAATAAGGTCTCTCAAGTCACAGGCGCTGGGAAAGACCGTTCCCTGCCACAATGTAGTTGCCAGACACAGTAGATGAATACCGGGCGGAATGGACCATTGATCCAACTCCATATGAGGGAATTTCACATTTACGTGATATTGGGAGCCAGTTTGGTGTAGTGGTTAAGAGCAGTAGGACTCTCATCTGGAGAGCTGGGTTTGATTCCCCACTCCTCCGCTTAAAGCCAGCTGGGTGACCTTGGGTCAGTCACAGCTCTCTCAGAGCTCTCTCAGCCCCACCCACCTCACAGGGTGATGGTTGTGAGGATAATAATGACACACTTTGTAAACTGCGCTGAGTGGGCGTTAAGTTGTCCAGAAGGGCAGTATATAAATCGAATATTGTTGTTAATATTATTATTATTGGGTGACCTCAGGTTAGTCACAGCTCTCTTAGAGCTCTCTCAGCCCCACCCACCTCACAGGGTGATTGTTCTGGGGATAATAATAACATACTTTGTAAACCACTCTGAGTGGGCGTTAAGTTGTCCTGAAGGGCGGTATATAAATCAAATGTTATTATTAATGATGTTATTATTAAGGTGCCTATTGACGAGCATTACTAGATTTTTAGAACAATGGTTGCATTTTTTTAAAAAGTTACAATGAATGTAACTGTAAAAAAAAATTTTTAACCTTACAACCCTCCCCCCCCCCCCCTTATTTACACGGGGAAGTGTTTGTTGTTTTCATTTCAGGCAGATTTACATTTTTGTGAAACCAGTTTGCAAAGAGGAGTGTCTGCTGTCCTCTCAGTACATGGAAAGTTCTGTTGTGACTGGTACTGTGTGTGTAATGGGTCACCCTGTGCGTGAGGCAATGTTGTCTGTGCGAAAAGAGGTCTAGTGGTGGGGTGGAAAAATTGGCCAACTTTGTCTGGTGAGTCTAACGCTTTTCCAGGGACGCCAGCCAGCCGCATTTGAGAACCGCTGCTCTTTCTGAATGCTGGGTATGTGGGAAAAAGTGGAATGGGGAAGCTGTATTTGACTTCTGCGGCTGCAAGGCAAAAGATAATCTTTTTTGGAAAGTAGCTTTTAAAAATAGGAGGCTCGTGGGACCGTTGGTAATAGCCCTGAAAACGAAGATACGTCGTAACGATGTATGGAATATTTTTGCGCTCCGCACGTGATATCCTTCCGCTCCGAGTAGCTTTCAGCTGCTTTTCTCTTGGAAGTTCCACATCTGTGCCAAGCAAATTCCCTTCTGTGCTTAGAATATTTTAGGCAAATCAATAAGATGTGCGCAGAGCAGGATGTGAATGTGTGGATGTGTAAATCAGTGTGAAAGCTTCGTTCTGAATTCCTTATCATTTCCTTTTTAATTTCCTTTCTCTCCCTCCGGCGTGTTAGCCAGATAAGTGAAATAGGCAGGAAAAGGGCATTGAATGGACTGAATTAATAAGGTTCCATGTTGGGAGAGTGTAAGAGGAGATAGCTAAAACACCTTGTCTTTAGCTCTTGGAGCTAAAGGCAAGGTGGCTCAGCTACTATTAAATCCTCTTCTGTGTTTATTTCAGGCGATGCTTTTTTTTCCCTTTTACAAAGTTAGCCACCAGGGTTGCTTTATCAAAAATGAGGAGAATGTGAGGGAGAGGGAAAAAATAACCCTCTCTCTCTCTGCTGATTTCCCCCGGAAAAAGGTACTCTCGCCCAAGCAGCGTTTATGTCCCCAACTGGGGAGAAATAAGAGAACACCAACACGTTTTCTGCAACAGGGATAAAAGCTTTTTCCAATGAGAAGACGACAAGGGAGTAAAGGGTTAAGGTTTTCGCCTTCCTCTTGCCCCCAGGAAAGGGTTAAAGTTCTTTTCCCACCCCTTTTAGGGTTGCCAGCTCCAAGTTGGGAAACTCCTGGCGATCTGGGGGGTGAAACCTGGAGAAAGTGGGGTTTGGGAAGGGAAAGGACCTTGGCATGGCATAATTCCATAGAGTCCACCCCCCCCACCCCCAAAGTAGCCATTTTCTCCAGGTGAACTGATCTCTGTGGCCTGGAGACCAGTTGTAATTCCGGGAGATCTCCAGCCACTACCTGGAGGCTGGCAACCTTAACCCCCTTAGATAAAGTCATCCAGGCATATAGATTTAGAAAAGGTGGGGGGGAGTTATTTATTTAATTATTTCATTGAATTTATAACCCGCTCTCCCTGCAGGCAAGCTCAGAGCAGGTGACAACAATTCAAAAAAATCACATTATACCCCATGAAATATATTAGTTACATTAAAACCATAAAAATCAGTGCGAGCAGCAGTAACTTGTAACAGTGATCCATATGCCAAACCCGATCGAATACATCCCGTGGTATGGGTGATGGCATACCTGTTAGGTGGGTTGACAGACGATCGGGAAGACGGGGATGCATTCTCCACTCAACAGAAGACTGGCAAAAAAGGAGCCCACCCAGCCCCAACCTGAACCATATGCCCGGCATGCAGAAACTACCAAATAGGTGGAGAGTCTTAGATGGTGACTTTCTCTTGCCTTGTGGGTTATGGAAGAGCATACGATGGAGGAGATATCTTTGGAACATAGGATCCAGACTCGACTCTAAGGATTGGAAGTACTAGCACTCTGGTTCTTTCATTGGAATAAGGCTTTGTGTTGAGCAAAGAAGGGCTGTATTGTAAGGAGGGGGTCTCAGATGCTTGCTAATGAGTTAGGGACCATAGACCTCACCACTATGTTGCCTTATATATTATCTGCTGCTTTAAATAGGTACTCCTGTATACTACCTGTGCTTCGTATTGTCTAACGTCAGCCCTAGAATTGCTTATGCTCTGTTTCAGCATTTCTTCAACTCTGTATTGGACTCTTGCTAATGCTATTTCTTTGTAAACTTGTATTTATTTACCCTATGGCATTGTCTATGGAAATGTCCTTGGTATTAGCTGTACTAATCTCACACTGTGTAATCTGCCTTGAGTCTCAGTGAGAAAGGCGACTACCAAACAAACAAACAAACAAACAAGGGTCAACTCCTATGATTTGGGGAGTGAATAGATCTCTTTGGATAACCTTAGTATCGCACATGCAACGTGGTACATGCAAGCAACTGGTACTCATGGTGAAAAAAAGAGAGATGGATGCCGGGATGCCTTTTATATAAGCACAAGAGTTGAAAATCCAGCAAGGAGGTGATTTATTTGGTGCTCCTCATGGGTTCCCTTTTTCGAACACGGAGCTTAAATGTTAAAACTAACTGCACACCATTGATTGCCTGTCTGCCTGACCTAAATTACTGCTCTTTTTTCTCAGGCGATTGGCTCTTTAGCACAGAATCCATTCTATGCATGTCTCTGTCTAGGACAGTGCAGTGCAGATTAGCAAGGGGAAGCAAAGGTGAAACCCCCATTTCTCCATCTCTCTTGGAACTGTCCGGTGACGTTCGACTGGAATTTCCCAGAAGATGCAACCTCATTCTTATCTCTTTCCTGTTCTAAGGGTCAAACCAGGGGATATACTGGCACCTGTGTGTGTTTGTGTTAGGGTTGCCAGCCTCCAGGTAGTGGCTGGAGATCTCCCGGAATTACAACTGGTCTCTAGGCCACAGAGATCAGTTCACCTGGAGAAAACGGCTACTTTGGGGGATGGACTCTATGGAATTGTGCCATGCCAAGGTCCTTTCCCTCCCCAAACCCCGGTTTCTCCAGGTTTCACTCACCAGATCTCCAGGAATTTCCCAACTTGGAGCTGGCAACCCTAGTAAGAACACTTTTCTCTCTCCCCCTACACCACTTCTTTTTAATTTGTGGGGAAACATGGAAAACATTGTGTTTGGAGGGAAACCGGCTCATGTGCAATGGTGCATTTTTTAAAAGGAAATTTCCCTGGCTGGATGTGAAAGCGGCACAAGGCGAAAGTTCTGTATTCAGTAACATTCCGTGCGCATATGTAGGTTTACAGGTCTCTGTTGCAGCGGCTTTCAAACTGATTTGGGGCTATTCCAGGGTTCCTCGAGGAGTGATTTGGGAATGGCAAACGAGCATTTGTGGACGACTGCTTTCCCACCGCTGCTGATCTTCTCCTGCAACCTGTTTCTAAAGTTAGGCAAATTTAATTGCAGGGGGGGGGGAAATCTTATACCCCCACGAGGTGTGTGTGTACATGCATCTATGCATGTGCCAGGAATGTTGTTCCCTGATGCCACACTGTGGCCCTTAAGTAGTCCTCCCGTTAGAGGCAATGAAGGTAATTTTAGTGTTTGTCTGTGGCTATAAATAACTCTTTCCTCATGACTAAGAAGCATAATGCAAGCTGGGCTCTGCCAAGACTTTCTTCTTGCAATCTAGTGTTTCTGTTTTGTCTCACAAAGCATGTGGGTGATGCACACTACAGGACAGCTGTTGTTGATGAGAGGTGGGGAGGGTGGGTTTTTTTGGCCTTTAGGAAATGGCCGTTGCATAGGAAGAAATCAATTTGGATAATAAGCGAATGGTGTATCAGCCGAGCGTGGGCTGGCGTGCCAGTTCTGCATAGGGGGAAATGAATGAAGCAATTTGGACGAGGCATGATTTAATCTGTTTTCTTCCGTTCTCAGTCCAGCTCAGAGCAGTTATGAACTCTGTCCTAAAGAAGAATAAAACTGCTCGGGCCTAATGGGGAATGTTCACATTGACCCTTTATGCCGTTTGCGTAATCCGGTTTGAATAAAACTACCAAGAGGGAAGATCTGTTCTGGAAGGTCTTGGGGCCAGTTCCTAAGACTGCCATAGGCTCATAGCTGCTATACAATACCAGAGTCTCTCTACACGAGACATCTGACACATGAAGAACACATGTTGGGAGATGCAATGTTAGCCAGGAAGGGTAGTTTAAAAAGATAGAGCCGGCGGCAGGGCAAAGGCTTTGCTATACACTGGAGCTGTGTGAAGGGGCTGTGAAATGCCAGAAGGAAAACTTCAGCCCATTAGAACCTCTCCAGGTCCAAGCCTGGCTCTGGAAGGCAGCTCCAGCCCATTTCCACTCCTTGCTGCCCTCTGGTTGCGATCCCACACAGTTTTAGACTGGAGAGGTGAAATTGACAGAGTCTTCAGGGAGGCGAAGATGAAATTAACAAACCCTTAACAAACTCTCCAAGGAGCGATCTCCGCTGGCTCTGTCTTTTTAAACTATGCTTCCCGGTGAACATTGCGTCTCCCTACACTTGACAAATACGTGCTGAGGCATCTCGTGTAGACAGACTCCCAGAAGGGGATGTCCCATGGAATAGGGCAAAGGCTTGCTCTCTGCTGCTCCTGAGGACAAGATGAGATCCGTTGTGAGAAGGTAGATTTCAGTTGAACGTTTAAAAGAATTGCAAGATTCGGGTCCAGTAGCACTTTAAAGACCGACTAGATTTACAGCGTATGAGCTCCCTTCATTAGATAGGAGGAGTGGAAAAGGGAAGGAGTCTTTATAAACCAGACAGAAGGGGGGAGGATATTGTAAATTGGAGTGTCGGGAAGCTACATAGAACCTAAGTGCGAAGTACAGAAAATGAGACAAAAATCCTATGTCTTGATTCAACTTCGGGGGATCCATTGCGCCAGATTTGCAAATAAATTCAATTCCAGTAATCCCATGTTGTAATTTTCCTGAGAACTGCTACTCTTACGGTGCAATCCTAAACAGAGTTACTGCAGACTAAGCTCATTGAAGTCAATGGGCTTAGACTGAAGTAATGCTTTGTAGGATTGCGCTGTTAGGTCAGTGATGAAAGATTGAAATGTTTTCCCGCTAGTTTTTGAATGTTGTGCATTTTGATACCAGGTCCACTCATTGTTTTGCAAACCTGTTTGGTTTGCCATCATGAAAGCAGATCAATAATGAAGTCCGTTCCTCAGGGTGGAGCTCTCCCTCACTGGAGAACTTCAAGCAGCATTGAGCAGGGGGTTGGGCTACATGGCCTCAAAAATACCTTCCTCCTCTAGGGCTCTGATGCTTGATGCACACAGCAGACTATGGAACTCCCTGCCACTGCAATGAACTGTTCTTGTGAATGAGCCAATGATTGTTCTCTGGCCATTCCCAGCTCTGCCATGAAAGCTCATGGGGAAATCTTGAGCCATCACTCTCTCTCAGCTTAAACCTACCTTGCAGGGTGGTTGCTGTAAGGATCAAACGAGGAATGGAAGAATGATGTCGGCTGCTTTTAGCTCCTTGGAGGAAAGAAAGGGAGAATAAAAAACGTGTTAAATAGCTCTTTGTGCCATTCTGACATGAAGGAAACTGGTCTGGAAATTCAGAAAGCTGTACTGAAATTTGCCGTGTGTTTGCACCCGATATATTTCCAGGACCGGAGCATTTTTGCAAGATTCTAATCTTTGTTTATGCCAAACTGTCTCGCGTCATTGAGCATGACCTAGCGGGGAAAGAATAGAAAGGGCACGTCATTTACTCTGGTTTAATACAACCCCTGATCCCCCGTTCCATCAACGTGGCCTCCAGGTTGCTGTTGGCACTCTTAAAACGACTTCCTCCTTAACCCTAGCGTGATGCAAGAGAACTCAAGTTCTCCAGACCCTACAGACAAGTGGGACGAGAGACGGAGATCTCAGTGTTCTACAGCCTATAGACTCAGACATTATTTGTGTCTGTGTTACTTGAGATTGTACTTGAACCATAGGCTAAGGTCCATTTTTTTTCCAGGCCTTGGTATGCAGGCACATTTTATGCCTGCATGTGACCCCTTCCTCCTCTTGATTTTTATGGTATGCATAGTTTTTGGTGGGAAGCCATGTTGATTTGCAGTACAACAACAGGATTTGAGTCCAGGGGCACCTCAGAGGCCAACAAGATATTCATAAATTTTAATAATAAGTTTTTTCTTCCTAGGTGAGGGGTGGAATTATGTGTTTGAATTCTGTATGTGCTGTTGATTTGGAAAAAAAATACTTCAAATGTTTTAAGACTTTTGTACTCTGATAGCCCTTGTAACAAAAAGCGTTGTAATTTTTTCTCTTTGAATTCTAGTCCCTTTTTTCTTTTCTGTACCCTTTTTCTACGAAGAGCCCCGTGGCGCAGAGTGGTAAGCTGCAGTACTGCAGCCCAAGCTCTGCTCACGACCTGAGTTCGATCCTGGCAGAAGCTGGGTTCAGGTATCCGGCTCAAGGTTGACTCAGAGCCAAGCTACAAGTCACGCCTGACACAGGTTGGACACTGGTCAGCTTCCCTCAAGTTTTGATGGGAAATGTAGGCGTCCTGGTTTTACAGCTTGGCTCTCCATTACAGCTGCAAGACCAGGACGCCTACATTTCCCATCAAAACTTGAGGGAAGCTGACCAGTGTCCAACCTGTGTAAGGCGTCACTTGTAGTTTGGCTCTCAGTCTTCCATCCTTCCAAGGTCGGTAAAATGAGTACCCAGTTTCCTGGGGGGAAAGTGTAGATGACTGGGGAAGGCAATGGCAAACCACCCCGTAACAAAAAGTCTGCCAAGAAAACGTCATGATGCAACGTCCCCCTATGGGTCAGTAATGACTCGGTTCTTGCACAGGGGACTACCTTTACCTATACCCTTTTTCTGTTTTAGAAATAAAATTATATTAAAAAAAGGATTTTTGGGGTGTAAGCTTTCGAGAACCAGAGCTGTCCTGAAAACCTTGGACTCTAAAGTGCCACTGGACTCAAATACTGCTGTGTTTAGGATTGCCAGATGGGGTCTGGACTAATACTGGACCCCGCATACTTACTTTATTTTTTTTTCCATTATACACGCGCGCTCTCAGGGTGGCGTGATGTTGTCATTGCAGGAAGTGACGTTGTGATGCCGACCCCCGCATCATCATGCCAGCCAGGTCTCTAGGCTGGTGGCACCACCACCATGCCACTGCAGGAGGGAAGAGTGGAGGGGAAAAGGGGAGCGGCCGGGTGTCTGGTTTTGAGTGAACATTTTCACCAGGCAGTCCCTCAAAATGCCAGATTGTCTGGGTGAAAACCGGACACCTGACAACCCTCGCTGTAGTATCCTGAATTCGGATTCAGTCTTTACAGTCAGTGAAGAGTAGCTATATATTGCTCCTCCCTCCCTCAGTCTCTTTGCATAGAGGACTTGTGGAAAGAAGAAATCATGGGATGGCAAACAATAACTGGCTGCTAAAATCAGACAAAATATATGCCCTGCTGTCTATGATGCAGTGCGAATGCGACTTCCAGGGGGGAAATTTACATCGTTTATTTGAAAATTTTATATCCTGCCTTGTAATGATACTCCAGGTGGCTTACAAAAGTTATCTGCAGAAGCTGTTGTAAAATATAAAAAAGGCACAATGGTAATATTTAAAACAGATCAAACCCTCTAGAACAATATATTGCCTAAACAGCAGAAAGAGGAGAATATAAAACTCAACGGCAAATCTCACCAAATATTGGATCGCAGGCCAAAGCTCAAAGGACCCAGCCACAGAAATCTGGGGGGATAATACAAATTTACTCATTGGTAGAACCCAACAGGAGAATATGTTCTCTTTGCACCTCCAGTGGAAGGTTATTCCACAGTGTGGGTATTAATACAGAGAAGGTCGAGGCTCTGACAGAGGCCGAGTGCAAATGCTGGAAGGAAGGTACGCTCGGGAGGAAGTGATGGAAGGACTTGGCAGGCAGGTAGGTCTACAGAGGGGGAGGCAATCCTTCAAGTTTAGTATTTAGGCAGCTTTGAGATGACAGGCTCCGTTAGGAAAATGATATTCATGGGAACACCTGCTTTTTAACCGCAACAAGCGGTTGCCAGTAGCGAAGGAAGGTTGTGAATAGCGGAGGCTGTGACAGACAGGTGGATTAGCTGTGGGAAAAGCTTTGCCTGGGGCTTAGGAAATGGGATTGGAAACCACCTTGTACATCGTTTGTCAGAAAAATGGGCTGATGAGTGAATTGGCTTGATGGGAAATAGGGGAGGGGGACAGGTTGGTTCAATGGGCTCATGAGAGTTCGAGAGGCATTGTAAAGCATTCAGATGAGAGAATCTCCTACCTTGTTTTCACGAGCGATATCAGGAATGCCTTCCTATTTCTCCTTGTTCTCTTTTAAAATTGTGAATATGGTTAACGGCATGGTGGTGGAGAGTGCCCTGAAGTCATAGCTGACTTATGGCAACCCCTGATTGGGCTTTCATGGCGAAAGACTAACAGATGGTTCGCCATTGCCTGCCTCTGCAACCCTGGTCTTCGTTGGAGGTCTCCCATCCAGTTACTAACCAAGGCCGACCCTGCTTAGCTTCTGAGGTCTGATAAAATCAAGCTCAACTGGGCTATCCAGGGCAGGCATAAGGAAGAGAAAAACAGTTGGTAGCTGCCATCAAAGGGGCCACAAGACTAGGGTTGCCAACTCTGTATTGCGAAATTTCTGGAGATTTGTGGGTGGAGCCTGGTGAGGGCAGTTTTTGGGAGGGGGGAACACAACAGAGATGTGATGCCATAACTCCACCCTCTGGTGCTCCCATTTTCTCTAGGGGAACTGATCGCTGTAGTCTGGAGATCAGTTAACCATTCCAGGATAACTTCTCCTGCCGTTCGGTGACCCCTAGAGAAGAGGGAGGGTAGGAAATGGCCACTCACCCCTCTACCATCCCCGAATTCTGATCTAGCTGAGAATCCCCACCTAAAAGAACATTTATACTGAATTTTAATGTTTGTACTTCTGTTTTTTTATTACTCCTGAGAACCACCTTGGGAGCTAATTTTGGCTGAAGAGCAGAATAAAAATGAGAGAGAAATAAAAATAAACAGTTTAAATGAAAACCACTTGACAGGTTATTTAATTTGAATAATCTTATGGGCATGCTTTCCACTGTGAGCAGACGCAGGCTTAAATGTGTGAATTATCACTCGGCTTTCCTTGTTTCTATCGTGGAGACAGCTGGTCTCATCTTCTGGGCTAGCAGCGGCAAGTCTGAGGGGTGGGGGCATTGGGCAGCGCTGTTGGTGCCACGTTACTTCGCTACTGAGGAAAGCCCAGATGTGACGTCAAGCCTCTCTAGGAATTGCTGGAAATGCTGTGGTTTTACCATAGAGTTTCAGGCATTTGCTAGAGAGGCGTGACATCACTCTCGATGCTGTGGTTTTACCATAGAGTTTTGGGCAATTGCTAGAGACTCGTGACGTCACTTTCAGGTTTTCCCTGGAAGTGAGAGAACACCACTGAGCCGATGGCTGTTTTTCATTTTTATTTTTCTCCCACTAGCTGTTAGTATGGTGGTGGGTAGCAGGAACTAGGGGTGGAAGATTTAATTTGAGAAAGCCCCTGCCACAGTAAACAGTGCATAGTTGGACAACTCTGTACAAGACAATTTCACAGGATCACAGAATCACAGAATTACAGGGTTGGACGGGGCCATACAGACCTTCTAGTCCAACCCCCTGCCCAATGCAGGGTGAGCCTAAAGCATCCCTGACAAAGATTCATCCAGCCTCTTCTTGAAAACTGCCAGTGAGGGGGAGAGCTCACCACCTCCCTAGGCAGCTGATTCCACCTTGGAACTACTCTGACTGTGGAAAAGTTTTTCCTAATATCCAGCCGGTACCTTTCTGCACGTAATTTAAACCCGTTGCTTTGGATCCTATCCTCTGCTGCCAACTGGAACAGCTCCTTGCCCTCCTCCACATGACAGCCTTTCAAATATTTAAATTCCATTGAATCTTTTCCTCAACATGCTCCTAGTTCATATTGGGTACCACTTGGGTAAAACCTCCACATTATGAAGTGTAAGTCCCCCTTTGTGTGGAAGGTCCATACGATAATTTCTGGGAGTGAAGCAGGAGTCCCCCATGGATGATCCGTGATTGACTTTCCTCTCTGTGTTCCTGGGAAACTCAAACGAGGGATTGTACTTCCTTACGTTTCTTCAACCACTTCTTAATACTGGAGCTAAGTCATGGCCGCCAAAGGCTGCCTGAGCAGCTGAGCCTCATAGACCAAGATGGCAAGAAAGACCCAGCCAGCAAGTCCCACCCATCTAGTTATTGATAGGAACACACGAAGCTGCCGTATGTTGAATCAGACCATTGGTCCATCAAGTTCGGTGCTCTGCTCAGAGTGGCGGGGGTTCTCCAGCGTCCCAGGTACAGGTCCTTGCATCACCTATTGCTTGGACCTTTTAACTGGAGATGCCCAGAATTGAACCTGGGACCTTCTGCATGCCCAGCAGATGCTCTGCCATTGAGCCACGGCCTCTCCCCTCAACACACTCCATTGCATCCACCAACCGACATCTTTGTCCATCTAGCCCAAGTCCAGTGTTTGGTACGGCCAGTCATTTTTAGGGACCTTCCGCTGCCCAGATTTCCTGGACCTAATGTTTGATACTGGACTTGTGCTTCTTCTTTCACCTTGTAGCTGCATGGAGGGGCGTGTGAGTCTTCATGGGGCTGGCTTTTGGAGCACTGCCCCTGTGGCCTTGCTCTCCTAAGGGAAGGGGAGAATTGTGGGGGCAACCGTGGTTGCCAATGTTTGGGACTGGGGGCAGCAGCCCAGAGGAGAGTTGCTGCAACTTGTCAGTGTTCCACAACGGGCCTTCTCCAGCCTGTGTCAGACCCTCGTAGGTAACAAGGAGGACGAGTGGGGCTCATTTTGAGGGGGAATGTGCAGGAACGCAGTTCCGGCAGTTCCCCAAAGAGGTCACATGTCAGGTGGCCCTGCCCACCTGACTCTCAGCCATCTTGGGCCCGTTTCAGCCTGAATTGGGGCCGAAACGGCCTGGATCGGGCCTCTGACGGGTGGTGGATCACTGTCCCACTCAGCAGCAGCCCAATCGTGACCATTTTGGGCCCCTTTTTGGACATTTTCAGCCCCTTTTTGCCATTTTGGGCCCAATTCCAGCCCTGAATGGTCAGGATTCGGTCCGAAACAGCCAGGATAGGTGATGTCAGGGGATGCGGCACATGCAAATCAGTTATACTAATGACACACTTCCGGCAATGGTAAGGGGCGTGGCATATGCTAATGAGTTATGCTAATGTGTTATGCTAATGAGTCCCTCCAGCTCTTTCTCTACGAAATGACCCCTGAGGACGAGCAGCGGTACCTTGGTGGCGTTCCTCTTCCTTCTTGCAGAGAAGCACTGGGTGGCTGGCAGCTTTCTCCTCTTCCTTCCCCGACTGTATGCAAAGCATGTGCTCTTCCTCTGAATGGCCCGTTTTCTAGCTACCAGGAGTTCTTTCCTAGTCCGGCCATGCCCAGAACTGATTGCCCATGGCAAGGGTTGTAAACTTTTGTTTCTGGCAGAGATCCTTTTCCTTCAGCAGGTGCACGTCATGCAGAAGTTCAGCAGGTGTGCAAAGAACTGGCCCTCATTGGGCCAAGCGGGGCATCGCTATGTGGTTGAAAGGAGCGAGGGGCTTCAGTTAGGGTTGCCAACCTCAAGGCCTGGAGTTCTCCCAGAATTTCAGCTGACCTCCAGAGATCAGTTCCCTTGGAGAAATGGATCCAGAGGAGCTAGCCATGTTAGTCTGTAGCTGCAAAACAGTTAAGAGTCCAGTAGCACCTTTAAGACTAACTAACTTTATTGCAGCATAAGCTTTCGAGAACCACAGCTCTCTTTGTCAGATGCATCTGACGAAGAGAGCTGTGGTTCTCGAAAGCTTATGCGGCAATAAAGTTGGTTAGTCTTGGAGAAAATGGCAGCTTTGGTGGGTAAACTATGTGGCATCATCTCCCCGCTGAGATCACTCCCTGAATTCTGTCCCTAAATCTCAGGGATTTCCCAACCGTAGCTTCAGTGCCTGATCAAACCCAGTTTCAGAGATCTGTTCAAATAATTTAGTATGAAATGTCAAAACACAGGACATGTTGGTTTGCAGAAAAACAGTGTCTGTTGCCAGTTTTACTCCCAAACAGGATTAGCTCTGTAAAGATGATGGTGGGGGAGAAATCCAGTAATAAATTCAGGTAGTCTATCAAACTTTAGTACTGTTTACAACCAGTTACTGGTTGTAAAAACTGTGGCTGCAAATGAGATCTCTCTCGTTATTGGCTCTGTTGCTCAGATGTTATAGAATGCGTATAAACATCCTAACTGCTCAGAAAGTTGAGGGTGGAAACAGAGCCTAAAGCCAGATGGAGCCGTGAGCTTTTGGTGGGAATGAATTCAGAAGAGAAGGGAGTAAGAGAGCACTGTCAAAGGGGGTTGGTCGATTCTGTCTGTTTGATAGTGATCTATTTCTGATGTGCTTGAGAGAGTGCGTTACGTGTGAGTGAAGTGAATGGATGTTTTATGCAGGGATGGGAAAGGATGTGAGGGGGGAAGGGGAGATAGTGAAGGCATTACTCATGCAAAAGCACCACATCTGCAAACATATGTGGGTCTCTCCACTTGGTTTATCGCACAATCCGTGTAAATGTGGAAGTGTTTCTGGTTCCCCCCGCCCCTGTTTTTCTTTGCCTGGCAGGGTATGGAATTGGGAATCTCTGCTCCAACATACACACACTGCTGTTCTCTTTATTTCATTGGATTTCTATTCCACGCTCCCTGCAAGCGGGCTCAGGGCGGATTACATCATATAAAACACAGTAACAACAATAAATACAAGAATCCACAACATTCATAAAACATTTAAAAAACTTAGTTAAATTAACACAGTGGAATAAATAACAAGATGGCAGCAACCATGATATAGCTATTTGCTTAACTTCACTTGGTTAAAACCCGGAAGGCAATACTGATGTAATTTCCAGGTGCAATTAAACTGTTAAAAACAGGGTGGTGGTAAAAACATCTAATGGGGAGGGATTAAGTCTTTCATCCACTCCGTCCCCCTACATGGTCGGCGGCCTAGCCCAGCCTCAACCATATGCCTGGCAGAACATCTGTATTACAAGCCCGGTGGAAGGACAACAAATCTTGCCAGGCTCCAGTTTCAATGGACAGAGAGTTCCGCCAGGCTGGGGCCAGGACTGAAAAGTCCCTGGCTCTGGTCAAGGCCAGGTGGGCCTCCCTGGGGCCAGGGACCACCAACAGCTGTTTTGGGGCTGATCGGGGCATGTATAGGCATGTATAGGGATGTCCTTCGGGGCATTTATAGGGAGAGGCGATCCCACAGATATGCTGGTCCTAGTAGTTGCTCCACCTGCAACTCTGAAGAACTGCTGCCGATCAGGGCAGACACTGACCTTGCTAGACTAGGGGCCTGACTCGGAAGAAAGCCGCTTTTTACGACCAAAGGTAGATTTTTATGTTATGTGGAATAAACAGGAATATCTTTTTGTATAATACTAAAACTAAAGCATAACATGGGTAGAAAGAGCAAGGGCAGATTTTTAAAAGAAATTAGTGCAATTGATTGTAGAACTTGAGCCACCGAAGGTGCTGTTGAGCTGAGGAGGAACTTTTATTTATTATTATTATTAATAACAACAACAACATTCAATTTATATACCACCCTTCAGGACAACTTAACACCCACTTAGAGTGATTTACAAAGTAAGTTGTTATTATCCCCACAAGAGTCGCCCTGTGAGGTGGGTGGGGCTGAGAGAGCTCTGAGAGAGCTGTGACTGACCCAAGGTCATCCAGCTGGCTTCAAGCGGAGGAGTGGGGAATCAAACCCGGCTCTCCAGATTAGAGTCCTGCTGCTCTTAAACACTACTCCAAACTGGCTCTCATTTACTTCATTTATACTCTGTTTTTTCTCCCTAAAGCAGCTAAAATTGTTCTCCCCTCTGAGTGAAGGCCCAAGGTCACCTGGCCAAGCTTCCGTGGCAGAGGGAGTCTTCAAATGTGAGTCTCCCAGTCTGACACTCTGACCATTACACCCCACTGGCTCTTCAAGACCTCTTACTTTGTGATTTTGCAGTGGTGTTTTCAGGGATTCTAAAGAGGACTGGCGAGCGAGAGAGAAAAAAGGAGGCGATGCCTTGCGCCTATGTTGATTGCTATGCCTGTGAACCTAAAAACAACTGCTAACCCTGTAAGGCGGGGAGCTGCACGTTCAGTGGCAGAGAACTTGCTGAGAGTCCCAAGTTAAATCTCTGTCATTTTCAGTTGAAGAATCTCATATAATGGAATTGTGGAAAGAACTCAACCAGAGTCTTCCGAGAGCCTCGGCTGTCTAAGTAAACAGGTTAGCTCTTTGGTAAAACATCTGTTTTGCAGGCTGAAGGGCTCATGTTCCATCTCTGCAATTTCCAAGTCTGGTAGCCAAGGTAGGAAAGTCCGCTACCTGAAGGAGCAGAGAGGATAAAATGTCCTGTCCATTTTGACTGCTTGTAACAAAGAGAGGAGTTAATAAGCCCGTGTAGAGTAAAAACACAGGCTGTAACAAAGACTCCTAATTTTTTGAAAGATGGGGGCATATTTTTGTCCTAACTTTGGAGGAGAAGGCATGCATGTGATAAAGAAAGGGGCTATTTTCCCTTTCCTCCAACTCAAGGGAAGAAAGAAGAAAGTGGGGAGGAAAACAGTAGTCTAAATTTTGTAAGCAACCTGAGTAAGAGGAGAATTGCCCCTTTGTTCGCATCCCCTAAAATAAGGCCTAATTTTTTTGTAACAGCAGTGGTCCTTTGCCCAACATTTCAGTAGGGTTTTTGAATGACTGGATCCCTCTTCGATAGCTGGTTAAGAGAACAGCCACCGAGAGAATATGTAAGATAGATATCATCTTCACTGGTAGGGAATGAGAAAACAATATTCGTGGGGGGAAGTTGTTCAACCGGAGCGCCATCTCTGAAAATATGGTTATTTTTGGAGAAAGAGCTCGCTGCCTTAAGAAGCGTTTGCCTGACCCAGCTGGTCAGCCTATTTCATATTCCTTTGTTAGGGAAGGCACCTGGATTTGCCATTATCATCACATATGTGTGTGGGGCAACTCCCTGTCTGGAAATGTTGCGATGCGGCTGCTAACACGTCGCTGGAAAACCAGAGCAAAAGATGTATGGAAAAGGCTTTGATAAACAAGATGTCCCAGGCGAGTTCTCCTTGGCTGCCCTGTATATTTTAAAACCCAAGTCGTACATGCTTGCTCGTGGAACACAGCCTCGATGAAGCCATGTGGAAAATATACTTCAGCATCTTAGACTGGGGGCTGAACACTGGATGCTGTCTCGGCCAGAGAGTGAAATCCGTACCTACAGAAAATCCAGTTCATAACTTCTCAACATTCTGTAGCTTCACTGAGAAAAAGAATCCAGGACGAGTGTTTTCAGATAAGAGTCTGAAGCTATGCAGATAGGACTCTATCCAGTACAGAGAGCCAGTTTGGTTTAGTGGTTAAGATCGTGGGAGTCTAATCTGGAGAACCGAGTTTGATTCCCCACTCCTCCGCTTGAATCCAGCTGGGTGACCTTGGGTCAGTCACTTAAGAGCGGCAGGACTCTAATCTGAAGAGCCAGGTTTGATTCCCCACTCCTCCGCTTGAAGCCAGCTGGGTGACCTTGGGTCAGTCACTTAAGAGTGGCAGGACTCTAATCTGAAGAGCCAGGTTTGATTCCCCACTCCTCCGCTTGAAGCCACCTGGGTGACCTTGGGCCAGTCACAGCTTCTCGGAGCCCTCTCAGCTCCACCCACTTCACAGGGTGTTTGCTGTGGGAATAATAATAACGTACTTTGTAAACCGCTCTGAGTGGGTGCTAAGTTGCCCTGAAGGACAGTGTATGAATAGAATGTTGTTGTTGTTGTTACATTTTAATCCTACTCTTCTTCTGAGGACTTCAGAATAACGTACATGGTTCTCCCCTCATTTTTAATTTCAGAACCAGTCTGTGAGGGCCAAATAGATGCGATGGTGTCCATGGGTCCAACCTGTGAACGCCACTAACATTTTAAAGCCTAACAAGACGTAAAAATGGCACGAGAGCCTGTTCTTTACCATACCCACAGTGTGGTGGCGGGATGAGGCACTCTTGTTTCTCCCTTGCTTTCTTATGCCTTTGCAGTTGCCGAAGCAGCCATGTGTGGTGTGTGTGTGCATGCGTGCGCATGCAGCCATTTGAAAAGGAGTGGGTTTTGGAAATGAGCACCTCCGTCCCTGGTACACTGCATAGTCACTTCCCTGTATTGAGTCCTGGCCTTGTTCCATCAAAGTCACTTTTGTCTATTCAGACTGGCAGTGACACTCCAGGTTCTCAGGTTTAAGTCTTTCACATCTACTGCGTGACCCTTTTAACTGGAGGTGCCGGGGATTGAACTTGGGACCTTCTGCTTGCAAAGCAGATGCTTCAGCTCTGAGCTTCTCCCTCTCTCTGGGCTACCACAGCTAGGGAAATCCTGGCTGCACAAAGTGTCCTCAGCTGGAGAGAGTGTTTCACACAAAGCCCTCATATGGCTCCTGCCGAGACAGTGAGCGCCGTACACGCTCCCACAACTGTAGTATGAAGGAGGCCATCTCGTGTGATCTAACCTTGTGCTTTATCACCATCGACTGGAAATAACACTCCTGGTTTTTTTTAAACCATCTCTTGAGATTGGCTTGCTTTGGAGGCACCTCCAAATTCTTGAAAATACTGCAAGAGCCAGTTTGGTGTAGTGATTAAGAGCGGCAGGATTGTAATCTGGAGAGCCAGGTTTGATCCCCCACTCCTCCGCTTGAAGCCAGCTGGGTGACCTTGGGTCAGTCACAGCTCTCTCAGAGCTCTCTCAGCCCCACCCACCTCACAGGGTGATTGTTGTGAGGATAATAGTAACACCCTTTGCCAACCGCTCTGAGTGGGTGTTATCCTGAAGGGATAACATTCAATAAATTGAATGTTATTCGTGTTTTTATTATTATATTATCTGCAAAAGCCTCTTTCTAAGGCACTTCTGTTGAATGCACATTCCATGCCCCACTTTTTCCTTTGCAAGTCATTGCTAAATCAGCCATTGTGACCTCAGCTCTGGCTTTCGTTGCTTTCTAAGAATGAGAAGTGCTTTAGTTTCTAAGCAACCTCCTGTCTTGCCTTTTCCATAAGAAAAAGATGTTGACAGCGGCCAGGCCGAAGCTGGTTACCTTTTATTAGTTTGGTTAACCCTTGGAAAGCAAGCTTTGATTTGCCAGTGAGGGACAGACAAATGGCAGCGTTCCAAGGAAGAATTAAGGGACTTGGGCCATATTTATCCTGCAGATTTAATTTATTTATTAGCCATTGCCTTTCCCCTGGGAGCTACCATTCTGTGATGAAAACATATAACAGAATCATCAGCGCTTGCACAAAACTACCATTCCCAGGATTCTCAGGGCTATGATGCCATGAGGGTTAAAGTGCTATAAGCTCATTTACCTATCCAGAGCAGGGAATTATCAGCCCCCAGCCCCAACTTCCCACCCCAGAAGAATTAAGGAGTGGGAGAAAACGTGGCCTCTACGTAGTGACGCTTTCAATGTAGGAGCTAAGGGAAGTGACCTAGGGTGTCACCCACAAGTGACATCACTTCCTTTCCAAACTCCGCCTACCCTGGGCTCTGCATCTCAAATGCCTGACATTTGCCAAGGCAGTCTTGGGGACTCTGTTGTAGCATCGATTGGATATTAGACCCCTTTGCGGAAACTCTTTTGTTCATATGCAGAGTATGAGCACAGTATAATATTTGGTCTGGCTCAGGATGAACCAGGTTCAGCTCTCCACAATGTACTAGAAAGGCTTGGAGAAGCATCACTCTTGCTACAAATAACAATGATAAACGATAGCCCAAGGTAAATTGCTTGAATTTGCAGCAATAAAAGCAAAGAGAGGCAGAGTTACTCCAGTCTGCCACTGATCTCAGAGTAACCCTGGCCGTTGTCACACGGCTAAAACCTCTGGAAAATCGTGCAAAACTTACGGCACGACGGCATCTTCATAGCGCGATTTCCCTGTTACTGGCACAATTTATGACATCATCACGGCATTAAACAGGAAATCGCGCTATGAAGATGCCGTCATGCTACAAGTTTTGCGTGATTTTCCAGAAGCATTAGCAGGCGTGTGAAAATGGCCCCTGTATAGGACTGTATTCCCTAACCAGCAGTAATAATGTCAAAACTAATCCAGCAATTAGGAGTTTGGCTCAGAATAAACAGTACAGTAACTTTACCAAAGTCAGTTGAAACAAAAACGTATGGGATGGGTAAACATTTGAAGAGAGTCACTGAAGATGCTTTCATTTGCACCTGCCACAAAATCGAGGAAGATTTCGAGTGTTCAAACACAACTGCTGCTGAACCGGTGCTCCTGTGTTGGAAGAAGACTGATTTGCAGTTGCATTTGAAATGCATGAGTGAATGCCGAACTAACTGACGGCAACTCAAAGTAGATGAAGTGTGCTAAACTGAGGGTCGCTTCTCTGCTCAAGCTGCAATACGGATTCTAAACCACGGTTTGCTCAAGCCAAGGTTTGAATTGACTTCTGAACTGAGCCGTTAGGTCTCCTGCCCTCGGGGATAAACATGACAGCCACTGTCTCCCCAACGGGGAAACTAGGAATTCCACCCACTTGAGATGACAAACTTACCCGTGTTCACCTAAGTGCACATGGGAGGTGATAGAAGTACGCAAGAGAGGTGACGATAAACCATTTCTCCCTAAAAATGGGTGCAGTTTCCTGGACACAATTTGCATGTTTTATTTGAAACACTTGTCTTCTTGGTACAGTTATGGGTATCCTTAATCTGGTTATGCTAGACCCGTTGCTGCTAAGAAGGAGAAGCATCACCGTTGATTTCAGTGAGCATGAGGTCTTCTCTCCCTGGTTCCATGGGGAGCCCAGACCCTCTACCATTTCAGGGGTCATCAGGTGGGCTCAGAAAAGGAGGAGGAGGTGCAGGAGGGTGGAAAGGGCCCACAAATGCTTCCTCTATAGGCCACCTCACAGCATGGTAGGGGTTGTATGAGAGGACCAAGGAAACTCATCCACCACTTGCTATCTTCCCTGTCCCTCCACCTCCATGCTGTGAGGCTGCCTTGTAGAAGAAGCATAGTTTCCAACCTCAAGATAGGTCTGGAGATCTCCCAGAATTACAACTGATCTCCAGACTCCAGATATTGATTCACCTGGAGCAGATGGCTGCTTCGGAGGGTGGACTCCATTCTGTTATATCCTTCTGGAATTTCCCAACTCGGAGCTGGTAACCGTAAGCAACCTGTGCTGGGCAGGAGGCACAAAATAGACTACCAGTATTTGGAGAAGGCAGTGGTGGGCAGAGCTTCTTGGCTGTTAACTTCATTGGTGACAGTGGCTACAGATATGCTGACAATGGTAACTGTGAGCTAAAACATACGATAAGAAATACCTAGGTTCAGCACGTGTTCTCTTACCTCAAGGTTTGCCGGGATCTGTAGGCGTCCTGGAAGCTTAAAGTTTATCATTTACAGAGCAGCAGGAAGGGAAATACAGGCGCCTGTATTTCCCTTCCCCTTCCTGCTGCTCTGTAAATGCTAAACTTTAAGCTGCCAAGACACCGACACTTCCCAACAAACCTTGAGGTAAGAGAACAAGTTTAGCATTTACAGAGCAGCAGGAAGGGGAAGGGAAATACAGGCGCCTGTATTTCCCTTCCTGCTGCTCTGTAAATGCTAAACTTTAAGCTTCCAGGACGCCTACAGATCCCGGCAAACCTTGAGGTAAGAGAACACGTGCTGAACCTAGGTATTTCTTCTCGTGTGTTTTGGCTCTGTGTGTGTGTGTTATGTGCCGTTAAGTCGCCTCCGACCTATGACCACCCTATGAATGAAAGACCTCCGAAACATCCTGTCATTAACAATGGTAACTGTAAGCATGTAAAACTGAATAACTTAGACTCTCAGTGATGGAACCCCGTGGCGCAGAGTGGTAAGCTGCAGTACTACAGCCCTAGCTCTGCTCACGACCTGAGTTCGATCCCGGTGGAAGCCGGGTTCAGGTAGCCGGCTCAAGGTTGACTCAGCCTTCCAAGGTCGGTAAAATGAGTGCCCAGTTTCCTAGGGGTAAAGTGTAGAGGACTGGGGAAGGCAATGGCAAACCACCCCGTAAAAAGTCTGCCAAGAAAACGTCATGGTGCGACGTCCCCCCCATGGGTCAGTAATGACTCGGTGCTTGCACAGGGGACTGACTACCTTTAGGCCCTCAGGTAATTTGCTTCAAAAGGAATTCCCAACATTGCTTTGCTTTGAATGTTGTGATAGATGAAATTCTGTGGTCCCCTTTTCATCCTGAGATCTTTGCCTGCTCTCTCCCCCCCTCTTCCTTGATATGTTATCCCAAGTTAGCTGATCATGAAAAGTAGCCGCGTTTTCTCTGCACACGCTACAAACCAAACACATTTCATTTCCATTTAATTTCTTTTCGATTGCTGGCAAAGCCCAAGTCCTTTCAGCCTGTAGAAAAACAGCCCGCACATGTTTTCGTTTATTAGAACAGCTCTCCAAGTTTGAATTACGACTTCTAGGGGTGGGGAAGGGATGAGGAATAGAGTATGTGTCGTTTATGTGGACAGAGTTCATTCATGAGTCTTGGACTCCTTGGGGAAAGATCGTAGTCAATTAGCTAATTGGTTTGGGGAGGTAGCCTGTCAGTAATTCACAGAGGAAATGTCTACTTTACAGTTTGCCATAAAGAGTATATATAGATAAAGCCCCTCATGGCAGCTGAAAGCACCCCATTAAAGCCTTAACATAGAATGTCAGTAGTAATTGTAAATCCATTGCAACAAGGAGAAGAAGCAATGAAACTGCTGGTAAAACACACTTAGACATGTGAAATATTTCTCAATTAACCATTTATTAGTGCCGCAAACACACCTCACACATTTTTAACAGGCAGGCTAAAGGGGTATCCTAACGTATGTGGTTTTTTAAAGTTTTTATACAGGAGCTCTGAAATGTAAAAAGATATGTATGTATATTTATGGCTTGGCTTGTACTACATGACTAGGGCCAAGATGACAGTCCAAAACACATAAAACATTACAAATTTCAAATCTCATAGCTCTGTCCAATTAGAAATCTGTACAGCCTCATACCACTGCACAGTCTGTATGATGGAGTGGCTAGATCAGTGTTTCCCAACCAGAGATCTACAGGACATCATCAAGGATTCATCCAGAAATCATGGAATAAATAAAAATGTGAAATACTACGAAAAATTCAAAATATACCTTGACATATCGCCGTTACTAAAGTTACGTTTAGTTGCATCGCGTCTGTGTTCATTTTGTATTGTTTTTGCAAGTTGGTTTGTGATGCAGTTCAGAGCCAGTTCATATGTCCCTTAGATGGGGAGAGTGCCCGAGTGTATTCCGCTAACATGTCATTCAGCCCCAGGCTATTTCTTCTCCCTTGGCAGGTCCATGGCTCAGTGGAAGAGCACCTGCCTCGCATGTAGAGTCCCAGGTTCAATTCCTGCTGGGTCCAATTAAACAATCAAGTAGCAAGTGAGCTCCTCGTCGCCTAGGTAAATAATGCCGAGTTTGATAGTTCAGTTATCTGATTCATTATAGGCAGCTTCTTCTAGGGTTGCCAACTCCAGGTTGAGAAATTCCTGGACATTTGGGGGGTGGAGCCTGGAAAGGGTGGGGTTTGGAGAGGGGAGGGACCTCAGCTGAGTATAATACCATACAGACCACCTTCCAAGGTTACTATTTCCTCTAGGGGAACTGATCTCTGTTGCCTGGAGGTCAATTGTAATTCTGAGAGATCTCCAGCCACCACCTGGAGGCTGGCAACCCTAGCTTCTTCTGATGTTCTAGAAGGCTGGGGTGAGATTTGGGAACTCAAGGGATGTCAAGAATCCCCAGCTATGGCAATAGGTTTGAGATCTTAGAGCCTCCGCATGTGTGGAGCCTCCACCAGAGCACCCTAGTTGCAGTTTATTTCACTTTTGTTAGTATTGCTGTTTTCAATCATTCGTTCCCAAACTGCATAAAGCAGCCCCGAAAGCAGGAAAAATACAGCAAGGGGAAAATGGGTCCCTTTCAAAAGGCTCAGCTGCAAACATATGGAAATTTGCCTTCATGTTAACAGGGCAATGACTGTCCAAACATTGCTAAAGACATCGGTGGGTTGGGGGAGGTGTCAGTACCACTTTTAACAAGGAACGAACTTTTCCTGGAAGAAAACCTTAGCCTGAAAACCAGGCTTACCATTTCAGTAAGAGCTCGGCTTCAGACTTCCCTTCAACTTCCAATAATTTGGTCACTTATTTATCTGCTGGAATTAGGGATGCCAGCCTCCAGGTGGTGGCTGGAGATCTCCCGGAATTACAACTGGTCTCCAGGCCACAGAGATCAGTTCACCTGAAGAAAATGGCTACTTTGGGGGGTGGACTCTATGGAATTATGCCATGCCAAGGTCCTTTTCCTCCACAAACCCCACTTTCTCCAGGTTTCACCCCCTAGATCTCCAGGAATTTCCCAACTTGGAGCTGGCAACCCTAGCTGGAATTTATCCCACTATGAGCTCAGGATTTCTTCCATGGTTTTCCCTTCATAGCCCCATAAAAGCAGCAAGGATTATCTGCATTTCTTTCATCAACACTGGCCGTTTTCACACGTCTTACCGCCCGCCAGAACGTTGCACAAAACTCCCGGATAACAGCGTCTTCCGGGTGCAATTTCACACAAGAAGACACTGTCTGCCGGGAGTTTTGCGCAACATTCCGGCGGGCGGTAAGACGTGTGAAAACGGCCACTGTGAACGCAGAGGAATTTAAAAATTGGTAATTAATGAAGGACTATAACAATTACATATATATGATTTAAACGTTTCAGGAAAGCGCTCCAGCGGCGCAGCAGAAAAATTGGTGCCAATGTGGGCAGGACTTTCAAAAATACACACCTTCCTATCTAGACATGAGTAATGCATTCTTTCCTAAATGACTGGACTACATCAAGTTTGGGGGAAATCCTGAGAACAGGAAAATTTGGAAAGAGGAGGGTTAGATCATAACATGTGGGTGGTTCAAAAACAAGTAATCCACTTTGGAAGGCGAGAACGAGATAAAACAGCATGTGGAAGCAGCCTAAGAAAGAATGGCCGGCCCAAGGTCATCCAGTGGTCTTCAGACTTGGTTGCGGATTCGAATTCAGCTCTCTCCAGTTTTAGTTTAATGGCCTTAACTCTACAGTATTAGTCTGCAATTTTTTCAGATATGCAATTTTTTCAGTCTCTCTCCATGAGATACTGGGGCATGTGTCCGCCAAGTGTCGGGAGACACAGTGTTAGCCAGGAAGTGTAGTTTTGAAAGATAGCGGCAGCAGAGATAGCTCCGGAGGGGACAGATTCTCTCACAGCCCTCCGCCACCTCTAGGGAGCTGCACTGTCTCCCCTTCTGGAACCTTACTGCCCTTGCTGCTTAAAACTTTAAATTAACTCAGCTTCATCAGGGCAAAGGCTCCAGAAGGGGAAATGCCAGAGGTGGCAGAAGGATGTGAGAGAATCCGTCCCCTTTGGAGCGATCTCTGCCGGCTTTGTCAGTTAAAACTACACTTCCCGGCTAACATTATGTTTCCCGACACGTGAAGAACACGTGTCAAAAGTGTTATGTAGAAGGACTCTAAGCTACAAACATATGATGGTTTCAGGTGGGTAGTTGTGTTGGTCTACAGTAGAACAGCAGGATTTGAGCATATTAAATACCAAGATTTTCAGGGTTTTGTGAAGATGGGATCTCTGACTCTCCAAAGCTGATACCCTGAGAATCTTGTTGGTCTCTAAGGTGCTCCGAACTCAAATGGGAAGTCGTGTGACATCAGAGTCACATGACAGCCGAGCGCAGGTGCCAGAGTTATGACCTCGCCACTCTCAAGGCTCGTACCATGGGCAGCAAACTGAAAGAGCCAGGAATAGGAGACAGAAGACGAACACCAAGACAACCACACCAAAAGTCAGAGCCATGGAGAAATCTTCTCCAACTACAGAAGGACTTTGCCTTTGCACATGCAGGCAAAATGAGACGGCAAGGTTTTCCCTCTACACGTGCGCACTAGCTCCATCACGTTCCAAAAGGGTCCCAAACCATAGCTAAGACATTACACTGTGCAATAATAGTTTTGCTTCCTACCGAATTGGGGCAGTGGGTAAAGGACTTTCTGCAGAGGCCTGGTCGGGAAAACTTTCGGTCGGCCCCGTCTTTTCCAGCAGCCCAGTGGAAAACAGGCAACAGCAGCTAGAAAGACAAACTTCCTGACAGGAAGAGGAAATGCTTCCTCTCTGCTCTTTCTGTCTTTGGATAAATCGCCTTCCTATAGAAAGGGAATTTTATGTTTCCTGGCAGAAGGCTGATGGGACCTGTTTTTGTCAGGGGAGACACAGATCTTACAAGCGATTCCGTATGCTTCACAGAGGATTTTATGTATAACACCTCCGTGCCAAAGCATGTTCAGGTTGGCCTTTAAATCAAGTTGCTGATGTCCTGTCCTGTATCTCCAGGCTGTGCTTTAAAAAGGGAAGAAAAACCATACATCATGTAATGTTTCACTTGTTTATCCCTTCTTTTTATCCCTTCTTCCAAGGAGCACAGTGTGGCATATGTGGTTCCATTCTCTTCCATGTTAACCTAACAACAGCCCTGAGAAGTAGGCAGAGAGGGAAGTTGAGGTCATCTGGTACGCTTCATGCCTGAGGATACTCTTTTCCTGGGTGTATCCACGGAACGTACATATTTATTTTATTTACGTCATTTAAAGTCCGCCTTTCTCACTGAGACTCAAGGCGGATTACACAGTATGAGGTTAATACGATCAGTATCAAGTAAGTACATTTCAATACAATACCATAAGGGAAACAGATACAAGTTTAAAGACATAGCATTAGCAAGGATCCAAGACATAGTAGAGATACTGAAGCAAAACAGGATCAATTCTAGGACTAACATTAGACAGCATGGAGCGCTGGTTGTACATAGGAGAACATATTTAAAGCATATTTAATATATGAGGCAAAATTTAATATATGAGGCAAAAATGGTGATGAAGTCTATGGTCCCCAACTTGTTAGTGAAGCACCTGAGACCCCATCCCTACAATGCAGCCCTCCCATTTGAGTAAAAAGCCTTTTTGAAAAGTTCGGTTTTGCATCGTTTACGGAAAGCCAGGAGAGTGGGGGCTCTTCTGACTTCCTCAGGCAGGTCATTCCACAGGATAGGGGCCACCACAGAGAAAGCCCGTGTATGGGCTGCTGTTGATTTTGCCCATGTGCAGGGTGGCACCTGCAGGAGACCCTGTTCAGATGAGCGAAGCGGCCGTGGAAGGGCATAGGGAGGGAGGCGGTCCCATAGGTATGCTGGGTGTCCATGCTTTGCACGGATGGGCAGGCCAGGTAATTCAGCTCCATCACCCAGCATGGCTGCCCAGGCTCCTGCAACTGTTTGGTGCTGCCGCTGGCCTGAGGAAGCGGCCAGCCTGCTCGAGCACTTGGTTGGTTTTCTGCGGCTGCATGGCACCACCCAGGAGTGGCTAGCCAGCCTGGGCACCCAGAAGTGGGTTGGCGCAATGACATCATTTTGTGCCAGATGGGAGCATTTGCATGCATGAATGTAAAAAAAAAAAAAAGATCAGTGCCATCCCCCCTCTCCCCAGGGTCTGGTTTTATTCCAGACCCCATCTCGCAATCCTAGACTAGGCCCACGGTGGTGCTCAAGGAGGCAACAGGGTCTGCTTAGACAGCCAGCTTGATGTAGTGGTTCAAATAGGATCTGAGAGACACGGGTTCAAATCCTCACACACACTCATTCCGGCCTACCTCGCAGGGTTATTGTTAGGCTAAAATAGAGCAAGGGAGAGACCGATGGATGGGGGTCTGTGCTCCTTGAAGGGACGGAAGCATTAAAAAAAAGAATACACAAAATAAAAATAAATCTACTCCGTCCTACTTGCTTTTACGCCGTTTTTAAGGCCCAACCCCCCCCCCATGTGACTTGCAGTCAATGTTGCCAGCCCTTTACCCTTACAAAGGGCTCTGTTAAAACTAGTTGCCAGTCAGGGCTATCCCGACAACAGCACTTGCTGATATGAATAACACACAGTTACTGTAATGCTATCAAAAATCTTTAAAGTGCTCAGTGCCAAACTGTACTTTACACAATAATTTACACAAAATCCAAAACCAAATTTCAAGCATGTATAACAAGGACGACAACGTCCCTTAAAGGTAGTCCCTGGGACCGTCCCCGCAGTGCGTTGAATTCTTGCACATGAGTATTTTTGATCCTATTATGGAACTTTATGACTGTTTTGGTGGCCCCTGATGAAGTGGATATGTCGTGAAACAAGCTGAACGAACAAGCCGGCAGCTTGTAGGGCCAGGGGAACCCCCTTTGGGGTCTTCCCCTCTCTTCTCCTTCTTGACTTCCACCTGCATTTGGAGACGAAAAGAATAAAACATCACTAGTCAATATCTTCTTGGCTACTACACCGTACTTACCTGAAGTTTGCGGCTGGGGAACCCTCTCGATGCACGTCGGGTTCCCTTCTTCAATTGTACCTGCATTTGGGATTAACTGTTTATCAACCTCAAGGGAGTCTTGAGCTCTTCAAGCAAGAATACACGCGAATGGAAGGACTTTGAAAGCTCCCAGGGACTACCTTTAAGGGACGTTGTCGTCCTTGATATTCGTGCTTGAATTTGGTTTTGGATTTCTTGTAAATTATTGTGTAAAGTACACTTTGGCACTTTAAAGATTTTTGATAGTATTACAGTAACTGTGTATTATTCATAGCAGCAAGTGCTGTTGTCGGGATAGCTGATCTGTTTCACTTGGCGTTTCCCTTTGGTTTGTTACAGTCAGGGCTATACAGCAATGAAGACCGAGCCAGATGGGGGAGAAAGAGAAACAGTCCTGAAGATTATTGTAGGTCTGTCGTTCTGCAGAGCTTGTGATAAGAATTACTTGTCCTCCACCCACCCTTTGCTGCTCTTTCTAACACTCCCAAGGCTTCGTTCCTTCCTATATAGAGAGATTGAGTTTTTTGCTGACTTCTGGTTTCATTTCGGGAGGAAAAAAGAGCCAGTGCGAGAATGAAAGCTGCAAAAGAATAGACTGAGGCATCCTCTTTTTGGAAAAAATAACATCCAAGGAGAGATTTCCTGCACTCGTGGAAGGACCGCGTTAAAGGGAAAGCATTTCCTAAATATAAACAGGCTCTTAGATGCAACTGCTTGATGGTTCCTGCTGAAAGGGTGGGGTCTCGTGTAGTCGTGTTGACAGCGAATGGATAGTTGTTCTCCAGGGCTCTCCCATCACAGGCCTCCTTCATTAGCACAAGATGAATTGGTCCATAGAAAAACAGACATCCCCCCACCCCCCTCTCCATTTATTGAATTCAACAGGATATCTGTCTAAAGGTGGAAGAGAGGGCCAGTTGCATCTTTGAATACGTGTTTACTTGGTTTTATCAAGAATCTCAGCGGTTAAGCCGAATTGTTTTTATCGTATTTTGTACTCTGCTTGCTGACAGACTGAGTAGTCTTTTTCATTCTGGTAATCTGCCAAGGCCTAGGGTTGCTAACTTCCAGGAAGGGCCTGGAGAATTCCTGGAGTTACAATTGATCTGCGGGTAGCCAAGTCATGTTTAGGAAATGCCTGGAGATTTGGGGGTGGAGCCTGGGGAGGGCAGAATTTGGGAAGGGGAGCGAGCTCAGCTGGGTATCATGTCAGAGAGTCCACCCTCCAAAGCAGACATTTTCTCCAGGGGAACTGATCCCTGTCACCTGGAGATTAGTTGTTATTCCAAGAGATGTCCAGCCCCCACCTGGAGGCTGGCAACCCTAACGGATCTCCAGTTGCCAAAGATCAGTTCTGTTGGAGAAAACGGCTGCTTTGGAAGGTGGTGGACTCTATGGTATTATATGTTGTGGAGCTTCCAACCCTACCCAAATCCTTCTCTCTCTCTCTCTCTCTCTCTCTCTCTCTCTCTCTCTCTCTCTCTCTCTCTCTCTCTCTCTCTCTCACACACACACACACACACACACACACACACACACACACACACACACAGCCCAAAATCTCTAGGAATTTCCCAACCCAACTTTGGCAGCCCAGCTCCATTACATTACATTATTCTATTTTACCAGAAATTTTAGATTAAATGTTTTTATCATACTTTGTAATTACTGATTGGCTGAATGGTTCTTAGCATATTTGTATATTTGTATTTGGGGCCCTCACATTTGCAAGAGGGGGCTTTTATTAATTAATTTATTTATTTATTTATGTCATTTATAGTCCACCTTTCTCATGAGACTCAAGGCGGATTACATAGTGTGAGATTAGTACAATCAGTTGCAAGGACAAAGGCAGGCATTTCCAAACAGTGTCAAAGACATTTCCATAAACCATGTCATAGGGTAAATGAATACAAGTTGACAAAGACACAGCATTAGCAAGGATCCAATACGGGGTTGAAGAATTGCTGAAACAGAACATAGTCGGTTCTAGGACTGACATTAGACAACATGAAGCACAAGCAGTATATAGGAGTACATATTTAAAGCAGTAGATAATATGTAAGGCAACATAATGGTGAAGTCTATGGTTCCTAACTCATCAGCAAAACATCTGAGACCCCCTCCCTACAATACCGCTCTCCTATCTGAGGAAAAAGCCTTTTTGAATAATTCGGTTTTGCATTGTTTGCGGAAAGCCAAGAGCGTGGGAGCTCTCCTGACCTCCTCCGGCAGGCTGTTACATAGGGTAGGCGCCACCATTTGCTAACAACATAATGACATCACTTCTAGTGTGGCAGGAAATGGCATAATGATGTCACTGGTGATAGATCAGGATGGGTAGTTAGTCTGTGGCAAAAGAAAAGAGCAAGAGTCCAATTTAAAATGAGTAAGGGAAAAGGGACAAGGGGTTGGAAAACTGTTGGAAGTCAACAAAAGGGGGGGAATGGAGGGGGTTAGAATTGGAAAAATTAAAGGAAATGATTGTAATGTACAATTTAATGACATCTAATCCAACAAAAAAAATTATTAAAAAAAAGAAAGAAAAGAGCAAGAGTCCAGTAGCATCTGTAAGACTCACAAAATTTGTTGCAGGGTATGAGCTTTCATGAGTCACAGCTCACGAAACCTTGGGTACCTGAAGAAGTGAGCTGTGACTCATGAAAGCTCATACCCTGCCACAAATTTTCCTAGTCTTATAGGTGCTACTGGACTCTTCTACTGATATCGCTGGTGACACTCTAGCATTTGGTCAAAACTCTATGGTGCAGCCTCCTGCCCCCAGCAGGAACATGGCAACCCTATTTGAGACCCAGTGAGATTATAAATGAAGCTAATAGTAATAATTTCGGAGTGAGATTTCAAAGCTGCAGGTTCCCGTCTGTCCTGAACGGAGGGAAAACAAAGCGTCGCTCTGCTGTATGGTTCGCAGCTGACATTTCTCTGACAACATGAAAACTGGTTGTTATGATCGCCACTTAGTCAATCCGCTTTACACCCTCTCAAACAATTGACCTGAGCTTTGAGTTCAAAGCAAAGCTGTTTACAAACCTGGCCTCTTTCCAGTTTAATTAAGACAAATTTGCCGAAGCTTAGCTGTGAAATGGCCGAGCTGGAAGCTCTTGAAAGCTGACCTCTCAGAAAGATTGCCTAACACCAAGAAAGGGTGGAGAAAGAAAAGATTGGGATCTGCTGTTCAGCACGAAGCTGTGCAATGGCTGGAATTCGACACATGCTTACTTGGGAGTAAGCCCCATTGAAGAGAGTTGGATTTAGGCTGAGGAAGCATGCATGGGCTGGGGCTGGGATGTTTCTGAATCCCCTTAGGAATACAGCCTGAACTAATGGAAGGCTAAAATGTTCACCCTTAATTTCTAGGCTAAGTACCAGGGGTAGAAGCTTTAAGACTGAGAGCTACTGTAGCATAGTGGTTAAGTGGTTAGGCTGCAAGTCAGCACTTTGCTGGTTCAAATCCCACTACTGCCATGAGCTCAGCAGGTGGCCTTGGTGAGCCACTCCTCAGCCCAGCTCCCCAGCTGTGTTGTGGGGATAATAATAATACTGACTTTGTTCACAGTTCTGAGTGTGGCACTAATCTGTCCAGAAGAGCAGTATATAAGCACATGGTTATTATTATAGTAGCTGCCATAGCATAATGGTGAAGTGGTTAGGCTGCGAATCAGTACTTTGCTAGTTCGACTCCCACGACTGCCATGAGTTCAGCAGGCAGCCTTGGGTCAGCCACTCCTCTCAGCCCCAGCTCCCCAGCTGTATTCTGGGGATAATAATAACACTGACTTCATTCACTGCTTTCAAGTGTGGCACTAATCAGTCGAGAAGAGTGGTATATAAGCACACTGTTCTTCTCGTTGTTGTTATTTCACATGTCAGTAGACATGTCAGTTTATTTACAAAACTTAAGCCTGCCGTTCTCCAGTTAAGTTTCCGGTGATTCCTAGAGCAACGTGACATCACTTCCTGGCTTTCCTTGGAAGTGATGTAATGCCATCGCACAATGGTGGATTTTTTTAATCTCCCCCCCCCCACCTGCTGCTGGAGTGCTGGAAGGCAGTGTGAGCTGGGGGTAGAAGATCTTCCATCCCCTGTGGGCAAATTGCAAGCCTACTCAGGCCCTATTTGTATAAGGCCTGATGTCAGCACCCCCCCACCCCCATCCTCATCATCTGTGAGGGGTGTGGCAACCTATTTCCCCACTTCTGCTCCTGTCTAGATAGTAAAGGGGCTGGTGTGCAGTTGCCAACTCCTGTTTGGGAAATGCCTGGGGATTTGGGGATAGAGCTTAGGGAGGACAGGATTTAGGGAGAGGAGGGAAGGGACATCAGCAGGGTATAATGCCATAGACTCCACCCTCCAAAGCAGCCATGTTCTCCAGGGGAACTGATTTCTGTAGTCTGGAGAGCAGGTGCAATTCCAAGAGATCTTCAAGCGCCATCAGAAGGTTGGCAACCTCAGGCAGGCGCCCTGTTGCCAGGTAACCAAAATGATGGCCTATCTGTCACAAGAGAAGAGGGTTTTGTTAAGGGGTTGGAAAGCCGTGTAGCATACAACAGGCTTTTGTGAGGAAGAAGCAACTATGGGAGAACCGAGTCAGTTCTGGGGTGCTTGTAGGCCTCATTTCAAGGAGTGGATGGAGAAGGATTCTGTCGCTGACCATATGGAGGGAGAGAAATCTCAGAAGTCTGGGTTCTGCAGATACATTGGTACACTGCCTACATTTCCCATCAAAACTTGAGGGAAGCAGACAAGTGTCCAATCTGTGCCTTTTGTCACTTGTGGTTCTGCTCAGTGGCTGCTTGAGAAGCACTGACGTGGTTTTCCGTGTCCGATTTCATTAATACGTGAAGGTGCCAGAAACTGAATAGCCTATCAGAGTCCATCTTCTCGTCTCCCCTCCAGGGTCTCAGGTAGAGGTCTTTGACATCACCTATCACCTGAGAGAAGCAGAGTTGTTGTGAGAATTAAAAATGGAGGGGAAAGAACCCAGTGCATTATTTTGAGCTCCTCCACCCTCAGAAAGGTGATACATTTTTTTAAAAGGTAGTTTAAAAAAGGGATAATTTCTCCTGCAAAATACCATGCTGTGGAGTAAGGTCACTTTAGGGGTACAATATCCCAGAGATATTGTAAGGAATATTAAATGTTTCTACAAAGATGCTTGTGGTCTTTTTTTTAAAGTTTTTATTTAAAGAAAAACAAACAACAACAAAAACAATAAACAATGAATAAAATAATATAACAATATACAAAAGCAATAAACACAGAATATATAACGGCCTATTATTCTACAAAACTATTTATTCTCTCCATCCCCTTACTTACATACACTCAACATTTATAATCAAAGTTCTAAAATGTTAATTTTACAATTGGTCTACTTTAATAATAGCTGTTCTTAGTTTTTCTTAATTTTCAGCTACGTAATCAAAAAAGTCTTTCCGTTTTTTCTATAATTCTAAGATTGGTCTATTATGTATATAAGAAGTTAATTTGGCCAGAGACGCATACTGTTATCTTGAGTGGATTTGCCACAGTATCAATTGCCTGGTGGGAATCCATCGCAAAGCTTTCATCCATTTATGAAGGGTTTCACTGGGGGCGGGGAAATAAAAATGACTAATCTTTTCATCATACAACTTTCTCAGAGGACAGAGTCCCAAAAGCTCAGAGCTGTGTAACTTTAGATCCCTTCCCTTCGCCCGTTTGGATCGAAAGGTCAATATTTGTAGGGGACGTTTCTGCAGCTTTCCGAGAGACAGTTTAATTAAAGATTCGCCCTTCAACACTCAGACTCAAAGCATTCCTGTCCTTTTGAAATGCTGGTTTGTTTTGTGTGTACAACATTATATTTAAAAATAAACTCTGATGGGGAAGGTCGTTACCCGCCTCCGCTGTATTTACTTTGGCTGAAAATGCCTTTCCACGTTCCCTGAAAAAGTCCTGCTTTCTGCAAACGATGCAAAACCGAATTATTCAAAAAGACTTTTTACTCAGATAGGAGGGCTGTCTTGCAGGGAGGGGATCTCAGATGATCCGCTAATGATTTAGGAACCGTAGACCTCACCACTATGTTGTATTGCATTCCTACTAACGCTCTCTCTTTGTGCACTTGCGTCTGTTTATCCTATGGCAGGGGTGGGCAAATTGTGGCCCGTGGGCCACATGCGGCCCGCTACAGCGTTTTTTGTGGCCCGCCAAGACAGTAGAAAAGTGTGATAGGGTACATTTGTCTCATTAAACTGATTCTAAAATTAAATGTGCTTGCAGCTATAGATGATATGAAATTAGCACAATAAATAAATTGAATAAAACAACCACTATTTTATTTAATTTATATTTATTGATTTTTATGATACAATTTATACCTTTTCTGAAATGCAAAGTTAACTAATGAATGCAATCATTTTAAAAGGTGCGGCCCTCCGCTAACCTCCGCTCCCACAAAGTGGCCCCCAAGCCAAAACAATTGCCCACCCCTGCCCTATGGCATTGTTTGTGGAAATGTTCCTGATATTGACTGTACTAATCTCACACTGTATAATCCGCCTTGAATCTCAGTGAGAAAGGCAGACTGTAAATGACATAAATTAATAAATTAATAAAATTTTAAAAACTTGTATGAGATAATCCTTTAGGGAGAAGGAACACACCGATTGCTTAGCGACCAACTTGTGCAGCCTCCAGTCCCCTCAGTTTGTGCTGTTAGGGTCCCGGTGGTCATTTTCTTGAATCAGTGCGGTATTGTGGTTGCATTAGGATTCTGGCTGCGGATTCAAATCCCCAAAGCTACACAGCTCTTTGAGTAACCTTGAGCTTGCCATTCTCTCTCAGCCTAATCCACCTTGCAGAGTTGTTGCAATAACAACAACAACAACAACAGTCAATTTATATATACTGCCCTTCAGGACAACTTAATGCCCACTCAGAGCAGTTTACAATAAAAACATGGAAGACAAAATGGGCAACATGGAAGACAGAATTTTGTCCAGAAGTGATCGAATGGATGGATAAATTGTATGACTATGCCTCTATGGCTAAATTAACTTCTTATATGCATAACAGACCAGCACAGGAATTCCAGGAAAAATGGAGAGAATGGGTTGAGAAATTCTTGGAGGTCTGGGCAGAGCCTGAGGAGAGGAGGGAGCTAAATGGGGATGTGATACCATAGATTTTGCCCTCCAGGTCTGCCATTTTCTGAACTGATCTCTGTAGTCTTGAGATCAGTTGTAATTCCAGCAGATCTCCAGGCGCAACCTACGGAGGGAGATTAACCTTCCTTTATACCCTTTTCCCAACCGAAACCACCTAAACAATTTCTAGGATTTGGAGAGAAAACCGTGACCATATGTTAGGGTTGCCAGGTCCCCCAATTCCCCTGGTGGGAGATCAGGAGCCCAGCACTTACCTTGCCATGTTCATGTCCACGCACACACGCAGTGTGCTCCTGTATTGCCCAATGACGTTACTTCTGGGAAGTGACATCATCGCACCTGTCAAGGGGCGGCCTGGGAGTACTCCCACGCTCACCAGGGTGCTGAATCGGGTGGATTCGGGCGCGAATCGGGCCACAATGGGGCATGATTTTGCCCGAATCAGGCCTGCTGCAAGGCACAGTTGGGCCCAAATCAGGCCATTGTGGGCATGGGAACACGCCATGCTGCCTGGGGGTGCACTGCAACACCTGGGGGGCATGCCCTGGGAAACGTGCACTCCCACCGGCCACATAAATGGAGGAAGGGGTGGAGGGTGGGAGCAGGAGATCCCCCACCCCGGGCGGGGGAATGGCACCCCTACCGTATGTCTTTTCCCAAGACTATGCATAATTCTATAAACCTTTGTGATGTCTCTTCTCCCATCTTTCCCCTTTGATGTGTTTTCTTTAAACTACAGGCATTCCCAGGCTTTGCAGACTCTAATCTCAGTTATCTGGCAGAAATACGGCTTTTCTAGTTGGACCAGTAAAATTCTAGCTGGCAGCTGGCTTGATGGGTGGGCCTTGGGCTGTCGCTTGGTCTCAACCGCTGGCGCTGAGCACAGTGTCGTGGCCAGACAGGTTAATTGCTAATTCGCTTCCTTGCTAATGGGGGCAAAAGAGGATCATGTCAAATCACCGACGTTTGATTTATGAATCTCCCTGGCTGTTGCTGTCAGAAGATAAAAAGCCACCCTTCCATCACTGGGGCTGCTTTTTGTCACTTAGAACCATCCCTTCGAAGCAGGAGTCTGGCTGAATGAGCTAGACATGGCGGTTTGTGCCTGCTGGTGAAATGTCTGGTACATGGAAATGCAGGATAAGGAGCACAATTCGGTCGGAGATGTCCCCTATCAGTTTAACTCCTTGATCCCCTCGTTATTTGGAGATAGATGGATTGATATGAGCTGATCTCAGGGAACAGAATTAAGGTTAGAATAACGGGGACGGTGGCTTGTGTGGGGAGAAATTCACACACAAGGTTATAAAGTCACAAGCGGCTTGGAGCCTAAGGGGTGGATATGCTTTTTTTGTTTTAGTTTTTAAAATTCCCGTTTGCTGATGTCCTTGGCAGAAGCTGGAATGGGTGACAAATTCAAGGGGTAAGATCATTGATCTTTTGCAGCAAAATACTAAAACCTAATTTATGCATTCAAAAGAGCGAGGCAGCAAGAAGGGGGCAGAATGCTGAGCTGGTAAATGGACTGCTCCTGTTTAGACGGCAGGCGGAAGGTCCCATTTTCGAATTCACCCTTCTGTTACTAGCTCCCTGCAAATAGAAAACCAACGGATCAAGCAAAAAGAAGAGTAGATGCTTTCTAGATTTTATGCTAGTTTTCTCCTTGCATGGAGATCTGTCATTATTGCAATCAGGGGTTATTTCGTAGAAAAAGAGCTGGAGGAACTCATTAGCATAACTCATTAGCATATGCCATGCTCCTTGCCATCACCAGAAGTGTGTTATTAGCATAACTGATTTGCATATGCCACACCCCTGACATCACCTATCCTGGCTGTTTTGGACCCAATCCTGGCCATTCAGGGCTGGAATTGGGCCCAAAATGGCAGAAAGGGGCTGAAAATGTCCGAAATGGGGCCCAAAACGGTCAGGACCGGGCCGCTGCTGAGTGGAAGAGTGATCCACAACCCGTCAGAGGCCCGATCCAGGCTGTTTTGGCCCCAATCCAGGCTGAAATGCGCCCAAAATGGCCGAGAGTCTGGTGGGCGGGGCCACCTGACGTGACCTCTTTGGGGAACTGCCGGAACTGTGTTCCAGCATGTTCCCCCTTGAAATGATCCCTGATTGCAATGCATTAAAATGCAGGCAGATGCGGTGCAGTCGATCTGAGCAAGTGGGCTTCGGACCACAATAAATCTGTTAAGGTGCCACCAAACTCCCTCGGGCCTGAGTGCATCTCCATGAAAAAATTATTAAAAGGATTCATTTCGCTTCCCTGTTGTTTCCCTGCGTCCTTTCGATGCCTCTGGCTGCATTGTTCTCCTCCTAACAGCCTCACTTCCTCTCTAGCTAGTTTCCTGCTTCTGATGTATTTTAAAGAAATATTTATTATTAGGCTTTTTATATCCTGAGGAACCTAATCCTTTGCTTTGCTTGCCCTAGCGTACAGCGTTCATGTACATGAGGTTTGTGTTTTTAAAAAATGTCCTTCGAGTGTGCATCTAATAGACTTACAGTGAAATCCTAAGGAGAGTTACTCTAGTTTAAGCCCAGTGAAATCAATGGGCTTAGACTGCAGTAACTCTGCTTAGGATTTCATAGGTAACTGTGCCAGCATTCTTTTGGATTTGTGTGTGATCTTCCAGCTTGTCAGAGACTTATTGTATTTTCAAATATCTTCTGTATTCCTCCCCAAAATATGCCCCCCAGTATAGTTTCTACTTTCCTTTTAACTGATACTCATACTTGGGAAATTTCCCTCTTTTGAAATTAAATATGACTTTGGCTATGCGGGGCATTTTTTACTCGTGGCATACATTGAATTCAATGGCTTTGTAGTCAGCAATTAAGACCTAACATGAAACCATGGTTTATCTTTTATCACAGTCGATTTGCAGCATAAAGATTCGGCACACAGATGATCACTCAGACCTAGTGTGCCTCACATCACCTTCACACTGATCTCTGTAGCCAGCAGTGGTGTAGTGTGGGGGGCCAGAGGGGCGGCCGCCCCGGGTGCAAAATTATTAGGGGGCACCAGCCACCAAGAAGAGTCTACACCATGTCTGTGGGAGCCAGGAGGCCACCTGCGCCACCCTGGCTGCCTGCTGCGCCAACGGGGTGGCCGGCTTGCTGGGCGCCAAGCTGGCCCTCCACGGCTGCTGGCCAAGGAGCATGCTGAGCAGGTGGCAGGGGCGTGGGCGGCTGCGGTGAGCAGCTGTGGCAGAGGGGTAATGGACGGGGAGGCGAGTGGCACTGAATCAAAGGAGTGCTCCTGGAGGGTGAGCAGGTGTGGCGGAGGGGTAAGGGATGGGGAGGCGAGCGGCCCTGAATCAGGGGAGCGCTCATGGGGGCGGCTGTGCCCTGCAGGATGCCGTCACTTCCTGGAAGCGACGCTATCGTGCGCGGGCCCGGGAGCACAAACACACGCACACTTTGCATGTGCGTGTGGCATCTCAGGCACTATCTCCTGCCCTGGGCTCTCGTAACGTATGCTATGCCGCTGGTACCCAGAGAGAGGTGGTGTACAGTGGCAGGTCAAGAGAAAAAGTAGGGATCCCAGCTCTTTTGAGTGACATCTTTGCTCCACCCTGGGAATGCTCCTGTGCTTCGCAGCAAGTCGATTTGGACCCCAAACAGGCCCAAATCGACCCACATAGGAGCGTTTCCACCCCCTGTGTGATGACATCACTTCCTGGAAGTGACATCATCACACACACACCTTGGAGTGCATGCATAAAAAAGGTGAGTTCCAGGTCTCCCCCTCCCATCAAGAGGGTAAGAGGACATGGCTACCTTTATAACAAGCCAGAATTAAGCTAGGGTGCCTGTCTCCACGTGTTATGTAAAAGCACAGTTAAATCGAGCTGTGATTAATAAGCCAGCTTCAAACTATGGCTTCAAATCTGGTTTAATGTCTCCTAACTAGCCACAGTGAGTGGAGTGGCCTGTGATCAGACGATCACATGAACATCTTTCGTTTAATTAAATCTGGGTTTTGTAAGCCAAGCCACTGGTAAGCCAAGCCACTGAAAAATTGTTACACCACTTAGGCCACCTTGAACCACGTGGAAAAATGGAGTATAAATGTTTTAATACATTAAAAGTTAATAATAAAAATTAATTAATAAAAATTTTAAAACTGAGAACCGTTAAGGAGTGCAAAATAGTAGAGTCCAGTAGCACCTGTTCTCTTCATCAGATGCACTGTGGTTCTCGAACTGTGGTTCTCGAAAGCTTATGCTACAATTAAGTGGATTCGTCTTAAAGGTGCTACTGGACTCGCTACTATTTTGTGACTACAGACTAACACGGCTAACTCCTCTGCATTACGAAGTGCGGTGAGAGAGAGGGGGCTGAATCTTGGTCTCTGTTGACATCAGCGTCTCACAGCTTCCTAACACTGTCAGATTTCCCAAATAAAGACATGGATATCCACAGACGAGGACTTCCAGAATGAGAAATGGCTCAAAACAAGTCTAATGTGAACACCACCTCAACCATCTTGTACAACAGTCTCTAAGAGTCTCTCTACACAAGACATCTGAGACGGGGATGCTCAAGTGAAAGAGCTTACACTTGTTCTCCCATTGTGGATACTCGCGCATTGCTTGGGAGACAGAGCACACTTGAATATAAGACCACACGGGAAGTAAGTCTCTTGAGCGCCCTTGTATAAGTTGTCTTGTGTAGAGAGAAGCGAAGCTCATTAGATTGTAGGGGAAATCCACAAATTACCAATTCTTCAGTGCTGAAAATGATACGGGAATGTCTCTAAATTATAAATTCTGTCACTGGGTTGGCGAGGCAGAAACGACAGAATCTTGGCAACAGGATGAGCGAGCGTCCACCTTGGGTCCCTCAAAAGCAGGTAGAGATCGAAAAACTTGGGCCAAATGAGTTTTAGTTATTTAGTTATTTATGCTCCACTTTTCTCCCCAGGGGAGAAACCAGGAGACACACAAAACAGGTTTCATCACCATTCTCCCCTCCTTTTTTTATCCTCACATCCTATGTGAGGTATCTTTAGCTGAGACAGACTGGGTTGCGGGGGGAGAACTCTATGGGATTATGCTATGATAAGGTCCTTTCCCTCCCTAAATCCCACTTTCTCCAGGTTTCACCCTCCAGATCTCCAGGAATTTCTCAAGTTGGAGCTGGCAACCCTACATACTAGGGATTCAGAACTGGGTCCTAGATCCTGGTTCTGCACTGTAACCCCTACACCATGCTAGCTTTGATGTGTTTTGAACCAGCAATCAGATGTGATTGAACTAACATTCTCAGTCGCAACTCTTAGCCATTATGTTATGCCACCTACAAGTCCACTTTTCCCAAGATAGTTACAGTTGGGTAGCCGTGTTGGTCTGCAATAGAACAGCAGAATTTGAGTCCAACAAGATTTCAGGGTAGAAGATTTCAAGAGGCAAAGCTCCCTTCCTCAGATACAAGAAAGAGTGCTTACCTTCCTGTGTGTGTGTGTTACGCACCATCAATTCACCTCCGACCTATGGCGACCCTATGAAGGAAAAACCTCCAAAATATCCTATCGTTAACAGACTTGCTCAGATCCTGCAAACTGGAGGACATGGCTTCTTTTCTTGAGTCAAGCCATCTCGTTTTGGGTCTTCCTCTTTTCCTACTGCTTTTCACTTTTCCTAGCATTATTGACTTATCCAGAGAATCTAGTCTTCTCATGATGTGACCAAAGTACGATAGCCTCGGTTTTGTCATTTTAGCTTCTAGGGAGAATTCAGGCTTGGTTTGACCCAGTACCCACTTATTTCTCTTTTTGGCTATCTGTGGTATCCGCAAAATTCTCCTCCAGTACCATATTTCAAATGAATCAATTTTCTTCCTGCCAGCTTTCTTCACCATCCAACTGTCACATCCATACATAGTAATGGGGAATACCATAGTTTGAATTATCTTGATCTTGGTTCCAAGAGAGACATCTTTATCTTTAAGGATCTTATCTAGCACCCTCACAGCTGTTCTTCCAGGTCTCAATCTCCTTCTGATTTCTTCATTTCAGTCTCCCTTTTGGTTGATGATTGAGCCAAGGAATAGAAAATCTTGAGCAATTTCAATTTCCTCATTGTTAACTTTAAATTGTGTAATTCCTCAGTAGTCATTACTTTTCTCTTCTTGATGTTCAACCGTAATCCTGCTTTGGTGCCTGTAATCAGCTTTCCTTTCAACAGATGCTAATTTCTTCTCTAAGTCAAACTGTGTTGGACCGTTGTACCTTTGCAACCTGACTCCCTTCTGTGCTTTGCCCCTCTCATTCCTGACTGGGTTCAAAAGGCTCAGGGATCTCCACTCCTACTCATATCTGACAAAAGGGGCTTTGACTCTCAAAAGCTTGAACCCTGGAAATCTTGTTGGTCTTTAAGGTATAATATCATAGGGTGCACCCTCCAAAGCAGCTGTTTTCTCCAGGAGAACTGATCGCTCCCATCTGGAATAGATGATCTCCAGTCTCTACCTGGAGGTTGGCAACCCTAGCTTTCAGCTAGACATGGGGCTGATCTTAAAGTAAGCGCAATAATTTTAAGCGGCCTGAAGCAATATACAGAGTCTGATCTTCTTTGCATGACAAGGGTAGGCTCAATCTCTTGCACATAACAGAGACTAATTTTTTTCTTTCGTTTAAGTGCCCCCCAAAAAAGTTCAAGAAAAGAGAACAAATATGATCCCTATCTCAGTCTTAGATTGCACAGATGTTGGACTTGAAAATGTCTGCAAAAGTTACTAACTCAAAAATGTTGACTTACCTACCACCATACAGTCATGTTAGTCTCTTGCAGCCTATCAGGAAGTTAAAAAGAACCAACTCTTGTCAATTTTCTTTCTCTGGTAGTCGTCTAGAATAGAGGCAGACATGAACCGAAATATGAACCAAAGTTTGCCACGAACCGAGTCGGTTCGTGGGAGCACATTTCTCATGAACCATGATGAATTTTAGCCCGGTTCGTTTGGTTCGTATTTTGGTTCGTTACAGCAGACAGCCAAGCGCCGATCAATCAGTTTCCTAGGCAACAGGGGGATGGGCTCTCTGCAGACCTTCTGCTGACCCAGATGTGCCGTTTTCACGAACAGAGCGAACTGGTTCGCGAACTGGGGCAAGTTCGTGAAAGTTTGTGATTCGTGGTTCATGAAATGTGATGAACCACGAATGCATGATTCACATTTTCCTGGTTCATACCCATTTCTAATCTAGAAGCAATTTTCAACTCGCAATGAGTGATCAGGAGAGGCATCTTTTTGGATCTTGATACTCGAATGTGAATTAATGTGATTAGTGTTACTTAATTAAGCTGAGGTTTGTGTGCTTTCCCCAGGCCAGAATGACTCAAACAATGATTAAAAAGACCTCACTATTATTTGCTTTAATAACTACCAAAGCCAAATATTTAATTCCACTATAAAAACTTGCGATGTTTATGTCTTGTGAGGTCCAGAGGTATTTGCCTGCTAAGCCAGTGTTATTTTCAACCATGCAGACTATTAATATGCTGGCAGCAACTTTAAATGTCAGAACGTAAACTTTTCTTTCCTCAAGTTGAGCAGGGATGGGGGAAATATTCTGTTTGGGTAACTTGGGGGTGGGGCAGAGAGAGAAGAGGCAAGAAAAATACATACAGCATAGTTGCCAGAATGGACTAAAATGTAGAAAACTGAAAATAAAGAAACAGAATAGGGAAGAGCATGGAATAATGGAGCCAGTGAATGAAATGGCACAGGGTCAGGCCTCAAAGAACCAGGCAGTGCGGTATCCAAGATGGCACTAACACAGGTGCAAATCAGTTTTCTGAACATTGGATTAAGTTTTGACTTGGCTCTGCTTTGCTTTCTGCCTACCTAGAATGCAGTTTGGCTCACTTGCACGAGTCATTCATAGAATAATAGGGTTGGGAGGGACCTCCAGTCTCTCTCTGGTTTATGCCTGCGTTGATTGGCTTCTTGACTCTTTATATGCAGCAACCAAGATAGAATCAAGGGCTGGCTTTCTTGCACTCTGTGGACAATAATCCATTAACATAAACTTTTTCACACTTGAAAGAGTAGGGTTGCCAACCTCAAGGTTGGTCCTGAGGTCCTCCCAGAATTACAACTGATCTCCAGACTACAGAGGTCTGCAGATCCATTGTAATTCTAAGAGGACTCCGGGCCCCATCTGGAGATTGGCAGCCTTAGCCCAAGACCATGGATCACTGCTGCAGTTCAGATTAGAGAAGTCTGACCTTGACAGACCAGAGGTCTAACTCTCTGGAAGGCAGCTTTATGTGCTCATGTGTCACTCCTGGCTTTGTGCTCTGGGTTTCTCTGGAAGGAGAGGCCTCAAACAAAGTTAAGATGAGGTCATTTAAACTATCTCCCTGCCAGACAGGATTTGTTCATGGTGATGTTGTTGGCTGTCTTCATAGCTGAAGTGTTAAAACTCTCCCACCCAAAAGTCCCTCTGGGAGGGTTATTCCATGCTATAAGATTTCTCATAGATGAATCCTGCGTTTGGGGTTTCTCTGGTTTTTCTATATGCATTTGGAGGTTTGTTACGCAAGTGCTGACTCTTACGCTATTTCGTGCAGAATCCATCCCGGACATTTCAGTTGCTTTCTAAACAATTCTAGTTTCTGGTTGTCGTGGCTTTGGAGCAAAATTATAAAAACGTGTTCGTATCCTTCTAAACATTCTACACATCTGTGTCACCCCTTCCTTACCAAAACAAATGTCTAAATAATGTTAAATCGAAATGTATTTGGATGTAGAGTTGCCATCCACCAAGGGGGATAAAACACAACAAACTACAGTTTGTTAAAAACCAAAAGAATCAGAAACCCCGTGGATGAGCCAATATACAATTCACCAAAATATAAAGGAGCTAAATTTGCATTAAATACTATCTGCTGGTATAAATAAAATAAAAAATAAAGCTGTTGCAAAGTTGTAATATATACCAATGAATGCTGTTATGAAAAGGTGTGTTTAATAAATCAAAAACAATACATCAACCACAAGGAAGATGATGAAGCAAGATACATACAATCAAAGTCCACTAATGGTAGCCGGTAACAGCCCATTTCTGGGTTTATAAATTTTATTTATTTAAGCTATAAACAGAAAACATAAAATAGCCCGTTTCAAACAGAAATCTTCATCAGGTACAGGACAATATCTTGCTTCCAAATAGTTGTAATGTAGTTGTACAGTATGCAGTGCATTATTCACTAGGGAATGAGCCACACCTACATATACTTTTCTTAGAAGAACCTTGCGGTTGATGTATCGTTTTTGATTTATTAAACACTTCTTTCCATAGCAGCAGTCATTGGTATACAACCTTGCAACAGGTTTAACCAAGCAGCAGATATTACTTAATGCAAAATTAGCTCCTTTTCTAAGATTTTGGTGAGTTGTATATTGGCTCATTCACAGTGTTTCTGATCCACAGTTTACAAAGTGTGTTATTGTATTGTCGACAATCACCCTGTGAGGTGGGTGGGGCTGAGAGATCTCTGAGAGGTCACCCAACTGGCTTTAAGCGGAGGAATGGGGAATCAAACCTGCCTCTCCAGATTAGAGTCCTGCTGCTCTTAACCACTACACCAAACTGGCTACTGATCTTGAGAATACAGAGAAAATGTCTGCTTCAGAGGATGGCCCACTGAGATACTGCTGTTCCCAGGCTCCATACCAAATCTTCAGTTATTTAGCAAGCCAGTAGTGGCAATCTTCCGTACTTCCGTAATGTGCATATTTTATTTCAGTGGCAAGATTTTGCAGTTTTCCCCCATGAAGCACATCCCTCCTTCCATCCTGTTAATTCTTATTCCAGGCCTGATTCAGCCATTGAGTGCATGCAACAATTGAGGGCCAAGCGACAAGTGACAAATGACACTTGAACGGCAAGTGGATCGAGAGGAGAGCAAGTGGAGGGCAAGTGAACAGGGAGGAATACACTTGCCGTTTAAGTGCCATTCGTCACTTGTAGTTTGGCTCTGTTAAAGCCACTGAATCCAGGCGTCCCTTGAATATTCTCCCATGTACTCAAATCATAAGGGGAGGGTACATCTAGGGTTTCCATGTGGCAGGCAATTTTTCGGGGATTCCTGCCTCCACTTGCCAATCGCTGGCTGGCAATCGGCGGGTGAAGGCAGGTCACTCAGAGGTTGCCTCCGATTAGTAGGCTCGCCAGGGAAATGGGCACGAATGTGCCTGAGTCCCTAGCCAAAAGGGTTGCCAGGTCCCTCTGTCCTCTCAGTGGGAGGATAGAGGCCTGGAACTTACCCTCGAGCATGCATCAGCGTGCGCGTGCTCCAGCAGCACCATGATGATGTCACTTCTGTAAGTGACGTCGCACTGGCCGCGGGAGCGCTCCCACACTTCAATTTGGCTGGTTTGGGGCCAAATTGGAGTGCAGGGATGCTCCCGTGGCCAGCACGAGAGGTGGGAGCGTGTGCATGGCATGTACTCCTGAGGTGCGTGCCAGTGGTGGGCATGCTCCGGGAGTTTGCCCCCTCCCGCCGATCGCTGGATAAGGGGGCAAATCCCTCAGTTTGCCCGCCACCGGCATGCACCTGGCAACCCTAATAGCCAATTATGTCACTTCCAGTGTGACCAGGAAGCAATGGCATTGCACCGGAGTTGACTCTTTAGGAATCGGTCCAAAACATAGGGGAAATGCTATGTTTAAGGACTATTCTTAAAAAATTTACCCTGGCACGATGCTGTCACTTCCAGGTAATGCTGGAAGTGATGTAATCGACCGGTGCTGTGGGAGCACACAAACAGAAGAGGGGTGAGTGTCTATTGTCCCTATTTCCCTAGCACTTGCTAATTAACTTGGAGGGGGGCTGGCAAGTTTAGGCCCATTCCATGTGGAAGAGGCAAATGGTGGGAGTGCAATCCCATGTCCTTTCTGAGGTGCACTCCTGCACTGAACTGGCTCTGGCCTGCCCTTCACATTATGAAAAATGTCTCTCTAGACTTTATTGTGTACAAGTTTCTCGCCCTTGTAGAATTGCTATCACTGCCTCGGTCAGGCTGCCAAGCTAAATAATTAGCTCATAAGCTGAGCGCGCCAGTCTCCTTCATTGTATCTTGCTTTGTTTTGTGAATCTTTAGATTTCTTCCTAGTTATCTGCATGGTTAGCAGAGTCTCATCGTTGAAAGCATCAGTTTAGAGGCCCACGCTTGGAATGCCGCCCTCCCAATAATTTCCATACAGTAGAGCTAAGTTTCAGGCTTTGCCTTTGTTGTGTCTTGTATTTGCGTTAAATATGGATTGAGGATTGCTATTGTTCAACACCCTGGTTCTGCGGGTTAGATAGTGTGAGTGAGAATGCTTCCAGGGGAGGGGATCCGTAGAGTTGCCAGCCTCCAGGTGTGGCCTGGCAATCTCCTGGAATTACAACAGACCTCCAGACGGCAGAGATCAGTTCTCCTGGAGAAAATGGCTCTTCTGGAGGTGTACTGTATGGTATTATACCCTGGGTTTCCTGGAGCCCAACCCGGGGGTTTGCCAGGTCCCTTTTATCCCCCAGTGGGAGATTGGAAGCCTGACACTCACTTTGCCGCACAGGAAAGTTTCTATTTCACGCGCGTGCATAGCATGCATACGCTTCCGGCTTGTGCGATGACATCACTTCCAGACGTGATGTCATTGCATGGGGGTCAAAGGCCGGCCAGGAGCACTCCTGCACTCACCAAGAGCCAGATCGGGTCCTGTGGGACATGATTCTCCCCCAAACGGGCCGCTGTGAGTGCAGGAGAGCGCGGCGTGGGTCGGGCATGCGGAGTGGCTTGGAGGGGCACGCACCGCTGCTTGGGGGGCACTCCCCAGGGGAGCGGGGGGGCCCTGCCAGCCAAGTAAGTGGGTGCAGGGGGTGGGTGCAGGGGTGGGAGCATGGGATCCCCCGCCCCCAGTGGGGGAATGGTAACCCTACGATGAGATCTTGCTCCTCCCCAAACTCTGTCCTCCCCAGACTCTATCCCCAAATCTCCACCCCTAAATATCCAGGAATTTCCAAACCCAGATTGCAATTTCCAAACCTCTGCAACAGGGACTCCAAACACCAGAGCCCTGGGGTTGTTTTAGGGTTTCCAACCTCCCGGAAGAATTACAACTGATCTTCAGGCAACTGATATCCACCTGGAAAGAGTGGCCACTTCAGACGGTAAACTCATTGATATATCATAGATTCTAGGAGAAAACCCTCTCTGAATTCTCTCCTGGACTGCCCTCAAATCTCCAGGAATTTCCCAGGCCAAAGTTGGCAATCCTAGTTTGCTTCTCCCCGGTGCAGAAAGTCTGATGCAAGGAGCTGTTAAAGAAGATGCCGTGCTTCATCTGTCCTTCGCCCCACTGCACATTCCAGTTCCCAGGGGAAGTGTGTCATTAGCATAACTGATTTGCATATGCCGCACCCCTGACATAACCTATCCTGGCTGTTTTGCATCCAAACCTGGCCATTCAGAGCTGAAATTGGGCCCAAAAGGGCAAAAAGGGGCTAAAAATGGCCGAAAAGGGGCCCAAAATTGTCAGAATCGGGCCACTGGTGAGCGGGAGAGTGATCCACCACCCGTCAGAGGCCCAATCCGGGCTATTTCGGCACCAATCCAGGATGAAACAGGCCCAAAATGGCCGAGAGTCAGGTGGGCGGGGCCACCTGACATGTGACCTCTTTGGGGAACTGCTGGAACTGCGTTCCTGTGCGCTCCCCCTCGAAATGAGCCCGGCCAGTTCCACATAACTGTGAGGAAAATGCTCTCCTGTGCATCTCTGAAGCATAGAATAAAGATGCTGCTGTGGAAGAACCTGGAGCAGGGGTCTCAAACTTAGTTGAGCCTTTAACATTTCTGGAATTTTGAAAACTGGTAGTGATAGTGGGCCTTTCACAAGATGGCTGCCCTAGTGGCAGCAGCAACCACAAAGATTCCAGGCTAAGCAGATGGAGGAAGCTGTTTTCTGAGTGCGTGCTTCTTGCAGACACAAAGTGATGTCTCCTGAGTAGAGTGGAGGGCTGGGGGCAGGAACACGGGGTGGTACATTTGACATCAGTGATGTAACTACATCACTTCTGGGCAAAAACAGGAAGTGTCAAAGGGTAGCTCTAGGAATTGCCAGAAACTCTATTTTCAGTATCATTGCTTGCGTGGGGGTTTCCTCCCACTACTGTTCAACAAGGCTTTCTGGTGGAAGCAATAATAAGCCCACTCATGAGATTTTCTGAAGCATCTCTTGACTTCCTTGAGGTGGAGGGAAGTCAAGACTGGCTCTTCGCTTCAGGAAAGAGATACTTTGGGGAAGAAGGACATGGGCTCCACCAGCAAGCACATAAGTGGCCGCCATGTTGGGGACCACTGAAAAAAGATTTCTCCAGGCTGCGTCGGAAAACTTAATATTTAGAGAACTTTGGAAAGGAAACGGAAAGGATCCGTCACTCAGGGCATTCTGTCCAGCTCCCTGAAGATCTTTAGGGCGATGGTGAAAACACTTTTTAAAAAAAAAATATTTTGAAAGGCTTTTTGTCTGAGAAACAGTTTCTGATGTCATCTTCTGGAACCGTTGCTGATGTTAATCTGCTGTTTTGAGTTTGTTTTGGTTTCTATGTTTTTTTGTCCTTTTTCATTGCCTTGTTACACTTGATATTTTACATTTTGTTGGCAACAGTCACGAGGGAGATTTTTGGAGCTCGTTGGTGGGACAGAGAATTTAGAAACGGCACCTCTCCCATCGGCACTCCAACGCAATGTCCGATGCTGCCTGGAGAAGAGTGTCTCTTTGGCCTCATAAGCCCAGTTACAGCGACCCTCCGTCAGTCCCAGACGTGATTTAAGCACGTAAATCAACACCATCCTTCCCTGGTGAATCTCTCATCCTTCTCCCACCTGATTAGTCTATTGCAATTACGATTCTGAGAAACTTGTTTGGAAATAGCTTGTTTCTGTCTCCTTTTCTTGCCCATCTTCTTGGCTGTGGGTTCTGGTTTATAGGATTACCAACCTCCAGGTGGAGCCTGGATATCTTGGAATAGCAATTAGATCCAGATGAGTTAGCCGTGTTAGTCTGTAGTTGCAAAATAGTAAAGAGTCCAGTAGCACCTTTAAGACTAACCAACTTTATTGTAGCATAAGCTTTCGAGAACCACAGCTCTCTTCGTCAGATGCATCTGACGAAAAGAGAGCTGTGGTTTTCGAAAGCTACAATAAAGTTGGTTAGTCTTAAAGGTGCTATGGAATTGCAGTTGTAATCTACAGATTACAGAAATCAGATTCCCTGGAGTAAGTGGCTGCTTTGGAGGGTGGACTCGACGGCATGATATACCCTGCTGAGATTCCTCTCCAAACCCCACCCTTCCCAGGTTCAAACCCCAAATCTCCAGGAATTTTCCAACCCGGAGTTGGTAACGCTAGTCTTTCCCATCCTGTTAGTCTCTTCCCACCTCATCCCATTGGAGAGTTTCCGCTTGCTCCTTCTCAGCTTGCAAAAAAACAATACTTGACATTTTCCCATCTTTAGTGCTGCAAGCAACTAGCCTCTACACACCATCTTTCTAGGACCTGTATGATGAAATGTTCCAATCCCTGTGTTATTGGGTGGGGGCTGCTGAAAATATAAGCCTGTTCCAGAACTCTGTGTCTTGTGTTTGAGAGAAAGAGACTCGGGAGTTTATAGCAATGTTAACTAAATGTGCTGCTCCCTGTACTAACTCTGTTGCCAACTTTTGCAAGAAAATATTTTTCTACTGCACGACATGGGGATGGAGCTGTACAGTCAGGAAGCTGGGCTGAGATCAGCTATATTGGTAGGGTCAAGCACAGGAGTTTGGGCTAGAAACTGTTGCAAAATTGATTCACTTCCCATGTATAGCCATATTTAAAAAAAGAAGCAGCTTGTTCAAAACCCATAGCTAGATGGGGATATTTCTCTCCTGGTTTGTTGGCAACCTTCCACCTACCTGGTAAGAAGCTTCAGGACTTCCTCAGGCTACGGATTAGTTCTCATGGAAGTGGTTAGACATGAGCCTGAACTGTACAAGATGAAGTTGGGGGCTGGAGGGGATGGTGAGGGGTCTGGAGACTCTGGAGACCAAGTCCTATGAGGAAAGGTTGAAGGAGCTTGGAATGTTTAGCCTGCCGCCAGCTCCGCAGCATGTGGCCCCGTCCCCGGCGCTCGAGGCGGCTGCCGGACCCGCCTCCATGGATGCGCCGGTCCTGGGCAGGAGGAAAAAACCTGGTGACTTTGGCTATGTCACATCGTCACTTCTGGTGAAAACCCCATTTCCAGTCATTTGTAGGACTACCCGATGTCACTTCTGGATTTCTCTGGAAGTGACATTGCAACATAGCTGATGTCACTTGTTCCTCATTTCCCCACCTGGCATCCATAACTACAGGTATTAGTTCTCTGGAAAGAAATGGCAACTTTCAGAGGCCAAAGTATAGATCCTACGTGAAATTCTTCCCCAGATTTCCCCCTCCACGGACACCGTTTCCCTGCAGACGATACTCCTCACGTCTTCCTGAGACTTCAGTGCTCCCGAGTGATGCGATCGCAAAAGTGAGCATGCTCATCAGGTCAGCAGACAGGTCTTCGTCTAATGCAGCCGGCTGCCTGCCCTTGTCGCATTAAAGTGCAAGATTTTTTTCCCCCCACATTAAATAATGCATGCAGGTGGGAATGGTATTTTTGAAAGGCTTGTCAAATATTGATGGGCCTGTGTGAATCTGTGGGCTCGCGGGAGTTCATGCAAATGAGACATCAAGGGCTCGGACACTTAGCCAGTGTAAATCTCAGCTCATGGGAAGACCTGTGGGGCTGGAAAGGGGAGTAAACGTAGCAGTGGCTTGCTGAAGGGCTTCTGTTTGATATTAGCATGGCTGCAGTAAGGTTTGTCTGGGTATGGGAGACTTTCAGCTGTTACCTGCTTAGAAAAGAGAACAATCATTTCCAGGATAAAGGACATCCATGGTGGTATAATTGTTGGACTGGGATCCGGGTTAAAACCTGCACTCTTCTCCAATACTCACTCAGATTCTCTCTACACAATACTTTTGACATGTGTTCTTCACGTTTTGGGAGGCGCAATGTTAATCAGGAAGATAGTTCTTGTGGGTTTTCCGGGCTGTATTGCCGTGGTCTTGGCATTGTAGTTCCTGACGTTTCGCCAGCAGCTGTGGCTGGCATCTTCAGAGGTGTAGCACCAAAAGACAGAGATCTCTCAGTGTCACAGTGTGGAAAAGATGTTGGCAGGTCATTTCTATCTACTCAGGAGGGGTGGGGTTGAGCTGAGTCATCCTGTAAGAGTTTCCCAGGGTGTGGAATGCTAATGGAGGGAGGCTTCACTGTATCCTGAGGAGGTTCTTTTGCATATGGATTGGTGCTTGATGTGCTAATCTTCTCTGCAGGGCTATTGTCGGGTATAGAGTGTTTTGTTAGCCTGGTGTTTTTCAGAACTGGAAACCATGCTCTGTTCATTCTTAAGGTTTCTTCTTTCCTGTTGAAGTTTTGCTTATGCTTGTGAATTTCAATGGCTTCCCTGTGTAGTCTGACAAAGTAGTTGGAAGTGTTGTCCAGTATTTTGGTGTCCTGGAATAAGATACTGTGCCCTGTTTGAGTTAGGCTATGTTCAGCCACTGCTGATTTTTCAAGTTGTCCAAGTCTGCAGTGTCTTTCATGTTCTTTTATTCTTGTCTGGATGCTACGCTTTGTGGTCCCAATGTAAACTTGTCCACAGCTGCAGGGTATACGGTATACTCCTGCAGAGGTGAGGGGTCTCTACTGTCTTTTGCTGATCGTAGCATCTGTTGTATTTTTTGGGTGGGTCTGAATACTGCTTGAAGGTTATGCTTTTTCATAAGCTTTCCCATCTGATCAGTAATTCCTTTGATATATGGCAAAAACACTTTTCCTGTAGGAGACTGTTTTTCCTTGGTTGTTTGATTCATCCTGGGTTTGATTGCTCTTCGGATTTCATTTCTGGAGTAGCCATTTGCCTAACGTGCGTGGTTTAGATGATTAATTTTCCTCACTGAGAAAGTGCGGCTCACATATCCCACCCGAAAAATACAACAAGGAATAGAAAATCTTGGACAACTTCAGTTTCCTCATTGTCAACTTTAAAATTGTGTAATTCCTCAGTAGTCATTACTTACGTCTTCTTGATGTTCAGCTGCAATCCTGCTTTGGCTCTTTCTCCTTTAACGTTCACCAGTAGTTGTTTCAAGTCTTCACTGTTTTCTGCTAGTAATGTGGTGTCACCTGCATATCTCAAATTATTAATGTTCCTCCCACCAATTTTCACTCCACCTTCTTCTAGATCTAATCCAGCTTTCCTTATGATATACTCTGCCTAGAGGTTGAACAGGTAGAGAGATAATATGCATCCTTGTCTGACCCCCTTGCCAATTGGAAACCATTCTGTTTCCCCATATTCTGTCTTGACAGTAGCCTCTTGTCCAGAGTACAGGTTGCGCATCAAAACAATCAGGGGGCAGGGTGGTGGTGAATAAAAATGTGATAGAAATCTACGTTGAATTAGAGTATGCATGTCCATGAACTCATGGTAACCCAGACAACTTTCTCTGGGCTCTTCACACAAGGAGCAAGAATCCATTTTTGTGACTGTGTGATCTTGAGAATGCATGATTTTATGTTTTGTTGGGCAGAAACTGCCTTAAGCACGCTCACGGTCTCAGTTCACTGCCATATGCAGAGTCAAACCTTTTTGTCTATCAAGGTCCATATTTCTACTTTAGCTCTGCGGGATCTAGACATATCACACATCACTTCCAATTTGATCTTTTTAAACAGAAGATGCTGAGGATTGAACCTGCATGCAACAGCTAAAGCTCTGTCACGAAGAGTCTCTCTACACGAGACATCTTACACTGGGACGCTCCAATGTAGAGAGATGCAATGTTAGCCGGGAAGTGCCGTTTAAAAAGACAGAGCCGGCGGAGATCGCTCCTCAGAGCGTTTGTTAATTTCGTCTTCGCCTCTCAGAAGGGGAGGTGAAATTGACAGAGCCTTAGGGGAGGCAAAGATGAAATTAACAAACCCTCAGAGAAGCATCTCCATCAGCTCTGTCTTTTTAAACTCTCCCTCATGTAGAGAGGTGAAATTAAACCATGCTTCCTGGCTAACATTGCATCTCCCTACACTTGAGCGTCCCCTTGGAAGATGTCTCGTATAGAGAGACCCTGGTTCATGGCCCGTTCCCCAGATGGTATATTTTACCACTGAGATATTAAAACATCTGGCCTCTCTCCTAGGGATATGGCCTCTGCTACCAGAGAATGCCAAAGTGCAAAAGATAAAGTATGCCAGGTTGGTCTGAAGCTTGCGACCCACCGGGTGTTGCAAAATAAACTCCTGCTGACGCTGACAAATCACAAATGCTCATTAAGCCCGCAGGGGACTGAGGTTTGCAAATTAAAAATCCAAAATAGCTGCACGCTGCAACAGTAATTTATCAATATCCATTCTGTTAGAAGGTTGTGCTCTGGGGTTTTCAATAAGGGGAAACACATCATCTGTTCTAAGTGGTTTCGCTCCTCTGTCCTCCATAGTGTCTCCTTGGGATGTTCTTATGTCTACAACTGTTGAATTCAAACTATGATGTGTGAGTATTAAAAGGTACAGCATTGGCAGAAAAACCTTTGTTGATAAGTAAGGAGAGTCCAGTTTGTAGAACTGTGTGCTTCTTTTTTCTCTGTAGAAACATACTGTGTTACATGGTGAATAATTTTCCTTTTAGCAGAAGGTGTTCTTTAAGAAGATATTTGTCAAAACGGATCAGATTTTGCCAAAAATCTGTTCAGCATTGGTATGAGGCTTTTGATTTCTTGACTGCTGAATGCAGGTCGGGTACGGTTTGTTTTTGATTTGCCAAATTATATACTATTCTATATACCCTGTCAATGATCAAATAGAAATCTATAGCTTCCTCTAGTCCTTCCAGCTTGTTTGTTCAGTTTATTGAGATGAGAGGGGTTTTTTTTATTTTTACTTGCTCTCTATTGAAGAACGTAGCAAAAATTGTGAAAAACACAAATGAATGTGTATAAATAGGCCGTTTCCCCACATCCTTAAAGGGACAACGCACACACCAAACGCTGGCAGCTTTTCCCTTTTATTCCAGACATCTCCATTCTCATAACAGTTGTGTGCTGTTTGGCTTCTGTTTTTTCAGCACCTTTTCTGGGAACACACTTTCTGTGGACCCAGAAAAGGCGCTGAAAAAAGAGAACGGAAACAGCATGCAACGGTTTTGAAGACAAGAGACGTTTGGAGTCAAGGGGAAAAGCTACCAGCATTCCATGAGCGGGCTGTCCCTTTAAGGACGTGTGGAAACGGTCATAGTGTTTGAATGATTCTGTTACACAAACACAAAAAGCTCAAAACCTGCGAGCCAGCGTGGTTTAGTGGTTAGAGTGTTGGACTGGGATTTGGGAGACCTAGGGTCTAATACCAAGTCCGTTTTCACTTGCACCCATAAGACTCTGGAATATTGCGCGAAACTCACGGCACAAAACTTGCACGAAACTCACGGCACAAAGTGTCTTCCTAGCGCGATTTCCCAGCATGATCCCCTTTAATGGCGCGATGATGTCAGAAATCTTCCAGGGGCTTTAGGAGTGTGAAAATGGCCCTATTCTCCCATGGATGATCGCTGAGTGACTATGGACCAGTCACATCCTCTCAGTTTAGCCTACCTCACAGGGTTGCTTTGAGGATAAAATGGAGAACAGTATACCACTTTGAGTCCTCATTGGGGAGAAAGGTGGGGTATAAATTAAGTAAGTAAGTAAAACTCTTGTGGATCAAGAATCTATCAAGCTATAGTGGGTAGAATCTTAAGTAGAGAAACTGGATAAGAGAGCTTTTTTCCCTCTCTGCCATAAGAGTTCAGGACAGAGAAAAGAAAATAACATCTTTACTCAATGAACAATTAAACTGTGGGATTCACTGCTTTTGGATATAGTGATGGCCCCCAGTGCAGATGGCTTTTAAAAGCGTTTACAAAGATTCATGGAGGAGAAATCCATCAACGGCTACTAGTAGGGTTGCCAGAATTCCCACTATAATGGGAGACCACCTGGCAATTGTGTTGGGCACTGGCGCTTGAAGCACCAACAGGATGAAATGGGCGGGGGATGAGGGCATGTTCTGCTTGGCATCACTTCCGTTGAAAGCCAAAAGTGCCATCACAGAACACTCTAGGAATTGCAGAAACGGTATGGTTTTACCATAGAGTTTTGCATTCCTAGAGTTGTCCATGACATCACTTCCCCTTTCAGCAGAAGTGATGTCAGTGCACCAGCGTGATGTCACGCCAGTCCCTCAGCCCTGATTGCTCCCAAGGGTTTCTGGCTGTGGCCTGGCAACTCTTGCTCGACTCACAGCCATCTCGCAGTTAGGAGGAGGACACCATTGTGTGGAAGGTCTTGTGTGGGACCTTCCACATAGCACTTAGGACCTTCCACACCATTGAGGTAGCACTTAGCGATCTCCTGGAATTACAAGTCATCTCAAGACGACAGAGATCAGTTTCTGTGGAGAAAATGGCTGCTTTAGAGGAGGGACTCTGCGGCATTCTACCCTGCTGGGCTCTCCTCCTCTCTGCCCTCCCCAGGCAAAAATTTCCCCACCCAGCTCTAGCAACCCTAATAAACAAACCAAGTAGTGGTAGCGATGTTGCTCAATTCCTCTTGCTTTCTTTGGCCATCCCCTCCCCATGACACTTTGTCTGTTAAGCCCCTGCATGTCTCTTGTCAAATTTTTGGAGGAATCAGGTCTGCTGTGGAGAGGAGAAACGGGGAAAAGATTGGCTCTTCTGTTTCACAGTCACGGCTCATTGTTCTTCTCACATGCCATTTAACATATGTGGATTTCAAGCACACTCCATCTTATTTTAAGATTTCATGACTCGAGTGACAGTTCTCACGAATCAGAGCCGTGGTTCCCTGAGCAGCAGAGTTTTCGTTCTCTGTGAACTGAGCGCTCATCTGCTTGGCTAAAGAGTAAAGACGCTGCAAGTGGATTAGGCTGCTCTTCTCTATTATCATGGAGCTTCTGCCCAAATATACCGTGACGGTCTTGAGTCTTGGAACAAGCCGTGTTGGCTTCAGAACGACCCTTGTGAGGGGAGCCGGCTGCCCTTGAGCGGTCTGTTTTATCGCCTCGCATCAGCTGGGCTCCTCTTTGACATAAGCCTTACGAAGTCCAGCCAGCCAGCTTTTATAGTTCAGCCATACAACAGTTTCCCATCTCCTAACCCACGAAAATCTTTCCAGACGGTGTTTGTGCTAATTACACCAACAGATGACATCTGGGCAGGGGAGAAGGAATCGCAGAAAGAGCAGCTGGAAAGAGGCTGTCCGCTTGGCCAGAAGAATCGAGCATTTGGGCACGTTCAGGATGGTGGTGGTGCGCTGAAAAAAGATATTTCCTTCATTGTACAGAGCGGCTGACTTACGTCAGGGTCCTGGCAGCTGAGCATCCGCTGTACTGGATGCCGCTTCTCATAAAAATAGGCCTTGTAGGATTAGGCTTCAAGCCTGCCTCATCCAGAAGTCTGTAGCCAACCAGATGGTCTCCAGAAGCTCACAAACAGGACATGTTGAAGGCAGCAATTGCCTGCCATTCGCCGCCAGCTTATGTTAAGTAAAGGTATAGTTCTTCTGAACATGGAGGTTCCATCATGCATAGTTGCGTGAATAGCTGTTGGTAGGTCTGTCCTCCACATTTAAAGAAAGCCGTGCAAACAGCAGCCTTCACTTCATCTCAGAGACTCTCAGTGTCTCTAAATGAATTGTGCATTTGAACAAAGGAAAAGACTTCCTTTCTGTGTGTCTTGAACTCATTAGTAATTGGTTTAATTAGATGGCACCCCTCCACGAAGCTTGTATTGTTTGGGAAACAGAATGCATTCCATATTTAGCTTGTGTTTTTTTGCCGGACAGGGGTGACAGCACAGGGCTGTCAACCAGTAGGAGACTTATGGGGGGGCTCACAGGAAACGTGATGCCTTGAGATGACTCCCATGCCCCCAGAAGTGACGTCAGCTCATCACCAGGAATGCTCTAGCAATTGAGCAAAATTGCCTCTAGCATTCTTGCCTGAATGCTAGAGGCTCCCTGGTGATGCACTGACGTCACTTCCGGAGACACAGGAAGTGACATCAGTGTGTTGTCGGGATGCTGCCCACCGCCCGCGGGAACCTGGCAAATATGTTGCTGGGCTTTGCAGAAAAGAGAGAAGACAGAACGTAATGATGTTCTGCTTTGCATCTGCAGCGGTGCTGTCTGAAGTGATGCCTGCTGGTGGTGGAAAGTGCTGGCAAGTCATAGTTGACTTACAACAACCCCTGTTGAGGTTGTCAAGGCAAGAGACATTCAGAGGTGGTTTTCTATTGCCTGCCTCTGTCTAGCAACGGTCTCCCATCCAATTATTAATCAAGGAAGACCTTGCTTAGCTTCTGAAGAAATCAGTCTTGCCTTGGCTATTGAGGTCGAGATGAAGTGCCCCAAATGGCAGCTGTTGATCTCTACCAGGAGTCACCTCTCCAGCTGCTCTGGTGGTTTACCAAACTAGCTAAGGAGAGGATGGACTTGTACTAACTTGAGCAGACACCAACCTCCTCGCGCTTGGGCTGCGTGTCATTCGTTTTGCAGTAGACCTCGCTGTTTCACTGTGACCTTCTCGTGTCTCAGCTGACTCCTGTCGATTCCAATTCACAGTTTTTAGAATAGAAGGCATTGTTCTGTGTGTTTTATTTTGCGCAAGAAGGCCCCTTTCATGTGGAATACCACACTCTTCATAGCGTCTTTAGTGAACGGGCTAAATTGGGGAAGAAAACATTCCAACTGGATTTTTCATCGTTTTCTCCATTTTGCATCCAAACTGGGACAAAGAGGCAATCAGTTAAATTTAGCCGTGGAAAAAGCACACCAGCAGTCCCGATGCGCAGCAGTTCTCTTTTGAAGCTGCTGCGCGGGCATGGAGCGAGTTTCATGTGCATCAAATGTTTCATTGATGAGAGCAGAGAAGATATAATGTGATTTACGTGGGTGAGCAGTTCATGAGGGTTCATTCAGACCTTGTTGTTCGCTTATTACATTTAGGCCTTTATGTACTACTCATCTTTAAAATCAGTTTATCTGGACTGATTTTGTGCAGAGAAGACAGTGGGAAGACCAGACCAGTTCAAGGTGCCACATCATATATCTAGTAGCAACAAATGACTTGCTGATACAGTTAAAATCTTCATGGGGTAGGATTGACAGGCCCAGCCTGGCAACCAGCAGGAGATCATTGGTCATAACGGGGTAGCCGTCAACCAATGGCTTAACATCATAGCTGGGGAACCCCGGAAGTGACGTCACACCTCTCTAGGATTAGCCCAAAACTCTATGGTAAAACATTTCCCATAGTTTTAAGCAGGATATATGATGCCACCAGTATGTGATATTAAAATGTATTATCCTACTGTTCTGTTGAAGGCTGTGACATAACCTGATGTTAGGGTTGCCAGCCAGGAGCCTTTTGCAAGTGGCAGCATTTGGGAGTGGGAGCGACAGGGCAAAGTTACTTCCAGAGGAGGATCCAGAAGGGATGTCACGGTGTCAAGTGATGGTCTAGGTATCACTCCCATCGAGGGATCCCAGGTGCCCGTTGGTGGTGGACAACCTCCCAGCAGTTTGGTCACTTACCGGACGGAAGTTGCAAACTGCCTGGCCATCGCCCATCACCAGCAGGCGCTCCGGACACAAGAGCAGCGCATGCATTCACAGTGGGTGCAACAACATCACTTCCAGAAGTGACATCATTGTGTAACCCTCCTCCTGCTGGTGAGCCCAGGAGACCAGACAACCCTATCCCCATCTCTATGGTAAATTTCTGTCTATCTATCTATCTATCTATCTATCTATCTATCTATCTATCTATCTATCTATCTATCTATCTATCTATCTATCTATCTATCTATCTATCTATCTATCTATCTATCTATCTATCTATCTATCTATCTATCTATCTATCTATCTATCTTCCGCCTTTCTCACTGAGACTCAAGGCGGATTACATAGTGTGAGGTTAGTACAATTAGTGGCAAGGACAAGGGCAGGCATTTCCATACAGTGTCAAGGACATGTCCATAAACCATGTCATGGGGTAAAAGAATATAAGTTTACGAAGATATAGTATTAGCAAGGATCCAGTTGAGAAATTGCTGAAACAGAACACAATCAATTCTAGGACTTACATTGAACAACATAAAGCACAGGTAGGATATAGGAGTACATATTTAAAGCAACAGATAATATGTAAGGCAACATAATGGTGAAATCTATGGTTTCTAAGGGCCAAGCTACACATGATGAAAGACACTTGCCTGGCAAGTGGATTGAGTGGAGGGCAAGTGAACAGGGAGAAATACACTTGCCATTCTAGTGTCATTCGTCATGTGTAGCTTGGCCCTGAGTCATTAGTGAAACATCTGGGATCCCTTTCCTACAATAGCTGAGAAAAAGGCTGCTTCCACACACGTTGGAGAATCCACTTCCAATACTCTTTAGTGAAGATTTGAAACTAATTTTCGATGTGTGGAACAAAAAATCCACTTCTAAAGGATTATGAAAGTGCATTGAAAGTGCATTATTCAACGTGTGTGGAAATGGCCAAAGTCCGTTTTGAATAATTCAGTTTTGCATTGTTTGTGGAAAGCCAGAAGGGTGGGGGCTCTTCTAACCTCCTCAGGCAGGCCGTTCCACAGGGTAGGGGCCGTGAACGGGCTGCTGTTGATTTCGCCCATGTACAGGGTGGCACCTGCAAGAGACCCTGTTTAGATGAGCGAAGCTGCCTTGGAGGGACATAGGGAGGGAGGCGGTCCCATAGGTATGCTGGACCAATGCCGTGAAGGGCTTTGTATGTAATAACCATTACCTTGAACTGAGCACGGTAACTGGTTGGCAGCCAATGGAGCGACTGTAGGATGGGAGTGATGTTCAAGCTCCTGTTCACTCCTGATAATAGTCGAGCTGCAGCAGTTTGCACCAATTGGAGCCTCCTAGTTAACTTAGATGGGAGACCTGGGTTCTCTACTTATTGTAGTTGCCGTTTTGTATAACTGGTCTTGTTCTTGTCCCTGAGAAGGGAAGGCTGTAGCTTAGTGGTAGAGCATCTGCTTTGCACGCAGAAGGTCACAAGTTCAATCCCTGGCACCTCCAATTAAAAGAATAGCTTTCTATGTTTGTAAGCATGGTGAAACCACCATTGGGGCATAACCAGATGCAGCATTTTTGACGTGTACACTTAGTAGTACTGCCTGTACTCATGTTGTGACTGTCTGGCCTTCTCTGAAGATCAGTTGAAGTTGTGGCAGGTACTGCCATAGTAATCAGGAACTGGTGGGCAGACCAGACCCCCCTGCAGGGCTTTGTTGTGCTGAAGTGAGGAGAAAGTGGCTGAGGGAGAGAAGTAGGGTTGCCAACCTCCAGGTTGTGGCTGGAGACTTTCCATAAATACAACAGGTGACATTGCTCAGTTCCCCTGGAGATAAGGGCTCCTTTGGAGGATGGACTCTGTGGCATTATATTCTACCGAGCTGCCTCCCATCGCCAAACTCTGCCTTCCCTTGGCTCCACATCCAAAAACCTCCTGGGATTTCCCAACCTGGAGCTGGCAACTCTAGGTGTCACATTGCTTTCTCCCTAAAGTTGTTTCATGGCCTAGGAAGGGGGGAAGGGAAGAAGACGAGAGGGAGAGGGAGGCAGTGGCTCTGTGCATCGAAGTGCCACCTCTGAAGGCATCAAAGGCGACACTCATGGGTACCTGTAAAAGTACCCGTGGAAAATGGCCCATCTGGTTAGGCCGCCAGAGCAGACATTACCGAATCTGATAGAATAGTCTGACTGCAGAAGGTGACTTCATGTGTTCGTGGCTTTTAAGCCTTCAGTTTCTTTTATAGGTGTTGCTTTTATCTCAGTCCTTTAAAAGAAAAATCTTGCATCCTAGTTCCCTGAAGACATCTTAGCCATTCAAGCATAAAAATTATCCGACTGGCCCCTGCCAGAGCAAGGCATGTCTTCTCAAAGTACGGCTTGGGTGGAACAAATAAGTTGCATATTCTACTCATTCGCTACAGTGATGAGTTGTGCCTTTTAGATATTTAATGACAGATCATATGCGGTCCCTGTTAACAGGCTTTTGAATCCAGTAGTTGGCCTGTTTTTAAGAAAAAAACACACATTTTTTGCCCAAAAAATCTGATAATATACTATATTAATCCAGTTTACATAGCTAGGATTACTCGATTTTCTGAGATCTTGACAGATTTGGACCAGGAGTGGAAGAATAGGTAGACACAGGTGTGTGGAGGTTTAACAACAACAGCAATAACATTCGATTTATGTACCGCCCTTCGGGACAACTTAACACCCACACAGAGCAGTTTACAAAGTATGTTATTATTATCCCCACAACAATCACCCTGTGAGGTATGTGGGTCTGAGAGAGCTCTGAGAGATGTGACTGACGCAAGGTCACCCAGCTGGCTTCAAGCAGAGGAGTGGGGAATCAAACCTGCCTTTCCAGATTAGAGTCCTGCCGCTCCTAACCACTACACCAAACTGGCTCTCTTAGAACTGTGAATGAAGATGAATGGAAGGAAATCAGTGTAGAAAATAAAAGGAGTAAAGCAGTGCATAGCAAGGGGCAAGCATTGAAATGGGCAAGTCCTCCTTAAATCACCAATTTTAAACAGTCCAATTTTGGATGTTGCAGTTGGCAGGGCCTGTGTATTAACCAGTTCTTCAAGTGCAGCCATACACATGCCTTAATTGTTGTGGCATGATGTATCTTTGAGGAGGGGCTGTGGCTCAGTGGAAGAACATCTGCTTTGCATGCCGAAGGTCTCAGGTTCAATTCTCGGCATCTCCAGTTAAAAGGACCAGGTAGCAGGTGATGTTAAAGACACCCCCCCCCCCCGGTACCTTGGAGAGTCACTGCCGGTCTGAGTAGACAATATTCGTCTGGACCAGTGGTTTGATTCAGTATATGGCAACTTCAGTTATGCTTTTTCAAACTTGGGATGTATAAATGAATTTAGTTCTTCATGCGGTAAGTTTATCTTTCCCCACGAGTGGTTTTTCAAAGGTTGCGAATTTTTTGAAAGATGGTTGAAACATTTGCTGTCAAACTTACAGCTTTGCATGAGCAAGCAGGGCCTTATGAGACTTTTTAGAACTGGGAATGGAAACTAAAATGATGTGTCGGGTTGCTCACAAGCCAAGATATCGCTTTGTGGGTTACATTCCCGTTTTTAGAAGTTCAAGTAAGTTTCACAGCCATCAACAAGAGCTGAGAATGTAGGCTTAAGACTAAAATATTTATCAGAACAACCAGGGGTCATTTCATAGACAAAGAGCTGGAGGAACTCATTAGCATAACTCACTAGCATAACTTATTTGCATATGCCATGCCCCTTGACATCACCAGAAATGTGTCATTGGCATAACTGATTTGTATATGCCACACCCCTGACATCACCTATCCTGGCTGTTTTGGAGCCAATCCTGGCCATTCAGGGCCGAAATTGGGCCCAAAATGGCAAAAAGGGGCTGAAAATGCTCAAAAAGGGGCCCAAAATGGTCAGGATCGGGCCATTGCTGAGCAGGAGAGTGATCCACCACCCATCAGAGGCCCGATCTGGGCCATTTCAGCCCCAATCTAGGCTGAAACGCGCCCAAAATGGCCGAGAGTGGTGGGCGGGGCCACCTGACATGTGACCTCTTTGGGGAACTGCTGGAACCGCATTCCTGAGCGTTCCCCCTCGAAATGAGCCCTGAAAATACTTAAAGATTGATTGATTGATGATTGATTGAGAAAATTGATCTGCTGCTTCTCCAGAGACTGATGATCAAAAACAGAACTGCAAATATTGTCTAAAACAACAGCCGAAATTAAAATGTATTTATTTATTTACTTCATTTATACTCTCCAGTCTTTCTCTCCAGTGGAGATCCAGAGCAGCTTATGTCATTCTCCTCTCCTCCACTTTATCCTCACAACAACCCTGAGAGGTAGGCTGGACTGAGGGTGTTCAACTAGCCCAAGTTCAGCTAGCAAGCTTCCATGGCAGAGTGGGGACTTGAACTCGGGTCTCCCAGATCCTACTCTGATACTCTAACCACTACACCACACTGGCATAAGCCCTCCTCAAGAAAAAGCATGCTGCCCCCGCGTGTATGCATTTATTGGTGCATGAGCACAGAACCTATGTGCATACAGACTGTGTGTACATAAGTTCAATTCTCTGATCTCAAATGTTTGAAAAAGAATTACAGGACAGAGCATCTGAGCGCTCGCAGCTGGCCGGGAAGCGCCAACACACCCATTCCCAGTCTTAGTCTGGACTTGTTTGTATTCTCCTTGGACCCGTCATCTGCAAAGAGCTACTGAGATAAAACAACTCGGGTACCTCTGAAGTGTAACTAATCTGGGTTAAGTGGTCTTGAATGATGTGGCCGTTATATAGTTTTATGACGAAAGCATCTGATTCCGTGTCCAGCAGGCCTCTTGCCTCTTCTTTTTAGGGTCTCAGCTATGGAAATGGCAGGCAGGGTTGATCAGATAGGTGGGTAGCCATATTGGTCTGCAGGATTTGAGTCTAGTGGAAACTTAGAGAGAGCAGTAAGATTTTTAAGGTATGAGCTTTTGGGAGTCAGAGCTCCCTTTGAAAATTTACAGTCTGAAAATCTTGTTGGTCTCTAAGGTGCCACCAGACTAAAATCCTGGGAGGGGAATGGAGTTTGAGGTTCACTCGTATCCTCCTCCTTTCTCCTTTCGCCCACCCGCACATTCCAGGCTGTCCCCAAGAGATTGGTAGTTCCAACCTCATTATTCCCCATTTTGACCCCTTCCCCATAAATGCCCGCTTGATGCCCGTCACTCCACTGGACCGCCACCTAGCAGGACTCCTGGCTGCTCCCCCCCCCCCAGTGCTCCTAAATTGGAATCGGGATCCCCCAACACAAAGCTTGATCAGTCCATAAAAATTGTGAATCACTCCAAAAATGAACGGAGGAAACCTTTCCTAATTGTCAATACAAAAATACAGAAGGGTATCACGTGTAGGTCGGAAAAGAGTCTATGAACATCCATACACAACTGCAACCTTGAATTGTGTTCAGAGAACTTGTGATTTAATGTTCCATACTTTGATGGGTGCATTTTGTAAGACATTTTCATGATTATCTGACGATTACTCAGAATAGAATATGCTAGCAAAATTGGTTGTTCTGGACTTTTGGACTCTTGAGAGATTTGAATTGGAGTTATTCATTTAATTGTCATACATTTCATTCTTTGTATCCTTTTCTCATGTGTGTTTATGTTGCATCGAGCAAACGGAGGCCCTGTCATACTAGTTGTGTTTTATAGTATTGTGGCCTAGCCTAGGCTGGCCTTATCAGCTGTTAAAAGCTAAGCGGGATCAGCCCTGGTTAGTACTCGGAATGGGGACCTCCAAGGAAGTCCAGGGTTGCTATGCAGAGGCAGGCAATGGTAAACCACCTCTGATCACCTCTTGCCTTGAGCTGCCATAGCCTAATGGTTAAGTGGATGGGCTGCGAATCAGCACTCTGCTGGTTCGAATCCCACTATGGCCCTGAGCTCAGCAGGTGGCCTTGGGTAAGCCACTCTACTCAGCCCCAGCTCCCCAGTGTATTGTGCGAATAATAGTAACAGTGACTTTGTTCACCATTCTGAGTGGGGCACTAATATGTCTAGAAGAATGGTATATAAATACAGATATGAACAGTAGAAAAGAGCAAGAGTTCAGTAGCACCTATAAGACGAACAAAATTAGCGGTAGGGGAGGAGCTTTCACGAGTCACAGCTCCCTTCTTCAGATAGGAACAGTCCCCTTTAATGTGCCACCCCTTCTTCTTGCAAGCTCTTGTGCTTGACACACACTTGTGATCTGCACACTGTAGGTCGCCAGTGTGCAGATTGGACTAGATGACCTCTTTGTGCTTTCTGTTTTTCATTCTGCCAGTAAATGGAACACAGAATTCTTTGACGTGGGTTCCGTGAGGTCCCATTGCGGGCGTGAAAGTTAAGCAGTTGCAAGACGAATTGTCACGGATGTCTGACGGAGCACTCATCTGGAACGCTGTGAAACCTGAGGGAGCTCAGGCCAGCAGCCTGTGACCTTTGTAAACGGCACACCTCCGCAATGTGCGCAGAGCATGTTCTTCATGCCCGCCCTAGCACAGGTGTTTTGCTAATTGTGGGAACTGGCTGGCATTTACCTTGATAGTCCAAAAACCCATAACTGTTTTGCCCCACCTGATGAGGTACATAATTCCATGTCACTTTGCCACAAATGGACTTTCATAAACGTGTTCAAGATATGCGAGTCTCAAGAAATAACTTGTGGATGTTTTAGGCCATAGAACACCCCAAAGACTCCATCAGTTTACCTCATTGTATTCACAGTTGAAACCTGTGTCATTTTGGTACACAGATACTTTGGTGCACACAAAGTATATAAAACCTGACACAGTTTTATTGGGGGAAGATGCTTCAGTGCAAAATGAAACCATTTTCAGCCAAGAACTGTGTGAGGTAAGCAAAGGGCCTTGTAAGAGAACAGGGTGTTTAGGGGAAGCAATCTTTGACATGCCAGGGTGAAAGGAGGGAGCCCAGCATGGCCTGGAGAGATCAATCTTTCTGTCTTTCTTCCAGGGACTTTAGGATAGTATACATGGTTCTCTCTTGCCCATTTTATTCTCACAGCAACCTTGCGAGGTAGGCACAGAGAAGAATGCTATGGCTCCTGCCTCTATTTTCATGTTTACCGAGAAGAGAATAAGGTCATTCAACAGTGGAGAGGATTTCTCCATAGCTCTAACATTTGACTTTCCCCCGCCAATGGATATTCATTCATTCATTCATTCATTCATTCATTCATTCATTCATTCATTCATTCATTCATTCATTCACATTATTTATAGCCCACCATTCTCATTGAGACTCAAGGGGGATTACACAATGTGAGTCAATATATTGTCGAAGGCTTTCACGGCCGGAGAACGATGGTTGTTGTGGGTTTTCCGGGCTGTATTGCCGTGGTCTTGGCATTGTAGTTCCTGACGTTTCGCCAGCAGCTGTGGCTGGCATCTTCAGAGGTGTAGCACCAAAAGACAGAGATCTCTCAGTGAGTCAAAATAGTCAGTTTCAAAGACATTTCTGTACCCAGCTCTCGCAAGCCGTTTCCACAGGTCCTTAAAAGGACGGCCCACGCACCAAACGTGGGCTGCTTTTCCACTTCACTCTAGACGTCTGTGTTTTCAAATCAGTAGCAGGCAGTTTGGGCTCTGTTTTTTTGGAGCCTTTTCTGGCTCCACAGGAAAGTGCAGTCTCAGAAAAGGCACCGAAAAAACGGAAGCCAAACTGCCTGCTACCATTTTGAAAACGTAGATGTCTGGAGTAAAGTGGAAAAGCCTCCCGTGTTCAGTGCGTGGACCGTCCTGTTAAGGACATGAGGAAATGGCCTTGATCTGGCCACGGTCCTAGCTTTGACACCATTGAGGTCATATCTCTGGCTCCTCCTCTTCCTGGACCTAAGATCTGGGAGACCTGGATTTTAATCTCTACTCTGCCCTGAAGCTTACTGGATGACTGTGGGCCAGGTGCTTTCTTTCTCGGCCTAACGTACCTCACAGGGTTGTTAAGAGGATAAAATGAGGAAGGGAAAATCAAGTGTGCTGCACTAGATTGCTTGGAGGGAGGGAGTCCAAATCCTCAACACACACGAAGCAGCCTTATACTAAATCAGATCAGTGGTCCATCAAGGCCAGTATTGTCTACTCAGACTGGCGTCAGCTCTCCCGGGTCTCAGATAGAGGTCTTTCACAATAATAACATCAACAACAACATTTGATGTATATGCCACCCTTCAGAACAACTTAATGACCACTCAGAGCCGTTTACAAAGTATGTTGTTATTATCCCCACAACAATAATCACCCTGTGAGGTGGATAGGTTTGAGGAAGCTCTGAGAGAGCTGTGACTGACCCAAGGTCACCCAGCTGGCTTCAAGCGGAGGAGTGGGGAATCAAACCTGGCTCTCCAGATTACTGTCCTGCCGCTCTTCACCAAACTGGTTCACATCACTTGCTACCTGATCCTTTTTAACTGGAGATGCCAGGAGTTGAACTTTGGACCTTCTACATTCCAAGCAGATGCTCTTCCTCTGAAAGCTAAACTACAAGAATTACACGAGGATGCTTACGTGAAGGCAGTTGCAATGTTAGCCAGGAACCTGAGTTTTAAAAGACAGATCGGAAGGCTCTGTCAATTTCCCCTCTCTACAGAGCTGCAAAGATGGCTCCTCAGAGGGTTTGTTTATTTCCTCTTTGCCTACCAGAAGGGGAGGTGAAACTGACAGAGCCTTCAGGAGGCAAAGAGGAAATTAACAAACCCTCTGAGGATGGTGGTTGTGGGTTTTCCGGGCTGTATTGCCGTGGTCTTGGCATTGTAGTTCCTGACGTTTCGCCAGCAGCTGTGGCTGGCATCTTCAGAGGTGTAGCACCAAAAGACAGAGATCTCTGTGTCTCTGAGGATCTTTGCAGCTCTGTAGAGAGAGGAAATTGACAGAGCCTTCTGATCTGCCTTTTAGAACTCAGCTTCCCGGCTAGCATTGCGACTCCCTTCATGAGTGCATCCTCGTGTAAATTGTCTCCTGTAGTTTAGCTCTGAGCCACAATCTCATCACAAACGGAATGCACAAATGAAAGAGCATCACAAAGGGAATGCACTTCTAAGGTGCAGAAAACACAAAAACGGTATCTGTTGCTGGTGTGAATTTTGTTTCCAGGTGAATCAAGTTATATGAGGAATGGTGAATGGAATGCAGGCCTTCTTTCCTTACCTTTCCCTCTGTGCGGCAGGGAACATTTGCACATCCCTAAAATAGATCTCTGAGTAAAACCGTTATCGCAAGAACGGGCTTCCAGGAGGATGTTAGATGTTGTTGAGCCACATCTTGTCTGATTCGGTGGGGAAGAGAAACCTCCACCCACCCGTGTTTATGCTGCTTCTCTGATGTTCCTCTTTGTGCCAGGCTGTTCTCTGTTGCTATAACTGATGTGGCCCGCAGCCAACAAATCCACCTGTCAGGTAAAATATAACATTGGATTAAAAGGTGCTCTAGCTGTGTAAACAGGTGTTGGCAGGAGGTACGTTTGTTTACGTTGCAACGGGAGGGGGCCTTGACGGAGCAGGGCTGGAGATGCGGCGTTAGGCACTGATTCTTATGAAGATTTTCGGGACTAAGCCTTTGGGCTTTTGAATTAGAGTAACACCAGAAAGTCCAAGATTTGGGTCCAGTAGCACTTTAAAGAGCAACTTGATTTCCAGGGAATGAACTTTCAAGAGTCAAAGCTCCCTTCGTCAGATACAAGGAGTGGGAAAAGGTAGAAGTTTTATAATGGGTATTGCAAATTAGAGCGTCGCGAAGCACAGGATTTTCCCTGTGTCCCCTCTCTCACACATGCACCCTTTTTAACCCCTGTAATCATGCCGACACAGAAATCACCTTTTTGGAGAATAAAAACAGACTGCTTGAAAGAGAGAAGCTCAAGGAATCCTTTCAACTTCTGCCAACCAGATCCAAACCAGTTTTGTTCACCCTCACCTAGAATTTCCCATGTCAGCATAGTTCAGTGGTTAGAGTATTGAGCTGGGATCTGAGAGACCCAGGTTTGAATCTCAGCCCTACTGTGCAAGCTATCTAGGAGACCTTGGTCCAGTCAATCTCTCTCAACCTACCCTACATCAAAGGGTGGAACTATGAGTATAAAACGGAGGAGGACATAGAGTCTCTCTACACGAGACACTTCAGCGTGTGTTCGTCAAGTGTAGGGAGACACAATGTTAGCCGGGAAGCGTAGTTTAAAAAGAACGGTGGAGATCGCTCCTCAGAGGGTTTATCAATTTCATCTTCACCTCCCCGAAGGCTCTGTCAATTTCACCTCTCCAGTCTAAAACTATGTGAGACCGCAACCAGAGGGCAGTGAGGAATGGAAATGGGCTGGAGCTGCCTTCCAGAGCCGGACTTGGACCTGGAGAGGTTCTAATGGGTTGAAGTTTCCCTTCTGGCATTTCACAGCCCCTTCACACAGCTCGAGTGTATAACAAAGTCTTTGCCCTGCTGCCAGCTGTCTTTTTAAACTACCCTTCCCGGCTAACATTGCATCTCCCAACATGCGTTCTTCACGTGTCAGACGTCTCGTGTAGAGAGACTCGTAAGAATGTTATGTTGTAAACTGCTTTGGGGAGAAAAGCAGGATATAAATACCTCAATAAATAATTGTTCCGTTTCTTGGTCACATTCTTTGGTGACAAAAATGGCAAATTTGGACCTGGGACTGTTTGGCTGCATTCCCCCATCGTTGGATATTGTGCTGCTGTTGTCGTGTCATAACCATTCATCTCTCGAGCGTCTTGTCTGCCTGAGGAAGTCTTA